>NC_083877.1:2532142-3165178 GCF_032452875.1 Bos javanicus | reverse complement strand
AAGGCAGCCTTCAGAATGGGAGAAAATAATAGCAAATGAAGCAACTGACAAACAACTAATCTCAAAAATATATAAGCAAATCCTACAGCTCAATTCCAGAAAAATAAATGACCCAATCAAAAAATGGGCCAAAGAACTAAATAGACATTTCTCCAAAGAAGACATACAGATGGCTAACAAACACATGAAAAGATGCTCAACATCACTCATTATCAGAGAAATGCAAATCAAAACCACTATGAGGTACCATTTCACGCCAGTCAGAATGGCTGCAATCCAAAAGTCTACAAATAATAAATGCTGGAGAGGGTGTGGAGAAAAGGGAACTCTCTTACACTGTTGGTGGGAATGCAATCTAGTACAGCCACTATGGAGAACAGTGTGGAGATTCCTTAAAAAACTGGAAATAGAACTGCCTTATGATCCAGCAATCCTAGTGCTGGGCATACACACTGAGGAAACCAGAAGGGAAAGAGACACGTGTACCCCAATGTTCATCGCAGCACTGTTTATAATAGCCAGGACATGGAAGCAACCTAGATGTCCATCAGCAGATGAATGGATAAGAAAGCAGTGGTACATATACACAATGGAGTATTACTCAGCCATTAAAAAGAATACATTTGAATCAGTTCTAATGAGATGGATGAAACTGGAACCTATTATACAGAGTGAAGTAAGCCAGAAAGAAAAACACCAATACAGTATACGAACGCATATATATGGAATTTAGAAAGATGATAACAATAACCCTGTGTATGAGACAGCAAAAGAGACACCGATGTATAGATCAGTCTTATGGACTCTGTGGGAGAGGGAAAGGGTGGGGAGATTTGGGAGAATAGCATTGAAACATGTATAATATCATGTATGAAACGAGTCGCCAGTCTAGGTTCGATGCACGGTACTGGATGCTTGGGGCTGGTGCACTGGGACGACCCAGAGGGAGGGGAGGGGAGGGAGGAGGGAGGAGGGTTCAGGATGGGGAATGTGGGTATACCTGTGGTGGATTCATGTCGATATTTGGCAAAACTAATACAATATTGTAAAGTTTAAAAATAAAATAAAATTAAAAAAATAAAAATAAAATGATTCTTAAAAAATGTTGGTAAGGCTTATATAAACTTGAGAAATCATGTGACATTTTTGTATTTTAACTGCAATTTGTTTTAATGAACCAAAACATGAATTTGCTAAGTGTCTCATCTTTAGATTTAATTCTCCCTTTCTACAATCTGGGAATATTAAAAGTTTGTACTTTTTCAGGATCAACTATGAAGAAGACTAGCTGAGCCATTAATAGAAGGAGGTGGCTTTACTATACAGATTTAACAACAACAACAAAAAAAGGTGCAATGACAAAAGGCAGGTTCAGGAAAACTAGAAGGGCATAGTAATGAAGTCAAACTGGAAAGCAGAGATCAGCATTAGCAAGTTGCAGACACTAGGAAATTACAGATTGAGACATGAAGCTGCTTAAGTTTGGTGTGTATATTTCTACAACCTCATACTGAGATTTCTTGTAATAAAAGCCATGTCACTATGAGGATTTAAAATGTCTAACAGAGTAGTACACAGTGCTGTGCTGGTTTTGAACCAGCCTCCCCGAGTTTTCCCAGGCTAGGTTTTCAGATGTGCACTTCACTAGGGACCACGCAAGATGGTAGGCACCATGTGCCTGGTTCTCCCAGGCTCTCTCCTGAATGGCAGCCACCTGCTCAGACAGGCCTGTGGACCACCAGCCTCTGGGTGATGTGAGAGACCCAGGCACATCTACAAAGTAACCTAAGTCAATCCACCATTCATAAGGAACAGATTCTTTAGTAAATGTAGACAGTTTCTGACAAGTGGAGTTATCTGCCTGCTCCCACGACAATGTCATGAGCAGCAGTAAAAGGCATTAGAAATGATTTCCAGAGAGTACAAACATTTCTTGGGAAACATGTTCAAACACGTTACGCATCCTGCTCCCATAAGTTCAGAGATATTTGGGCTCTGCCTTTTGGGTGCTCTCATTAGTACTGAAAACTTTATGTGAGGAAGCTTCCCTCTGAGGACAGCACACAAAAATATGACTGTGAAGTCAGCCCTTCTCCCTGAATCACATGCTCAGGACGGGCACTAAGGGACGGTGAATGGCAGGACTGGATGCACTGAGGTCTGCGCCAGGCACGCTCTGTTGAGCTGCTGGGGTCACTGGAGGCAACGCCCACATGGGGCAGGTGTCTCAGGTCTTTGCTCTCATCATGAAAAGGCAGGGACACCTGGGTCATCCTAGCCAACTGGAAATTCTGAACACTACTCATTTTACCAGAAAAAGGCATTTCTATTATCACTGTTGTGATCCGTGGTGATTGCAGCCATGAAATTAAAAGATGGCTTTTCTTGGAAGAAAAGCTATGACAAATCTAGACAGTGTATTAAAGAGCAGAGACATTACTTCGCCAACAAATGTCCATATAGTCAAAGCTATGGTTTTTCCAGTAGTCATGTATGGATGTGATAGTTGGACCATAGAGAAGGCTGAGTGCTGAAGAAGTGATGATTTTGAACTGTGGTGTGGAGAAGATTTGAGAATCCCTTGGAATGCAAGGAGACCAAACTAGTCAATCCAAAAGGGAATCAATTCTGAATATTTACTGGAAGGACTGATCCTGAAGCTCCAATACTTTGTCCACCTGATGCAAAGAACCAACTCATTAGAAAAGACCCTGTATAAAATCAACACACAGAAATCCCTTGCATTCCTATGCACTAATAATGAGAAAATAGAAAGAGAAATTAAGGAAACAATTCCATTCACCATTGCAATGAAAAGAAAAAAAAATACTTAGGAATATATCTACCTAAAGAAACTAAAGACCTATATATAATATAGAAAACTATAAAACACTGGTGAAAGAAATCAAAGAGGACACTAATAGATGGAGAAATATACCATGTTCATGGATTGGAAGAATCAATATAGTGAAAATGAGTATACTACTCAAAGCAATTTAAAGATTAAATGCAATCCCTATCAAGCTAACAATGGTATTCTTCACAGAGCTAGAACAAATAATTTCCCAATTTGCATGGAAATACAAAAAACCTCGAATAGCCAAAGCAATCTTGAGAAAGAAGAATGGAACTGGAGGAATCAACCTGCCTGATTTCAGGCTCTACTACAAAGCCACAGTCATCAAGACAGTACGGTACTGGCACAAAGACAGAAATATAGATCAAAGGAACAAAACAGAGAGCCCAGAGATAAATCCAGGCATGGATGGATACCTTATCTTTGACAAAGGAGTCAAGAATATACAATGGCAAAAAGATAATCTCTTTAACAAGTGGTGCTGGGAAAACTGGTCAACCACTTGTAAAAGAATGAAACTAGAACACTGTCTAACACCATACACAAAAATAAACTCAAAATGGATTAAAGATCTAAACATAAGACCAGAAACTATAAAACTCCTAGCGGAGAACATAGGCAAAACACTCTCCGACATACATCACAGCAGGATCCTCTATGACCCACTTCCCAGAATATTGGAAATAAAAGCAAGAAATAAACAAATGGGACCTAATTAAACTTAAAAGCTTCTGCGCAACAAAGGAAACTATAAGCAAGGTGAGAAGACAGCCTTCAGAATGGGAGAAAATAATAGCAAATGAAGCAACTGACAAACAACTAATCTCAAAAATATACAAGCAACTCCTGCAGCTCAATTCCAGAAAAATAAACGACCCAATCAAAAAATGGGCCAAAGAACTAAATAGACATTTCTCCAAAGAAGACATACAGATGGCTAACAAACACATGAGAAGATGCTCAACATCACTCATTATCAGAGAAATGCAAATCAAAACCACTATGAGGTACCATTTCACGCCAGTCAGAATGGTTGTGATCCAAAAGTCTACAAGCAATAAATGCTGGAGAGGGTGTGGAGAAAAGGGAACCCTCTTACACTGTTGGTGGGAATGCAAACTAGTACAGCCACTATGGAGAACAGTGTGGAGATTCCTTAAAAAACTGGAAATAGAACTGCTTAGGACCCAGCAATCCCACTGCTGCGCATATACACCAAGGAAACAAGAATTGAAAGAGACACGTGTACCCCAATGTTCATCGCAGCACTGTTTATAATAGCCAGGACAAGGAAGCAACCTAGATGTCCATCAGCAGATGAATGGATAAGAAAGCAGTGGTACATATACACAATGGAGTATTACTCAGCCATTAAAAAGAATATATATGAATCAGTTCTAATGAGGTGGATGAAACTGGAGCCTATTATACAGAGTGAAGTAAGCCAGAAAGAAAAACACCAATACAGTATACTAACGCATTTACATGAAATTTAGAAAGATGGTAACAATAATCCTGTATCATTTCACTTCAGTTCAGTTGCTCAGTCGGTCCGATTTTTGTGACCCTATGAATCTCAGCATGCCAGGCCTCCCTGTCCATCACCAACTCCCGGAGTTCACTCAGACTCACATCCATCCAGTTGGTGATGCCATCCAGCCATCTCATCCTCTGTCATCCCCTTCTCCTCCTGCCCCTAATCCCTCCCAGCATCAGAGTCTTTTCCAATGAGTCAACTCTTTGCATGAGGTGGCCAAAGTACTGGAGTTTCAGCTTTAGCATCATTTCTTCCAAAGAAATCCCAGGGCTGATCTCCTTCAGAATGGACTGGTTGGATCTCCTTGCAGTCCAAGGGACTCTCAAGAGTCTTCTCCAACACCACAGTTCAAAAGCATCAATTTTTTGGTGCTCAGCCTTCTTCAGAGTCCAAGTCCCACATCCATACATGACTGCAGGAAAAACCATAGCCTTGACTAGACGGACCTTTGTTGGCAAAGTAATGTCTCTGCTTTTGAATATGCTATCTAGGTTGGTCATAACTTTCCTTCCAAGGAGTAAGCTTCTTTTAATTTCATGGCTTCAGTCATCATCTGCAGTGATTTTGGAGCCCCCAAAAATAAAGTCTGACAGTTTCCACTGTTTCCCCATCTATTTCCCAAGAAGTGATGGGACCAGATGCCATGATCTTAGCTTTCTGAATGTTGAGCTTTAAGCCAACTTTTTCACTCTCCACTTTCACTTTCATCAAGAGGCTTTTTAGTTCCTCTCACTTTCTGCCATAAGGGTGGTGTCATCTGTATCTGAGGTTATTGATATTTCTCCTGGCAATCTTGATTCCAGCTTGTGTTTCTTCCAGTCTAGCATTTCTCATGATGTACTCTGCATAGAAGTTAAATAAGCAGGGTGATAATATACAGCGTAATGTACTCATTTTCCTATTTGGAACCAGTCTGTTGTTCCATGTCCAGTTCTAACTGTTGCTTCCTGACCTGCATACAGATTTCTCAAGAGGCAGGTCAGGTGGTCTGGTATTCCCATCTCTTTCAGAATTTTCCACAGTTTATTGTGATCCACACAGTCAAAAGCTTTGGCATAGTCAATAAAGCAGAAATAGATGTTTTTCTGGAACTCTCTTGCTTTCTCCATGATCCAGCAGATATTGGCAATTTGATCTCTGGTTCCTCTGCCTTTTCTAAAACTAGCTTGAACATCAGGAACTTCACGGTTCACGTATTGCTGAAGCCTGGCTTGGAGAATTTTGAGCATTACTTTACTAGCATGTGAGATGAGTGCAATTGTGTGGTAGTTTGAGCATTCTTTGGCATTGCCTTTCTTTGGGATTGGAATGAAAACGGACCTTTTCCAGTCCTGTGGTCACTGCTGAATTTTCCAAATTTGCTGGCATATTGAGTGCAGCACTTTCACAGCATCATCTTTCAGGATTTGAAATAGCTCAACTGGAATTCCATCACCTCCACTAGCTTTGTTCATAGTGATGCTTTCTAAGGCCCACTTGACTTCACATTCCAGGATGTCTGGCTCTAGGTCAGTGATCACACCATCATGATTATCTGGGTCATGAGGATCTTTTTTGTATAGTTCTTCTGTGTATTCTTGCCACCTCTTCTTAATATCTTCTGCTTCTGTTAGGTCCATACCATTTCTGTCCTTTATCGAGCCCATCTTTGCATGAAATGTCCCCTTGGTATCTCTAATTTTCTTGAAGAGATCTCTAGTCTTTCCCATTCTGTTGTTTTCCTCTATTTCTTTGCATTGATCACTGAGGAAGGCTTTCTTATCTCTTCTTGCTATTCTTTGGAACTCTGTATTCAGATGCTTATATCTTTCCTTTTCTCCTTTGCTTTTGCTTCTCTTCTTTCACAGCTATTTGTAAGGCCTCCCCAGACCGCCATTTTGTGTTTTTTTTTTGCATTTCTTTTCCATGGGGATGGTCTTGAGCCCTGTCTCCTGTACAATGTCATGAACCTCATTCCATAGTTCATCAGGCACTCTATCTATCTATCAGATCTAGGCCCTTAAATCTATTTCTCACTTCCACTGTATAATCATAAGGGATTTGATTTAGGTCATACCTGAATGGTCTAGTGGTTTCCCCTACTTGAGACAGCAAAAGAGACACTGGTATATAAAACAGTCTTTTGGATTCTGTGGGAGATGGAGAGGGTGGGATGATTTGGGAGAATGGCATTGAAACATGTACAATATCATATATGAAACGAGTCACCAGTCCAGGTTTGATGCAGGATACTGAATGCTTGGGGCTGGTACACTGGGACGACCCAGAGGGATGGTATGGGGAGGGAAGAGGGAGGAGGATTCAGGATGGGGAACACGTGTATACCTGTGGCAGATTCATGTTGATTTATGGCAAAACCAATATGATATTGTAAAGTTAAAAAATAAAGTAAATTAAAAAAGAAAGAAAAGACAAGACCCTGATGCTGGGAAAGATTGAAGGCAGGAGGAGAAAGGGACGACAGAGGATGAGATGATTGGATGGCATCATTGACGCAATGGACATGAGTTTGAGCAAGCTCTGGGAGATGGTGAAGGACAGGGAAGCCTGATGTGCTGCAGTCCATAGGGTCACAAAGAGTCAGACATGACTGAGTGACTGAACAACAGCAAATCCATGAATCATCAGATATATAGGTTTGAATCATGATGTTGGAATCATTTTTCTAGAGGCCTTTGGAGAGTTGGCTCGTTGAAATGGAGCACTTCCATTGTTAACAAAACACTGAGATTGTGCTATTAATTTATACACACTACATTGGCCACATGTCTATACTGAATTATTTATTTATTTTTAATTTTGTTTAATTTTTTCTGTTTTTTATTTTTTATTATTTATTTTATTTTTTAACTTTACAATATTGTATTGGTTTTGCCATATATCAACATGAATCTGCCACAGGTATACACGTGTTCCTCATCCTGAACCCTCCTCCCTCCCCGTACCATCCCTCTGGAATTATTTAAAAATAAATCACAGTTAGCAAGACCACTGGAGAAGGCAATGGCATCCCACTCCAGTACTCTTGCCTGGAAAATCCCATGGATGGAGAAGTCTGGTGGGATGCAGTCCATGGAGTCGCTAAGGGTCGGACACGACTGAGCGACTTCCCTTTCACTTTTCACTTGCATGCATTGGAGAAGGAAATGGTAACCCACTCCAGCGTTCTTGCCTGGAGAATCCCAGGGACACGACTGAGCGACTTAGCAGCAGCAGCAGCAGCAGCAGCAGCAGCAAGACCATTCTGGGAAAATCAACATTGCAGGGTGCTTTCATGGTTGTAGCCTTAAGCCACATGGTCTTGAGGGAAAACAGTCTCCCTCTTTTCCCCCTCCATCTCCCCAGTCTCATCTGGTGAGGCTTAGAGCATATTTGTGGCTTGCCTTTCTCCATGCAAACTCTCTAAACACAGAAATGCGGGAAGACTGCCAGTTTTCCATTTGTAAACAAAAGCCACCTGCATCTCCTGGAACATTCAGCTTTAAGAGGAGAGGAAGACAAACCAGACAGAGAAGAGAAAGGGATTCCCCTAAGAGCGATTTACCTCTCAGGAAAAAGGGAGCTAAAGGTATCAGGAGAGAGTTCTTTTCTTTCATTTATTCACTCATTCTCAGAAATATTTATCCACATTCTACTGTGTTGCAGGCCCTGTATTGAATACTGGATAAGATACTCAAAATTCTTGCTTTTAAAGTTCTTACATGACAATGAGAGATGACAGTATCTTCACATATAAATTTATACACACCAGAATTACAGATACTCATGAGTAGCAAGATTTGAGCTGACCTGATTGACAAGAGGAGGCGAAATCATGGAAAGATCTGGAGAAAGAAGAATGCAGACAAAGGAAATGGGAAAAGCTTAGGAGGCTGATTTGTAGGATAATTTCAACATTAGGGTAGAGTGGGAAGCAATGACTGCATTTTAGACCAAGGAAGGGCTTTAAGATTTAACACTAAATGTGAGTTGGGGTTGTTAGTAGGGGAGTGATACAGTCTGATGTACTTTTCAGAAGGGTCCCTCCACTGCTGTGGAGACAGTGGATTATTGGGGGACTAGAATGGAAAGGTGATGACAACTGGGAGCTACTAGAGGTTAGACAGAAGGCATGTTGGAGGAAGGTGGTGGGCATGGACAGAGCATAAAGGGAGAGACTTAGGGTGACTTCTGAGGTAGAACTGAAAAGACTTGCTGAAGAATTGGATGAGGGCTTGGAGGGGAAAAGAGAAAACAAGGATGATATCTGGATTTTATTTTCCTAACAACTTCTGAATCACAGAGTTGGAGGTCAACCTAAGCCCTGGATTTACTACCTGCTAAATGTTTGCTATGTACAGCCATTGCCTCCAAATGCTTCCATTTAAGCCTCTGCCATCTCTGATCTGACTGTTAAAAGAACTCCAAACTGCTGCTGATCACAGCCTTCTGCAACTATTCCCTTACTGCTGCAGTCACCTTTCCAGAATGAAAATCTGATCATTGTACAGCGGCTCCTCCCTGTCCACAAGACAAAATCCATTTCTTTCCAGAAACCTTACAAGGCCTTTCTTGATCTGGCTCCTACTTGCCTCTCACTCCCATGTCTCTCACGGTGTGTTTCTCACTTCCTCCACCTCTGCATATCCTTCATTAAAGGCCACAATAGACTCTTTATGGTGATTGCATCATGAAATTAAAAGATGCTTGCTCCTTGGAAGGAAGCTATGACAGACTTAGTCAGCATACTAAAAAGCAGAGACATCATTTTGCCGACAGAAATCCATATGGTCAAAGCTATGGTTTTTCCAGTAGTCATGTACAGATATGAGAGTTGGACCAGAAAGAAGGCTGAGCACCAAAGAATTGATGCTTTCAAATTCTGGTGCTGGAGAAGACTCATGAGAGTCCCCTGAACAGCAGGGAGATCAAACCAGTCAACCCTAAAAGAAATCAACCCAGACTATTCATTGGAAGGATTGATGCCAAAGCTCCAATACTTTGACCACCCAATGTGAAGACCAGGTCAATGGAAAAGACCCTGATTCTGAGAAAGACTGAAAGAAAAAGGCAAAGGGGGTGAAAGAGGATTAGATGGGATCACTGACTCAATGTATGTGAATTTAAACAAACTCCAGGAGACAGTGAAGGACAGAGGAGTCTGGTGTGCTGCAGTCCACGGGGTTGCAAAGAGTTGACACGACTTAGTGACTGAACACCAATAACAAGGCTCTTTACATTTTCAGAACACACCATGCTCTCTGTACATTGCCATCTTACTTAGTACACTTTCTTAACACCTAATATACTGGGGAAATGCCTCTTTCTCTTTCTAGAGTTTCCCTCTACCCTCTCTCTTTCAGTCCAATTGTAGTTGGCATGGCCCCCTGTGTATGGCTCTAACACTACACTGCTTTGCACCCATAAGGTCTCCATCCTGTATCTTCCTCCTCTCTGGAGTGTAATCACCTGAAGGGCAGGGACAGGGAGTCACTGATATTCTCCTCTTTGTACAGACGTGTGCCTTTCATAGTGACTCATATAGACCAGATGATCATAAATATTAACTGAACAATTAAATGGAAACCCTGTACATCATTTCCATCAAGTAGTCATCTAGCCTTTGCATGATCTTTACTGACTATGAAATAAGTAGACTTGTTCCATTCCTAGGACCACCTTGTGTTTTAAATTTTTTCATATATTTTTTAGATGCCAGGGTTCAAGGAGTCAACCAACTAGATAGGATCTCTATTTTCATATTATATTCTAATCTAGAGGAGAGAGAGTGTGAAAAAATATAAGTAAGGAAATTAAGTGCGGTCAGTCGCAAAAAAATCTTATATGCGGAATTGATAAAGATAACAGGGGTGCTTAAACTGGGTGATTCAGGAGTAGCTCTTTGAGGAAGTGACATTTAAACTGACATTTGACTTTTTTTTTTTTTTTAAAGGCTCCAATTTTAAGAAAATTGGGACCAGCTGGCTCCACACAGAAGGGACAGCTACTTCAAGGGCTCTAAGACAGGAATGTGCTCCAGGGAGTTCAGGGAATGGAGATGTGATGTGGTTAGATCATAAGCCATAGAAAGAGTGGCAGAGGTGGATATAGAAGAATGGGCAGAAGCCGGGTCACAGAGCATGCTGGAGGCATGGGATGGTGTTTGGATTCTAACCTAAGCGCCATGGAACACACCTGGAGGACTGGAATCAGGACAGTGGCATGACCTGCACCACCTGTTTCAAAGGATACTTTAAAAAGCTAGGAGTTTGGGATTAACATATACACACCACTACATATCAAACAGGTAAACAACAAGGGCCTGCTCAAGTCTTGTAACAGCCTATAATGGAAAAGAATCTGGAAAAGATCTACCTACCTTTCTAAACTTAATCACTTTACTGTACCCTTGAACCTAAGACAACATTGTAAACTGACCAGACCTCAATTTTAAAAATGTAATTATTTTAAAAAGGCATTTGGGCTATTGTAAAGAGACTGTGTTTTGTGAAAGTAAAGAGTAATAGTAAAGCAGAGAGAAGTGAAGAAATGCTGAGACCTTCTGGAACTGAAGTGAAGTGAAGTTGCTCAGTCGTATCCAACTCTTGGCTCCTCTGTCCATGGAATATTCCAGGCAAGCATATTGGAGTGGGTTGCCATTTCCCTCTCCAGTGGATCTTCCCAACCCAGGGAATCAAACCCGTGTGTCCCACATTGCAGGCAGATGCTTTACCGTCTGAGTGACCAGGGAAGTCCTAAGACCTTCTGGAAGTAGAGCCAATATTAAGAGATGGGGAAGCCTTCCATATACCTGAATCAGCTTATTGCCAAGACAAACATCCAGTTCTTGTTTATGGATACAATGGGATCCCCTACCAGCCCTGGTCAGCCTTTCTCAGTCAGGGTTCCTAACCCAGGCACGATTCAGGAGTGTCTGAGTTAGACAGACTGGTCCCTCCCTCAGCCTAGACAAAGCTCTCCTCTTAGGCGCCACAATCACATTAGCCTTTCCAGAAGCCACAGGACCCTGTGAATACCTAGTGAACTCTTCATTAACACAGAGACGATCCTGTACTTCTGTCACAGATTTATTGAAGCTAAGAGCAAGACTTCACTTTCACTGTAATAAACTTCTCATTAAAGTCACCCCATCATTCAGGAGCTCTCTCTGCTGCATCCAATTTCTTCTTTTTTTTTTGCATCCAATTTCTTATCTTTACTTTCTCCTTTCCATCTACTCCCAGAGCTTCTATGTTTGAATTAACCAATGAATTCATTAAACAGCAGTAAGCCCACAAGGGTCAGCCATGGTTCAATCTAGGACTAGGTATTCTTTAGAGAGAAAAAGGAACTATTTAGATTTTTAAATTTTAAAACAGAATTTACTTTGATCTTGCTATTGGTGATTAGTGAATTAAAGTACTTTTGTATTTTATAACTCATTTGAATATCAAAGGCTCCTTTTTCAACTGGGGAATTACACTAAGGAAACAATGGATGTGCTAATGTGAGACCTAATTAGAGTGGGGGAAAAAAAGCAGGGTTTGGAATTTGCTAAAGATATTTCTCAATTTGGGCCATTTAGTTTTGGTTTTTAATGAATGCAGATACCCATGGAAGTGATCTTGAAAATAGCATAAGAGAAATGTGAAGTGTTAGTCGCTCAGTCATGTCCAACTGTTTGGGACATCATGGACCATAGCCTACAAGGTTCTTCTGCCCGTAGGAGTCTCCAGACCAGAATACTGGAGTGGGTAGCCATTCCCTTCTCCAGGGGATCTTCCCAACCCAGGGATCAAACTGGGTTCTCCAGGACTAAAAGCAGATTCTTCACCATCTGAGCCATTAGGGCAGCCCTAGAATAGTACAGGTCTATGACATATGCTAGAGAGCCACGTATCAGACCTTCCAGTCACTGTCAGGAAACTTTAGCAGTTCCCCTGTTCATCTGGGTTCCTACCTCCTTTAAAAAACCTGTCTGTAGAGGACAGAGATCTTTAAACACCACACTGCATGTGGCATCTCTCCAGCCAGCCCTTCCCATCTCCTCCCCTTCAACTCTACCACCACCTCACTCCCAACCAAATAAAAAGGACAAAGCAGACGTGAAGCAAATGGTTTTCCTACTTTAGAGCTCTCTAACTTGCCAAGCAATGCTATGGAAACAAACCATTTACATGAGGGACACATCAATGAATTCTTATTGATTTACCAGAATGAGTAAATCCAACTTCATACATTCATCAGATTACTGAATATTTATTTTTGGTAAAGTCAAGCCTATAGATAGTGTCTGGGTAGCAAAATCAGAACATTCGCCAAAATTATCTTTGGATTTTTGAGGAGTAGTAGTGTTAGTTGCTAGTTGTGTCCGACTCTTGGTGACTCCACGGATTGTAGCCTGCCAGGGTCCTCTGTCCATAGGAAGACCTAGGCAGCATCTTGTCCTAAGCAAGATACTGGAATGGCTTGCCATTCTCTTCTCCAGAGAATCTTCCCAACCTAAGGATTGAACCAGGGTCAATTGTGTTGCAGGCAGATTCTTTACCATCTGAGCTATATCACATGTTGCGTATCTTCTAGAGTTAACTGAAAACACTGCCAATCACTTTCTTCCTCCAAGTAAATGATTATATTTCATAAAAATAGGCATTTTTTTAAGACACAGTTTTAGGGGATTAAGGGATATAAGGATGGACACTGGCAAATGAGGCCAGAAAATAATTGTTTTGAAGCACAGATATGAAAAAGAAAAGGCTTAATCCAAGCACTATATTAAAATACAGGAAAAAACACACACACAATAAGCTCATAGGACCTAATACCTATTATGATTGCTTATTTTTTTCCTGAAACATTTACTGTGAAAACTTCTTTGTGAGCCCCATCCTACAGAGTAGGGGCTGCTTTAGCTCAACAACCCTGCTCTCTCAAAGAGATGTTGAGAAAGCCCCTTCTGTAGAAATTAGATGACCTCTACTAGGGTGTATTTAGATATATCTGGCTAAATATCAATTTTAAAGAAATGAAGACTGTTTGTCATTTCAGAGATGCTGATATCTGCTCACCACAATCTCAAGATCAGTAAAATAAATGTTTCTAATCTGCGCATACACAGGATTCAGACATTGCACTTTGGAAGATCTTTTTTCCTTTGGAAGATCTTTTGTCCTTCATGTAGAAGCATTTAAAGGTCTTTTATAATACATTTGTTTATTGCACAAAAAAATGGAAAGAAATAGTGGGTATATTTTTATATTTGCTATCTTTTACTATTGCTTTTCAGTAAAAGGGAGTTTCTTCTGAAGAGTCTAAAGCAAAATACTGTAATATATTCTCAGGGTTTCATTTTTTTCACAAATATTTTCATTGGATTTTATTTTTAGTCAGTGAATCTCTGAATAAAAAGGTCTGTAAACTTTATAATTAAGCAAAAACTCTGTGTGCCATCAAGTTTCTCCTGCTAAGCCTTCCTCAACGACAAAATTGATGAAGTGCAGATCTATGCCTTTGTTTATGAAATAAAGGTCCTTAAAGTGGAGTGCCAAGACTCATGGATTAATTGCATAGTAAGGACTCAATAAAGATTTAATAAGCATCCAACAATCTAATAAAACCATGAAACTCTTTCTGAAAAATAATTATAAAAGATTCATAACCTGTAAAAGCCCGTGGTACAAACAGGATAGAGAGGAAATAGCTGTAATGAAAGAGACTAGATTGAAAATAGAGATCTCTTCTTCCTTCTTAAAGTATCATTTCTAACAACCTTTCCCACAACTGAAAAAAGCTGCATTGTCAGTATTTTTTTCTGTTAGTTTCACATGCGCAATCCAGATAAAGTCTCAGTGCACCCGAGGCCCTGCTTTTCCCTGCTTCAGCTCTGCCCAGGTAGGAAGCTAGTTCTAGTCACTGTGAGCTTTACCACGTGCCCTGCTCCTCCCAGTGGATACACATTCTGTAAAGCAGCCATCGGAGAAGGCAATGGCACCCCACTCCAGTACTCTTGCCTGGAAAATCCCATGGACGGAGGAGCCTGGTAGGCTGCAGTCCATGGGGTTGTGAAGAGTCAGACACGACTGCACAACTTCACTTTCACTTTTCACTTTCATGCACTGGAGAAGGAAATGGCAACCCACTCCAGTGTTCTTGCCTGGAGAATCCCAGGGATGGGGGAGCCAGGTGGGCTGCCGTCTATGGGGTCGCACAGAGTCAGACATGACTGAAGCGACTTAGCAGCAGCAGCAAGGCAGCTTTGTCTCCCTTCTAATTATTAATTCCAGACACTCCCCATTTAGGGAATTAGGAAAAACATCTAGTAGAGGGAACCTATACTGTTGAGCAAAAATTACAAGGATTTTACACTGACCACTGGCGGTGGACAAAAAGACTATTCACCAAGTGCTACCCACCAAAGAGAAGCAGGGATTCTTCTCATCTGGGGGATGAATACAGTTTTTAACAAGCCAGGGGAAAGACTAAGCCATCAGGGAAGCCCAGTAAATATCACAGAAAGATTCTTAAGCCTTTGAGCCTTCCATTAAGCCATGGTGACTTCCCATCAGTCTCAATCAGGGTTACAATGCTAAAAAACAAATATTTCAAAAGGCTCAGCAGCAATAAAAAATGGGAAAAGCAGGCAAGTTGTAAAGGCACCTGGCAGTACAGTTCAGCGTTGAACCAAGGCCTCCAGAGGTCACCTGTCGTACTTCTCCAGGGAGTCTAGTTGACCATTACCAGGATGCAATGTGGTACTGGTATTACAGGAGCTTTCAATTATTCAGATAATTTAAAAGTCTATATATTTTTGTTTGAAATCACTCTATTTTTAAATATTGGTGCTAATGAGGCCTGCTAATCAAGTAACAGTAGCATTTTCAGCACCATCTGGTGCCAGGATATGTCTTTAAACCCTTAAAGCCAGAGTTAACCTGCTTTTGAGTGTGTGTGGGGGGTCAAAGAATTATAATATACTCAGTCTTGTGGGTGGGCAAGGAATGGTCTCTGGACAGCTGGAGAGAAGTATTCAGCACCTTTCAATTAGCCCCAGGCTAGACGCAGGCAGTAGGAGCAACTCAGTCACGCCCACATGGCTGTAAGTGTGACCCAGAATAGACCGTGGCCTAGCTTCCTCTAAATCCCGCTTGCTCGTTTCAAACTTCCGCCTGCATTCCTTCAGGGGCCATAGACTCCCTTATGTCGTTTACAGGATCCAACCACCAGCATCTCCTGGATGCCATTTTTGTCAGACTTGCTGAGGTATGCCCTGTGCACTTTACCTTTTCATATGATCAGCTGACATTTCCATCCAAGTACCGGAAATGTCTCTAATTTTGTTCTGGACACATCAAAGCAGACACAGCAGGCTTTCATTTCTAAACCTCTGGTTTCAGAGAACCTTTGAAAATGAGCGCAGTACTAAGCAAGCTCTCTCTTTGCTCCTAAAGAAAAGAAGACACTTCATCCTCCAGAGACCCTATGTGTGTGGGCTTAGAAACCCAGCAAGACTGGGTTCGTGATGAAGTTGTGATGAAGCAGCTCTGGCCAGTTCCCCAATCCTAAATCTAAACACGCTAAGATGACAGAGAACCATGCTGCCTTTGGGGAGGGGCATTTATTAAAACAATAGTGGGCCTCGTTCATAATATAAATATACTATTCCTTTAACTAAAGGTTCACCTGAAATGCTCACACTAGTGTTGGTATTTCCAACCTCTTTACAAGACAAATGAAAATGAAGATATGGATTCACACTGTCATTAAAAGATTTCTTCCAATTCTCCTAGACTATTATCAGGATCTTACTAGAAACGTACATCCTTAATTTTGTGTATATAGCATGATGAAAAGTACAAGGAACCAGGGAATCCAGGCAGGTCTATACATGTTATCAGAAGAGCTCACATAAGGAAAATCTTCATGTAACCTAAGTCACCAAGATACTAAGCCACTCTTGGGTCACATCAAGTGGGGTACAAAATTCAGCATTTTCAATCTTACCTGCAATTCTTCTCTCTGAAGTCCGATCCACTACATTTTTGCAGAGAAACAGCTTTGCATACCTCTTGCTGAGAAAAAATGCCTCCCATTCACTTTTGTGGAAGCTAGAAAATGTTTTAAAAGTCCTTACCTGTTCAGCTTATTATTCATTCAATCTAACTCCAATTTATGCTTATTTCAATAGCTCAAATGATTGCTATAAATGTGAATCTATTACAATATTGTTGGTAAAAAATTCCATTAAGGACTCTACTAAGAATTTGAAGGATACCCTGTCTGTGTCCTCCACAAATGTGGTCCATAGCACTTAAAGCTTCAGACTTAAAAAAAAAAAAAAAAACTAGGTTTCATAAACTAGCACTTATCAGCAGGACTCACAAAATGCCCAGCTAATTTGATTTGATTGTCTATACTTTCTTCTAAAATATGCCAAAATGATGTCCTTTTCATCATAGGGGATTGGAATGCAAAAGTAGAAAGTCAAAAGATACTCAGAATAACAGGCAAGTTTGGCATTGGAATATAAAAAGAAGCAGGGAGAAGGTTAACAGTTTTGTCAAGAGAATATGCTGGTCACAGCAAACACCCTTTGCCAACAACACAAGAGACGACTCTACACATGGACATCACCAGATAGTCAATACCAAAATCTGATCATGTTCTTTGCAGCTAAAGAGAGAGAAGCTCTATTCAGTCTGCAAAAACAAGACCTGGGTCTGACTATGGTTCAGATCATGACCTCCTTACTGCAAAATTCAGGCTCAAATTGAAGAAAGTAGAGAAAAACCATGCGGCCATTCAGGTATGACCTAAATTAAATCCCTCATGGTTATACAGTGCAGGTGACAGATACAGTAAATGGATTGGATCTGGTAGAGTGTGTAAAGGACTACGGATGGACGTCTGTAACATTTATGGGAGGTGATGACCAAAACCATCCCAAAGAAAAAGAAATGCAAGAAGGCAAAGTGGTTGTGTGAGGAGGCTTTACAAATAGCTGTGGAAAGAAAAGAAGTGAAAGGCAAGGGAGAAAGGGAAAGATATACACAATTGAATACAGAGTTCCAGAGAATAGCAGGAGAGATAAGAAAGCCTTCTTAAGTGAATAATGCAAAGAAATAGAGGAAAACAATAGAATGGCAAATTAGAAAGAAAATTAGATATACTTTCAAGAAAATTAAAGATACCAAGGCTACATTTCATGTAAGGATGGGAATGAAGAAGGATAGAAATGGTATGGACCTAACTGAGAAGAGATTAAGAAGAGGTGGCAAGAAGACATAGAAGAACTCTACAGAAAGGTCTTAATGACTCAGATAACCATGATAGCGTGGCCACTCACCTAGAGTCAAAAATCCTGCAGGGCGAAGTCAAGTGGGCCTTAGGAAGCATCACTACAAACAAAGCTGGTGGAGGTGACACAATTCCAGCTGAGCTATTTCAAATCCTAAAAGTTGATGCTGTGAAAGTGCTGCACTCAATATGCCAGCAAATTTGGAAAAGTCAGCTGTGGCCACAGGACTGGAAAAAGTCAGTTTTCATTCCAATACCAAAGAAGGGAAATGCAAAAAAAATGTTCAAACTACCATGCATTATTTCACATGCTAGTGAGATTATGCTCAAAATCCTTCAAGGTAGGCTTCAGCAATATGTAAATCAAGAACTTTCAGATGTACAAGCTGGGTTTAGAAAAGGCAGAGGAACCACAGATCAAATTGTGAACAGTTATTGGATCATGGAGAAAGCAAGGGAGTTCCCCAAAACATTTACTTCTGCTTCATTGACTACACTAAAGCCTTTGACTGTGTGGATCACAACAAACTGTGGAAAATTTTTAGAGATGGGAATACTAGACCACCTTACCTGTCTCCTGAGAAACTTGTATGTGGGTCAAGAAGCAACAGTTAGAACTGGACATGGAACAACTGGCTGGTTCAAAATTAGGAAAGGAGTACAACAAGGCTGTATATTGCCAATCTGCTTATTTAACTTCTATGCAGAATACATCAAGCAAAACGCCAGGCTGGATGAATCACAAGCTGGAATCAAGATTGTTGGGAGAAATATCAACAATATCAGTATGCAGATGATACCACTCTAATGTCAGAAAGCAAAGAGGAACTAAAATCCCTTTGATGAGTGTGAAAGAGGAGAGTGAAAAATTTGGCTTGAAACTCAACATTAACAAAAGTGAGCTCATGGTACCCCCCACTCCCCATCACTTCATGGCAAATAGATGGGTAAAAGTAGAAACAGTGACAGATTTTATTTTCTTGGGCTAAAAAATCACGGGCTTCCCTGATAGCTCAGCTGGTAAAGAATCTGCCTGCAATGCAGGAGACCCTGGTTTGTTTCCTGGGTCGGCAAGTTCCCTTGGAGAAGGGATAAGCTACCCACTCCAGTATTCTTGGGCTTCCCTGATGGCTCAGATAGTAAAGAATCTGCCTGCAATGCAGGAGGCCTGTGTTCAATCTCTGGGTAAGGGAAGATCCTTTGAAGAAGGGAACAGCTACCCACCCCAGTATTCTTGCCTGGAGAATTGCATGGACAGAGGAGCCTGGAGAGCTATAATCCATGGGGCTGCAAAGAGTTGGACATGACTGAGTGACTGTCACTTTTACTTTCATAATCACTATAGACAGTAACTGCAGCCATGAAATTAAAAGATGCTTGCTCCTTGGAAGAAAAGATATGACAAACATAGACAACATATTAAAAAACAGAGACAGCACTTTGGTGACAAAAATCCATATAGTCAAAGCTATGGTTTTTCCAGTAGTCAAGTATGGATGTGAGAGTTGGACCATGAAGAAGGCAGAACACTGAAGAACTGATGCTTTTGAACTGTGGTGCGAGAGAAGATGCTTGAGACTCCCTTGGGCAACAAGGAGATCAAATCAGTCAACCCTAGAGGAAATCAACCTTTAATATTCATTGGAAGTACTGTTGCTGAAGCTAAAGCTCCAATACTCTGGCCACCTGATGTGAAGAGCTGACTCATTGGAAAAAGACCCTGATGCTGGGAAAGATTGAAGGCAAAAGGAGAATGGGGACACAAAGGATGAGATGGTTAGGTAGTATCACTGACTCAATGGACATGAATTTGAGTAAACTCCAGGAGAGAATGGAGGACTAAGGAGCCTGGCATTCTACAGCACATGGGGTCACAATTAGTTGGATACAACTCAGCATAGAAGATGTGGTTTTTTTTCTATGCTTTATTTTACAAAGCAACAAAACAACAACAACCCACTTTTATTCATGCTTTATTTTACATAACTTTGTGTCTATTGTCTTCTACTCTTAAAAATTTCCTTCCAATTGAGATCTGAAAGGGACCATATAGAAACCCTCTACTGAGGTGACCAAACATTTCAGCTTTTGCCAGGACCGTCCTGGTTTTCATCTGTTTTCATGGTGTAATCATTGAAGACATTCTTTTTAATCCCAAATGTATTCCAGTTTGAATTATTCATTTAAATGGGCAGAACATGCTGTGAGTCTTTTCAAAGTACCCTTGGTAACTTACAGGTTAATAGGAACAATTTAAGTGTATTTGTTAATAATATATTCATTATCATGGGGCCAGCAAAATTATTGAAAATATTTTCTTTTGGTAGTGTACAGTATATCTCTGCATGATCAGAAATCAACCTGATAAATACTTGCTTGACTTTAATTTCAAGGATGATGCTTTTTTTTTCTGTAAATAAATTCCATACCATTCTCCATTTGGTAAAAGAGGCTACAAAATTGTGTACACTTATTTTTTGTTTTCAGATCAGATCAGTCGCTCAGTCGTGTCCGACTCTTTGCGACCCCATGAATCGCAGCACACCAGGCCTCCCTGTTCACCACCAACTCCTGCAGTTCACCCAGACTCATGTCCATCGAGTCAGTGATGCCATCCAGTCATCTCATCCTCTGTCGTTCCCTTCTCTTCTTGCCCCCAATCCCTCCCAGCATCAGAGTCTTTTCCAATGAGTCAACTCTTCACATGAGGTGGCCAAAGTACTGGAGTTTCAGCTTTAGCTCTTAGCTGCCAGGAAATAAAGCCTAATGGATTGCATAAGCAGTATAGTTTTTCACAAAAGTGCCGAGAAAAATCTATTGCCTCTGCTTCCTTTGGGGTAGACTCTGAGTGCTTTGATCCCTAGGTGCCTTACCTTTTATCATCATCCACCTTATGTATTCTTTTGGAAGTTGGTCAAGTAACCATTTATATTAAGTGTAATATTCCAAAAATAATTAACCCTTGTATTAACCTTGCCAGTTCTAAGTGAGATAAATTAGAAGAAGTACTGTGGAGTACCATTTCATGGTGAACTACCCTTGGTCAGCATTCTGCTGAGGATGTGAATTTTTTAATATCATTATGAGGATAACTCCACTCACAAGCTGAAATCATGTGTATCTGAATTATTTAGAGCCTGTAATATTCATTTCCCTCTTCCATCCATGTAACAACCTGGGCAAAACAAAGAATGTTATTATACAATAAGGTCTAAGACTAACAGCCTCAAGTAAAACAACTACAACCCAACCCAAATAATGAAGAAAGCATGGCAAAACTTCTACAGCAGTAATCCAACTGATGAAGCACCTGGAGTCTTGCTCTAAATCAAGATGGAAAGCAAATGGGAAGAGGAAGTCCAGAGTCTCAAGTGGAAAAACATAAAGACAATTAATATTGAATTCTGAAAATAATTATGCTGAGAGAAGTAAACCAGGGCTACCAATTAAATTTGAAAGAAGTAAATACTACCAAATCCAGGTACCTACTGAAAACAACTCCTCTCCTGAAAAATCCCACTTAAATCGTTAATAGATACCCTTTTGAATACTGGTTATGTGCCAGACAATCTTGCTAGCAGTTTTCATGGATTAAGAATTTTACTGTAATTGATTACATCTAAGCTACTGTTAATTGTCTATTGAGTTCTCCAGGCAAGAATTAATGGCAGAAAGTATAGAGGAACTAAAGAGCCTCTTGATGAGGTTGAAAGAGGAGAGTGAAATTTGGCTTGAAACAACATTTAAAAAAAAAAAAAGCTAAGATCATGACATCTAGTCCCATCACTTCATAGCAAATAGATGGGGGAAAGTAGAAGCAATGACGGATTTTATTTTCCTGGGCTCCAAAATCACTGTGGACTTTACCTGCAGCCATGAAAAAAATGATGCTTGCTCCTTGGAAGTAAAGCTGTGACAAACCTAGACAATGTATTGAAAAACTGAGACATCACTTTGCTGACAGAGGTCTGTATAGTCAAAGCTATATTTTTCCAGTAATCATGTATGGATGAGAGTTGGACCATAAAGAAGGCTGAGTGCTGAAGAACAGATGGCTTTGATTTGTGGTGCTGGGAAAGACTCTTGAGAGTCCTTTGGACTGCAAAGAGATCCAACCTGCAAATTCTAAAGGAAATCAACCTTTAATATTTATTGAATGATTGATGTTGAAACTAAAGCTCCAGTACTTTGGCCACTTGATTTGAAGAGTCAACTCATTGAAAAAGACCCTGATGCTACGAAAGACTGAAGTCAAAAGAAGGAGGAGGGAGACAGAGGATGAGATGGTTAGATAGCATCACTGTCTCAATGTAAATTTTGCTCATAAATTTGAGCAAAATCTAGGATACAGTGGAGGAGAGAGGAGCCCAGTGTGCTACATTCCATGGGGTTACAAAGAATTGGACATGACTTATTGACTGAAAAACAAAAAAAATATTTATTTTAAAAATAATCATTATGTTGTGTGCCACTAAGAAAGATTAATGCCATGGATATTAAGACATGCCATTGATTACATCAGTTCAGTTTGGTCGCTCAGTTGTGTCTGACTCTTTGCAACCCTGTGGACTGCAGCATGCCAGGATTCCCTGTTCATCACCACCTTGCAGAGCTTGCTCAAACTCATGTACCATTCAACCATTTCATTCTCTGCCGTCCCCTTCTCTTCCTGCCTTCAATCTTTCCCAACATCAGGGTCTTTCCCAAGGAGCCAGTCTTTGCATCAGGTGGCCAAAATATTGGAGTTTCAGCTTCAGCATCACTCCTTCCAATGAATATTCAGGATTGATTTCCTTTAGGATGGACTGGTTGGATCTCCTTGCAGTCCGAGGGACTCTCAAGTCTTCTCCAACACCACAGTTCAAAAGCACCATTTCTTTGGTGCTCAGCCTTCGTTATAGTCCAAATCTCACATCTATGACTACTGGAAAAACCATAGCTTTGACTAGAGGAACCTTTGACGGCAAAGTAACGTCTCTGTTTTTTAATATGCTGTCTAGGTTGGTCATAGCTTTTCTTCCAAGGAGCAAGCATCTTTTAATGTGATGGCCGCAGTCACCATCTGCAGTGATTTTGGAGCCCCCAAAATAAAGTGTCTCACAGTTTCCATTGCTTCCCTATCTGTTTGCCATGAAGTGATGGGACCAGATGCCATGATCTTAGTTTTCTGAATGTTGAGTTTCAAGCCAACTTTTTAACTCTCCTCTTTCACTTCCATCAAGAGGCTCTTTAGTTCTTCTTCACTTTCCGCCATAAGGGTGGTGTCATCTGCATATCTGAGGTTATTGATATTTCTCCCAGCAATCTTGATTCCAGCCTCTGCTTCATTCAGCCTGGCATTTTGCATGATGTACTCTGCATACAAGTTAAATAAGAAGGGTGACAATATGCAGCCTTTTTCAGTTCAGTTCAGTCTCTCAGTCGTATCCGACTCTTTGCGACCCCATGAATCGCAGCACGCCAGGCCTCCCTGTCCATCACCAACTCCCGGAGTTTACTCAAACTCATGTTCATCAAGTCGGTGATGCCATCCAGCCATCTCATCCTCTGTTGTCCCCTTCTCCTCCTGCCCACAATCCCTCCCAGCATCAGAGTCTTTTCCAATGAGTCAACTCTTCGCATGAGGTGGCCAAAGTACTGCAGTTTCAGCTTTAGCATCAATCCTTCCAATGAACACCCAGGACTGATCTCCTTCAGAATGGACTGGTTGGATCTCCTTGCAGTCCAAGGGACTCTCAAGAGTCTTCTCCAACACCACAGTTCAAAAGCATCAATTCTTCAGCACTCAGCTTTCTTCACAGCCCAACTCTCACATCCATACATGACCACTGGAAAAACCATAGCCTTGACTAGATTACTCTAATTTCAGTGATAGTAAAATATTGCTTAAATACATTTTTTAAAATTTTAAATGTGATAGATGGTCATTGTTTCAACTATATTATGCATATAGGTACTACCTATTATCTCTGACTGAGGTAATGAGGACACTCTATCACTGTCGCTTGTCCACGGTTAAGGAAATAGTGAGTAGGAAAATTAGCATTCAAACCTATGCACTTTGGCTCCAGAGACTGTGCTCTCAACCAGCAAGCTATAGAACCATTTTATCTCAATTTCCATGACAATGACAGCAGTACTTTCAAAGAGCCCATTATTTTTTGGATAATTCTTAGGGTTAGAATATTACTTTTCTTTACTTAACTGAATAATGATAAGAACAACAACGGTAGCATCAGTAGTTACCATTTATATGCCAGACTGGGTACCAAATGCCTAACAAAATTCTAGAAGGGGTCCCTAAGTGCTGGCCAAACAACACACACTGAGACAAATATACCAAAGTCTCACCCATCTTCTGTTAAAAATGGAGTGTGTGGGGCCTTTGTCATGAGCTTCTGATTTTGCAGGTCTACAGTGGGGCTAGAAGCCAGATATTTTCAGAAAGATTCATAAAAGACATCATTTTACCATTTTGACATGGTAAATGTCAAAATGAAATGGTAAAAGACATCATTTACCATTTACTATGAAGTGGGTATCATTGCAATGTCTCAGTGGGCACATCTCCCCCATGGATCACAGTCTCTTGACTCACCTGAACTTCAATACACTTGTCATGCTTTCTGTAGTATCCAGATTAGCGCTACGTGTCCAAGCTTACAGCTGTTCCAGCATCAAATCTGACTGAGAAAAGGGTCACTGTTTGAGGTTCTGGACCCGATCTGTTTATGGCAGGTGGAGTGACCCTTTGGCAGCACTGGAGAGATGAACCATGACTGCCCCACAGTGGCATTTGGAACTGAAGAAATTCAGAACATGCTACCTCAGAATATATCCCCTTGGCAAACTGATTGTTCTTGAGCTGAAAGCACATGGGAAAGAGCAGATGCAAGAAGAACTCTCTGACTTCCCTCTTCCCACCTGAAGGCAGGTCACCAAATTTCCCATGAGAAAGGTGCCCTCCTTGTTTGAGGAAGAAAAGCACATTCTTATCATCAAAGCCTGGAAGTCAGTGGCAAAACAGACCTTTACAAACCCTCTAAAATAAGCCTTATCTGCTGTTGTTTAGTTGCCAAGTCGTATCTGTCTGTCTTGCAACTCCACGGACTGTAACCTGTCTGGCTCCTCTATCCATGGGATTTTCCAGCAAGGATACTAGAGTGGGTTGCTATTTCCTTCTCCAGGGGCTCTTCCAGACCCAGGAATTGAGCCTACATCTGCTTGGCAGCAGATTCGTTACCACTGGGCCACCAGGGAAAGTTATATTCTGTTGGTTTCTGTTGTATATTTCCTAATCACTGTCCCACAGTTTACTGCCCCTAGCCTATGTCTTGTTGCATCCCCATAATTTATCATTCTTCATATAAAAAAGGTATATAAATTTATGGTCCTAACAGTTTCTTTGGTTCTTCATTTGCCTCTAAGACCTCCATGTACAAGTAAAAACATGAAATAAAATTGTATGTTCTTTTTTCTGTTGATCTGTTTTATATCAGTTTAATTCTTAGGCCTAATCACAGAACCTAACAGGGTAGAAGGAAGTTTTTCCTCCTCTTCAGAACCAAAGCTTGACCTGGGAGTTAGATGGAGAGGAGGGTGAGGTGGTAATATTAAAATATGTTGCCATAGAGAACCTGCCTGAGTGCGTGTTTGTGTTGGAATTTTCCACTCTTGAGCTGCCTTCCTGTCACTAGGTAATGACCCAGTGAAACTCTCCATCCCAAACCTTCCTGGGAATGGCTTGCACAGAGGCACTGAATGAAGTCACATTGGCTCCTGGCACCAGCATCTTGTTCTCTTTTGAATCCTGACATCTTGAATGTTACATAGGATTTCAGGAAATGCAGCTGGCTTCATCTCCTCCTCTCTCCCTGACTTTCCCAGCGCCTGCTACCTCAGAAGGAAGTGACAGAGCCCAGCACGTTACCATTGGCCCACTGGAGCCTCACAGCAGCAGTCCAACCTAGCCAGCGTCTCTTCTTGGTTGAGGGGAAGAAACCCACCTCAGATAAAGATTTATAAAGGGATTCACTGCCACAGAAGGCCTAGGGGATGCAGTTTGGAGCCGCTTAAACTCACCAGAGTTGTAAAGCTCTCTTTTAGGAGGTAAAGGATGTAGCATGAACAAAGAAAATTGCCAGCTGCCTTCCCTCACCCTGTAGATAGTAAGGAACCTCTATTCACTCTCTTCGGGCTTCCCAGGTAGCCCAGTGGTTAAGAATCTACCTGCCAATGCAGGGAGACCCTGGTTTGATTCCTGGATTGGGAAGATCCCCTGGGGAAGGAAATGGTAACCACTCCAGTATTCTTGCCTGGAAAATCCCATGGACAGAGGATCCTGGTCAGCTACAGTCCATGGGTCACAAAAGTAACCAAATAACAACATACACCCTTTTGGTCCAATTCATAAGGCAGAACTGGTATAATAGGAGTGTCCACAGATACAGACACTGCAGTAAATGCTGCATATAGGAACTGAAAGAGTGTACATAAAACTGGCAATGTTTGTGAATATCACAGATGATCAATACATGAACTACTTGGTGAAGTTCAAAGATACTTGTTACTGCTTAGTCTGTATCCCTCTGGGAAGGTAACAGAAATATGGCTCTCCAGAAGCAGCTGAGAGACAGTCTCTCATATACTGTTCAGAAAGTTTCCTATGCATTCTTGCTACTTTTTCTAGAATTGTCTCTTTCTTTATGGCCCAAGACAGCCTCTTGACACCTCAACAAGAAACTAAAAATTTCTCCAGTTGAAAAAATCCCATTTAGGAGTCAGAAGACCCTTAGAGGCTCTCCAAAGATACTCTCCAAGATATCTCAAGTGTATTCTTTTAAGACTAGACTTTCTCTCTGGCTCTTACACAAGAAATCCACACCAACAGATGTGGACAATTGGGTTACAATGCCAGAATTGCCCCTGCCCCCAATTGCCATTTCAGGATCTTTCTTTTATATCCCCCTTCACAACAGATCTCTACACACTTAATTTAGGATGTTCCCAAGGATCATCTCAGCTGTGCTTAAACACTACCCTCACAAGCAATGTTTAAGGTCTGTAACTTTCCTCATGACTTCTCTCTTTCTTCCTTCATTGTCCTGGGACAATCTCCAGTTGATTTATCCCAATTTCTTCTGCAACACAGATATGGACAGGTCTGTCAGCTACTCAAGCAGGTGTGCCCCAAAGTGTTCCCTGACTCAAGGGTTATTCTTTGCTACAACAGATCAGATCAGATCAGATCAATCACTCAGTCGTGTCCAACTCTTTGCGACCCCATGAATCGCAGCACACCAGGCCTCCCTGTCCATCACCAACTCCCGGAGTTCACTCAGATTCATGTCCATTGAGTCGGTGATGCCATCCAGCCATCTCATCCTCTGTCGTCCCCTTCTCCTCTTGCCCCCAATCCCTCCCAGCATCAGAGTCTTTTCCAATGAGTCAACTCTTCGCATGAGGTGGCCAAAGTACTGGAGTTTCAGCTTTAGCATCATTCCTTCCAAAGAAATCCCAGGGCTGATCTCCTTTAGAATGGACTGGTTAGATCTCCTTGCAGTCCAAGGGACTCTCAAGGGTCTTCTCCAACACCACAGTTCAAAAGCATCAATTCTTCGGCGCTCAGCCTTCTTCACAGTCCAACTCTCACATCCATACATGACCACAAGAAAAACCATAGCATTGACTAGATGGACCTTTGTTGGCAAAGTAATGTCTCTGCTTTTGAATATGCTATCTAGGTTGGTCATAACTTTCCTTCCATGGAGTAAGCGTCTTTTAATTTCATGGCTGCAGTCACCATCTGTAGTGATTTTGGAGCCCCCCAAAATAAAGTCTGACACTGTTTCCACTGTTTCCCCATCTATTTCCCATGAAGTGATGGGACCGGGTGCCATGATCTTCATTTTCTGAATGTTGAGCTTTAAGCCAACTTTTTCACTCTCCTCTTTCACCTTCATCAAGAGGCTTTTTAGTTCCTCTTCATTTTCTGCCGTAAGGGTGGTGTCATCTGCGTATCTGAGGTTATTGATATTTCTCCCGGCAATCTTGATTCCAGCTTGTGTTTCTTCCAGTCCAGCGTTTCTCATGATATACTCTGCATAGACATTAAATAAACAGGGTGACAATATACAGCCTTGACGTATTCCTTTTTCTATTTGGAACCAGTCTGTTGTTCCTTGTCCAGTTCTAACTGTTGCTTCCTGACCTGCATACAAATTTCTCAAGAGGCAGATCAGGTGGTCTGGTATTCCCATCTCTTTCAGAATCTTCCACAGTTTATTGTGATCCACACAGTCAAAGGCTTTGGCATAGTCAATGAAACAGGTAATCCTCAATCCCAATATATTTTATGAACATTATGGTGGAATGCAAGCAGTCTTTGCTTTGCATGGTTCAGACACACATGCATTTCAGTTACCATGATTTAGTCAAATAACGCCAGCCTCCATAAAAAGGCAGTGCTGAAATTTCAGTTACTACCATATATAAACCAGGAGAAAGTACATGAGACACAAACTTTGATGCTAGCTCTTCATTCTACAAACAGATTTCTTGTTCCAAAGCTTATGCTTGACTGGTTACTGTCTATCTGTCACTCAGTTCACACACAGACAGCAAAGCATATAGATAGTTGTACTGTCTACTTATCCTTCAGTGATAAACCCACATGAAATATTACAAAAATTGTATTTAATGGAGGGAAACAATCAACAAAAATGAAATTGCAACAGAGAAACAAAAGGTTTCTGGAAGAGAATTTGGAATAGAAAGTAAATGGAGTTATAGAAGATAGCTAATCATGAGAATGGTGGGGTGCCAATATTCAAGAGACTGTGATACGCAACCAGAGAAATTTAGTGAAGATGAATTCATGGCTGAAAAGTGGAGATGTTTTAAAAGCAAAATTTTAAAAAAAATCACATTAAAGGAGATTTTGGAACTATTTCATGACACTTGCAAAAAATAAAATATTGGAAGGTAATCCATGGTTAGAAAGGAGTGTGACAATTCATCAAGGCATAGAAAAAATTTCTTCTCCATATGGTAAGGTATTTGATGAGAACAAGGTACAAAGCACTGTTCAAATTATTCCTAGTAAGTTTTTTTTTTATAAGAAAGTAAAAGACTTTAATTCTCAATGTTTCTAATATTTTAAATTATAGTATACTAAAATAGACTATGCCAAAACTTTTGACTGTGTGGATCACAATAAACTGTGGAAAATTCTGAAAGAGATGGGAATACCAGACCACCTGACCTACCTCTTGAGAAACCTATATGCAGGTCAGGAAGCAACAGTTAGAACTGGACATGGAACAACAGACTGGTTCCAAATAGGAAAACGAGTACGTCAAGGCTGTATATTGTCACCCTGCTTAATTAACTTATATGCAGCATACATCATGAGAAATGCTGGGCTGGAAGAAGCACAAGCTGGAATCAAGATTGCCGGGAGAAATATCAATAACCTCAGATATGCAGATGACACCACCCTTATGGCAGAAAGTGAAGAAACACCAAAGAGCCTCTTGATGAAAGTAAAAGAGGAGAGTAAAAAAGTTGGCCTAAAATTCAACATTCAGAAAACTAAGATCATAGCATCTTTTCCCATTCACTTCATGGGAAATAGATGAGGAAACAGTGGAAACAGTGGCTGAGTTTATTTTTCGGGGCTCCAAAATCACTGCAGATGGTGATTGCAGCCATGAAATTAAAAGACACTTACTCCTTGAAAGGAAAGTTATGACCAACCTAGATAGCATATTCAAAAGCAGAGACATTACTTTGCGAACAAAGGTCCATCTAGTCAAGGCTATGGTTTTTCCAGTGGTCATGTATGGATGTGAGAGTTGGACTGTGAAGAAAGCTGAGCGCTGAAGAATTTATGCTTTTGAACTGTGGTGTTGGAGAAGACTCTTGAGAGTCCCTTGGACTGCAAGGAGATCCAACCAGTCCATTCTAAGGGAGATCAGTCCTGGGTGTTCTTTGGAAGGACTTATGCTAAAGCTGAAACTCCAATACTTTGGCCACCTCATGTGAAGAGCTGACTCATTGGAAAAGACTCTGATGCTGGGAGGGATTGTGGGCAAGAGGAGAAGGGGACGACAGAGGATGAGATGGCTGGATGGCATCACCGACTTGATGGACATGAGTTTGAGTGAATTCCAGGAGTTGGTGATGGACAGGGAGGCCTGGTGTGCTGCGATTCATGGGGTTGCAAAGAGTCAGACACGACTGAGTGACTGAACTGAACTGAAAACAGACACTAGTTTTGCTATTTTAGAATTTTTTTCTCTGTCTTTATATCCAACCATAAAATATTTTTAAATGTTTTGACAAAATTTTTTTTAAAGTTCACAGGACAATCCAAATTTTTCTCATTGATCATTAAGGTCCTTTTGTACATTTCCTATTTGCACAGTCATTACCATGGTTCTGCACTTCTGGGCATAGTGAATACTCTTTGAGTAGTTTGCTGTATTATTATGGCACTTTGTTCTGAAATTAGAGGATCTCTATATGACAAAAACTACACTGGCACTCTTTTTCTTTCTGTCCTTCATTTCCAAACCAACACACTGTGTTTTGCTCAAGCTTAGGTTATCAGTCCCTTACAAAATCTGGGGTGGGCACAGATCACACATGACCTGAGATGGTCTACACCTAGTCCCACGCCCATCAAGTCACTGTCCTTTCTATATACCTGCACCACACCTGGAGGCATTGCTCCAGACATTCCTGCTTGAGGACAGTGGAGAAGAACTACCTCCACACTCCTCAGAGAACTCGAGATAGTCTGCCAGATCCCACTGTGGTAAGGCCTGTGTGAGCACATTCTTAGCAAGTTCAGTATACTGAAAAAGATCAGATGAGTTAATGACTTTCTGCTGTTGATCAAATTACTCAATCCATCACTTGAAAGAGAATCTGAAATCTGCTTTCAATTCTGGTCCTTTTATTTAAAAGTGTTCAGAAGTTACTCAAGAAGAAAATGTGGCCCTATTTTCAGCATTTTGCTAGCTTCTTGATACTTGTCAATAAAAGCCAGGCTTCCCCAGTGGGTTGGCAGGTAAAGAATCCACCTGCAATGCAGGAGATACAGGAGATGTGGCTTTGATCCCTAGGTTAGGAAGATCCCCTGGAGTGGAAAATGGCAACCCACTTCAGTATTCTTGGTGGGCTACAGTCCATGTGGTCAAAAAGACTCCGAGCGACTAAGCACACAATAAGAGCCAGCTTAAATCTAAATAATTAAACTTTATACTGCCTTGTTGGGATCTTTTAGTCTAACTGGAATTTTTATGGGTTGACAGTGATGGAGATTCATCACTCAACTGAAGCACAAGAGAATCAGGCAGGTGGAGGGCACGGTCCCTGGCAGGCAGGGCAGGGGCACCAGCTCTTCCTCACTCCTTTGGTATCACTGATCCTACTCTCTAGAAAATGATGTAATCTTAACATTTCCAGGTAACCTAAGTTTTGTTTGATTTTCATTCTTGGAATGATGAGCAAGAATTAGATTAGAGCAAGAATATTCTAACAAAAGTATTATTTTCTTCTGTATCAATTAAAAGGATTCCAGTAATTCATCAATTTATATTTTAGAAATTCCTATTAAATTATATTAGCTGATAAAAGCATTATTCATTGAGGCTTATAAATGAAGTAAGAGTAACATTGGGTTCTTCATTTGAAAGTTTAAAACCAACTGGCTTTGGAAATTATTTTGGGCACATGACAATCACAAATGCTTTCCTGTTTAATCAGCCTTAAACTAATATAAGAGTCAGTCATATGAAACACAGTGTTAGAGTTTTTTGTTTTATGTGATGATAATGTTGACTTAACTTGGCACAATTATTGATCACTGTACAGCCTTTCTGTATTTTCAATGATTTATTCTCCTCTATAAACAATTCAGTTCAGAGGCCAAAATATATCATTACAATAGGTAGAAGTTCATAGACATGAAAAATGACCCTGACATTGTTTCTCTTCTAAAAATCTCAAGACCACAATTTATCTCTACATTAAAGTTTAGACCACTCTTGCTGCCTGAAGCAATCACAATAATTTTTATCAAACAGGATATATAATCACCCCAAATTACATTTAGTAGGTGCTTTTTATGAGTGCAAAATTTTAAAAGACAGTGTTTCTTGGTCTTTTTAGTATTAGACACACTTTTTTACCTCAAAATATTTGAGAATTTACTGAAACAACTTTATAGAGAAGCTATTCGCACTTATAAAGGCAGGAATTCAAATTAGGGACAATTCAACCAACAGATTAGAGGAAACCAGAAATCAAAATCATGACGCTACCCTGAAGCCTGAAGACTATCCTGATGCAGCAAGAAGTTATTTCTATTTTAGGAAACCTATTTGTATATCTTAAATCCCCAAGGGCTGTGAGGCTACAGTAACTACTGGCCCTTCAGAGCAAATTCTCCATAAGTTTTAGTGGAGGTGGCACGAGCAAGGGAGGGAAAGAACAAGATGTGGGCAGCTCAAGAAAGCACTTCTTGGCTTCGTGTGTGAGGCATGCTGGCTCATTCCCAGCTTTTCAACTCGTCTCCAACTCACTCAATGGCCTTGGCAGAGTTGTTTAACCATCATGGACCCTGCTTTCCCCATCTGTAAAACGAATGGCTTGAACTAGATCACCTCATGCAGTTCTGTGTGTTTGTCTCTTTCATTTTCTTGAGAAAGAATATTGAAATTTCTCAAGAAAATTGCTTATATTGTTATTTTACAGTCATATAAATTGCACTAGAGCAAACAGGCAAGCAGCCTTAACCAAAAAGACAGCTTCACTGTGGATGAAAGCCTGCTGTGAAAGAAATTAGAAAATCAACTTTTGGTATGGTTTCCATGCAAACTTAGGCAATTCATCTTTCCTCTCTGAACTTCATGCTAGTAACAACAGCCTCGAGAAGATTAAGTGAAATAATATAGGTGAAAGCACTTGGTGAAGTATGAAATGCTAAACAAATACAAGGTGTTTTATTATGAGTCTACAGAGATATCACATCCATCAATAATCCTGCTAACATTCAGGCCACTTTAAGTCTGACCAGACATCCAAATTCCTCTCCACCTCCCCCACCTGCATACCGAGTGCACCCTCTGACTGCAGGTTCAGAGTTTTTGATTAAGGAAAAAATGATCCAGATTTTCCATTGGGATAATTATTTTCATTAACTTTGACACCTTAATCAGCCTTTATTATTTCAAGGATTTAAATATTTTATCAGTACCTGCTTTGCTTGATGAATTTGTTTGCAACTGGCTGAGCACTTTAAGACAATTCTTTTGAAACAGCTAATGCATTGTAAACCCATCAATTCTTGGGTTTTATGCTGAGTAATTTGACAGCCATTAACATTTTTTGGCTTTATTTTATTTAAGGCTTTCACCTGCATGCTTACCATTGAGTTATAGAACAATCAAGCAGTTTTAGGAGTTCTAAAATGAAAGCACCATTTCAAGTGATAAGCAATCTCACTAAGAAAATGAATTTGAATTTATGACTTTAGGGGCCCATAACCTGTGCTACTAGACTCATTGAGCAAAGCTGTAGGTAGCACAGTTAATCAAAGACATAAATATAAAACCAAGAAACTGTTGCTGTTGTCCCAAACTTCAGCAAAGAAATATGTCTGGGCTAGTGCCTGGAAAAATCCACACACTTACTTTTCTATCTCTCTTTGTGTGTGTGTATGCATGCATGTGCATATTTAAAGAAACAAGCAAACAATCTTTCTAGCTATCAGGTCCAATTTTTCTACTGATGGTTCTTTCTGGATTCTGTTCACTACTTGCTGCAAAAGAAAAATGGTGCAGTCTCTTTAACTTCCCATTCAGATTTTCAGGAAGTTCCGGAATTTAGGAACAGGGCTAAGTCGATATGAATGAAACATCTTTAGAGGCTGCCTTTTCATTCTTGACTTGCATAACCACACTACTCAGGAGCATCCTCATATACGCTTGTATATTACTGGACCAACAACTGAGGCTAGGTTTGCCAGCTGTCACTGAAATTCAACATTAACTATATTCATCCTGTATCTATTTTTGGTGAGTCCTTCCTTTTGGGATCCTGTACTTACACTCTGCAGTGATTGAAGACAGGGATTTAAGAGTGCTTTTATACTAATAAAGGACTATAGATAGAAGCCTGCTCATTTCCTGCCCAACGGAGAAGGTGATGGCAACCCACTCTAGTACTTTTGCCTGGAAAATCCCATGGACGGAGGAGCCTGGTAGGCTGCAGTCCACGGGGTAGCAGAGTTGGACACGACTGAGTGACTTCACTTTCACTTTTCACTTTCATTCAATGGAGAAGGAAATGGCAACCCACTCCATTGTTCTTGCCTGGAGAATCCCAGGGATGGTGGAGCCTGATGGGCTGCCGTCTATGGGGTTGCACAGAGTCGGACACGACTGAAGTGACTTAGCAGCAGTAGCAGCATCTCCTGCCCAAAGTGAAACTTCCTTTGATCCTTGGTGGTTCAGAGGGTAAAGAGTCTGCCTATAATGCAGGAGACCTGGGTTTGATCCTACGTCAGGAAGATTCCCTGGAGAAGGGAACAGCAACCCACTCCACCATACTTGCTTAGAGAATTATATGGACAGAGGAACCTGGCATGCTATAGTCCATGAGGTCACAAAGAGTCAGACATAACTGAGTGACTAACACACATAACCTAAGTAGCCACCGAATTGTTGGTATGTGGTTGACACTATATGTCACTGTAGCTTTTTGTTTCCTTTCTTGTTATCTGTAAGAATTTACGATACCTTTTGTCCAAGCTACGATTTAAAAAAAATTAGATTTAGGTGTTTTTTTTTTTTTTTTTTTTCAGTATGAAATATACTGCTGCTGCTAAGTCACTTTAGTCGTGTCCAACTCTGTGCGACCTCATAGATGGCAGCCTACCAGGCTCCTCCATCCATGGGATTTTCCAGGCAACAGTACTGGAGTGGGGTGCCATTGCCTTCTCTGATGAAATATACTATGTTCTAAGAAATGTGTATTGGAGAAAGGAATAGCAAACCACTCCAGTATTCTTGCCTTGAGAACCCCATGAGCAGTATGAAAAGACAAAAGATAATAACACCAGAAGATGAGCCCCCCAGGTCAGTAGGTGTCCAGTATGCTACAGGGGAAGAGCAAAGAAATAGCTCCAGAGAGAATGAAGAGGCTAGGCCAAAGCACAAACAATGCTTCATTCCAGATGTGTGTGGTGGTGAAAATGAAGTCCGAGGCTGTAAAGAACAGTATTGCATAGGAACCTGGAATATTAGGTCCATGAATCAAGGTAAATTGGATGTGGTGAAGCAGGAGATGGCAAGAATGAACAGCTGTATTTTAGGAATCAACAGGAATGGGTGAATTTAATTCAGAAAACCATTGTATCTATGACTGTGGGCAAGAATCCCTTAGAAGAAACAGAGCAGCCTTCAGAGTCAACAAAAGAGTCTGAAATGCAGTACTTGAGTGAAATCTCAAAAATGGCAGAATGATCTCTGTTCATTTCCAAGGCAAACCATTCAATATAACAGTAATCCAAGTCTATGCCCCAACCACTAATCCCCAAGAAGCTGGAGTTGAACAGTTCTATGAAGACCTACAAGATCTTCTAGAACTAACAACAACAACAAAAAGAAATGTCCTTTTCATCAAAGGGGATTAGAATGAAAAACTAGGAAATCAAGAGATACCAAACAGGGAAGTTTGGCCTTGGAGTACAAAATGAAGCAGGGCAAAGGCTAGCAGAGTTTTGTCAAGAAAACACACCGGTCATAGCAAAAACCCTCTTCCAACAAGCTCTACACATGGACATCACCAGATGGTCAGTACTGAAATCAGACTGATAGTATTATTTGCAGCCAAAGATGCAGAAAGCTCTATACAGTCAGCAAAAACCTGGAGCTGACTGTGGCTCAGATCATCAGCTCCTTATTGCAAACTTCAGACTCAAATTGAAGAAAGTAGGGAAAATTACTAGGCCATGCAAGTATGACCTAAATCAAATCCCTTATGATTATACAGTGGAGGTGACAAATAGATTCAAGGGATTAGATCTGGTAGGGAAAGTATCTGAAGAACTATGGATGGAGGTTTGTAACATTTACAGGAGGTGGTGACCAAAACCATCCCAAAGAAATGCAAGAAGGCAAAGTGGTTGCCAGAAGAGGCTTTACATGTACCTGAGGAAAGAAAAGAATTGAAAGGCAAAGGAGAAAGGGAGGATATACCCAAGTGGATGCAGAATTCCAGAGAATAGCAAGGAGAGATAAGAAAGTCTTCTTAAGTGAACAATGCAAAGAAATAGAGGAAAACAACAGAATGGGAATGACTTGAGATCTCTTCAAGAAAATGGGAGACACCAAGGGAGCATTTTATGTGAAGATAGGCACAATAAAGAACAGAAAAGGAAAGGACCTAACAGAAGCAGAAGAGATTAAGAAGAGGTGGCAAGAATACACAGAAGAATTCTACAAGAAAGGTCTTAATGACCTAGATAACCACCATGGTGTGGTCACTCAACTAGAGCCAGACATCCTGGAATGTGAAGTCAAGTGGCCCTTAGGAAGCATCACTATGAACAAAGGTAGTGGAGGTAATAGAATTCCACCTGGGCCATTTCAAATCCTAAAAGACGATGCTGTTGAAATGCTGCACTCAATATGTCAGCAAATTTGGAAAACAGCAGTGAACACATGACTAGAAAAGGTCAGTTTTCATTCCACTCCAAAACAAGGGCCATGCCAAAGAATGCTCAAGCTAGTGTACAATTGTGCTCATTTCACATCATAGCAGGGTTATGCTCAAAATCCTTCAAGCTAGGCTAAGCAGTACGTGAACTGAGAACTTTCAGATGTATAAGCTGGGTTTAGAAAAGGCAGAAAAACCAGAGGTCAAATTGCCAAAATCACTGGATCATAGAAAAAGCAAGAGAATTCCAGAAAAACATCTATTTCTGCTTCATTGACTACACTAAAGCCTTTGACCTTGTGGATCACAACAAACTGTAGAAAGTTCTTCAGGAGATGAGAACACCAAATCACCTTACCTGTCTCCTGAGAAACCTGTATGTATGTCAAGAAGCAACAGTTAGAACCATTTATGGAACAATGAACTGGTCAAAAATTGGGGAAGGAGTACATCAAGGCTGTATATTGTCACCCTGATTATTTAACTTACATGAAGAGCACATCATGTGAAATGCCAGGCTGGATGAATTACAAGCTGGAATCAAGAATGCTGGGAGAAATATCAATAACCTCAGATAGGCAGATGACACCATTCTTATGGCAGAAAGTGAAGAGGAACTAAAGAGCCTCTTGATGAGGTTGAAAGAAGAGAGTGAAAAAGCTGGCTTCAAACTCAACATTAAAAACCAAGATCATGGCATCCAGTCACATTACTTCATGGCAAACAGATGGGGAAAATGTGGAAACAGTGACAGATTTTATTTTCTTGGGCTCCAAAATCACTATGGACAGTGACTGCAGCAATGAAATTAAAAGACATTTGCTCTTTGGAAGAAAAGCTATGACAAACCTAGACAGAGTATTAAAAAACAGAAACATCACTTTGCCTACAAAGTCCATATGGTCAAAGCTATGATTTTTCCAGTAGTCATGCAGGAATGTGAGAGTTGGACCATTAGGAAGGCCGAGTGGGGAAGAATTGATGCTTTTGAATTGTGATGTTGGAGAAGACTCTTGAGAGTCCCTTGCACTGCAAGGAGATCCAACCAGTCCATCCTAAAGAAAACCAAACCTGAATATTCATTAGAAGGACTGATGCTGAAGTTGAAGCTGTAATGCATGGGCCACTTGATACAAAGACCAACCCTTTAGAAATGACCCAGATGCTGGAAAGATTGAAGGAAGGAGGAGAAGGGGGCAACATAGGATGAGATGGTTGGATGGCATCATAAACTCAATGGACACAAGTTTGAGTAAACTCCAGGAGATAGAAGGACAGGGAAGTCTGATGTACTACAGTCTGTGGGGTTGCAAAGAGTCAGACATGACTGAGCAACTAACACACAATATCTACATAACATATATATATAATATTTAATGTGGTATATTACAATATAATTAATTTTAATTTTAAAAGTATTGATATAACACATTTTGTATTTAATTTACTTGTGTTGAACTATCTTGCATACCTAAAAGTTAGTTTTACTTACTCACAGATTATTATTCTTTTAATATATGCCTGGATTAGATAAATTGACATATTATATAAATATTCCCAACATTTTTTATAAATGAAATCATCTTTAGTTCTTAGAGATCTCTGTAAGGTTTGGTTTAGAGTTTTTCTGCTTTCTTAAAATGAATTAGGAAGCTTCCATTTTTCACTTTAATTATTTAAGTAATTACAGGCATTACATTTGAAAAATGTTCAGTCAGAATTCAGCTATGAAATTATCTCAGTCTAAGGCTCCAAAAAGTTTAGATTTCTAATTATCTTTTGAAATCTCCTATGGCCATTGCTGGTTTGGTGTTTACAGTTGATGATTCAAAGGCTTTCACACCTGGGACATTAAGTGACGATTTCAGAAAGCTTCCTCAAGAAAAGTGGTAAAATGCTTGGTTGGGAAGAGCAAAGTCCTACCAGAAAACCACTGGGGAGTTGCTTTATTAGCTTACACTGCAAAGAATCACCTCTCCTACTTGGATCTGAGTAACCTCTGGAAGCAGTAGAATAATCGAACCCAAACAAGAAGCTTTATTTGCTCCTTTGTTGAGTGTTCCTTCAACCAATAGGGAAAAAAAAAACACACACACACAAAAAACAAGGTTCTAGCCCATTTTCTTTGTCCCCAAACCTGCTTTGCCCCAGTTAGATTTTAAAGCATTTTAAAACAAAGTCAGGAAATAAAATGGTCATTTTCATTGCAGAACTAATTGTTTAAGCTCCTAAAGATATTTCTCTAAATATTTCAATAAGCCTTTCCTCTCTGGCCTCTCTTCCTCATACTAGTTAACTTTCCCCTCTTCCTTCTCATAGTTTTCAGTGTCTTTTTATCAGGCAGCTTAAGTATGTTCCCTAATGCCAGGCGTTTCCTACATCATTCTGTTTATAATTTTATCTTTGCTTCCCTGAGTGAACTATCTTCCCAACCCTCCTGCCAGCTACACCCCCACGTCAGGCATGGGCTTCTTTCCACCATGCTCTTATTGTTGCTTTGAGTCACCAGAATCAACTTCCAAAGAACACACTAACTCAGCAGTGGTCCCTTCCCGAAATGATTTAATTGCTTCTGACTCAATACCTGGACTTCTCCTGATCACTAGCAATGTCCAAGTTAAATCTATTGTTTTAGAAAGTGAATCATATCGAGCATGCTGTACCACTGGGAGATGAGATGCAGAATGAGCTGTTAAAGGAGATATCGACAAGCTCAAAAATAAAATTAAGTCACATGAAGATAGTCAGAAAGACCGTTTGTACTCTGTGTTCTCCTTCATCTCAGAGCAACATAAAAAACAAAAAAACAAAAAAACAAACAAACAAAAAAAAACAGGCACACATTTTATGAGGGAAGTGCCTTGCATTTTGGTCTGCATAGAAGGAAATAGATAGCTCAGTCTGACCTACTACTGCACATACTCCATGTGATAGAACCCAGATTTTTTTTAAAATTAAATTTTAGTACAATAAAGACCAGTAACCCAATTTTTATATTTTACATTTCAACCCTAAAAGCAAGAAAATTATGGATCCTAACAGGAACACTGGATATTTTCCAGAACACAAAAGATTACACTGGAAATTTTTTGAAAGGATTAACTTGAGGATCACAAGGAATCTTTCTGAGAAAATCTCCACTATTTAATTGTATGTCACCTTGATTCTGATAACCTGCTATCTTACGTCTGAATTATGCTTCTTGTACTTGGTACATGAGCTAGAGTCAACTGTGGACCAAATGTTCCATGTGTTCCCAGACATGTTCCAGCCATCCTTGTGGTGAGCTGGGTTAGCCAATGGGGCTGTGAACTCAACTGTCACTTCTGAGCTGAGTCAGTTAAAGCTGGATGTGCTCACCCCGTTCTCTTCTTCCTTATGCTGCTACAACCTAAGAGGCCACAGGTGAGAACACAGCATCATAAGACTGAGACAGCCATATCTCTGAGTTACCTGATGGAGGACAGCCTCTGTCAATCGTAGCAAGCTTTGTGTGAGTTAAAAATAAATCTGCTGGCTAAGCCACTGAGCTGCTGCTTCTGCTAAGTCGCTTCAGTCGTGTCCGACTCTGTGCGACCCCAGAGACGGCAGCCCACTAGGCTCCCCCGTCCCTGGGATTCTCCAGGCAAGAACACTGGAGTGGGTTGCCATTTCCTTCTCCAATGCATGAAAGTGAAAAGTGACAGTGAAGTCGCTCAGTCATGTCTGACTCGTAGTGACCCCCATGGACTGCATCCTACCAGGCTCCTCCGTCCTTGGGATTTTCCAGGCAAGAGTACTGGAGTGGGGTGCCATTGCCTTCTCCGAAGCCACTGAGATTCCGGGCTTTATCAGTTGTATTAGCTAGCATGAATTGCCCTAAATGATACAGTGTATAATCACAGGACAATAGGGCAGAAAGGGACTTAAGAGATCACCTGTTCCAGCAAGTTTCTAACTTTTGATTTGACTTATCAACAGGAAAACTTTATCACATGGAATACAAAAAAGGTAGAGATGAAAGCAAAGCTTCTTTGTTTGTAGCATTGGTAGATCTCCTAGATTTCTAGCCTTGTCTCATCTTCCTTTCCTCTACTCCACCTTCATCTACCAAAATATCTCCAACATCCACACATTCATAGACATACAAAGCAAAGTTGTCACAGGACATAGTTTGAAAGGTGCTAATCTAGCCCAACTTCCTCAATTTACAGATGTTCTAGGAGCTTCAGAGAGCAAAACCAGGGCTATTTCTTTGTGTGTGTGCACACAAGAGAGACAGAAAGAAATTTTTGAGAAGAGAGTTTGTGGTGATGGTCTATTGGTTTGCCTCTAGGGTGAAGTCCTGCCCACTAACCACCTGGTGTTGCTGAATGAATATTCACTGGTTCAATATTTATCAAAAGATGCATCAATGTTTGTATATATCCAAGGTACCAATAAAAATTTAAAATGTAAATGGGAAATGCTGCAAGCACACTGAAAATGAGTCTGATATTATATCCTAGAGATGAACCACAAAACTTCTGTGATTCAGACATTCCAATTTCACGAATATATGCTGAAGTGAAACATATACACATGCACCAACAGAATTTCCAGTCAAGGGTAGTTTAGTAGCACTGTTCACTACTGGAAGAACCTATTGTGAATAGTGATCTACCATGGGAGAGCTCACAACTGTGAGGTGGTATATTTCACAAAAGTTAAAAAGAACAAAGTGTAGTGGCATATAAAGTATAGATGAATCTTGGCAATTTAATATTAAAAAATTAATTCCAAAAGACTACATATTGTATGATATTCTTTTTTATAGGTTTAAACAATAAGTGTGTGCATAAATGTGTGTAAATGAATATGTGTAGTATACATGGAAGTAACAGACACAGATTTCACACATAAAAAGGAAGGATAATATTTAGCCTAGATTAAGAAAGACAACGGAACCAAAGTTATATGGTTAGATGAAGGGAAAATCAGTCATGTCTGATTCTTTGCAACCCCATGGACTATACAGTCCATGATATTCTCCAGGCCAGAATACTGGAGTGGGTAGCCTTTCTCTTCTCCAGGGGATCTTCCCAACCCAGGGATCGAATCCAGGTCTCCTGCATTGCAGGTGGATTCTTTACCACCTGAGCCACAAGGGAAGCCCAAGAACACTGGAATGGGTAGCCTATCCCTTCTCCAGCAGATCTCCCCAACCCAGGAATCGAACTGGGGTCTACAAACTACACTATGAGGGAAGCATGTGGTTAGATGCCAGTCATTATTTCCAAGGTGTTAGCTTTGGCTTTAGGTTTGTGTTCATATTTGCTTATCATTATTATTATTTTTGAATATTCAGCATTGTGATTTTTTTTAATTCTTAATTTTTAAATTTATTTATTTTAATTGGAGGCTAATTACTTTACGATACTGTAGTGGATTTTGCCATACATTGACATGAATCAGCCATGGGTGTACATGTGTTCCCCATCCTGAACCCCCCTCCCACCTCCCTTCCCATCCCATCCCTCAGGGTCATCCTAGTGCACCAGCCCTGAGCACCTTGCCTCATGCATCAAACCTGGACTGGCGATTCATTTCACACATGGTAATATACATGTTTCAATGCTATACTTTCAAATCATCTGACCCTTGCCATAGATATATGTGGACCAATACTGAGTATGTGATTTGAACCAAGAATGATTAATATAACTCTGGGCCTTCAATCTAAAAGAAAAAAATAATAATGTTAAAAATACTCCAATGGATTTTATGACAAAAAAAGAAGCAAAACTTGTTTCCTCACCTCTCCATAAGCACACCCAACACAGCCTTGGCTTGTTGTTGTTCAGTTGCTAAGTTGTGTCTGACTCTTTGTGACCCCATGGACTGCAGAACTCCAGGCTTCCCTGTCCCTCACTATCTCTCAGAGTTTATTCCAACTCATGTCCATTGAGTTGGTGATGGCATCTAACCATCTCATCCTCTTTCTCCCCTTTCTCCTCTTGTCCTCAATCTTTCCCAGCATGAGGGTCTTTTCCAATGAACAGGCTTTGTATCAGGTGGTCAAAGTATTAGAGCTTCAGCTTCAGCATCAGTCCTTCTAATGAATATTCAGGCTTGGTTTCCTTTAGGATAGACTGGTTGGATCTCCTTGCAGTCCAAGGGACTCTCAAGAGTCTTCTCCAGCACCGTAGTTCGAAAGAATCAACTTTTCATCACTCAGCCTTCTTTATGATCCAACTCTCACACCCCTACATGACTACTAGAAACACAAATTTGGCTACTCTTGGTTTAAATATTGAAGGGAAAATAAGCAATTATCTGAAAATATCAGTAGCTTTTGGAAAGACAGAAAAAGAACTATTCTAGCTGGCTGCTGCTATTGCTGCTGCTAAGTCACTTCAGTCATGTCCGACTCTTGTGTGACCCCATAGATGGCAGCCCACCAGCCTCCCCGGTCCCTGGGATTCTCCAGGCAAGAACACTGGAGTGGGTTTCCATTTCCTTCTCCAATGCATGAAAGTAAAAAGTGAAAGGGAAGTCACTCAGTCGTGTCCTACTCTTCACAACCCCATGGACTGCAGCCTACCAGGCTCCTCTGTCCATGGGATTTTCCAGGCAAGAGTACTGGAGTGGGGTGCCATCGCCTTCTCCTCTAGCTGGCTAACAGAGTACAAATGGTAAATGATAGCCAATTTAAGAGTAATAATGGACTTTCATGCCTTAAGGGGGGGAAAAATATATATACACACACACATACATATATGAAATCCATTAAATTATGAATGTTGACCTATATACAAATGCTCACCAAAGAAGGATAAAGTGACACCAGAATACATAAAACAGACTTTGAATTCATTCTACTTCTCTTTTTATTTACTTTTAATTTTATTTTTTTAAATTTTTAATTGGAAGCTAATTACTTTATAATATTGTGGTAGTTTTTGCCATATATTCACATGAATCAGCCATGGGTGTATATGTGTTCCACATCTGGAACCTCCTCCCACCTCCCTCCCCATCTCATTCCTCAGGGTCATCCCAGTGCACCAGCCCTGAGCACCCTGTTTCATGCATCAAACCTGGACTGGCGATCTCTTTCACATATGGTAATATACATGTTTCAATACTATTCTCTCAAATCATCCCACTCTCATCTTCTCCCACAGAGTCCAAAAGTCTGCTCTTTACATCTGTGTCTCTTTTGCTGTCTCACATATAGTGTCATCATTACCATCTTTCTAAAATCCATATATATGCATTAATATACTGCATTGGTGTTTTTATTTCTGACTTACTTCACTCTGTATAATAGGCTCCAGTTTCATCCACCTCATTAGAACTGATTCAAATGCATTCTTTTTAATAGCTGAGTAATATTCCATTGTGTATATGTAACACAGCTTTTTTATCCATTCATCTGCTGATGGACATCTAGGTTGCTTCCATGTCCTGGCTATTGTAAACAGTGCTGTGATGAACATTGGGGTACACGTGTCTCTTTCAATTCTGGTTTCCTTGGTGTGTATGCCCAGCAGTGGAATTGCTGGGTTAGGTCATTTATTTTTCTGGAATTGACCTGCAGGAGTTGCTTGTGTATTTTTGAGATTAATTCTTTGCCAGTTGATTCATTTGCTATTATTTTCTCCTGTTCTGAAGGTTGTCTTTCACCTTGCTTATAGTTTCCTTCATTGTGCAAAAGCTTTTAAGTTTAATTAGGTCCCATTTGTTTATTTTTGCTTTTATTTCCAGTATTCTGGGAGGTGGGTCATATAGGATCCTGCTGTGATTTATGTCAGAGAGTGTTTTGCCTATGTTCTTCTCTAGGAGTTTTATAGTTTCTGGTCTTATGTTTAGATCTGTAATCCATTTTGAGTTTATTTTTGTGTATGGTGTTAGACAGTGTTATAGTTTCATTCTTTTACAAGTGGATGACCAGTTTTCCCAGCACCACTTGTTAAAGAGATTGTCTTTTCTCCATTGTATATTCTTGCCTCCCTTTTCAAAGATAAGGTGTCCATAGGTGTGTGGATTTATCTCTGGGCTTTCTATTTTGTTCCATTTATCTATGTTTCTGTCTTTGTGCCAGTATCATACTGTCTTGATGACTGTTGATTTGTAGTAGAGCCTGAAGTCACGAAGGTTGATTCCTCCAGTTCCATTCTTCTTTCTCAAGATTGCTTTGGCTATTCGAGGTTTTTTTTTTTTTTTGTATTTCCATAATAATTGTGAAATTATTTGTTCTAATTCTCTGAAAAATACCTTTGGTAGCTTGATAGGGATTGCATTGAATCTATAGATTGCTTTGGGTAGTATACTCATTTTCACTATATTGATTCTTCCGATCCATGAACATGGTCTATTTTCCATCTATTTGTGTCATCTTTTATTTCTTTCATCAGTGTTTTATAGTTTTCTATATATAAGTCTTTTGTTTCTTTAGGTAGATATATTCCTAAATATTTTATTCTTTTCGTTGCTATGGTGAATGGAATTGTTTCCTTAATTTCTATTTGTGTTTTCTCATTGTTAGTGTATAGGAATGCAAGGGATTTCTGTGTGTTAATTTTATATCCTGCAACTTTACTATATTCACTGATTAGCTCTAGTAATTTTCTGGTGGAGTCTTTAGGGTTTTCTATGTAGAGGATCATGCCATCTACAAACAGTGAGAGTTTTAATTCTTCTTTTCCAATCTTGATTCCTTTTATTTCTTTTTATTATTTGATTTCTGTAGCTAAAACTTCCAAAACTATATTGAACAGTAGTGGTGAGAGTGGGCATCCTTGTCTTTTTTGTGACTTTAGGGGAAATGCTTTCAATTTTTCACCATTGAGGATAATGTTTGCTGTGGGTTTATCATGAAAGTGAAAGTGAAGTTGCTCAGTCGTGTCCAACTCTTTGCGACCCCATGGACTGTAGCCTACCAGGCTTCTCGGTCCATGGAATTTTCCTGGCAAGAGTACTGGAGTGGGTTGCCATTACCTTCCCCAGGGGATCTTCCCAACCCAGGGATCGAACCAGGGTCTCCCACATTGCAGGCAGACACTTTACCATCTGAGCCACCAGGGAAGATACCAGGGTTTATCATATATGGCTTTTATTATGTTGAGGTAGGTTATTTCTATGCCTGCTTTCTGGAGGGTTTTTTTTTTTAATCATAAATGGATGTTGGATTTTGTCAAAGGCTTTCTCTGAATCTGTTGGGATAATCATATGGTTTTTATCTTTCAGTTTGTTAATGTGGTGTATCACATTGATTGATTTGTAAATATTGAAGAATCCTTGTTTCCCTGGGATAAAGCCCACTTGGTCATGATGTATGATCTTTTTAATATGTTGTTGGATCCTGTTTGCTAGAATTTTGTTAAGGATTTTTGCATCTATATCCATCAGTAATATTGGCCTGTATTTTTCTTTTTTGTGTGTGTGGCATCTTTGTCTGCTTTTGGTATTAGGGTGATGGTGGGCTCATAGAATGAGTTTGGAAGTTTACATTCCTCTGCAATTTTCTGGAAGAGTTTGAATAGGATAGGTTTTAGCTTTTCTCTAGATTTTTGGTAGCATTCAGCTGTGAAGCCATCTGGTCCTGGGCTTTTGTTTGCTGGAAGATTTCTGATTACAGTTTCATTTTCCGTGCTTGATATGGGTCTGTTAAGATTTTCTATTTCTTCCTGGTTCAGTTTTGGAAAGTTGTACTTTTCTAAGAATTTGTCCATTTCTTCCAGTTGTCCATTTTATTGGCATATAGTTCTGATAGTAGTCTCATGATCCTTTGTATTTTTGTGTTGTCTGTTGTGATTTCTCCATTTTCATTTCTAATTTTGTTGATTTGATTCTTCTCCCTTTTTTTCTTGATGAGTCTGGCTAATGGTTTATCTATTTTATTTACCTTCACAAAGAACCATCTTTTAGCTTTGTTGATTTTGGCTATGGTCTCCTTTGTTTCTTTTGCTCTTATTTCTGCCCTAGTTTTTATGATTTATTTCCTTCTACTAATCCTGGGGTGGTTCATTTCTTCTTTGTCTAGTTGCTTTAGGTGTAGAGTTAGGTTATTTATTTGATTTCTCTCCTGTTTCTTGATGTAAGCTTATATTGCTATGAACCTTCCCCTTAGCACTGCTTTTACTGAATTTGATAGGCTTTGGGTTGTTGGTTTTCATTTTCATTCATTTCTATGTATATTTTTATTTCTTATTTTGATTTCTTCTGTGACTTGTTGGTTATTCAGAAGTGTGTTCTTTAGCCTCCATATGTTTGTATTTTTAGTAGCTTTTTTCCTGTAGTTGACATCTAATCTTACCGCATTGTGATCAGAAAAGATGCTTGAGATGATTTCATTTTTTTTAAATTTACCAAGGATAGATTTATGGCCCAGGATGTGATTTATCCTAGAGAAGATTCCGTGTGCACTTGAGAAAAAGGTGAAATTGTTTTAGGGTGACATGTCCTATAGATATCAATTAGGTCTAACTGGTCCAATGTATCATTTAAAGTTTGTGTTTCCTTGCTAATTTTCTGTTTAGTTGATTACTTCTCTTTTCATATCCCAAACACTAGCATCCTGTACTTCCACTCTGCCTAGTTTTACTCTCTGACCAGGCAGGTTACCTAGAGCATGCTGATCAACTACTTTTTATACCCGTTTCACCACTGGTTCTTGTGAGTGCAAGGGAGCAAAATTTTCCACCCCAAATTGTGTCTCTTTGGCATGAGGATTAATTCAAGCTGATAATTTTTAAGAAACAGAAGACTTAGAAAGTTTTTCATTTTACCTCTCCTTTAGCTGCTAAAAAAATTTAGATTCCAGGCCTGTTTCTGGAAGAGAGCTATCACAAGAGGTATCTGCCTAGAGTATGCACTAAAATTGTAGAGGAAACTCCACAGGGACTAGAGATCAGAGTCTACTTTGTGTCCTGTTGTCTCTGTGTGGCCCAGTAAACATTTATTTACTTTTCTATTTTTATTTGAATTGCCTTCTTCCCCTCTGAAGTCCCAAACCACTATCTGCAACATCTTCTTTTGTCTTTAGCCAAAGATGATATTTAAGGTAAGGTCTTCGGCCGTTTTGGCAACTTACTTAGTTTCCCTGAGTCTCTCCCATGTATATATGCTATTAAAATTTTGTTTGATTTTTCTCTTGTTAATCTATCTCATGTCAATTTAATTTTTAGACCAGCCAGAAAAACATACAGGAAAATTTCTTCCTCTCTGACATGAGCATTAGGAAATTAAAAAATCATTAATACAGGGTCTAATATTTAACATGTTTCAAAAAAAAGTTGATTAAATATTTTAATCTCAAAGTAGACCAAAAGGAAAGTTGTTGAGATGCATATTCAGTGATGTTTTAAGTATGCTATAATATGATAAAACAGATATAAGTCCTTTAAAAATAAATAGCTAAGTCTCATTTCTTCCGCTTTCCTTAAACTATTCATCCAGCAACATAGAAAAAGAAAAATATTCATATATTGGTAATCTATAGGTATAGTTTAGTGGCTTTCTATTAAATAATAAATATTCATTTATAGCATATTTTGAGTTTCAGAGTGATTATTTTGTTCTATTTGGTGCTGTTATAATGAAGGTAATGAATTTCATCTTCATTTTTGTGCTAGAATTCCATTAAAACATTTACTAAAATTAGGTAATTTTTAAACCATGGGAACTTAATTGCGTTAATTATCCTTTCTTAACCTCAAATGTTTTATAATGAAACTAAATAATGGATGCAATAATGAAGCAAAGGACAAGTTGGATTTGCATATTTTATAAACATGCTCAGGAAGTAACTGTGCTATTTTGTTTGGAATGGTAGTTAGGTTAATCATGTGTTGATGGAAGACAGAGCCCAATTTCCTTGGGGGAGGAAAAGGTGAAGAATGGTCACTTTGAAATGATGTCCTGGGATCCTCCTTTGCTCTCATATGGGAGAGGAGAATATAAGGTGTTCAGAAATATTCATATTTATATAGAAGTTGATTATGTAACTTGAAGCAGTTTTTTCATTGCCCCCCATGAGAGACATAAATATGCTTCATTTATTGAGTGAAAATCTAGACTTAGAAAATCCTTTCAAGCCTTTAGCTCATGACATGTTCTGAGCTTGCTTCATGATATAAAGATTATTATTAAAAAAAAAAAAGTTGAAGAGGCTGATGCATTTTTGCTCATTAGTTCCAGAAAGGCCCATTGCTCACTAGGGTGGTAGCCATCCTGCTCCAGTTGCTAGCTCCCACCTTTCCAGGTAAGTAGAATGTTTCCTTGGCTACTCTTCCTCACTTCCCTCTTACACACACACACACAACTGAGACTGCACATCCCTGACAACTGTAATGTAAGTAGCATGGTGTGCTTTTGGATCAGTATTTCTCCAAATGATATTTTATTGGGTGAAGAATCTATGAATAAAGAAACACTCTAATTCTTCTAGGAATTGTATTATTTGATACGCTACAGTAGTTCAACATCATAGAGATAACAAGGCCTTGGGGGGAAGAAAAAAGAGGCACCTGAGCAAAATAGAGTATACTTTATCAAAATCTGACAGAAACTTGGAATTTAAGTGGACACTACTTTGTCTGCCTCAGAGTAGATCATGCAAAATGCTGGGCTGGATGAATCACAAGCAGGAATCAAGATTGCTGGGAGAACAATAAATTCAGACATGCAGATAGTACCACCCTAAATGGCAGAAAGCAAAGAGGAACTAAAGAGCCTCTTCACGAGGGTGAAAGAGGAGAGTGAAAAAGCTGGCTTAAAACTCTACATTCAAAAAACTATGATCACAGAACCTGCTCCTATCACTCCATGGCAAATAGAAGGGAAAAGGTGAAAATAGTGACCGATTTTATTTTCTTAGGCTCCAAAATCCCCACAGACATTAACTGCAGCCATGAAATTAAAAGACACTTGCTCCTTGGAAGAAAAGTTATGACAAACCTAGACAGCACATTAAAAAGCAGAGACATCACTTTGCCTACAAAGGAACATATAGTCAAAGCTATGGCTTTTCCAGTAGTCACATACGGATGTAAGAGGTGGACTATAAAGAAGGCTGAGCACCAAAGAAATGATCCTTTTCAATTGTAGTGCTGGTGAAGACTCTTCAGTGTCCTTTGGACAGCTAGGAGATCAAACCAGTCAATCCAAAAGGAAATCAATCCTGAATATTCATTGGAAGGACTGATGCTAAAGCTGAAGCTCCAATACTTTGGCTACATGATGCAAAGACTGACTCATTGGAAAAGACCCTGATGTTGGGAAAGATTGAGGGCAGGAGGAAAAGGGGCCAACCCAGGATGAGATAGTTGAATAGCATCATCAACTCAATGGGCATGAGTTTGACCAACCTCCAGGAGATAGTGAAAGACGGAAGCCTGGAGTGCTACAGTTCATGGAATTACAAAGAGTCAGACATGACTTAGCAACTAAACAACAGCAGCCCAATTTGTTTATCTGAGAAGAGAAACTCTACATCACACCTGTGGATGAAATGAAAAACCAAGTCAATCTTCTATTTCTGTTTACTGAAAGTTCTAATGTTATATTGAGGAGAGAGCAAGAAAAACGTTATTTTTTTCCAAATTTCACATGGCCTATGAAAAATATTGTCAAATAAGATAAATGACACTTCTGAAAAATGACACTGCTGACACTCAGTTTTCTTCTGAGTAGAAATCAGAAAAAAACTTCCAGGAGATGTTTGACATAGTCAACAAAGTTTAAGAGACATGACTGCTATTAAATAAAAGGAGGTTGTTATAAATATTGAGGCAAAACATCAAATGAATGAGATAAGGAAGAATTGCTAAAAAATAATGCTATACACAATTTAAAATTTGTGTTGTAGCAGGAAGGGTCAGTTCTAAAAAGATGTGTATCAGGTAAGTGTATTAAAAACTCAAGGGCCATTTCAGAAGAATGGGACAAAATTAAATGCAAAAGGAGATGACTGATGTAGAGGATGGAAAACAGAACAAAGTCAGCAAACAAGTAGTTCTCTTAAGGGAAAGAACAGAAGAATCAGAACACCAGCAATCAGAGAAAAGCACAGTCAACATTTTCTGAGCAAATTGAAGTGTCTTCGTGTTCTAAGTATGACCGATTAAAATATACCTATTGATAAATTTCTGAACTATAAGAAAAAAGGGAATTCTTGTATTCATTAAGCTATCAGAATGAAGAAATAAATTCTGCATTGATTAATTCAGAAAAAAGGAAGTGGTTTCCCCAAAAGTATTCAAACTAGGCTGACTCCAAACCTTTTCACCATCACATAGAATATGAGCTGAGGAAAAAACATGCAAATAATGATAAGAGAAGACTGTGACCCAATTTTTAAAAATCTATGAAACTTATTTTTCATGAGCTAAGGCAGAAACTCGTCCTCAGACATGACATCTGGTATATGTATGTTGAGGTACATGAAGAGGTACTCTAACCCAGAAACAGAGAATTGAAAATTGCCTATCCCCTTAAAAAAGGACTAATTTAAACAGTAAAAATCTGTTTCAAAAGGCAAGAAACTAAATTATTTTTGTATTTGGTAAAAATACTAAATAGAATATAATATTCCTGAAAATCAGTAATAAATATTCTTTCCTTCAAAAGCACCCTACTGCCTCCATGAACATCACTGCCAATCAATCACCTGCTGAGACCTTATGAAAACTCAGATTCCTACTCAACACGTTCTGAGTCTTCATTATCAATTTATTAGAACTGGCCTTTAAGATAAAACTATGTGGCATCACAGGATTAAAGACTAGAACTTTTCAAGCTAGAGAATATAATCCAAAGGGAATTCTTTCTTAAACATTCCAACAAACAAGATCATCTACAGATAACAAAGAAACTGTGAAGAAAAACTTTTAGTTAAGACTGATTTATTGTGATATATTCCTTATTGAGACTATAGCAATGCATCCTCATGAATATGTAACAAGACCTGCTATAAACAGGAAATTACAAGGCTGGAATACATGGGGACAGATTGGAAGGCAATATGCAAATCTACAAAGATTATTGATGTCTACCAGTGACTGTCTAGTTTTTTTTTTTTTAATGAAATTTTTAATAATGTATAAAGGAAGAGAAGGAAATACTGAATGATTTAGGATGGACCTTTAATTTTTATAACACTAATTTAGTATTAAATTTAATGTAATACCTGGCAGACTAAATAGGATTGATGGCATGTGTTCTGATTCTACTTTCAATTCAGACAATACCATCAATTCTCTATTCCATGAAGCTTCTTACCTTAAAAATTTATTCCAATGTGCCATGTTCTACTCTAATTCAAAACAATAAGATGCGTGGCCAAATCACAGATTCTCAGTGGAATATAAAGTTACTGGGACTCTCACAATTTTTGCAACATTACTTAAATTCAGGCTATCAGTATATGCTTTAAAAGAAAAAAAAGAATGAAATTAGTGGACCAGAATTATGTTTTTTATTGAATTCCATTCATTTGAAAATATTTTTGCCAATTCAGATGCTAGTAATCTCAGATCCAATTATCTTACAGATCTGTGTACCAGTAACAGTCTAATGACAAGTAAAAGGTTTAAACAAACAAACAAAAAACCCAAGGAATTTTGTGGGAAGGTAAAAATTAGAAAAGAGGATAAGTGATTAAGTCATCCAGTGATGACCAGGAAACTGGAGGATTCACTTTTCCTATTTACACAAAATTTAACCAACCAAATCAACCTAAAATTTCTCTTTATTTGACTGTCACAGTTTTAAACCATAACTGGCAAACTTAGTTTACACTTGGATTAGAAAAATACTAGAAGCAGATAACTAATAGATGTGACTCTGGGTGTCACTACTTTAGCAGAATTGGTCATAATGTCATCCACTATCACGCATGTAATGAGACTGAAAATCAAAGAATAAACCAGTTTCCCCAGGCAACTTTAAAATAAAGACACCACTACTCCTTGGGTCTACTTTTGTCAATAATTCTGGAAAATGAATCCTACTTTAGTGTTTAAATTTCAGTTCAGTTCACTCCCTCAGTCATGTCCAACTCTCTGAGACTCCATGGAGTATTTAAATTTACCTTTCACAATTCTGCTTGTAAATACATTTAAAGGACAAAATTAATTTCCAATTCATCTCAAAACAAATGCAATCTCTTGCTGTTGTTTTTCAGTTACTTGGTCCTGTCTGACTATTTTGCGACTCCAAGGACTGCAGCATGCCAGGCTTCCCGGTCCTCAAAATCATGTGCATTGAGTCCATGATGCCATCCAACCATCTCATCCTCTGTCGTCCCCTTCTCCTCCCGCCTTCAATCTTTCCCAGCATCAGGCTTTTTTCCAATGAGTCAGTCTTTGCATCAGGTGGTCAAAGTACTGGAGTTTCAGCTTCAGCATCAGTCCTTCCAATGGAATATTCAAGGTTGATTTCCTTTAGGATTGACTGGCTTGATAGCCTTGCTGTCCGAGGGACTCTCAAGAGTCTTCTCCAGTATCACAATTCGAAAGCATCAATATTCTGGCACTCAGCCTTCTTTATGGTCCAACTCTCACATCACAACTGTTTTAACTTCTATTGTGTTTGAGACATTTTTCACTTTTTTAAGTCTGTTACAGCAATTTGGTGTATCTATCTAAAATACCTGGCATTCAATGCAAACAAAAAGAAAAAAATCTATGAGGTGTTCTCCATCTGTGAGGATGTACTCTGTGCAGGTTCAAGTTCATTCTCTGGACTCAATCCTCTGTCAAACTCTATGCTTTGCCTTTGTCTCTGGCTTTAAAATAGGGATTTATTTCTCTGTCTTAACTTCCCCAGACTTCCAAATGTTTTCAAAGATCCAGTTGCTTTAATTTTTCTGAGTGGCACCACAATAATAATTTTTTTTTCCTGTTCAGTTCAGTCCCTCAGTCATGTCCAGCTCTTTGTGACCCCATGAACTGCAGCACGCCAGGCTTCCCTGTCCATCACAAACTCCCAGAGCCCACCCAAACCCATGTCCATTGAGTTGGTGATGCCATCCAACCATCTCATCTTCTGTCGTCTCCTTCTCCTCCTGCCCTCAATCTTTCCCAGCATCAGGGTCTTTTCAAATGAGTCAGCTCTTGGCATCAGGTGGCCAAAATATTGAAGTTTCAGTTTCAACATCAGTCCATTAAGTAAACTTAGGTTATCTTTGCTTTGTTTAAAAAAAAAAATCTGTGTGTGTGTTGTGTGTGTATGTGCACACAGAGAGATTTAACTGTTGCTTCCATTTCTTCAACTACTATGTCAAAGAATCACAAATAGAATAGATTTTTTAAGGGAAAGCCTTTTATAAATTTATAACATTTGAAAGAGTTTCATGGATTTGCATGTGAAACACATGAAAAATGAGGTGGCAACTATACCAGTGAGAGTATAATTGCTAAGTTTGAATACAACTTAAGTTCAGCAGAAAGTTCCTAACCAATAAAAGCTTAAAAGGAAATGCAAAAAGTGATGGGAGAAATCTTAGTAGACGGGAGAAGAAAACAAACTAATAGTTCATATTTCCCAGGAATAAAAATTCTAAGAAGAAATCATTATTGAATGAATCATTGTGAAAACAAACACTGAGTGATATAAAATAAAATAGCTTTATCTAAAGTACTGAAAAGGGATCAGTGAATCTTTTTTTATTTTTTAACTTCTAGGCAATCATGTATTTTTAGAGATTTACCTTTTCTATTATTTAGTGAAACTAGTTAAATATCATTGTAATAATTGAAATAATTAAGGAAATCAAATTAACTTCTCCTTGAGCTACTTTAATTGCTATCTTCAGGAATTTATTCTAATTTTTTTTAATATTAGGGGCCTTAGGCAGTATATCATGAAATATTTATTATGATTAAGCTATAATGACTTATTGCTGCTGTTGTCTTTTACTTTCAAAAGTAAAAAGTCATGATATGTGTTAAGAGAAAATTAAAATGACAGATTTTATATGTGAAAAAAGAAAGCCACAATATAAAGCTTAAATTATATAAGCCCCAAAGTTACTTTTATTCTTGTATATAATTGACAATGTTTTAAAATTTCTGAGTCCCAAATTAAATAATGAAGAAGAGACAGTAGGAAACTCATGAAAATACATTTGTCAAGTAAGTAGCTGAGAAGAAAGCTATTTTACATATCAGAAATGGAGTGACAAAGTAAATTACCAAAATTTAAATTTCAGACATTATACTGCTATTTGATCTATGTTTTGTAAAAAGAAGCTATTCCACCTAAAAAGCAGAATAATACACCACCATGATATTATTTTGAAGACTCAGATAGACAGTTAAAGGCTATACATTTTAGGTTGCTTTTTAAATGAATTTGGTTGACATTTTAAAAATTTGAAATACAGTCACTAAATTTAGTCTTGCTGCTGCTGCTGCTGCTGCTAAGTCGCATCAATCCTGTCCGACTCTGTGCGACCCCAGAGACGGCAGCCCACCAGGCTCCCCCGTCCCTGGGATTCTCCAGGCAAGAACACTGGAGTGGGTTGCCATTTCCTTCTCCAATGCATGAAAGTGAGAAGTGAAAGTGAAGTTGCTCAGTCCTGTCCGACTCTTAGCGACCCCATGGACTATAGCCTACCAGGCTCCTCCATCCATGAGATTTTCCAGGCAAGAGTACTGGAGTGGGGTTGTACTCCATATGCTAATAAAGTTTATATAAATAGATTATGTTTGTTTCACCTAAGAGATTCAAAAGTAATTAATAAGTTCTTCAATTTACCTGGACTTACATTGAGAGGAGTCTCTATGTTTAATAATTTTTTAATGAAGTAGAATTTGATCTCAGATTCATTAAACAAACATCTCAAGACTGGGATTCTCTTGTTCCAGTATAGTGTATACCTGAGATTTAAACCTCTTAATCACTTAAATGAAAATGTATTTCCTTGTTTTTTATCCTTCCCCAAATTACAAACATCTATCAATGAAAACTCTAAGGTTTGGGACTTTTTTTTAATCATAATCACTGTCATAAGTGTCTGTCACAGAGCAAGCACTTGGTGTTTACTGAGGAAATGAATGAATCACCAAATACCTGTCTGCTATGTTCCAAGAATTATGCTTCATATATGGCTGCTTGCAAACCTCACACATACATGTTTTGTTGTACATGTAAAAGGTTTCACTGTAACCTTGCAAGTTAGGAATTATAATCCTCATTTACAAAAAGGAAAGAGGTAGGTGGAGGTTAATTCAAAATGAATATACAAATGGCCAAAAAACACATGAAATTACTTTTAATATAAATTTATTTATTTTAATTGGAGGTTAATTAATTTACAATATTGTACTGGTTTTGCCATACATCAACATGAAGCCACCACAGGTGTACACGTCATCCCAGTGCACCAGCCCCAAGCAACCAGTATCATGCATTGAACCTGGACTGATGATGCGTTTCATATATGATATTATACATGTTTCAATGCCATTCTCCCAAATCATCCCACCCTTTCCCTCTCCCAAAGAGCCCAAAAGACTGTTCTATACATCTGTGTCTCTTTTGCTGTCTCGCATACAGGGTTATCATTACCATCTTTCTAAATTCCATATATATGTGTTAGAATACTGTATTGGTGTTTTTCTTTCTGGCTTACTTCACTCTGTATAATAGGCTCCAGTTTCATCCACCTCATTAGAACTGATTCAAATGTATTCTTTTTAATGGTTGAGTAATACTCCATTGTGTATATGTACCACTGCTTTCTTATCCATTCATCTGCTGATGGGCATCTAGGTTGCTTCCATGTCCTGGCTATTATAAACAGTGCTGCGATGAACATTGGGGTACACGTGTCTCTTTCCCTTCTGGTTTCCTCAGTGTGTATGCCCAGCAGTGGGATTGCTGGATCATAAGGCAGTTCTATTTCCAGTTTTTTAAGGAATCTCCACACTGTTCTCCATAGTGGCTGTACTAGTTTGCATTCCCACCAGCAGTGTAAGAGGGTTCCCTTTTCTCCACACCCTCTCCAGCATTTATTGCTTGTAGACTTTTGGATTACAGCCATTCTGACTGGTGTGAAATGGTACCTCATAGTGGTTTTGATTTGCATTTCTCTAATAATGAGTGATGTTGAGCATCTTTTCATGTGTTTGTTAGCCATCTGTATGCCTTCTTTGGAGAAATGTCTATTTAGTTCTTTGGCCCATTTTTTGATTGGGTCGTTTATTTTTCTGGAATTGAGCTGCAGGAGTTGCTTGTATATTTTTGAGATTAGTTGTTTGTCAGTTGCTTCATTTGCTATTATTTTCTCCCATTCTGAAGGCTGTCTTTTCACCTTGCTTATAGTTTCCTTTGTTGTGCAGAAGCTTTTAAGTTTAATTAGGTCCCATTAGTTTATTTCTTGCTTTTATATCCAATATTCTGGGAAGTGGGTCATAGAGGATCCTGCTGTGATGTATGTCGGAGAGTGTTTTGCCTATGTTCTTCTCTAGGAGTTTTATAGTTTCTGGTCTTACGTTTAGATCTTTAGTCCATTTTGAGTTTATTTTTGTGTGTGGTGTTAGACAGTGTTCTAGTTTCATTCTTTTACAAGTGGTTGACCAGTTTTCCCAACACCACTTGTTAAAGAGATTGTCTTTTCTCCACTGTATATTCTTGCCTCCTTTGTCAAAGATGAGGTGTCCATAGGTGTGTGGATTTATCTCTGGGCTTTCTATTTTGTTCCATTGATCTATATTTCTGTCTTTGTGCCAGTATCATACTGTCTTGATGACTGTGGCTTTGTAGTAGAGCCTGAAGTCAGGCAGGTTGATTCCTCCAGTTCCATTCTTCTTTCTCAAGATTGCTTTGGCTATTCGAGGTTGCTGTATTTCCATACAAATTGTGAAATTATTTGTTCTAGCTCTGTGAAGAATACCTTTGGTAGCTTGATAGGGATTGCATTGAATCTATAAATTGCTTTGGGTAGTATACTCATTTTCACTATATTGATTCTTCTGATCCATGAACATGGTATATTTCTCCATCTATTAAAGTCCTCTTTGATTTCTTTCACCAGTGTTTTATAGTTTTCTATATATAGGTCTTTAGTTTCTTTCAGATCAGATCAGATCAGTCGCTCAGTCGTGTCTGACTCTGCGACCCCATGGTCGCAGCACACCAGACCTCCCTGTCCATCTCCAACTCCCGGAGTTCACTCAAACTCATGTCCATCGAGTCAGTGATGCCATCCAGCCATCTCATCCTCTGTCGTCTCCTTCTCCTCCTGCACCCAATCCCTCCCAGCATCAGAGTCTTTTCCAATGAGTCAACTCTTCGCATGAGGTGGCCAAAGTACTGGAGTTTCAGCTTCAGCATCATTCCTTCCAAAGAAATCCCAGGGCTGATCTCCTTCAGAATGGACTGGTTGGATCTCCTTGCAGTCCAAGGGACTCTCAAGACTCTTCTCCAACACCACAGTTCAAAAGCATCAATTCTTCAGCACTCAGCCTTCTTCACAGTCCAACTCTCACATCCATACATGACCACAGGAAAAACCATAGCCTTGACTAGACGGACCTTTGTTGGCAAAGTAATGTCTCTGCTTTTCAATATGCTATCTAGGTTGGTCATAACTTTCCTTCCAAGGAGTAAGCGTCTTTTAATTTCATGGCTGCAGTCACCATCTGCAGTGATTTTGGAGCCCAAAAAAATAGTCAGCCACTGTTTTCACTGTTTCCCCATCTATTTCCCATGAAGTGGTGGGACCAGATGCCATGATCTTCGTTTTCTGAATGTTGAGCTTTAAGCCAACTTTTTCACTCTCCACTTTCACTTTCATCAGGAGGCTTTTGAGTTCCTCTTCACTTTCTGCCATAAGGGTGGTGTCATCTGCGTATCTGAGGTTATTGATATTTCTCCCGGCAATCTTGATTCCAGCTTGTGTTTCTTCCAGTCCAGCATTTCTCATGATGTACTCTGCATATTAGTTAAATAAACAGGGTGACAATATACAGCCTTGATGAACTCCTATTCCTATTTGGAACCAGTCTGTTGTTCCATGTCTTAGTTTCTTTAGATAGATATATTCCTAAGTATTTTATTCTTTTCATTGCAATGGTGAATGGAATTGTTTCCTTAATTTCTCTTTCTATTTTCTCATTATGAGTATATAGGAAGGCAAGGGATTTCTGTGTGTTGATTTTATATCCTGCAACTTTACTATATTCATTGATTAGTTCTAGTAATTTTCTGGTGGAGTTTTTAGGGTTTTCTATGTAGAGGATCATGTCATCTGCAAATAGTGAGAGTTTTACTTTTTCTTTTCCAATTTGGATTCCTTTTATTTCTTTTTCTGCTCTGATTGCTGCAGCCAAAACTTTCAAAACTATGTTGAATAGTAATGGTGAAAGTGGGCACCCTTGTCTTGTTCCTGACTTTAAAGGAAATGCTTTCAACTTTTCACCATTGAGGATAATGTTTGCTGTGTGCTTGTCATATATAGCTTTTATTATGTTGAGGTAAATTTATGAGGTAAATTTCATAAATGGATGTTGGATTTTGTCAAAGGCTCTCTCTGCATCTATTGAGATAATATGGCTTTTATTTTTCAATTTGTTAATGGTGTATTACATTGATTGATTTGTGAATATTGAAGAATCCTTGCATCCCTGGCATAAAGCCCACTTGGTCATGGTGTATGATCTTTTTAATGTGTTTTTGGATTCTGACTGCTAGAATTCTGTTAAGGATTTTTGCATCTATGTTCATCAGTGATATTGACCTGTAGTTTTCTTTTTTTTGTGGCATCTTTGTCAGGTTTTGGTATTACGGTTATGGTGGCCTCATAGAAAGAGTTTGGAAGTTTATCTTCCTTTGCAATTTTCTGGAAGAGTTTGAGGAGGATAAGTGTTAGCTCTTCTCTAAATTTTTGGTAGAATTCAGTTGTGAAGCCGTCTGGACCTGGGCTTTTGTTTGCTGGAAGATTTTTGATTACAGTTTCAATTTCCGTGCTTGTGATGGGTCTGTTAAGATTTTTTATTTCTTCCTGGTTCAGTTTTGGAAAGTTGTACTTTTCTAAGAATTTGTCCATTTCTTCCACGTTGTCCATTTTATTGGCATATAATTGCTGATAGTAGTCTCTTATGATCCTTTGTATTTCTGTGTTGTCTGTTGTGATCTCTCCATTTTCATTTCTAATTTTATTGATTTGATTTTTCTCCCTTTGTTTCTTGATAAGCTTGGCTAATGGTTTGTCAATTTTATTTATCCTTTTAAAGAACCAGCTTTTGGCTTTGTTGATTTTTGCTATGGTCTCTTTTGTTTCTTTTGCATTTATTTCTGCCCTAATTTTTAAGATTTCTTTCCTTCTACTAACCCTAGGGTTCTTCATTTCTTCCTTTTCTAGTTTCTCTAGGTGTAGAGTTAGGTTATTTATTTGACTTTTTTCTTGTTTCTTGAGGTGTGCCTGTATTGCTATGAACTTTCCCCTTAGCACTGCTTTTACAGTGTCCCACAGGCTTTGGGTTGTTGTGTTTTCATTTTCATTCATTTCTATGCTTATTTTGATTTCTTTTTTTATTTCTTCTGTGATTTGTTGGTTATTCCACAGCGTGTTGTTCCGCCTCCATATGTTGGAATTTTTAATAGTTTTTCTCCTGTAATTGAGATCTAATCTTACTGCATTGTGGTCAGAAAAGATGCTTGGAATGATTTCAATTTTTTTGAATTTACCAAGGGTAGATTTCTGGCCCAGGATGTGATCTATCCTGGAGAAGGTTCTGTGTGTGCTTGAGAAAAAGGTGAAATTCATTGTTTTGGGGTGAAATGTCTTATAGATATCAATTAGGTCTAACTGGTCTATTGCATCATTTAAAGTTTGTGTTTCCTTGTTAATTTTTGTTTAGTTGATCTATCCATAGATGTGAGTGGGGTATTTAAGTGGGGTATTATTGTGTTATTGTTAATTTCCCCTTTCATACTTGTTAGCATTTGTCTTACATATTGTGCTGCTCCTATGTTGGGTGCATATATATTTATAATTGTTATATCTTCTTCTTGGATTGATCCTTTGATCATTATGTAGTGTCCTTCTTTGTCTCTTTTCACAGCCTTTGTTTTAAAGTCTATTTTATCTGATATGAGTATGCTCAATATTGCTCATTATTAGAGAAATACAAATCAAATCTACAATGAGGTACATCTTACAACAGTCAGAATGGCCGTCATCAAGAATATACAAAAAATAAATGCTGGAGAGGATATAGAGAAAAGGGAACTCTCTTGCACTGTTGATGGGAATGTAAATTGACACAGCCATTATGGAGAACAATATGATGATTCCTTAACAAACTAGGACTACCATATTATCCAGCAATCCCACTACTTGGCATATTCCCTGAGAAAATTATAATTCAAAAAGACACATGTACCCCAACGTTCATTGCAGCACTATTTACAATTGCCAGGGTATGGAAATAATCTAGATGTCCACTGACAGATGAATGGATAAAGAAGCAGTGGTACATATTACAATGGAATATTATTAAGCCATAAAGAAGGAACAAATTGGGTCATTTGTAGTGATGTAGATGAACCTAAAGCCTATCATATAGAGTAAAATAGTTATAAAATGAAAACATATATTTTATATTAACCATGTATAGGGGATCTAGAAAAATGGTACTGATGAATGTATTTGCAGAGCACGAATAGAGATGTCTCTATGTCTATAGAGAAGAGACTTCTGGACACAGTGGGGTAAGGACAAGGTGGGAAGAATTGAGAGCACAGCATTGGCATATACACACTACCATGCATAAAATAGATAGCTAGTGGGAACCTGCTGTATGAGACAGGGAGTCAACTTGGGGTTCTGTGATGAGGTAAAGGGCTAGATGAGGGTGAGGAGTGGGCGGGAGGCTCAAGAGGAAGGGAATATATGTATACGGATTGCTGATACACATTGTTGTACAGTAGAAAAACTAACACAACATTGTAAATCAGTTCTCCTCCAATTAAAAAAGAATAAAAAGAGTATCATGCAACTTAGAATGAAAGAACTCTTTATTTTTGGTTTCAAATTTGAACATTCTTCTACTAAGCGTATCAGAGTATTAAGGTACATATGATAATACTGTCATTAAAATAAGAATTCTGTCAAGTTCAAGGTACAATGATCAGAGTGCTGGAGAACAGAAAGATAAATGGACATGGCCTCTGTTCTCAGCAGTCTCTGATCCACTGAGAAGACAGCTGTGTAAACAACAAAGGATGCTGTTATGATCAAAGCAAGATGCAGTGAGTGTGGACTGTAGTACAGGCTACTGAAGAGGCAGGAGCAAAGACAAGGTCACTTCCAAGGGAAGGAACTCAAAGGATCCTTCATGAATCAAGAAGCAGTGGAACTAGGTCTTGAAGAGTAAGTATAATTTGACAGGTAACAATATTTTCAGTAGAGGGAATAGCAGGAACAAAAGTGAGGAAGTAGCAAGACACTGTGGGTTTATCCCTCACACTTGCATTCATTCATCAGTAACTTCTTGACTGCTATAAACACTGGGCATACAGCCAAGTTAGACAATGTCCCTGTCTAAAAGGGCTTATATTCTCGAGGTAAACAGAGTAAAATATCAGATAAACAAATAAGTGAATGAAACTTTTCAGAGTAATAAGAATTTTGAGTGAATTTAAAGTGTTTTGGACTGAGTAGTCAGTAAAAGTTTAAAGTCAAAGAAATTTAATAGCATCTGCTAAAATTAGATTCTCACATTCGACCTTGCAGTCTTTGCCTACACAAGAATAGTTGGTGAAGAATATTTATTATTAACAACAGCAACAAGAGCAAAACAGGCATGATCTTAAGAAGTACCAACCACTATGAAACATTATACAGCTATTTTTTTAAATTTTATTTTATTTTTAAACTTTACATAATTGTATTAGTTTTGCCAAATATCAAAATGAATCCATCACAGGTATACATGTGCTCCCCATCCTGAACCCTCCTCCCTCCTCCCTCCCCATACCATCCCTCTGGGTCGTCCCAGAGCACTAGCCCCAAGCATCCAGTATCGTGCATTGAACCTGGACTGGCATCTCGTTTCATACATGATATTTTACATATTTCAATGCCATTCTCCCAAATCTTCCCACCCTCTCCCTCTCCCACAGAGTCCATAAGACTGTTCCATACATCAGTGTCACTTTTGCTGTCTCGTACACAGGGTTATTGTTATCATCTTTCTAAATTCCATATATATGCGTTAGTATACTGTATTGGTGTTTTTCCTTCTGGCTTACTTCACTCTGTATAATAGGGTCCAGTTTCATCCACCTCATTAGAACTGATTCAAATGTATTCTTTTTAATGGCTGAGTAATACTCCATTGTGTATATGTACCATAGCTTTCTAAAGAACAAATTAGAGCTCTCTTTTATAGGTCTCAAGGGATAACCATGATACACTGCTTGAATAAAGACTAAGCTTAAAAATATGATCAGATTGAGGAAAAAGTCATTTGATTATATCAAGTGTTGTGAAGGTACAGGAAAAAGTACTTTTAAGTACTGTTGACACAGTATAAATTGGCAAATTTTACTACAGAGAACTTGACAGTGTTGCTGTAGTTCATTGGGTCACAAAAATTTAGATACCACTTAGCTACTGTACAATCAACATTAAGAATGCTAATATAATTTGACCAAACATTTTTTTAAATGAAACACTCTAAAACATTCTTCTATACTCTGAGTTTTAAGAACATTTAACCTATGGTTTCCATTATGTTAAAACAGGATTCATTTTGATATTGGCAAAACTAATACAATTATCTAAAGTTTAAAAATAAAATTAAAAAAAAAAAGAAAAAAAATTTAATGCATTACTCTATTTACCTACTGAACAGAGCAGGAAAGATTTTTTCTTCCTCCTGTCTGGTAATCCTCACTCAACTTTCCCCCAGCTCCTGACCAACTGACTCTTCTGTTAAAATCTTTGGGAATTTTAGTGCCAGGCTATTATTTTTTCAATGAAGCATAATTACATAAACTTTGCTACAAGCTTTCCTGGTTCATTTGTTCCGCAGTCTATGTCCCTTTTCAATTCATTTTTCTTTTGCTAGAGCACAAGCTTAAATGCTGACTTTACAGAGGATCTACAGATTAGTATGTTTCTGAGTCTTTGCATCCTTGTAAATGTCTTATTTTAAACTCACACTTAAATGTTAATGTGGCTGGCTATAAGATTTTATTTTCAAAATTAATTTCCCTCAGAATGTGAAATTTTGCCCCACTTGGTATTTCTCATCACATATAATGCAAATCTAATTCACAATTTTTTCTTTGTAGACACTTTGAATCTTTTTTTTTTCTTTAATCTTGGTGTTCTCAAAATTTACCATTTTACATTTAGACTCCTTCATTCATTTGATAAATCTTTTTTGAGTCTCTATTATGTGCCAAACACTTGTTCAGTCTTCTAGGGATGTGACTGTGAACACAATAGGCAAATTATGTGTCTTTCATTATTTAATCCACTGTAGCTTGGTGGGCCCTTTTAAATTAGTATAGTAGTATACACTGAAAGTGCTTTATAAATAATTTGGTTGTTTCTTACATTCCACCTCTCTTATTTTTTAAATTTTATTTTCTTTGGCCATATGGCATGTGGGATCTTAGTTCCCTGACCAGGAAATGAACTCATGCCCTCTGCACTGGAAGCACCTAATCTTAACCACTGGACCACCAAGGAAGTCCCTGCATTCTCTTTTTTATATGCTTGAAATGTTTGGAAGACAAAAATATTATGCATTTTGAACCCATTTTCCACATAACAACTTTCTGTCATTTTTAATCTGTTTTTCCTCCATGGAGAAAAACCTTGACTTAACTCGTTCTTTAGCTGTGTCTATTCTGCCTTTAAACCAACTAATCTTTAAATTTCTACCAAGGAATTTATATTGGCATAGATATTATTGTTGATTCATGTTGCTGTGTTATGTCTTTTTTTATTGAAGTATAATTGATTTACAATGTTATATTAGTTTCAGGTGTATAAAAAAGTGATTCTTTATGATATATATGTCATATATATGATATACATGTTCTTTTTCAGATTATATTCTATCATAGGTTACTGTAAGATATTGTTCCCTGTGGTACACAGCAGGTCCTCATTGTTTATCTATTTTCTATATAGTAGGGTGTATATGTTAATCCCAAACTCCTAATTTATTCCTCCTTCCCTTTTCCCCTATCATAGCCATAATTTTGTTTTCTAGGTCTGTAAATCTGTTTTGTAAATGAGTTCATTTATATCACATTTTTTTGATTCCACATAAAAGTGATATCATATGATATTTGTTTTTCTCGGTCTGACTTAAAATAATTAGTATTATAATCTCTAGATCCATCCATGTTGCTATATATGAATTATTTCACTCTTTTTGTGGCTGAGTAATAGCCAATGTGTGTGTGTATATACTACATCTTCTTTATTCATTCAGCTGCTGATGGGCACTTAGGTTGCTTTCATGTCTTGGCTACTGTAAATGGTCTTGCTATGAACATTGGGCAAAACTACTAAAACTGATAAATGAATTCAGTAAGGTAGCAGGATATAAACTTACCATACAGAAATCTGCTGCATTTCTTTACTGTAATAAAATGCAACAGATTTCAATGAAATATCAGAAAGAGAATGCAAAAAAAAACTTATAAAATCACATCAAAAAATAAAATATCTAGAAAAAAACCTGACCAAAGAGGTGAAAGACTTACATACTAGGAACTATTAAACATTGATAAATAATTTTGAAGATGATTCAAAGAAATGGAATGCTATCTCATGCTCTTGGACTAGAAGAATTAATATGGTTAAAATGGCCATACTACCAAAGCAATACACAGATTTAATGTAATCATTATCAAAATACCCATGACATTTATCATAGAGCTAGAACAAATTATCCTAAAATGTATATGAAACCACAAAAGACCCAGAATTGGTAAAGCACCCAGCTGGAAGCATAACCATTCCAGACTTCAGACAACACTACAAAGCTACAGTAATTAAAAGAGCATAGTACTGACACAAAAGCAGACATATAAATCAATGGAACAGAACAGATAGCCCAGAAATAAACCCACATATCTACATTCAGTTAATCTACGATACAGGAGGCAAACCTGTACAACAGAGAAAAGACATTCTCTTCAACAAGTGGTGTTTGGAAAGCTGGACAACTACATGTAAATCAATGAAACTGGAAAACTCCCTCACATCATACATGAAAATAAACTCTAAATGATTTAAATATCTAAATATAAGACATGACATCATAAAATTCCAAGAAGAGAACATAGGCAAAACATTTTTGGACATATCACAGCAAAATCTTCTTAGATCTATCTCCCAAGATAAAAAATAAACAAATGGGACCTAATCAAATGTAAAAGCTTTCACACATCAAAGGAAACCATCAACAAAATGGAAAGATGACCTATGGAACGGGAGAAAATATTTGCAAAAGATGCAACTGACAAGGGGTCAATATCCAAAATAAACAAACAGCTCACACAACTCAATATCAAAAAAACAAACAACTCAATCAAAAATGGGAACATCTGAATAAACATGTCTACAAAGAAGATATACAGATGGCAAACAGGCACATGAGAAGATACTCAACACTGCTCATTATCAGAGAAGTATAAATCGAAACCACCATGAGGTATCACCCAACAGTGCTCAGAATGGTTATCATCCAAAAGTCTATAAATGATAAACGCTGGAGAGGGGTGTAGAGAAAAGGGAACCCTCCTACGTTGTTGGTGGGAATGTAAATTAGTACAGCCACTGTGGAGAACAGTAATGACGGTTCCTTAAACTGAGGGGTAAAAAAAAAAATAAAAATAGAGTTACTGTATGATCTTATAATCCCAGCCCTGGGTATATTTCTTCAGAATAGAAGAAAATTCTACTTTATGTAATGATACATGCACCTCAACGTTAACTCGTTCTTTAGCTGTGTCTATTCAGCCTTGAAGGTAACTAATGAGACCTTAAGATTTCTACCAAAATACTTACATTGGTATAAATACTGTTGCTGATTCATGTTGTTCTGTATGAATTAAATTCATCTGCTTCCTTTTTCCCCCATATGCATTATCCTGAATTACATTTTTATAAAACAATTAAGATTAATTTAAAATTATCAATGATTTATAATTACCAAGGCATTTGTTTTTCTTCTGATAACAGCCTTTAAAAAAATAGATATCATCTCTTCAATAACAATTATAGTTCCTTTATTATTTTTCTTAGTCTACTCAAATAACTAAATTTTCAGGAGTAGTCATCTTTGTGACTTTGGTGACTTCCTTTCATAGTGACAGACCTTCTCATGCAATTCTTTATTGTCTATTCATCTTTGTATTTCAGAGTCACTGTTTGATCTGTTCCTTTCTTGTATAGTTTCCTCAGGTGTTTGTAGGAAAAGAACAGGGCATGTTTTGTAGGTGACTTTGTAGCTATTCTTCTACTCTCTGACCCAATGCTCCTTCCAGGGGTCATTAACCATATGAGGGACTTCCTCTGTGGCCCATAGCCTACACCAATCCCTTTATGTTGACAGCAAACTGATACTGTCCCTGCTAGCCCCTTTGCAGATAAAGGGGTGGGGAGGCTGATTGGTTTTCCTCCTCAGAAAGAAATTACCCTATTATTCATCCCAATATTCAGAAGCCTGATCTGCTTCTCATATTCATTGACTTTTAGGTTCCAGCTCCCTGGGAACCACTCCCACATCTGCAGTGACATTCTCAAGCCTTCTTTTGGGATGTGCCTTTCCATCAGAATTCTTTTTTCCCCCTCTTTCTTTCTGTCATGAATTATTATTATTTTATAACATAATTAAGATTTTTAAAAACACCTCTTCAGCTATTTTAAGAAATTTCGGAAAGCACAAGCATATGTTGAGCCAACCATCTTTATCCAACTAATTTCTTTTCAGACTCCACTTAATTAATTGAGCAAGAAAAATATTTTCTGGAAAAAAAATGATTACTTTTACCTAAAATACAAAGGTCAAAAGTATTATTTTTTATGAAATAATCATATAGATGATAAGAAAGACAGGTCAGTTTTATTTTATTTTGTTTTCTCCTATGCTCATTATTAAACTGTTACCTCTTAGCTTCAGGTCCACTCTTTTTTTTTTTTTTTTAATAATTAACAATACTATATTGTATATTTTAAAGTTATTAAGAGAACAGATCCTAAAAGTTCTCATCACAAGAAAAAAATTGTAAGCATATGGTGATGGATGTTAACCAGACTTACTGTGGCAGGTCCACTCTTGTATTCTTCACTTTTTGTGCTTCTGGGAGGAGCGGGGAGGTGGTGCAAACCATTTCTCTCTGGCTAGTGGGATCAGTGTTAGGTTCTGACAATAGGGGGCACTAGAGAAAGAGTAGACAGGATAAAAGAAGGATAAAGGATGAACACTGTCCTTCTAGGTTATTTCCTGTTACTGTTTTGATTCCTTTTACTCTCATTCAGTTCAGTTCAGTTCAGTCGCTCAGTCGTGTCCGACTCTTTGCGACCCCATGAATCACAGCACGCCAGGCCTCCCTGTCTATCACCAACTCCCGGAGTTCACTCAGACTCACGTCCATCCAGTCGGTGATGCCATCCAGCCATCTCATCCTCTGTCGTCCCCTTCTTCTCCTGCCCCCAATCCCTCCCAGCATCAGAGTCTTTTCCAATGAGTCAACTCTTTGCATGAGGTGGCCAAAGTACTGCAGTTTCAGCTTTAGCATCATTCCTTCCAAAGAAATCCCAGGGCTGATCTCCTTCAGAATGGACTGGTTGGATCTCCTTGCAGTCCAAGGGACTCTCAAGAGTCTTCTCCAACACCACAGTTCAAAAGCATCAATGCTTTGGTGCTCAGCTTTCTTCACAGTCCAACTCTCACATCCGTACAGGAAAAACCATAGCCTTGACTAGACGGACCTTTGTTGGCAAGGTAATGTCTCTGCTTTTGAATATGCCATCTAGGTTGGTCATAACTTTTCTTCCAAGGAGTAAGCGTCTTTTCATTTCATGGCTGCAGTCACCATCTGCAGTGATTTTGGAGCCCAGAAAAATAAAGTCTGACACTGTTTCTACTGTTTCCCCATCTATTTCCCATGAAGTGATGGGACAGATGCCATGATCTCTGTTCTCTGAATGTTGAGCTTTAAGCCAACTTTTTCACTCTCCTCTTTCACTTTCCTCAAGAGGCTTTTTAGTTCCTCTTCACTTTCTGCCATAAGGGTGGTGTCATCTGCATATCTGAGGTTATTGATATTTCTCCCAGCAATCTTGATTCCAGCTTGTGCTTTTTCCAGCCCAGCGTTTCTCATGATGTACTCTGTATAGAAGTTATTACCATCCAACAGAGAGGCACCCTTGGCTGATTATTCCAGTAGTATAGCTGATTCCAGTAGCATTGGCAGGACCCACCCCACTGTGGTTTCTCGCTGGCCCCAGATGTAGCCAGCTGGTACCTCCTCCATAAAGGTCGCGCTCCCACACTTGTGCAGCATCTCGGTGCCTTTCCCAAGGCTCTAACACAGCTCGGCCCCACCCTCTCAGAAGTCTGAGCCTAAGCTCTGTGTCCCTCAGCCAAAATTCTAATTTTTGATAATTCTAAGCTGTTCCCTTAACTTTCTCAGCTCTAGGGACAGTCTGAAATCTTAGTGTTCCTTTTGCCAGATGTCCAATTCCTGGATGACCATGTTTTATATTAAATTCTCCTCTTAAAATTACTTCAATCACCTAAATAGACTCGGAATAATATACTTCCCTACTTACCATGGCTGTTTTCAAATGCTCAGTGAGCCTTCTGTCTTACTGTTAAAATAACCACTGATTTCATTACATGTGAAAAATACTGTATATTATGTACTTAATTGAAACACTGTAAAATATAGTTAAAGGAAAATGGACATGGTCCCCTCTCTCTCATAATTTCAAAGAAATGAGTTTGAAAAAGTAAACAAAAGCATTTCCATAAAATTTTTCTCTAAAGTTTTTCTGAAGCCCCAAAGCATCAAACTCTTTACTATATGTCTTTGGAAATCTTTTCATCACAGTAAATAAGAGTTATTTTTCTATCCTAAACTAGGAAAATGTTCATGTCAAATGGATGCTATCAATTGAAGTATAATTGTTTTTATATTTCTTTAACTCTTGATCTAATTATATATTTTCTTTTAAATAGGTAGCAAAAAAAGAGCAAAAACTTATTAGATATTTAACAGGTGTATGTTCAAAGGATATGAACTTGGGCAAACTCTACGAGATGGCGAGGGACAGGGAAGCCTGGCAGGTTGCAGTCTATGGGGTCGTAAAAAGTCAGACACAGCATAGCGACTGAACAACAACAGGTTTCTGTTTTATTTCTGTGAAAAATCAATGGATACTAACTAGCTATTAGTAGTCTGAAAGATGGTAGGTGTGAAAACAGAAAAGACTTCAATTTGGATGAGGCCTGGCTTATAACCTGATGCCAGATCAGCAGCTCAGTTTTAGCCGGCAGCCACATCACAAGTTTTAAGATTCAAAAACCCCAGACGATGAAACAATACAACATTTACAAGACCTAGACTTTTCCATAGCTGGCTCACCAATAAATACCAAATATTACAGATTTGGGGACTAGACCAACCTGTCTCATGAAAAGTCTGGCTTTTAAGAATATGTCACACATTCTCGGCAAACATGAGTATATGGAAAAAAGCCCTTTCTAAGGTAATCATAAAATTAAGTAAGGGACCTTGGCTGTTAGTGCTGGTACCTTAAATATACCCAACTACTGATTGGCAAGCTGGGTATGGAGCAAAAGTGTAAGGAAATGACCATCACTCTGCCAAGATAATGATCTCACCACCAGGTTGGAGCTGCCAGGCCATTTCAGAGATTTCCCTAAAGAAATACTAGGGCAGCACACAGCCTGGACAGAAAGTGCTTCTGGAATGATGGTGAGGACCTTGTCTGCCTTTTTTATGGAAAAATAACTGGGCGATGTATCCTGAAAGAATACTTTAAGAATTTATCTTTAAAATACCTACCTCCTTTCCAATCAAGAACCAGATGTTCATTGTTGCTCAGGTAAAAGTCAAGATTTTTTTAAACCGAAGATTTATTTAAGACCTAAAAGAGAACTCTCAGAAAACTGTCTCCCCCAAAATTATTCTTTGCCAAAAGTTCTTGAAAATGTAGACTTTGTAACATGTTTTAATTATAGATTCATTTTTATCACTGTCTTCTGAGAAAAACAAACCAAGGACATGAACCTCTGATCACTAATCTTACCATGGGCTGGAAAAGAGAATATATTATTCACTCAATAAACAAATTGATCACCTTTTACATGAGAGGCACTTATCTAAGCACTAGGTGAGCCTACCCAAGGCTTATAAAGACAAATACTTTCTGGTTTTCATTCTCTTATATTATTTAAATAGCAATTGTTTTCCTTTTCTTAGTGTAGTGGTAGTTAGCTAGCAGGAGAAATAGACACATAATGGTCTTTAAACAGCAAGTCACTATACTGAAAATAGTTGAAACACAGGCAGAGAGGAGGGTATAACTGAAGTAAACTCAGCTAAGTTTAACACTTCTTTTTCTCAATAAAATCACTGTGTTACATTAGAACTAAAAATACATGTTTTACTCACTGTCGTTGCTTATATCCCACTCCATTCCTTAGATTCACTTATTCTTTTGCTGGAGTCCATCCTTTTGTAGTTCTCTCAGCAAGAATCTGTAAGAGATAAATTCTATTAGATGTTGTCCAACACTATTTATGGGCTTCCATGGTGGCTCAGATGGTAAAGAGTCAGCCTTTATATGTAGGATACCCGGGTTCAACTGCTGGGTCAGGAAGATCCCCTGGAGGAGAAAATGGCAACCCACTCCAGTATTCTTGCCAGGGAAATCTTATGGGCAGAGGAGCCTGGCAGGCTAAAGGCCACGGGGTCACAAAGAGTCAGACACAACTGAGCAACTAACACTAAAACTATTTCATCCTTACTTCTGAATGACAATTTTAGTGCTATACCATGCCTCAGGATGTGAATCCTTTTCCCTCAGCATTTAAAGAGTTTTATTCCACTGACTTCAAGCACATATTATCATACACATAAGGGAAAAAAAAAAAAAACTACCACACAATCGCACTCATCTCACATGCCAGCAAAGTAATGCTCAAAATCCTCCTAGTCAGACTTCAACAGTAAGTGAACTGTAAAATTCCAGATGTTCAAGCTGGGTTTAGAAAAGGCAGAGGAACAAGAGGTCAAATTGGCAATATCTGTTGGGTCATAGAAAAAGCAAGAGAGTTCCAGAAAAACATCTACTTCTGCTTTATTGACTATACCAAAGACTTTGACTGTGTGGATCACAACAAACTGTGGGAAAATCTGAAAGAGATGGGAATACCAGACCACCTGACCTGCTCCTGAGAAATCTGTATGCAGGTCAAGAAGCAACAGTTAGATTTGGACATGGAACAACAGACTGGTTCTAAATCGGGAAAGCAGTTCGTCAAGGCTGCATACTGTCACCCTGCTTATTTAACTTATATGCAGAATACATCACACAAAATGCAGGGCTGGATGAAGCACAAGCTGGAATCAAGGCTGCCAAGAGAAATATCAATAACCTCAGATATGCAGATGACACCACGCTTATGGTAGAAAGCGAAGAAGAACTAAAGAGCCTCTTGATGAAAGTCAAAGAGGAGAGTGAAAAAGTTGGCTTAAAGCTCAACATTCAGAAAACTAAGATCATGGCATCTGTCCCATCACTTCATGGCAAATAGATGGGGAAACAATGGAAACAGTGACAGAATTATTTTGGGGAGCTCCAGAATCACTGCAGTTGGTGACTGCAGCCATGAAGTTAAAAGACGCTTACTCCTTGGAAGAAAAGCTATGACCAATCTAGACAGCATATTAAAAAGCAGAGACATTACTTTGCCAACAAAGGTCCATCTGACAGTCAAGGCTATGGTTTTTCCAAGAGTCACATATGGATGTGAGAGTTGAACTATAAAGAAAGCTGAGTGCTGAAGAATTGATGCTTTTAAACTGTGGTGTTGGAGAACAGGGTCTTTGAACAGGGTGTTCTTGCCCTTTTCAAAGGAATATGGCTAGGGGAGCAACTAGAGGCAAAACCTAGGCCATGGGCTCCTCATCCAATCATGAAATTAATGGACAGTATGGACAGAAGGAACTGTTTTCTATTTCATCCAAAAGTGTCATACAGGGTGGCGGTGTTGCTATACTGTATTTAGGACTGACTGAACTTTTATTTCTAATATTTACCACTTAGGTCACTATCTAAGGATCTAAGTCTTTCTTTGACTCAGAAGACACTGTCTCATTTCTTAAAATCTAGCCTTTTTCTCATTGCCACATTTCTTATTTTTGGAACATATATTATGTATATGCTAGATTTCTCAATCTATTTTATGATTTAGGTCTTTAATTTCATTTTCATTTTTTTCTCAAACTTTCAGAGTTTTGCTCTGGTCTTCGACTAATTATCTCTTTGATTATGCTCATCTATTAATTAAAACATGACAGTAATTTTCAATTCCAGAATCTCTCATTTGTTCTGTTTTGCTTTCCCTATTCTTGGTCACATCTGTCTGTAATTCATAATTACCTTTTCTTATTTTATAATATAACTTATTCCTCTATCAGGCCTCCCAGTTGGCACAAGTGGTAAAGAACCTGTCTGCCAACACATGAGATATAAGAGATACAAGTTCAATCTCCGAGTCTGGAAGATCTCCTGGAGAAGGGCATGGCCACCCACTCCAGTATCCTTGCCTGGAGAATCCCATGGAAAGGGACTGCACAGAGTCAGGCACGACTGAAGAGACTTAGCATGCAAGCACATATGAATTCCTGTATCCCTTTTAAGATTTCAAAGGTACTTGTTTTTTTTAAGTCTGTTTTGGAAGATGGCCTTAATATATGTATTTCACTGAATGACAGTTTACCTGCTGACTGAGTTTATCAGCCATCTTTCATGAAGTTTTGTTTTCCTCTTCTTGGGTAAGACTCCTCTCTCCTTTTGCTCATTGTCATAGTGATGGAGCATCTAAGTACTACATCCGAATACTAGAGCGGGTAGCCTTTCCCTTCTCCAGGGGATCCTCCCATCCCAGGGGTTGAACCCAGGTCTCCCGCATTGCAGGTGGAATCTTTACCAACTGAGCCACCAGGGAAGCTCCATATACTTCAAGTATATGTTTAAAATATTTTGTCCAATATTGTTAGATTGAATAAGGTGGATAATACATCACTCAACAACACCATTTTAATCAGAATACAGATTTCTAATCTATTATTTGTTAGACCAGGAGGTACTCAAAAATATTTTATCTATTTGCAAAGTTAGCATTAGGAACTTTTTCTGAAAGACCAATGTTTCTAATTACACAGTTCAGAGATTGGCAAGCTGTGGCCTAATCCAAACTGCCACTTCATTTTTAAGGATCACCAGCTGGCAATTGTTTTCACATTTTTGAGGAATTGTCAAAAAAAAAAAAAAAGGTATGTACACTAAAGACCATACTTTACCCTTTACAAAATGTTTGCTGACCCTGAAACAGTCTATAGTTGATGCAAACCCAATGATTTTGTTCCCTGATTGTTTTTTTAAAAGACACAATTTAGAATTTTAGGTTCACAGGAAAATTGAGTGGAAGGTACAGATATTTTCCATAGACTCCCCACTGCAACACATGCATAGTCTCTGTCAATATCAATATACTCACTGGAGTGGTGGACAAATGTATAGTGATACACATGCATCATCACAGGATTATGCAGAGTAGTTTCACTGCCCTAAAAATCACTGATCTTTTTACTGTCTCCATAGTTTTGCCTTTTCCAGAATGTCATATAGCTGGAATCCTACATTATGCAGCCTTTTCAGACTTATTTATTTCACTTAGTAATATACCTTTAGGGTTCCTCCATTTCTTTTCATGGCTTGATAGTTCATTTATTTGCAGCACTGAATAATATTCTATTGTAAGAACCACAATGTATTTATCCATTCATTTTGGAAGGACCTCTAGGTTGCTTCAAAGTTTCAGCAATTGTAAAACTGCTTTGAACACCTGTGTGCAGGATTTTGTGTGGATGTGTTTTCAACTCCTTTGGTAAATACCAAGGAGTGTAATTGCTGAATCACATGGTAAGAGTATATTTAGTTTTCTGTAAGAAACCAACAAACTGTCTTCCAAAGTTGCTGCACTGTTTTGCATTCCCACCAGCAGTGCATGAGAATTCTGTGTGCTCTATGTCCTCTTCAGATTTAGGTGTCCAGCTTTAGGTTCTGGATTTTGACCATTTAACAGATGTGAAATGTATTTCATTGTTTTAATATGCATTTCTCTGATGACATATGATGTTGAATATTTTTTTCACATGCTTAGTTGACATCTGTTCCTTCTTTGGTAAGGTATCTATTAAAGTCTTTGGCCTTTTAAAAAATCAGATTGTTGGATCTTATTGCTCAATTTTAATATACTTTGTATGTTACGGGTGGCTTCCCAGGTGGAACAATGGTAAAAAAAATCCACCTGCCAATGAAGGAGATCCAAGAGATGTGTGTTTGAAAACCTGGGTTGGGAAGACCCCCTTGAAGTAGGAAATAGAAGCCCACTCCAGTATTATTGCCAGGAAAATTCCATGGACAGAGGAGCCTGGCAGCTACAGTCGAGGGGGTCACAGAGCATCAGAAATGACTGAGTGACTGAGCTGAGATATTTTGGATAATATTTGCTTATCAGACATGTCTTTTTCAGATATTTTCTCCTTGTTTGTGGCTTATCTTTTCATTCTCTTCATAGTGTCTTTCACAGAGCAGGAAAAAAATTTAATTTCAATGACATCCAACTTATTAATTCTTTATGAATTGTCCTTTGATATTATATCTAAAACTTAAGGTCATCTAGATTTTCATATGTTATCTCTAGGATATTTATAGTTTTGCATTTTACATTTAGGTCTATGATCCATTTTGAATTAATTTTGTGAGGGATGTAAGGACATGTCTAGATTTATTTTTTGCCTGTGGATGTCCAGTTGTTCTAGGACCTTTTGTTGAAAGACTGTCTTTTCTCCGTTATATTACCTTTGCTCTTTTGTAAAAGATCAGTTGGCTGAATTTACAGTGGGGGCTATTTCTGGGCTGTCTATTATGTTCAGTTGATCTATTTGTCAATTCTTTCACCAATATCACACTTTCTCAATCACTGTAGCTTATAGGAAATTCTTGAAGCCAGGTAATGTCAGTCCTCCAACTTTGATCTTTTCCTTCAATATTGTGTTGACTATTCTGGGTCTTTTGCCTTTCTGTATAAGCTTTAGAGTCAGTTTGTCAATATCCACAAAATAACTTGCTGTGATTTTTATTAGAATTGCATTGAATCCAAAAATCAAGTTAGGAAGAACTAACATCTTCACAATACTGAGTTTTCCCATCAATAAGCATTGATTCTTTCTAAATTTATTCTTTGATTTCTTTCATCAGAGTTTTTTAGTTTTCCTCATACAGATATTGCACATGTTTTATTGTATTATTTCTAATTATATACATATAATATAATGTATTATAGTATAATATAATAAAGTATAAAATATAATAATTTCTAAATACTTATTTCTAAGTATTTAATATTGGGGGGAGCTAAGGTATATGGTATTTAGTTTTTAATTTCAAATTCTACTTGTTCACTGCAGGTATACAGAAAAGCAATTTACTTTTGTATATCAACCTTGTATTCTACAACCTTGCTCATTAATTTAGGTGTTGTAAGTGGTTCTGGATAGTCTTTATTAAATTGAGGCAGTTTTCCTCTTTTCTGAGTTTAATAAGAAATTTACTATGAGTTGATGTTGGATATTATCTAAGTTCATTCTGCATCTATTGATAACATCTTAATGATTTTAATTAAAAAATCTGGAGTGATGCTAAGGAATTTATCTTTTTCATTAGAACCTCAAGTCATTCTGATTCCTCTGAGATACCCTGTCCTAAGAAGTTAATCGGAGAAGGCAATGGCACCCTACTCCAGTACTCTTGTCTGGAAAATCCCATGGGTGGAGGAGTCTGGTGGGCTGCCGTCTATGGGGTCGCACAGAGTCGGACACGACTGAAGTGACTTAGCAGCAGTAGCAAGAAGTTAATACATCATACTGGCTTTAGGGACACTTTGAGATCTGCCAAATTAAATCTTCCCAAAATGATTACAACTGAGTCTAATCAGTTGAGAACTGTCACGGATTATAGAGTCATGTGCTAATAGTCAAGCATTCCCTATATATAGGTGCAGTCTCTTTTCTCTGACCAAAACTAAGGAAATAAGTTACTGTTTTTCATTTTTTCTCACACTGTTGAAATTTTAAACTATTTTCTTTTCTTGGTGTAGCAATAGTAGGCTGAAGAGAGAAAGGGGAAGTTACTGGCTGAAACAAACGAGTCACTAAATCAAGAATGTTTGAAAACCACAGACAGAGAAGAGAATCCCAGTTGAAGTGAATCCATTAGACCTAACTTAACATTCCTTTCAATAAAATAACTAAGTTCTATATTAAAATTAAAAAGAACCAAAAGCTACATTTGCTGAATTATAGTTTGCATAGCAGCCTAGTTAATAAACATGCTTCCAATTCTACATGATGGAGCCCTGAAGCTTGTTTATTTCTTAGTCTAATTCTAGGCATTTAAAACTCCTGAAAATTTTCAGCCCAAACAAAATTATTTCAGGGCAAATTTGCATCCCTTTTCTAACATAAAGGGGCAAGAAAGCTTCTAAAATTGCTTACAGAGCTAGTTTTCAAATATGTGAAGGCCATGGGTGACTTTTAGTTGGTGATGAGAAAACGTCCTTAACGCCTTTCTCTCCTTGAAGGCAGGGTAGGGCTGGGGGGTGGGGGGCAGGGGGTGTGTGTGTCCCCCAACCCCCAGGAACTAACTGTGCAGAAACACAGGTGGACGTTTTCATAGGCAGAGAGAATGGCTCAAGGAAGGAATGTAAAAGGAGGTCTCGTAACAGTTTCCTGTCTGGGGTTCTAATCTGATTTGTTGATACGAACGTAATGACAGCACCTGACTATTTTTCAAAGTCTGGGGACAGCATGATCCCTTCCCGTCTTAGTCTCAGTCCACAATCATGCTGAAAGTGTTTTGTGTTACAGAACGTAAGGAATATGTTTCACAATGAAGAAACTAAAGTAACTCTCCTTTGCTATTCTTTATCTAGCTACAGATTTCTCTTTCACAGCTGAATATAAAGTGTATTTTCCACTTAAAAAATCACACATTAGAAATTTTTTTTAATTTTATTTTATTTTTAAACTTTACATAATTGTATTAGTTTTGCCAAATATCAAAATGAATCCGCCACAGGTATACATGTGTTCCCCATCCTGAACCCTCCTCCCTCCTCCCTCCCCATACCATCCCTCTGGGCCGTCCCAGTGCACTAGCCCCAAGCATCCAGTATCGTGCATTGAACCTGGACTGGCATCTCGTTTCATACATGATATTATACATGTTTCAATGCCGTTCTCCCAAATCTCCCCACCCTCTCCCTCTCCCACAGAGTCCATAGACTGTTCTATACATCAGTGTCTCTTGTGCTGTCTCGTACACAGGGTTATTGTTACCATCTTTCTAAATTCCATATATATGCATTAGTATACTGTATTGGTGTTTTTCTTTCTGGCTTACTTCACTCTGTATAATAGGCTCCAGTTTCAACCACCTCATTACAACCGATTCAAATGTATTCTTTTTAATGGCTCCATTGTGTATATGTACCACAGCTTTCTTATCCATTCATCTGCTGATGGGCATCTAGGTTGCTTCCATGTCCTGGCTATTATAAACAGTGCTGCGATGAACATTGGGGTACACGTGTCTCTTTCCCTTCTGGTTTCCTCAGTGTGTATGCCCAGCAGTGGGATTGTTGGATCATAAGGCAGTGCTATTTCAAGTTTTTTAAGGAATCTCCACACCGTTCTCCATAGTGGCTGTACTAGTTTGCATTCCCACCAACAGTGTAAGAGGGTTCCCTTTTCTCCACACCCTCTCCAGCATTTATTGCTTGTAGACTTTTGGATCGCAGCCATTCTTTTTTTTTTTTTTTTTTTTTTATTCTTCCAATTTTATTTTATTTTTAAACTTTACATAATTGTATTAGTTTTGCCAAATATCAAAATGAATCCGCCACAGGTATACATGTGTTCCCCATCCCGAACCCTCCTCCCTCCTCCCTCCCCATACCATCCCTCTGGGCCGTCCCAGTGCACCAGCCCCAAGCATCCAGCATCATGCATCGAACCTGGACTGGCAACTCGTTTCCTACATGATATTTTACATGTTTCATTGCCATTCTCCCACATCTTCCCACCCTCTCCCTCTCCCACAGAGTCCATAAGACTGTTCTATACATCAGTGTCTCTTTTGCTGTCTCGTACACCGGGTTATTGTTACCATCTTTCTAAATTCCATATATATGCGTTAGTATACTGTATTTATGTTTTTCCTTCTGGCTTACTTCACTCTGTATAATAGGCTCCAGTTTCATCCACCTCATTAGAACTGATTCAAATGTATTCTTTTTAATGGCTGAGTAATACTCCATTGTGTATATGTACCACTGCTTTCTTATCCATTCATCTGCTGATGGACATCTAGGTTGCTTCCACGTCTTGGCTATTATAAACAGTGCTGCGATGAACATTGGAGTACACGTGTCTCTTTCCCTTCTGGTTTCCTCAGTGTGTATGCCCAGCAGTGGGATTGCTGGGTCATAAGGCAGTTCTATTTCCAGTTTTTTAAGGAATCTCCACACTGTTCTCCATAGTGGCTGTACTAGTTTGCATTCCCACCAACAGTGTAAGAGGGTTCCCTTTTCTCCACACCCTCTCCAGCATTTATTATTTGTAGACTTTTGGATCGCAGCCATTCTGACTGGTGTGAAATGGTACCTCATAGTGGTTTTGATTTGCATTTCTCTGATAATGAGTGATGTTGAGCATCTTTTCATGTGTTTGTTAGCCATCTGTATGTCTTTTTTGGAGAAATGTCTATTTAGTTCTTTGGCCCATTTTTTGATTGGGTCGTTTATTTTTCTGGAGTTGAGCTGTAGGAGTTGCTTGTATATTTTTGAGATTAGTTGTTTGTCGGTTGCTTCATTTGCTATTATTTTCTCCCATTCTGAAGGCTGTCTTTTCACCTTGCTAATAGTTTCCTTTGATGTGCAGAAGCTTTTAAGGTTAATTAGGTCCCATTTGTTTATTTTTGCTTTTATTTCCAATATTCTGGGAGGTGGGTCATAGAGGATCCTGCTGTGATGTATGTCGGAGAGTGTTTTGCCTATGTTCTCCTCTAGGAGTTTTATAGTTTCTGGTCTTACGTTTAGATCTTTAATCCATTTTGAGTTTATTTTTGTGTATGGTGTTAGAAAGTGGTCCAGTTTCATTCTTTTACAAGTGGTTGACCAGATTTCCCAGCACCACTTGTTAAAGAGATTGTCTTTAATCCATTGTATATTCTTGCCTCCTTTGTCGAAGATAAGGTGTCCATATGTGCGTGGATTTATCTCTGGGCTTTCTATTTTATTCCATTGATCAATATTTCTGTCTTTGTGCCAGTACCATACTGTCTTGATAACTGTGGCTTTGTAGTAGAGCCTGAAGTCAGGTAGGTTGATTCCTCCAGTTCCATTCTTCTTTCTCAAGATCGCTTTGGCTATTCGAGGTTTTTTGTATTTCCATACAAATTGTGAAATTATTTGTTCTAGCTCTGTGAAGAATACTGTTGGTAGCTTGATAGGGATTGCGTGGAATCTATAAATTGCTTTGGGTAGTATACTCATTTTCACTATATTGATTCTTCCAATCCATGAACATGGTATATTTCTCCATCTATTAGTGTCCTCTTTGATTTCTTTCACCAGTGTTTTATAGTTTTCTATATATAGGTCTTTAGTTTCTTTAGGTAGATATATTCCTAAGTATTTTATTCTTTCCGTTGCAATGGTGAATGGAATTGTTTCCTTAATTTCTCTTTCTGTTTTCTCATTATTAGTGTATAGGAATGCAAGGGATTTCTGTGTGTTGATTTTATATCCTGCAACTTTACTGTAGTCATTGATTATTTCTAGTAATTTTCTGGTGGACTCTTTAGGGTTTTCTATGTAGAGGATCATGTCATCTGCAAATAGTGAGAGTTTTACTTCTTCTTTTCCAATTTGGATTCCTTTTATTTCTTTTTCTGCTCTGATTGCTGTGGCCAAAACTTCCAAAACTATGTTGAATAGTAATGGTGAAAGTGGGCACCCTTGTCTTGTTCCTGACTTTAGAGGAAATGCTTTCAATTTTTCACCATTGAGGATAATGTTTGCAGTGGGTTTGTCATATATAGCTTTTATTATGTTGAGGTATGTTCCTTCTATTCCTGCTTTCTGGAGAGTTTTTATCATAAATGGATGTTGAATTTTGTCAAAGGCTTTCTCTGCATCTATTGAGATAATCATATGGTTTTTATTTTTCAATTTGTTAATGTGGTGTATTACATTGATTGATTTGCGGATATTGAAGAATCCTTGCATCCCTGGGATAAAGCCCACTTGATCATGGTGTATGATCTTTTTAATGTGTTGTTGGATTCTGATTGCTAGAATTTTGTTAAGGATTTTTGCATCTATGTTCATCAGTGATATTGGCCTGTAGTTTTCTTTTTTTGTGGGATCTTTGTCAGGTTTTGGTATTAGGGTGATGGTGGCCTCATAGAATGAGTTTGGAAGTTTACCTTCCTCTGCAATTTTCTGGAAGAGTTTGAGCAGGATAGGTGTTAGCTCTTCTCTAAATTTTTGGTAGAATTCAGCTGTGAAGCCGTCTGGACCGGGGCTTTTGTTTGCTGGAAGATTTTTGATTACAGTTTCAATTTCCATGCTTGTGATGGGTCTGTTAAGATTTTCTATTTCTTCCTGGTCCAGTTTTGGAAAGTTGTACTTTTCTAAGAATTTGTCCATTTCTTCCACGTTGTCCATTTTATTGGCATATAATTGTTGATAGTAGTCTCTTATGATCCTTTGTATTTCTGTGTTGTCTGTTGTGATCTCTCCATTTTCGTTTCTAATTTTGTTGATTTGATTTTTCTCCCTTTGTTTCTTGATGAGTCTGGCTAATGGTTTGTCAATTTTATTTATCCTTTCAAAGAACCAGCTTTTGGTTTTGTTGATTTTTGCTATGGTCTCTTTTGTTTCTTTTGCATTTATTTCTGCTCTAATTTTTAAGATTTCTTTCCTTCTACTAACCCTGGGGTTCTTCATTTCTTCCTTTTCTAGTTGCTTTAGGTGTAGAGTTAGGTTATTTATTTGACTTTTTTCTTGTTTCTTGAGGTGTGCCTGTATTGCTATGAACTTTCCCCTTAGGACTGCTTTTACCGTGTCCCACAGGTTTTGGGTTGTTGTGTTTTCATTTTCATTCGTTTCTATGCAAATTTTGATTTCTTTTGTGATTTGTTGGTTATTCAGCAGCGTGTTGTTCAGCCTCCATATGTTGGAATTTTTAATAGTTTTTCTCCTGTAATTGAGATCTAATCTTACTGCATTGTGGTCAGAAAAAATGCTTGGAATGATTTCTATTTTTTTGAATTTACCAAGGCTAGCTTTATGGCCCAGGATGTGATCTATCCTGGAGAAGGTTCCATGTGCGCTTGAGAAAAAGGTGAAATTCATTGTTTTGGGATGAAATGACCTATAGATATCAATTAGGTCTAACTGGTCTATTGTATCGTTTAAAGTTTGTGTTTCCTTGTTAATTTTCTGTTTAGTTGATCTATCCATAGGTGTAAGTGGGGTATTAAAGTCTCCCACTATTATTGTGTTATTGTTAATTTCTCCTTTCATACTTGTTAGCATTTGTCTTACGTACTGTGGTGCTCCCGTGTTGGGTGCATATATGTTTATAATTGTTATATCTTCTTCTTGGATTGATCCTTTGATCATTATGTAGTGACCTTCTTTGTCTCTTTTCACCGCCTTTGTTTTAAAGTCTATTTTATCTGATATGAGTATTGCTACTCCTGCTTTCTTTTGGTCCCTATTTGCATGGAAAATCTTTTTCCAGCCCTTCACTTTCAGTCTGTATGTGTCCCCTGTTTTGAGGTGGGTCTCTTGTAGACAACATATGTAGGGGTCTTGTTTTTGTATCCATTCAGCCAGTCTTTGTCTTTTGGTTGGGGCATTCAACCCATTTACATTTAAGGTAATTACTGATAAGTATGTTCCCGTTGCCATTTACTTTATTGTTTTGGGTTCGAGTTTATACACCGTTTTTGTGTTTCCTGTCTAGAGAATATCCTTTAGTATTTGTTGGAGAGCTGGTTTGGTGGTGCAGAATTCTCTCAGCTTTTGCTTGTCTGAAAAGCTTTTGATTTCTCCTTCATACTTGAATGAGATCCTTGCTGGGTACAATAATCTGGGCTGTAGGTTATTTTCTTTCATCATTTTAAGTATGTCTTGCCATTCCCTCCTGGCTTGAAGAGTTTCTATTGAAAGATCAGCTGTTATCCTTATGGGAATTCCCTTGTGTGTTATTTGTTGTTTTTCCCTTGCTGCTTTTAATATTTGCTCTTTGTGTTTGATCTTTGTTAATTTGATTAATATGTGTCTTGGGGTGTTTCTCCTTGGGTTTATCCTGTTTGGGACTCTCTGGGTTTCTTGGACTTGGGTGATTATTTCCTTCCCCATTTTAGGGAAGTTTTCCACTATTATCTCCTCAAGTATTTTCTCATGGTCTTTCTTTTTGTCTTCTTCTTCTGGAACCCCTATGATTCGAATGTTGTAGCGTTTAATATTGTCCTGGAGGTCTCTGAGATTGTCCTCATTTCTTTTAATTCGTTTTTCTTTTATCCTCTCTGATTCATTTATTTCTACCATTCTATCTTCTAATTCACTAATCCTGTCTTCTGCCTCTGTTATTCTACTATTTGTTGCCTCCAGAGTGTTTTTAATTTCACTTATTGCATTATTCATTATATATTGACTCTTTTTTATTTCTTCTAGGTCCTTGTTAAACCTTTCTTGCATCTTCTCAATCCTTGTCTCCAGGCTATTTAAGATCGCAGCCATTCTGACTGGCATGAAATGGTACCTCATAGTGGTTTTGATTTGCATTTCTCTGATAATGAGTGATGTTGAGCATCTTCTCATGTGTTTGTTAGCCATCTGTATGCCTTCTTTGGAGAAATGTCTATTTAGTTCTTTGGCCCATTTTTTGATTGGGTCATTTATTTTTCTGGAGTTGAGCTGCAGGAGTTGCTTGTATATTTTTGAGATTAGTTGTTTGTCAGTTGCTTCATTTGCTATTATTTTCTCCCATTCTGAAGGCTGCCTTTTCACCTTGCTAATAGTTTCCTTTGCTGTGCAGAAGCTTTTAAGTTTAATCATGTCCCATTTGTTTATTTTTGCTTTTATTTCCAATATTCTAGGAAGTGGGTCATAGAGGATCCTGCTGTGATGTATGTCGGAGAGTGTTTTGCCTATGTTCTCCTCTAGGAGTTTTATAGTTTCTGGTCTTATGTTTAGATCTTTAATCCATTTTGAGTTTATTTTTGTGTATGGTGTTAGAAAGTGTTCTAGTTTCATTCTTTTACAAGTGGTTGACCAGATTTCCCAGCACCACTTGGTAAAGAGATTGTCTTTAATCCATTGTATATTCTTGCCTCCTTTGTCAAAGATAAGGTGTCCATACGTGCATGGATTTATCTCTGGGCTTTCTATTTTGTTCCATTGATCTATATTTCTGTCTTTGTGCCAGTACCATACTGTCTTGATAACTGTGGCTTTGTAGTAGAGCCTGAAGTCAGGTAGGTTGATTCCTCCAGTTCCATTCTTCTTTCTCAAGATAGCTTTGGCTATTCGAGGTTTTTTGTATTTCCATACAAATTGTGAAATTATTTGTTCTAGCTCTGTGAAGAATACCGTTGGTAGCTTGATAGGAATTGCATTGAATCTATAAATTGCTTTGGGTAGTATACTCATTTTCACTATATTGATTCTTCCAATCCATGAACATGGTATATTTCTCCATCTATTAGTCTCCTCTTTGATTTCTTTCACCAGTGTTTTATTTTATTCTTATTCATTGTGGCAGAGAAGATAAAAAGTGATTCGAATTTCTATCCTGAGGCTGGGATCCTGGTTACAGCTGACAAGTCTCTATTCCAGGAGAAATAAACTCTTAAATGATTGTTGGCTTGCTGGTTTCCTATACAACACAACCCGTGAACCTAGTTCTTTAGAAAAACTGAAATATTTCATTAACTCTATCCAAGTTACACTCTTGGCAAAGCAAAACTGTCCTGTCACCAAACAAGGACATTTCTCCTCCTCCTCAAGCTCTGGATTATATGGACGCAATAAATAAGACTTCCCTCTTATCTTGGTTTCAAATGAAAAAGAGGTGCCATGATGTCTGATGTCAGTCGTTCAGAAATGATGATGCCACCTGTTTCTTGTTACCAAAATAACAAGGCTATAGCCTAAAAGTCACTGATGATTTTACTATTTTCTTTTGATTACCATTGAGGTTGCTCTTAATTTTTCCAGATAAACTTTGTGTGTGTGTTTCTGTGTTTGTTTTTGAGGTGTTAGAGGACTGCAGGAGAAGGCGATGGAACCCCACTCCAGTACTCTTGCCTGGAAAACCCCATGGACGGAGGAGCCTGGTAGGATGCAGTCCATGGGGTCGCTAAGAGTCGGGCACGACTGAGCAACTTCACTTTCACTTCTCACTTTCATGCATTGGAGAAGGAAATGGCAACCCACTCCAGTGTTCTTGCCTGGAGAATCCCAGGGACGGGGGAGCCTGGTGGGCTGCCATCTCTGGGGTCGCACAGAGTCGGACACTACTGGGGCGACGTAGCAGCAGCAGCAGAGGATTGCAAAGCTCTCAGGTGGAGCTTCACCTCATGCAAATGACAACTGGTAATTTTGGTGCCATTAGTCCATTTTTATGATTCATCCTTGAAAGTAAGCATCTGAGGCAACAGAGCAACGAGCACTGAAAGACCCTGCCCAGGTTGTGGATGCTGTTGTCGCTTAGTCACTCAATCATGTCCGACTCTTTGCAACACCAAGGACTGTAGCCCACCAGGCTCCTCTGTCCATGGAATTCTCCAGGCAAGAATACTGGAGTGGGTTGCCATTTCCTTCTCCAGGGCACCTTCCCAACTCAGGGATTGAACTCGTGTCTCCACAGTTACTGCACTGCTGGTGGACTCTTTACCACTGCACCACCTGTGGGGAATCCCTCATCTCTTCCTCAAGCACCTTTGCTACTAGTCTTGGCCCTTACTTCTGTCACCCTCTATTTCCTTCTAATCAAGGTCTAGTATTTGACCAACTCAATTGAGGCTTTGAAATGACCATGCATTTTTTGACTCTCTGCCTAATAGCAAGAGTGTAATAATCTCTCTGGCTGCAGCAGAACTTAGTTTCATTACAATGTGTTCATTATTTCTACTTTTTAAAAATTATCTAAGTCAGGGATCCCCAACTTCCAGGATCTAATGCCTGATAATCTGAAGTGGAGCTGATGTAATAGTAGTAGAAATAAAGTGCACAATACATGTAATGTGTTTGAATCATCCCGAAACCACCCCCCACTACCAGATCCATGGAAAAATTGTCTTCCATGAAACTGGAAACCTACTGCCAAAAAGGATGGTGATGGCTGATATAAGGCAAGGATGAACAAACTCCTGCCCACAGGCCAAATTCAGGCCACCACCTATTTATGTAAACAGCTTTACTGGAACACAACCACGCTCATTCCTTACACATTTTCCTAGAGCTGTTTTCTTGTGACAATAGCAGAGCTGAGTAATTGCAATAGAGCCCATACGGTAAGCAAAATTTAAAATATTTACTATGCCTTTATAAGAAATGTTCGTAGACTCTTGATTGAGGGTACTGACACCACTTAGGGTTTTCTCTTACTTTCCTGGTGGCCTTTTGATAACTCAGTTTTCCCATCTGTAAATTGGGGATAGAAATAGACCTCACTCACAGGAGTGTGAGGAAATGAGGTGCTGCATGGAAATATTTAGTAACTGTTAGTATTGTTGGGATTTGCTGTCTTATTTAAAGTTACCACTTTGAACTAGTTTTTGTGAATCAGTTCCTGCAGAGAATAAGAGCTTTCAAGTCGAGGTTCAATCCATATAGCACAGGTTACTATTTATACTATATTAAGCAAGTTACTGTACCTTTTTTTATTCTATGTATATCATAGAAATAATAAAATCTATCACAGAGGGTCATCGTACACATGGCAAATATCCCTTTCCAACATCTCCCAATGTCCAACTAAAAAGACAGCAAATTAAAAAGCCCAGATTCTACAAAGTCAGAGTGTTCATGAAAACATGAAGCAAGTGAGAAGTGTCAAGAACTATTAGCAAGCCAGAAAGCAGAACCTTAAGAGTGGACTGGTTAGAGAAAGCTGCAAGCTGAATGTGGACAGTGTGAAGAAGTGAAATCACTCAGTCCTGTCTCACTTTTTACCACCCCATGGACTGTAGTCCCCAGGCTCCTCTGTCCATGGGATTCTCCAGGCAAAGATACTGGAGTGGGTTGCCACGCCCTTATCCAGGGGATCTTCCTGACCCAGGAATCGAACAGGGGTCTCATACATTGCAGGCAGATTCTTTACCAACTGAGCTACCGGGGAAGCCCCAAAAATGTTCACAGTGGTGGAAGATAAAAAGAAGCCAAGCCACACACTGCAAGAACACTAAAGGACTGAGGAAAGGGAGGAACAAAGGATCTCAAAGATAGATGGTGTTTGTTCAAGAAGCAGTTAGGGCACTATTTCACCTCTCCTGTTCTGTCCTAAGACTGAAGTCTGGAACGACTGACCCAGAGGAACTCTGACCTCAGCAACAGCAGTGATGTTCACAAAGAGAGGCTGTCATGCTGAAAACAGGGGGATTAAGTACAAGTGTCCATGTACCTGGGAAGAGTCTCACCCTCCTTTCCTCCTTGGCTCTGAGAAACGTCGACGGCAGTCTTAGTTCCCTGGGAGGAGAGCAAAGAACTCTGTAGAGAAACGTCCTGACTCATGAAACATAGGGGGTATGATTGCACATTGATATGCTGCTATGCGGCTGAGCAACCAACCAAACCTCCAGTGGGATTCCTAGTACCTTGTGCTCAAATAAGAACAAACATCAAAGGCCCAGAGACAGTGAAATAAAATGTCTCACACCAACAACACCAAGACAGACAAAAGTTAAAAAGCATGGTAGAAACAACATTTCAAAGAAACAAAAAACCCAAAGCTACCAGAGGAGACTCCAAAACTACTCTTAATTAGTATCCTTGGCAAGAAAAGAAATATACCTATCAAAGACCCAGAATTAGCAAAAGGCAAGCCTCCAAAACAATGAATAGCATGTAAAGTGTTCATTGTGCATGTAAGAACAGCTCATGGACTCAGAACTTTCAAATTAAAAACTGATATAAAGCTCGGGGGGATGATGCCACAGAATTACTTATAATGTGAAAATGAGGATGTTGGGTATTACAGTGGGTATCTCCAGACAGCAGGGAATTTGGTGAAAAGTCATTATCCTATGCCAACTTTAGGAAGGTGACTTGTTTCTTTTATGACTATCAAAGGCATTTACAAGAAATAGCCTAAGTTTCACTTATGTTGGTGAAACAAGCTAGATTTAGTTTTGCTTACATGACTTAAATAGTATCATCTGGTCAGGGAATACTCAATTCCCATCTCTATTTTGTATTGATATTTAATTTTAGCACACCCATTAAGATAAAATAGAATGCTATTAAGAAAAAAAGACATGGGTATGAAAATAATAGTTCCTAGAAACTAAATATATGATGGAAAAACATTTAAATATTAAAAGAATACCAGCCATACTTTAATAAAAATTTAAAAATCAAAAGAAGTTATTGGAAAATAAGATAACTTTTATAGGACAAAAAAAACCACAAAATAATTATGAAAAATTTATGGGAAGAATCAGAATTAGAAGATGAATTTAGAAAGATTCATTATCTGACTAGGTGTCTGAGGAGAAAAAACAGATAATTGAAAGGAGGAAAATTCAAAGGAAATAATACTTGGAAATTTCCCAGAATGAGGTAGAAGACCTATCAAATCCCTGCAAGATGAATGAAGAAAGTCTTATGCTGAGACACAGCACAACAATATTTCAGAACACCATAGATAAGGGAAATCCTTGACACTCCTAGTGAACATCAAGACCATCAGTGATGACAGATGACCAAGGTTGATGGAAGATCATAACAGACTTCTCAACAACAGTTTAATCTTGTTGTTTAGTCACTAAATCCTGTCCAGCTCTTTTGCAACCCCACGGACTACAGTATGCCAGGCTTCTGTGTCCACGGGATTTCCTAGGCAAGAATACTGGAGTGCGTTGCAGTTTTCTCCTCCAGGGGAGCTTCCCAACAGAGGAATGGAGCTGCGTCTCCTGCTTGGCAGGGGGAGCCTTTACCACTGAGCCACCAACAATGCTGGGAGCTAAAACGAAATGAAGACGTGCTTCCAACATCTTGGAGGAAATGGATTTTTCACCAGAATTCTCTCCTTAGACAAACTGTCATCTAAACGCAAGGATAAAGACATTTCAGGAATTCAAATTTTAAAGGACAAAACCGAAACAAACTTCTCCTAAGTTCTTTTTGGCAATTTATTGGAGGACATGACACACAGAAAAATAAAAATAAAAAGAAGAAACAATAAAAGAGGACGATGTGCTTTCAGGAGCACTCTGGGAAGAAGATAGGGGTTGCATAACAGATTTTAGATTTTCCTGAATTACCCCTAAAGAAAAATCCAATAGAATAAATGAAACAAAAACTAACGGAATGGACAAAACCTACAACAAACCCCACAATGCATCTTCCACCATCAAGAAATATGAATGGGTGGGAAAGGACCACTGAAGTAGTAAAACCCGAGTTTTATCAACAGTGATGTGGGATGAAACATACTGGAAAGTGAGGTGAGGTGGAAGAGACATGGGAATTTCTAATTGCCTTGAGAACCAGAAGAACCAAACACTCAAAGTTTCTATTTGTTTCCTAGTCTAAAATTTGTTAATAACTTCCTCTCCCTTAGCATCTAATTCAAAGGAATATCTCTTTACTCTCAGGAATGCTTCAAAGGCAATTATTAGGCTTATGCTACTTTTTCATACTTACCCACTTCTCTCCCATCATTAGTAAATTATATGATCTACATTGTTAGAGCACAAGACTTTAAAAAAGCTACTATAATCCCATAACTTGAGAACATTCATGTAATTTACAAAGTCAAAAGGTTTTGAGGGACTTCTCTGGTAGTCCAGTGGCTAAGACTCTGAGTTCCCAATGCAGGGACCTGGGTTCAATCCCTGGTCAGGCAACTAGATCTCACATGCCTCAATTAGGAGTTCATATGCCACAACTAAAAGGTCCTACATGCCACAACTAAGACTTAGCATGGTCAAACAAATATGCAATAAAATAAGTAAGTAATAAAACAAACATTTTTTCAAACTTATAAAAAAAAGTTTTAAGAGTGAAGGGGATCAAGTTAATTGGGCCAAGACAGAGGTATAAACTGGTCTATACTGGCAAACTGGACATGTGATCATTCTATTTGTAACAACCATTTAGTCTTACTACTACAGGTGAATACATACTTAATACTTATCACCTGTCCTTACACTGATATTTTTCTCCTCTGGCCTCCTGAAGGTCATTGTCTAGTACATTCTGCAGAAAGAGTTCATGAGGGCAATATGCCTTGACTCTGAATGTTCATAGGAGTCTATTTATCCTTGACACTTAAAATCCACATAGTCTGAAGGTGAAAGGTGATTCATATTTCCTGTTAGTAAATTTTTATAGCAGCTTTATTGAGATATCATTCACATTTAATGCAATTTACCCACTTAAAGTCACAATTCAATGGTTTTTAGTATACTCCCAAGGTTGTTCACAATAAACTGTGGAAAATTCTGAAAGAGATGGGAATACCAGACCACCTGACCTGCCTCTTGAGAAACCTGTATGCAGGTCAGGAAGCAACAGTTAGAACTGGACATGGAACAACAGACTGGTTCCAAATCAGGAAAGGAGTAAGTATGTCAAGGCTGTATATTGTCACCCTGCTTATTTAACTTATATGCAGAGTACATTATGAAAAACACTGGGTTGGATGAAGCACAAGCTAGAATCAAGATTGCTTGGAGAAATATCAATAATCTCAGATATGCAGATGACACCACCCTTATGGTAGAAAGCAGAAAGTTAAAGAGGACCGTGAAAAGTTGGCTTAAAATTTCAGAATATTAAGAATTTCACAATATTAAGAAAACTAAGATCATGGCATCTGGTCCCATCACTTCATGGCAAATAGATGGGGAAGCAATGGAAACAGTGACAGACTTTAATTTTGGGGGCTCCAAAGTCACTGCAGATGGTGATCGCAGCCATGAAATTAAAAGACACTTACTCCTTGGAAGTAAAGTTATGTCCAACCTAGACAGCATGTTAAAAAGCAAAGACATTACTTTGCCAACAAAGGTCTGTCTAGTCATAGGTTTGGTTTTTCCGGTAATCATGTATGGATGTGAGAGCTGAACTATAAAGAAAGCTGAGTGCTGAAGAATTAGTGCTTTTGAACTGTGGTGTTGGAGAAGACTCTTGAGAGTCCCTTGGACTGCAAGGAGATCCAACCTGTCCATACTAAAGGAAATCAGCCCTGAATATCCTTTGGAAGGACTGATGCTGAAGCTGAAACTCCGATACTTTGGCCACTTGATGCAAAAAACTGACTCCTTGGAAAAGACCCTGATGCTGTAAAAGATTGAAGGTGGGAGGATAAAGGGATGACAGGATGAGATGGCTGGATGGCATCACCGACTCAATGGACATGAGTTTGAGTAAACTCCAGGAGTTGGTGATGGACAGGGAGCCCTGGCATGCTGCAGTCCATGGGGTCACAAAGAGTTGGACACAACTGAGTGACTGAACTGAACTGAATGCCTTATACAGTCTTTTGTAGCTGGTTTCATATATTTAGTACAATGTTACCAAGATTTAGCAATTTTATAGCAGGTTCAGTATTTCATTTCCTTTCATGGCTGAATAATATTCTACTGTATATGCAGACTCAAGCAAAATTAACATATCAATGGAAAAAGAGTTGACAAAGTTTTAAAGAAATGGTTTGACTGAATTTTTTTCTCTATCAGCATTATAGTTGATATAGTTATCATATTAAGTATGATATGTGTTTAATATATACTTAACAAGTAGAGAATATATTTAGTAGGAAAATAAATTTAATACAAGTAGAAAGTATTTTATATTTGAATAATTTTAATAGAAAATTCAATACTTCCTTGAATTAAAATGCTGAGTAGTTCATGAAAACAAGTATAAACATGATTATCAATATAGAGGAGAAATCAACCCTGTTCAATGTCCAGGCACATATACAAGTGGGAAGGAAAAAAATAAACTTCATGGATTTTTTTCCTATCTATATGGGAAATAGCATTCTCAATAAAGTCATCCTTTAGTGGGCCAATCACTATAACACCTTAAAATAACAGTTTTTTCAAAGCAAAGGGCCCTATTATTCAGTGAACAAAGCACTGAGTGGTTAGTTTTCTTAGTGAGAAATGATTAAAACTCCTGAGGTCAAGTATGTGCTTGAGAAATAGTGCACATATCAATTCTAGGCATCAAGGTATAAACTAGCTATTCCCTGTGCTTCTCACCACTAGTAACTACATTTTTGTTTGATGGGTATTTAGAACCTTCTTGAGAGTTTAAATTTTAAAATTACTGTAGCATTATACATTTTTTTCCCACTTTGGTTATATGAATAGTAAAATTCACTCAAGTCAGTTATAGTAATACTGTATGCATGTGAAAAAAACATTACACCACACTTATTACTAGATGGAGACATGCTCTGTATAGAGTTCAATGGATCTGTTTCAACACAACAGATGCTTGCCCTTGAGGAGGTTTTAAGCTAAGGACCTGTTTGTAAGCCTGGCTGCTCATGGACTCATTCAGGGAACTTTTAGAAACTATTGATAAGTGAGTTTCACTCTCAGAGAGACTCAGATTTCATTGGCCAGAGTCAGGACCTGAGCATCAGTTTTGTAAAAGATGCCAGGTCATTCCTATGGGTAGCCAGGGTTGAGATCTACTGTTCTAGAAAGATGGACAGGCTGATCAATACACATTGGAACCATATAGTAGATCTGACCTTTGACATCGTCCTTGTATATTGAAAGAAGTTAGCACTGAATGGATGAAAAGTTGGAATTTTAAGGAATTACATTTCATCTCCTTTACTTTCTATGAAGTTAAAGGTAAAATCTTCTACTGAGAGTGCAGACAGAAAGATTTAAGAAAGAGATTGTTTATCCCAACAACTGGGAGACGGTTGACCTATGTATATTTTCTGTAAGATTTGAGGACCCAGATGAAGTAAGAAACTTTGAATCTGTAGCAGCAATGATCTGTATCTGTGTCTGACTTTCTGTCACAGATGGAGAGGAGTGTGCGTTTCATCCTGTCAACAACATGTGAATTCCTCTCACCTTTGTTTCTACCTCTGAGTGTGTGATGTGGTGTCAGTACTGTTGATCTGTGCAGACTCCGTAAGTGGTATAACAGATCTGGAAGGCAGTGCCAGTCCCAGCCCACTACCTAAGCCCCCATCATGGAATTTAGTTCTGACATGCACTGCCCCTTCCTGGTTTCATACATCTTGAAAATACTTCTGACTGAGATGGGGCTTTTAATTAAACAACTGAATTTGATATCACTTTGATTCCTTGAGATAAGACATCTTCATTTTGCTCTAACATGTCTCTCAGCATGTAAACAGGGCTGGGTAACCAGTGTGTTGAGTAACACTGGAGAGATGAATATCACTTAAGAAAGAGTCTAATGTTTTCTTTCCTAGACTGTCCTCAAGAGATAAATATAGGAAGACTTAATTTTCTGAAAGTCATCCTAAGAGAGAGACAGTGTATTAGGAGTGTTCCTGTTTGCCTTTCTTTCAAGGACAAGGAAAAACTCCTACAATGATTTTAAAAAGGTTGAGGGTAGGAGGGCAGACAATAATGTTTCCAAATACCATCTAAATTAAAAGGCTTAAGATGTTGAAAATCAAGTAACATACATCAACTGAGAATCCATAGATCGTTCCACAAAGATAACGCAATACATTAGGTATGGATATAGAAAGTTGGCTGACAATTCATGGTTATAGAAAACCAAAAATTCTGGTCATGTGCAATGGCCAGAATCATGGAATTGCATCAAGTGATACATGATTTTCAGTTCTTCCTTTTACACATGAGGAGGCCAAGTCCTAGGAAAGAAAGACCTTGTCCAAGGCAGTTTATTCACCAACAAAAAATGCCCTGGATAGCAATTTTATCTACTGACACCCTGAGGTGGTAAGAAAGTGAAGAACAAGACATTCTCTGTAAGTTCAGAGAGCGGTTGTTATGAGATGTCTCCTCATAGTCCAGTGTTTTCTCTGTCATAGTACAAAGCAGGGACCAGTCCCAAGACATCAAGGTACAAAGACAGCTGTACCTTGCCTCAGCCCCCATGAAGAACAGCTAGCTATAGGATCCACTGTAGATGTCCACTAACTATGTGCCCAGTAAAGTAAAAAGTCTAAAAATAGACAGGGATGTGAAAAATACATACTGGATCTGGATGGGCATCGGTGTGACATTCTAAGTGAGAAATACGGACCAAACGGTTCAAAATCAGAAAGAGGAACTAAGATTTTTGCTGGCTAGTCAACAGATTTGGCTTGGCTGGAATGGAGACTCTCGGTTAAGAAATGACGGAAGGTGACAGACACCAGACCTATATAAATTCTTGAGTCTGTGACCTCACTCTACTCTATGGGCAAAAGAGATGCACAATAGTGTTGCACTGGTGGAAACCGGGATGAAGAATGAGGGGGAGGGCTGCTCTGCTCATGTGGAGGACAGACTGGGCTCAGGAGGGGAGGCAGGGGACCAGCAACGGAGCCCCTGAGGCAGTGCTGTGAGAGTCGGGAAGGGTGAGGACGGTGAGGGATGCAAGAGAAAGAGGAAGCTACTTGAGAGAAATTCACAGGACGACGTGGTCTTGAAGAAAACGTGGGGTGGAAAGGAAGTAAAGGAAAGAGAGGTAGAAGGGTGATTTGAAGGATCCAGGCCTGTGCTAGAGAAGAAATTTGGTGTTGCAGACAGAAATGATGAATTTAAGATCTACTTCTGAAGGAAAAAATCTAAAATTGGCTTTAGACACATTGAAATAAGGTATATCTTAAAAATTCAAATGGAAATATTCAGTGAAGGGATGGAGATTAGAACTAATACTAGAAGACAGGACAAAGTCTTAAGAGCTGTAGATATGGGGGTGCATGGATTTGAAGCCCATACATGAAGTCACAGAAATGTATCTTGGTTTGGCTGGTTAGCAAATACATCAAGTTTTTTCTTGTTTTAGATTGAATTTAAGTAGTCTTTCAGGGTTGTCTACTTTGTAAAAGTAAAAACAAGACAATAGGAGGAGAAAACAAATCCAACTAATTAGCAATTTCTATGAACTTTGAGTTTGAGGTCTTTCCTTGAATGAAACTAAAGAACAGTCACAGTGGGAAATTGAAAATTTAGCACATTAACCCGGAGAAGGCAATGGCACCCCACTCCAGTACTCTTGCCTGGAGAATCCCATGGATGGAGGAGCCTGGTGGGCTGCAGTCCATGGGGTTGTGAGGAGTCGGACACGACTAAGCGACTTCCCTTTCACTTTTCACTTTCATGCATTGGAGAAGGAAATGGCAACCCACTCCAGTGTTCTTGCCTGGAGAATCCCAGGAACGGGGGAGCCTGGTGGGCTGCCATCTATGGGGTCGCACAGAGTCAGACACGACTGAAGCGACTTAGCAGCAGCAGCAGCAGCACATCAACCTGGAGAAGGCAATGGCACCCCACTTCAGTACTCTTGCCTGGAGAATCCCATGGACGGATGAGCCTGGTGGGCTGCAGTCCATGGGGTCTCTGAGGGTCTGACACGACTGAATGACTTCACTTTCACTTTTCACTTTCATGCATTGGAGAAGGAAATGGCAACCCACCTCAGTGTTCTTGCCTGGAGAATCTCAGGAACGGGGGAGCCTGGTGGGCTGCCATCTATGGGGTCGCGCAGAGTCGGATACGACTGAAGTAACTTAACAGCAGAAGCAGCACATTAACAATTGTAATTTTGAAAAATAAAACGATAAATCTACCTTTTTCACACCCTCCCCTATCTAACTATAGTAGGAAGGAGATGTCTTTGGAAAGGACTGACAGGTAATTTTTTTTTTTTTTAAAGCTATAAGTATCAGTGTGGTTTCTAATACTATATACTCTTAGAGCAGTTTGGGTCTGGACATTTTAAATTAGAAGTAAAATATTGAGAAACAAATACTATTTTTAAAATAGAGACTGTCCTTAAGTGAATTATATTTATTCTTCATTTCATTAAGATTTATTAAATAAGTCACCATAAGTGTGTTTCGGGGGGATTTCTTTCCCAAAAAATCTTCCGAAAGATCTTTAGTCTAGTGATACATTATGCTTAATGTTCCATTTACATTTGTGATGATAATACCATTTTGTTCTCCTATACCACCTACAGTGACCAAGGCTCATTCCTTTTAATTCACATTCTACTCATTTTTATAGATTATTTAATACTGCATAATAATTAGGCAATTAGGCCACAACCCCGTGCACTCTAAGCAGCATGGGAATGATCCAAAAAACACAAAATGAAGTTAATGTAACATAATAAGGACTGTGCAGTGTAGAAAGAAATCAGGTTACTGGCAAATACTTCAGTGTCATGAGGAGCCTCTGCAAAGTCATTTAGCCAGTATTTCCCACATTGTGTGATTTTAACCAGACTATTCTCAAATATGTTTAAAAATACATACATATTTTTTTAAAAGAGAAGAACCTTAAATGTAAGTGCATGTCCTATGGGCTCTTTGTGTTACACACACAACAACCAAAACTCAGTCAGTTTTACCTATACACAGTGTTTCACCAAAAGACAGGCGTGGCCTACTGAATTCTTTGACAGAAACTGTAGAATCCTTCCCTTCTTTTGCCTTCATTTTGGCTTACTTGGTTCCACTATTCCTCAGCCAGCTGGCCAGAGGCTATATTCTTCTCAGTCCTCATTCTCAAAGAACTCAGTACAATGCTTTCAAACAGAGTCTTTTTTTTTTTTTTTAAACTTAACAATATTGTATTGGTTCTGCCATACATCGAAATGAATCCGCCACAGGCATACACGTGTTCCCCATCCTGAACCCTCCTCCCTCCTCCCTCCCCACGCCATCCCTCTGGGTCGTCCCAGTGCACCAGCCCCAAGCATCCAGTATCATGCATCGAACCTGAACTGGCGACTCGTTTCATATCACTGGCTTGAGGCGATGCCCACAAAGTTTTGGAGTTTACACTAATAAGGAAATAGCAGGTTACGCTATGGTAACATATTGACCTCAAAATCTCAGGGGATTAACATGACAAAGTATACGTCTTTCTCCTTCTTCCTGTCTAAAATTGGCAAACCCACAATGTGTTCCATGAAGCCACTCAGGGTTTTGGAGGCTCCAGTATCAGATGACACTGACATTTCAAAAAATGTACACTGTGACAAGGAAGACAGAACGTGAAGAACTGCCGACTTCATTCTCACTTCTACTCCCTTGGCAAAGTTGTCTAGGAAACCCAGGGGGAGAAAAAGAAGTGCTGGACACTAAGAACTGTCCTGACACCCTCAGAAGATACCTCTATTAGAGGCAGCACCCCGAGCACAGAAAATTACTAGGCTTGGTGACAAGAAACCTGTCTAATTTGGACAAGATAATTCCATTTTTCTGGGCTTTAACTTGCAAAACGAGAAATTTAGGGGAAGAGGAACTTTAGGATGTTAGAAACTCGTGTCCTAACACAGAAGGCTCAAGGCTTTAGGCAGTAAGTTTCATCACATTGTAAGAATTTTCTCCCAATATTAAACAAAAGAGATCTTAGTACTAAAATAGATTTGTTGCTGTTGTTCAGTCGTCAAGTCGTGTCCAATTCGTTGTGACCCCATGGACTGTAGCATGCCAGGCTCTTCCACTATTCCCCAGAGTTTACTCAGATTCACAGTAGTCATTAAATCCAAAGGGGCCAAAAAACTTAAAAGTCTCCTCCCTCCTTCCTTCACTGTCCAGAGCATCCTCCACCCAGAAAAACATCCTTGCATGGTGGGACAAAAATAGAATGGCTTTCCTTCGCTATTAAGTTGGAATTCCTCTGTTAAACAAGGATGCTTCCAGAGTTTGAACCCAGTTGGAGGTAATAAATATCTCTTCCTCATTTGATACATAATATCTGATATTTATGATTTTAATATCAAACAAGATATATAAAATAAGGATCCTTCAAATTTGGGGGATGGAAACTGAGTATCATAAAACACTGGGAATGCACAATGACAAGAGCAGCTACAACTCTCAGAATAAGAAGGAAAGGGAGCTCCACTCATGCTCTTTCACTCGGTAAGTTTCTAAGCTTCCTACCGTATCTGCTGCCATTATACGAACATGGGTAAAGTACTATATTATAAAATGATTGGACTTGATGGGAAAGATCTAGAAAATTGTTTTAATTTGGGGGTTTATAAAATATTTAAGAATACTCTTTCTCTGAAGCTCAATTATCTAGGTTGTTGCTTGACTCTCACAATATGGAGAAAGCCTGTGTCCAATGAAACCAATTTTGTCATGCAATGATTTCTACCTTAAAACGAATTATACCAGGACTACAAGGGCCATGGCTACTAGGAGGAAATATAATCAGTAAGCTATTACAATTATAAAGCTGTATATTGTGCTTACAGTAGGGGTAATACCTTAGCTCCAGTCTTAAATCCAGGTAAGAAGCAGAGACCAATGTCAGGTTTGGCCTGAAATTTAATGCCAGGTAACAAGTCAGTGACAGAGGAGCCTGGTGGGCTACAGACCATGGGGTCGCAAAGAGTCGGGCACGACTGAGCGACTAAAGAACAAGAAGTCACTGCACAAGCAAACCTAAGGACATGATGATCTGCCTGAATAAACTTCTAAGATTCTGTCCCCACAGTGCCATGTGAGGAAGCTCACTCACTGACTATAGCATATCTAAGTTTTCTTGGAACCAGAACAGATTCAGTGATTTTTACTGGATTCAAATTCAATGAAGCCATCTGTGTTCATGAATCAGCTAACAAATGGCAGATATACAGATTCCACAGATAAGAAACAGTTTATTGAATAAACCCTCTACAATTTCATGTTCTTAATGGTGAAATGATCCTTATAAAATAATTAGTTAAATAAACCAAAAGTGGGGGAGGAAATATAAGGAAGCTATATATATATATGTGTCTCATTATATTTCAGAATCTTCAAAAAGAGGGGAGTGGACTGTGGGAAGGAAGGAGTGAGGACTGGAAGACTGTCTCCCAAGAAAAACAGTTTAACAGGTGCAAATTTTTTAAAAAATTATTAATCATTCATATTCTCTGGAAATTTCCCTAAATGCATGTAACAAATGGATGAATATTCATTCAAGGAAATCTACTAAGTCTCAGTAGGAAGAGTGAGAGTCTGTGGCATCTGACCCATAACCCAGTCCATTCCACCCATTTCCCCAGCTCCTGGGAAACTCTACCCCAGGCTTGTGCAGCCAAGGCAGGAGCCCTCTCTTCCTCCAACTCCCACTTTGAAATCATAGTTTCACTACGGGAAAAGGAGGCTTCTGCATTTCTCATCTCCCCTTCCTGCAAGCCCCATGTTGCAAAAGTGCTACTCCAGGCAAGTCCAAAAGGACTGGGTCTGTATTCCCCAACCCAGTTACAACATACAGTGCAGGAGACTTACCTGCAATGCTATAATCTGAGAACACTGGGCCCTGATCACCTCTGCCTCCACTCGCTCATGGGATGGAAATTCCACACTGAGACGCAAGGTGAAAAGAAGCAAAACCAACAGAACTGTAGGGGAAGATAAGCAATTCAACAATGATAGCTGGAGACTTTAATAGCCCAATAATATGTAGAACAAACTGGCAGAAGATTAACAGGAAACAGAAGACCTGAATAATTCTACAAACCAACCAGAACAAATCTCTCTAGAAAAACTCCACTGAACAGAATATACCTTCTTCTCAAGCACACACAACATTCTCCAGAGTAGACAAAGTGCTAAGCCACAAAACAAATCAAAACACATTTAAAACAACTGAAATAACAGAATGTATGTTTTCAGACCACAAAGGAATTAAATTAGAAATCAATAACTGAGGGAAATTTGGGAAATTGACAAATATCTGGAAGTTAAACACACTAATATCCTGCTGGTTAAAGAAGGGCAATAGAAAGGATTAGAAGAGGGTGCCGTGACAACTGTATGCCAACAAGTTAGATAACTTAGATGAAACTGACAAATTCCTAGAAAGACACAAAACTACCAAAATTGATTCAAGAATAAACAGAAAATCTTAGTAGGCAAATAATGAATACAAAGATTGAATCAATCATTTACAAACTTCCCACAAAGTCCAGGCCCCAGCTGGCCCACTGGTGAATTCCACTCAGTTTTCAAAAAAGAATGAATACCAATCCTTTACAAACTCATGCAAAAAGTAGAAGAGGAAGGGACATTGCCCAGCTCATTTTATGATACTAGTACTGCCCTGCTGGATAACATCACTGACTCAATGGACATGGATTTGGGCGAACTCTGGGAGACAGTGAAGGACAGAGGAGCCTGGCGTGCTGCAGTCCATGGCGTCACAAAGAGTTAGACAGCACTTAGTGACTGAACAACTGCCCTGCTACAAAAGACATGACAAGAAATGAAAACTGTAAAATAATGCCACTCATGAATACAGAAAAAAGATCCTAAACAAAATTGAAGTGAATTCCACAACATATAAAAAATGTTAGATACTGAGGGGGAATTATGTGGGAAGACTGGTTTAACATCTGAAAATCAGTTAATATAATCACCATATTAATAGAAGATCAGGGAAAATTGTATAATCATCACAACAGAGACATAAAAAGTACTTTGAAAAATCCAATACTACTTATAATAGAAGTGCCCAGCCAACTAAGAGTAGCTAAGTATCTACTTAACCTGATATAAAGTATCTACAAAAAACCTTCAGGTAATTTCATATTTGGTGCTGGAGAAGACCCTGGAGATTCCCCTGGATTGCAAGATCAAACCAGTATATTCTAAAGGAAATCTGTCATGAATATTCACTGGAAGGACTGATCTGAAGCTGAAGCTCCAATACTTTGACCGCCTGATGCGAAGAACTGACTTATTAGAAAAGACCCTGATGCTGGACAAGACTAAAGGCAGGAGCAAGAATGAAGGCAGGAGGAGAAGGGGATGACAGAGGATGAGATGGTTGGATGGCATCACTGACTCGATTGATGGACATGAGTTTGAGCAAGCTCCAGGAGTTGGTGATGGACAGGGAAGCCTGGTGTGCTGCAGTCCATGGGGTTGCAAAGAGTCGGACACATCTCAGCGACTGAATGACAACAATATCATATTTAATGGTGAAAAAAATGAATCTTTTCTTCCCCTTAAGATCAAGAACAAGATAAGGGTGTTTGTTTTCATCACTTCTGTTCTACATTGTACTAGAGGTTTTAATTAAAGTAAATAACCAGCAAAAAAGATACAAAAGATGTAGACTGAAAGGGATAGATGAACTACCTCTATTCATAGATGAAATGATCTTATACATAGAAAATCCTCAGGAATTAACGGAAATATTATTAAAACTAAGAAATTCAGCAAACCCTAGGGTAAACAAATTACAAAAACCCATTGAATTTTTACACACCAGCAGTAACACAAAAATAAAGAAAATTTCATTGATAATGGCAAAGAGAAAAAAATACTCAGATGTGCAGTCTACAAAAGAATTGCAAACATACATTAAAACTATAAAGTATTATGAAAAGAAATTGAACAATTTCTAAATAAATGGAAAGACAGTTCACATGTTGGCATCCTTGTCTGTAAAATGATGCAGTCAGGTTGGTAAACGATTTAGCAGTTCTTCAAGTGGTTAACAGAATGCTCATTCCACTCCCAGGTATCAACTCAAGAGAAATGAAAACATATGTTTATACAAAACTTGTACATGAATATTCATAGCAGTATCATTCACACAAACCAAAACGTGATCATCAACAGATGAATTGATAAATAAAATGAGCTATATTCATATCATGAAACATTATTCAGCCATAAAAAGGAATACAATACTGACACCAGCTACAACATAGATGAAACTTGAAAACATGCTAAATGAAACAAGCCAGTTATGAAAGGTCTCATGTTGTCTGACTCCATTTAGATGGAATACCCAGAACAGACAGATCCATGGAGACTGAAACTACACTGGTGGTTGCCTCGAGCAGGAGTAGTGGGAAAAGGGTAGGAAGGTGGAGTGATTGCTAATGGATATGGGCTTCTTTTAGAGGGGGTTCAAATACTGTGTGAAGGATGCACAATGCTGTGGATACACTAAAAAACACTAAATTTTACACTTTAAATGGGTGAATCGTATAGCATGTGAATTATATCTCAATAAAGTTATTTAAGAAATATTTAAGAATAAAATCACACACATTTGTAGAGTAAATTTCTCTTTTAATAGAGTACATTTCTCTTTATTCTTCAAAATTTTCCTTACTTCCTTAGACCTTCACTTTTTCATATGACTTTTGGAATCAGGTTTTCTGATTTCTCAAAAACTCCTTGAGGATTTGAGTTATAAATGAAGTGAGCTCATGGATTTGGGAGAACAGAGATTTCACAATGCTGAGTCTGACTTTCATGAGCAGGTTATATCCATACCCCCTCTTCATCGTCTTCTTTTTTCCAATTAAATATTTCATTTTTTCACTTGATGAACTTCTATAGTTTCATAAGGTTAACTCCTAGTTACAATTTTTTTATAATAATGAATAAAATTTTATTGTATGAATTCAGTTTCAATCTATTAGAGAATAGGGATTCTGTCACGTTTTATATATAGATCAATATATTTTATATATACATTCAATAAACTTGCTGTATTTTTATCAGTATTAAAAACTTACTTGTGTGGCACCTTGAATGCTCTGTGTACACTCTGTTTAGACTGCAGTTGACACCAGGATTGTACTTTCTAATCTTTGTATATTTTAATCATTCTTATCTTTTGTATGAAGACTTAGAATAAAACTTTTACACTGGCTTATTATTAACGCCCGAGCATTCTGAGACACAGGAACATATATGGTATAAAGATAGTGTTCGCCTTCACTGTCTGTGGAAACATGCTGCAAGAAATAGCTCTGTGGCCATTTGCCTAGTTAATTGCTCTGCTCTAAAAGGATCAAGAGGGCCAAATGGTTACAGGCTGGACTAGGTCTCTAGCTTAAACGCCTAAGGTGCCAGGAAGACTGAAGCCTTACTTCCCTAGGTATTGACATTGCAAAATAATATAAATGCAGACTTTGAACACATCTCTAGCTCTTAAAGCCCAGGCAGCAGCCATTTATCAGGCCCTTGGAAAGATGTATATACATTTCTAAATGTTAGACTGAGAATCCAGGATCCTTTCTATCCCATCTCAAATAAATCAAGAAGTATGTCTTCTCTTTCATGAGGGAAGGAGGTGGCTGTCTCTCTCCTGTATATAAAAAGATTAAACTCATTTTTCTCCAACCCTCACCTAGAGTGAGACTACTCTTATAGATTTGTCCATTTGGCTTTTATTGCGTTAAAACAAAGTGAGGCTTGGAATGAAGCAGTTAGGAGATGCGATGTAGTTATTGTTTACTAAAGACAACTAATAACACACACACTCTCACTGAGAATGCCTCATAAGTTGTACTGCTGCTAAGTCGCGTCAGTCGTGTCTGACTGTGTGCGACCCCATAGACGGCAACCCACCAGTCTCCGCAGTCCGTGGGATTCTCCAGGCAAGAACACTGGAGTGGGCTGCCATTTCCTTCTCCAATGCATGAAAGTGAAAAGTGAAAGTAAAGTCGCTCAGTCGTGCCTGACTCTTAGCGACCCCATGGACCGCAGCCTACCAGGCTCCTCCATCCATGGGATTTTCCAGGCAAGAGCACTGGAGTGGGGTGCCATTGCCTTCTCAAAGTCATACAGTACCAAATTAATAAACATGAATATTAACAACTCACCATATTAGATTTTTCTAATGTTAAACATTTCTGCCTTCCTGAGACAAACCCCAATCAATGATACTGTATCTAATTTTAAACACTTTTTAATGATGGGTGTATCACATGAACTTCTGTATCAACATTCATATGGAGACTCTTGTGATTTTATTACCCTTTTCTATCAAGTTTGTTATTACTGTTTTAAGAGCTTAATAACTGGGTAGGTGGTTTAGCTTCTTTTTCTGTGACAGCCTGTATGAAATAAAAATAATTTGCCCTTAAATAAAAATTATAAGCCTTGAAGGATTATTAATACATCCTGTAACACCATCTGAGCCTGGTGTCTTAATGGGGGAGGGGGGAAGGCAACTGGTTCCAAATCTTTAGTGCTTGATAGTTTATTTCTTCTCAAGTGAATATTTATAATTTCTAAATAAATTATGCCTTTCACTTATGCTTTCAAAATTAAGTTTTATAGTAGGTCTTTAGGCTGATATTGATTATGTTTTGTTGACTTTCAACTTTAGCACACAAGCATCTCCCTGGCTATGCATTAATTTTTGTATCTGGGATCTTCCCTTCTTTGCTTTTAAACTTAGATTATTGACTGATTAATTATACTTTATCCAGTATGAATGAAATTTCTTTTATCAGCTCAGTCTTTCATATGATCACAAAACTGCACTTCATTTTCCTCTCTCAGTGGCTGTTTTCACCCTTTTCTCAGTCTTTATTCTAATTTCTGATGGGTTAATTTGAGAATACACTTTTGTAAATACTATCAAATACAATCCAGCACTTTTTCATCTGGGATTATTGGGGGTTGCCATATTGTAGCCAAGTTTCCAGGACTATCTGATGACACCAAGTTGTGAGGCAAAAAAACACTTATAAACATGTACTGATTTAGTGTATTTGGTCATAGGACTAAATTATAATTTCCCACTAACAGATGGCATCTAAGATTGCAGATATTCCACAATTCCTTAGTCAAAGAAAGAGGAAGGAAACTGACATTTAAATGTGCTAGAAATTAAATAATCAGTAACATGAAAAATATAGAGAAATGAACAATATAAATCAAGCTGCTCTCATTCTGCTCTAAAGGCTTTGGCCTCAGCTACAGAGTTCATCTCAACTATTACTACAAAGAAATATTCAACTGTCTCCTTAATGTAGTCACCATTATATTTCAGCCTGCTCCCAACACAACTCTCTTCAACCAGGTCACACCAAATATTTTACCCAAATCAGCTGATGAGCACCTCTTAGCATGATTCTTTGGCTTTGGCTCCCTCCTTGTCATTAGCCAAATTCCTTGAATTTTGAGTAATCATCCAACTTTTGCTGATGGATAAAATGCAAGTCCCATTTCCCTGCTGAATCAATCACTGTCTTATTTTATAACATTGCCAGATGGTCTAAAATAATACTCACATATAAGGATGGAGAGAGTCTTACATCTAAAAAGTATTCTTAACATTTTTGGAAGAGGAGATTTAGACCAAGAAAGGTTAAAAAGCTTGCACTAGGACACACACATGCAGATAATGTTAGAGCAGGCCTTGAACTTCATTCTACTTACTCCTAGTCCTGTGCATTCTCCACTCTTTAATGTTTTCCCCTCTTTCCTTTTTCCTATTTTTAACTCTAGCATCCTGAATCACCTAGAAGATAGTACAAGATGCTCATGAGAACTAAGAGCCATACTTATTCGTCATCCACCAACAACCTTTCTAAAAGGTGAAATAAAGGCTTATACTGCAGCATTTAAGTACCAGAAATGGTCTCACTAGACTAGATTTATTGTTCCTTATAGTTAAAATTTTCTGTTATAAACGAGTGAGATAAAATGACTATTAAATAATGCACAGACATATATTACAAAAATAAAAACAAAAAACTCCTTAGATTCAATAAAATTACTCTTATTACAAAATCAGTTCCAAAAAGAATCATTTTAAGGATAATCTGAAACCCCAGAAATTATGGTTAGTACGGTAAGGAGAAAGGGATCAGATTTCTAACACCTGAGTGGTAATGGAGACAGGAAAATGGCAAGCATTTTCCATTATTTATCTCAATCTTTAAACAAAAGGGAATCACTAGAGCTTCACTAGCTAGTTATTCTGACTAATTTTCAAAACATCAGCACATATTCTTAAATACAAGCATACATTCTTATCCTTGTGGCCAAGGTAAATTTGATAAAAATATCAGAGCACAGGGCCATGGTATAATATTATTCTAAAGAGGGCTTCCCTTGTGGCTCACTGATAAAGAAGTGTCAATGCCCGAGACACAGGTTTGATCCTTGGTCCAGGAAGATTCCACATGCTGCGGTGCAACTAAGCCCATGTACCACAACTACTGAGCCAGCGCTCTAGAGCCCATGAGCAGCAACTACCGAGCTGACAAACTCAACTACAGAAGCCCACGTATCTAGAGCCTATGCTCTGCAAGAGAAACCATTGCAATGAGAAACCCACATACTGCGACTAGAGAGTAGCCCTCAATTGCTGCAACTGGAGATGGTCCATGCATAGCAATGAAGATCCTGTGCAGCCATAAATAAATCTTAAAAAAATATATTGTAAAGGGTAACTCATACTCAAAATTATAAACTTTTCTCAATAATTCTGAAATCATGGCATATAGTTTCTTCATGATTGTAGAATATGAAATCAAAAACTCAGTTTCAGAAACTTTTATTTCTATAGATATCTTTATATTTTGATCTGGCTCACTTGCTTTAATTGCCCAGTACGGTGAGGAGTTTATCAACATTGTTACCAAGCTGGTAACGCTTTGGGGTTTTACCAGTTAAGTCATCCCTTTTGAATTCCTCACCAATCAAAGCACTTCCAAATGCTCTTGGGCAGTCCTGATCATTTATAGCATTTATCAGTTAGGCATTGTACCCTAAGTTCTTTGCAGTAAACACAAGCTTTTCACATTTCACCATCCATAGAACAAACTAAAACATCTAAGTACTCAGAATGCTATAGATATAAGGGCAGAGATGAGGAAGTGAACAATGTGAACTAGTGGAAGAAACACTAGGCTAAAAGCTAGTAGATCATGTCTAAGATCTAAAGGAGAGATAAGAAAGCCCTCCTCAGTGATCAATGCAAAGAAATAGATGAAAACAATATAATGGGAAAGACCAGAGATCTCTTCAAGAAAATTAGAGATACCAAGGGAACATTTCCTGCAAAGATGGGCTCGATAAAGGACAGAAATGGTATGGACCTAACAGAAGCAGAAGATATTAAGAAGAGGTGGCAAGAATACACAGAAGAACTGTACAAAAAAACCAGATAATTATGACGGTTTGATCACTCACCTAGAGCCAGACATCCTGGAATGTGAAGTCAAGTCTGTCTTAGGAAGCATCATTACAAACAAAGCTAGTGGAGGTGATGGAATTCCAGCTGAACTATTTCAAATCCTAAAAGACAATGCTGTGAAGGTGCTGCACTCAATATATCAGTAAATTTGGAAAACTCAGCAGCAGCCACACTACTGGATAAGGTCAGTATGAATTCCAATCCCAAAGAAAGGCAATGCCAAAGAATGCTCAAACTATCGCACAATTGCACTCATCTCACATGCTAGTAAAGTAATGCTCAAAATTCTCCAAGCAAGGCTTCAACAATATGTGAACCATGAACTTCCAGATGTTCAAGCTGGTTTTAGAAAAGGCAGAGGAACCAGAGATCAAATTGCCAACATCTGCTGGATCATTGAAAAAGCAAGAGGGTTCCAGAAAAACATCTATTCCTGCTTTATTGACTATGCCAAAGCCTTTCACTGTGTGGACCACAATAAACTGTGGACAATTCTGAAAGAGATGGGAATACCAGACCACCTGACCTGCCTCTTGAGAAGCCTGTATGCAGGTCAGGAAGCAACAGTTAGAACTGGACATGGAACAACAGACTGGTTCCAAATAGGAAAAGGAGTACATCAAGGCTGTGTATTGTCACCCTGCTTAATTAACTTATATGCAGAGTACATCATGAGAAATGCTGGGCTGAAGAAGCACAAGCTGGAATCAAGATTGCTGGGAGAAATATCAATAACCTCAGATATGCAGATGACACCACCCTTATGGCAGAAAATGAAGAAGAACTAAACAGCCTCTTGATGAAAGTGAAAGAAGGGAGTGAAAAAGTTGGCTTAAAGCTCAACATTCAGAAAATTAAGATCATGGCATCCAGTCCCATCACTTCATGGCAAATAGATGGGGAAACAGTGGAAACAGTGGTTGACTTTATTCTGGGGGGCTTCAAAATCACAGCAAATCAGCACATGATGATTGCAGCCATGAAATTAAAAGATGCTTGCTCCTTGGAAGGAAAGTTATGACCAACCTAGACAGCATATTCAAAAGCAGAGACATTATTTTGCCAACAAAGCTCCATCTAGTCAAGGCTATGGTTTTTCCAGTGGTCATGTATGGATGTGAGAGTTGGACTATAAAGAAAGCTGAGCACCAAAGAATTGATGCTTTTGAACTGTGGTATTGGAGAAGACTCTTGAGAGTCCCTTGGACTGCAAGGAGATCTAACCAGTCCATCCTAAAGGAGATCACTCCTGTGTGTTCATTGGAAGGACTGATGTTGTAGCTGAAATTCCAATACTTTGGCCACATGATGCGAAGAGCTGACTCATTGGAAAAGACCCTGATGCTGGGAAAGATTGAGGGCAGGAGCAGAAGGGGACGATAGAGGATGAGATGGTTAGATGGCATCCCTGACGCAATGGACATGGGTTTGGGCGGACTCTGGGAGTTGGTGATGGACAGGGAGGCTGGGTGTGCTGCAGTTCATGGGGTCACAAAGAGTTGGACACGACTGAGTGACTGAACTGAACTGAACTACATCAAACCACCTAAAAAGGCTGCTTCATAAAATTCTTCTCATTCCTGTGGTATTTTTTTTTTTTAAAGAAGCAGCATACCTATCACTATCACAGAGACAAGCCAAGTCTAGATGCTGACTTTCAAGATGGTAGAGTAGAAGAATCTTGTGTTTACCTCCTGTCATACACTCCAAAATCAGAACCTACTGCTGAACAACCATTGATCAATAAAGACTGGGATCGACCGAAAATATTTTGTATATCTAAAGACATAAAGAAGAAACCACGAGACAGTAGGATGGGGGTACTCTTGTGATTTAGTCAAATCCCCTACCCTTCAAGTGGGTGACACACAAACTGGAGAAGAATTCTATTCAGAGACTCTCCCAGCAGAGTGAGAATGTGAGTCCCATACCAGGCTCCCTAGCCTAGGGCTCTGGCATCAGGAGGAGCCCCTGGAGTATTTGGATTTGACTGCCAGTGAGGCTTAATTTCAGGATCTCCATGGACTTGGGGAAGTTGGGGGGAGTGGAGGAGGCCCCTGTTCATTCTTAAAAGGAGTCAACAAAAGCTCATGTGCACTGAGACCAAAGGCATAAACAGTGACTTCACAGCAGCCTGGACTAGGGGGATCTCCTGGGCAGGCAGAGGATGCCTGCGTCTCACTCTGCAGTCAGAAACGCTGCTGCTAGACACTTCGGGGAGTCCTGGACTCTCCTTGAAGCAGACGTCTCACTTGGGTCATTACTACCACAATCTGGTCCCATGCAACAATTTTCATTGTTTTATTTAACTTCTCAGATAAATAAATTAGATAAAGCTTTAGTCAGACTCATTAAGAAAAACAAAGACAGAGGGTCCAAATGAATAAAATCAGAAGTGAAAATAGAGAAGTTACAATGAACACAACATAAATAATACACATGATTATAAGAGATTACTATTAGCAACTATATGCCAATGAAATGGATAACTAGAGGAAATAGACAAATTCTTATTAAGACTGGTCTCTGTCTTGGGCACTGTCTCTTTTTCCACCTCCCTCTCTCTCGTGTCTCTTTGGGAAAACCAAGTTTCAGGCTGTGATCAGCCTTGTGGCAATGCACACGTGAAACCAAAGCCTCAGGCCAACAGGCAGCAAGGAACTGAGGCATGCCGACAGCCACTGGCATGGTTGTGCACACAGGCTCGCCAGCTCCAGTTGAGTGATGAGAACCGCAGCCCTAGCCAACAGCTTCCCTAAAATGTGAGAGAACTGGAGCCAGAACCATCTGGTTCAGCCCTGGCCAGATTTCTGACCCTCGGAAACTCTGAGATAATAAATGTTTACTGTTTAACTTGCTAAATTTGGGGGGTAATTTGTTACATAGCAATGGATAACTAAAACAGTCCCTTATATCTATGTTCTTTCAGATGAATTGCCTTGGAGGAATCTCAACAAACCTACAGATGCTATTGTTTTTGCATTCAGTCTCCAAGGGCTAATCCACTTTCATAGTCCCTCTTAAACTACCACCAGAATTAGAGTAGATGAAAGATCATAGAAAAGAAACAAGCAGGAAAGACAGTTCATTTGCCAAGCACTTCTGGTCTTAACTCTGAAAATACATCAGTACAGAACATCAAAGTACAACCTAAATTTAATGCAGCCACATGACGTGACCTTAACAAAATGACAAATGAAACCCTAACTCCATGACTGGCCTAACTTTTAGAGTGAAATAAAATGCAATGGGAAATTAACTGTTGTTTTCTTGGAATCGTTAAAAGGAAGCACTTAAATTTTTCAAAAGAATAGTGTTCTATAAAACCAAGAGGAGCCTCCTAAAACAATAAATTAATTGAAGTGAAAAGTTTAAGCATTTAATAGTCTCTTTTTGCATGGAAATATACTTTGGATTAGGCTTTGGAGGGAAAAAGTGATTGTATCTGGAATTTTTCACCAATACTTTCTGATAATTTTCTAAAGGCATCGAAACTTATTTTACTTCCATAGAAACTGTCTTCAACATGTTTGACCACATACAGTTTCTCCTGAAATGTAACATGATTACATAGCTTGTCCTATGTGTTAATTCATTTATCTTCAGACAGATACATTCTACTATTAGATGAAGCAAATCAGACCAAAGTGAAAGGCAATTGTCAGACAGAAAATAGTTTATGGAATTATCATTTGACCACTTTCCACCTATTTATTATAATTTTTAACTTATGGAAAAATATGAGCCTCTGTAGAAGTCATAATACACACACACACACACACACACACACATACACACACACACACCTAGAAGTCTGTGTATTTCTTATTTAAAGGTTGCCAGACAGAAGCGTAAAGAACACTTTACTGATTGATTTTGGTATGACTATTCTCTTCATTTTCTTCCTTTGTGGAGGGGGATGGGTAGTGAATAGAAAGGTTGCAAAAGGGTTGACATTTATGGTTAGGTTTATTGTATTTTAGGGCTGAATGAGACACAATGCCATGCATTAAAACTGCAAAGGCATCTAAGTTTAAGACAGGCTTATCTAAAATGGTAGGATCCTACAGAGGGTATGCTGCTTTACAAAGACCTCAAATCTATTTTTTGAAAGGCCTTAATTTTGAAGGAAGAAGAAAAATGGAGAAGAGATTGCCCACAGGGGAGAGAGACGTTCTGGATCTGGAAGGATTGACCTTTAAAGGGGTAAATATCGCTACTGAATATGAGTTCAGACACTATTAAGAAATCTGATTAAAAGTCCACAAGTCAGCAAAGTTCTATGTTAATCTGTAGATTTTACCTTGTAAAAATGCAAGTTATTTGTATTTGATGGAAAATAGATCCCCAAAAGTTATTCTTTACTTCCTCAGACAACATTAATCAGTTCTGGGTCTAAGATTTTTTTGATGAAATTGTCCATGAATATCCAGGAATAGTTTAACATCTTACTAATTCCCACATTAATTCACATGTTAAGTCAAAGAAATGTTTAAAATGTTAACTTTATATTTAAATGAAAGTCATGACTAATGACTAAAAGTAATAATAACAGCACTGCCTTATTATACGTATCACCATAAGAAATTCCATTCTTTTCAGTCACTCACATGATGCCTTCTTTAGCCCTGAGTAAAATGTTGTATAAACTAGCTTACTTGTTCAACCTTATCAAAGATTTTCAAGCCCTGGGAATAGCAGGCTTATGTTCACAATTTTCCTTGACATGAATAAATGAATTATTTCCAAGTGAAACAGTAGTTAAGGGACTGAAAAAAATAGACGTGGTATATTGCCTTGTCTGCAGTTCTCACTAAGAGGCAATTTGACAATCCAGGGGACACCTGACGACATGTTTGGTTACAACAACCAGGGGGAAGGGGCTGTTGACGTCTTGTGATCAGAGGCCAGGGATGATGCTAAAGAGTCTACATCGCACCAGACGTGTCCAACAACAAAGAATTACCCGGCTCAGAATGTTAGTAGTGCTAACCTTAAGAAACATGGGTCTACAGTAGGAAAATGAGCTGAGGAATTATCAGGTAAAAACAAAGGGGAAGACAATGACAGATGAAATGTAATTCTCTCCAAAAATTATGCATGAGAATATATTAACCTAAGAAATAAAAGTATAGCAATTACCTTTGAAACTCACTCTGTTTTCAGATAATACAACTTGTGATTCATTTCAGAATGGAAGTAGAACATTAAGAATAGCAAATTCTTTTCATGTCTCATAATAACTTTGGCCAAATGATAAATCATACAGCAATACAACTAAAGTAAAATGGCTATTAGGTTTATGGGCTATGTTAATTCTCAAAAAATAAAATATTTCATAGATTTATTTTAATCTTTGGTCATTTACCACATGTATTTTGGGACAAAAATTATTTATTTTTCCCCTGGAAAATATATGTCCATTAATATACCTGCACATTATATCTCCTTTCAATATTCATTAATGGAACTGAGTAATTATTTCATTTACAGAACTACATATTTTTTAACTAGGATTTTCACAGCAAAAAGAATCCTCTTCCCTTTGGACACATTAACAAAATCAAAAGCTTTGTAGACCCTTTCAAAAGCTATGCACATTCCATCATACCCAATTATGGATCTTATTCACCTCTGATGCATACAACTGACTTTATATGTAAATATTCAGAGATTCATAAGCACATTATTTTCGAGAAAGGAAACAAAAATCTCTATGTCGAGCAAAATAATGTGGCAGAGACTCAAAATCTGTATAAGTACAATTACTGGCAGAAACCAATCTCCAGTCCTTAGGGAGATTAAACGTCATGATACATATAAGGGACAGGATATAACATTTTCTTTATGTGCCAGAAGAATATTAAAGTAACAATATTCCATAATCCTAACCTAAAGAGAGAACAGTTGTTAAAATGGCATCATTAATCATCTTAGCTGTTTTAGAAAAATACTTCTAAAACCACAGCTTATAAACTACCTCTCTCCAAACATGCCCAAGCTGATACTACATGGTGAGAAAAAAATGTAAAGTCCCCAGCAATAAATAGTATTAGATGTCAAAAGAAAAACGATGTTAGAGGAAGCTGAGAATTTTAATTATTTCCTGAAGTGAAGAAACAGCAAAACTTATACAGCCCATTGAGAAGGCTTTGATTTCATATACTGAGGGCTCACATGATAACTTCCTACTTGCTGCCTTGCCCTGGACACAAAATCCAGTTCATTTGGTTGATGTTTGGCAGTTTTCAGGGCAACCAAAATTATCCCAAGAATGGAATATTGAAAATTAATCCAAGACTGGAGGAAGTAGGCCTTTTGGAACTAATCAGGAATTTGATTTCATGAAATGCTGTTTCATGGTGAAGGGAAATAGATGAATTCATCTACAAGAGCAGGCCAGACAGAGGCTTTCCACTGCATCTGAGCAAGCACAGCATTGTCCGTGCTCGCTCAGACACTGAGTTGTCTGATGGTAGCTGAAATCTTTGAAATATACAACACATGCAGTACAGAGTAAATTCCTCCAGCCTTGTGGCACAGATCTTCCACTTTAGGCAAAGGTCAGTTAAAAAATACGCAATACTACAAAACATATGCTTTACAAAGTTAAAATGCGACTAAGGACAGGTCAGTTCCTATCACCTACTCTAAGTGATCCCACCTAGACTATTCTAAAGTCTACAGGCAGCCATTACACATCCATGGCGGGTCTTTTTGTGTCACTGCTTGGCTAGAAAGCAGACATCGTCAAGGCAATCCTTGGAAACATCTTCTGTGTTGTGTTCTAAGACAGGACTAAGCTCCCAGTAGAATCCCTATACCTGTGAAGCCCAGACAGTCACCAACAGGCTATACTGCTGCTGCTGCTAAGTCACTTCAGTCCTGTCCAACTCTGTGCGACCCATAGACGGCAGCCCACCAGGCTCCCCTGTCCCTGGGATTCTCCAGGCAAGAACACTGGAGTGGGCTGCCATTTCCTTTTCCAATGCATGAAAGTGAAGTCACTCAGTCGTGTCCGACCCTCAGCGATACCATGGACTGCAGCCCACCAGGCTCCTCGGTCCATGGGATTTTCCAGGCAAGAGTACTGGAGTGAGGTGCCATTGCCTTCTCCAACAGGCTATACTGCTGCTGCTGCTACTGCTAAGTCACTTCAGTAGTGTCCAACTCTGTGTCACCCCATAGACTGCAGCCCACCAGGCTCCTCCATCCATGGGATTTTCCAGGCAAGAGTACTGGAGTGGGGTGCCACCGCCTTCTCTGATGGGCTATACTAGGGGCATAAAATTTTCCAGTTGCCCTTGGGTTTTCTACATTAATTTTCTCTTTAGCACTTCTATTTCAACTGTCCTTAATTTAAGCCCCATGATGAGATTAAGAAATCACATTGACACTGTAAGAAATATTTGACTAAAAAGGCAATTTTGGGGAAATGTACCCATTTAGAACTTGTTTGTGAAATCTACTCATCAAAATAAATGCTCCTTTCTTATAATACTCTGTCATGGAGACATTTCAGAAGACTTACCAAAAAAGACCTTATTTCATAACTACATTCTTACTAAATTCACCACCTTATTGCCAGTAACATGACATTTTTTGATTTGGTAATTTTAGGCATGGTCACTGACAGAAAATGAGTAATTTAATAAAATATTTTATACAAAAAATATTCTACACATTATGAACATCCATCAATCATATGAGGTAAAGTGTAATGCAAAGAAAATAAATTAAAAATCTCTCTTTTGCGAAGGAGACAGTGTTTCTATTGGAATTCTTCGAAGTGCCTCTTTCAGATTTGTAGCATGTTGAATATCAATCCCTGAACATCAGTGGGCTACAATTTCAGAGAAAAGTCAGTGCAAAATTTGAACTTCATACAAAATACACTAGTATGTATACATAGGACCTGAATCTTCTGATTCTACCGATAGACGCTAGTTGTCTTGCACATGTTCAGCAAGAGAATGCATAACTTGTTAATTGCAGTAGGGATTACAATGTGAAAAACTGGCAATGACTTAAGTGATAATAAGAGAATATTTAAAGAGATGATATCATAAACTGGAAAAGTCATTGAAACAACCATGAAAACCAAATCTTCATGTACTAACAGAGAAAAATCTTAATATATGCTGAAGTGAACTAATTAAGTGGAGTGTTTTTTTACTCACACACACACCATGTATAACATACAATGTAAACTGGAACTACATATCAGGCGTCTCTTGCCATTTTTCCCAGCTGAAGGTTTCTGTGATAAAGTATAACTTTCTCACTCACTATATTTCTCTTAATCTCCAGAAGACCAGAGTCAGTCTTTGTAGTGTTAAAAACTGAATATCCCAAAGACAGATTAAAAAAAGAGGTGAGGGAGCTCAAGGCTATTCTTTGCTCTATAAAAATGTATTCAATTTACCGATTTTGATGCATATTGGTTACTGGGAGAATTCAGAATTAAACTATGTTGGTGAGTGGTAAGAAGGTTGGAATAACTGAAGACAGTGGCTTAATAGATAAAATTATGTCTTAAAATTTTTTTAAAATGATAAGCTGCTTGGAAACAGAAATATCTTTTCTACCTCCTTTGTTAATTTATTAAGTATGATGCCTTGCCCTTAATGAGCATGTAATAAATATTTGCTGAATTAATGAATGGTGCTGGTACTTTAAAGTGTGAAGCATTATATGGGATGAAAAGGCAGAGTTTTGCAGAGTTGAATACCACTGGAGCAGTCATCATGGTCATCACCAAGTGCCTATCCACCAGTCTTTGTTATGACGTTTCCTTAGTCAGGCCTGGCATGGGATGGCATCATAAGATCAATAAACTTTCCTAATTCCCAAGACCCAGAACAGATTCCATGCATTTTATCTTCACTGCTTTGACACACAAAAGGTAACAATGCTAAGAACCCAATGAATTTAGCCAATTATACTGATGTTTTCTTCCCTCCCCAGTTTCAAGTTACATGATTCAAAGTCATAAAGACATGGTGAAACAGCCATAAAATGTTTTTTCATAGGTCAAAGACTGCATTTATAATCACCATGCAAAGTCCGTGAGCAGACCCCAAGGTACTGGATTCATAATTAGGTTTAGGCACCAGGGGGTGGGACATCAGTAAGGGACACCAGGCACCAGTAAGAAGGGACAAAGAACATGAACATCCAGAGGCATGAGAGAAGAGAAAGGCTCTGGATTCTAGAGGCGCTGTTGTTCACTAGCTCAGTCATGTCCAACTCTGCAACCCCATGGACTGCAGCATGCCAGGCTTCCTTGTCCTTCACTATGTCTGGAGGTTTGCTCAAACTCATGTCCATTGAGTCGATGATGCCATCAAACCATTCCATTCTCTGTCCTCCCTTTACTTCTCACCATCAATCTTTCCCAGCATCAAGGTCTTTTCAAATGAGTCGGCTCTTTGCATCAGGTGGCCAAAGTACTGGAGCTTTAGCTTCAGCATCAGTCCTTCCAATGAAAATTCAGGACTGATTTCCTTTAGTATGGACTGGTTGGATCTCCTTACTGTCCAAGGGATTCTTAAGAGTCTTCTCCAACTCCACAGTTTGAAAGCATCAATTATTCCGCACTCAATCTTCTGTATGGTCCAACTGACATCCATACATGACTACTGGAAAAACCATAGCTTTGAACAGACGAACCTTTGTTGGCAAAGTGATGTTTCTGCTGTTTAATATGATGTCTATGTTGTCTTAGCTTTTCTTCCAATAAGTAAGAGTCTTTTAATTTCACGGCTATAGATACCATCTACAGTGATTTTGTAGCCAAAGAAAATAAAGTCAGTCACTGCTTCGATTTTTCCCATTTATTTTGCATGAAGTGATAGGACTGGATGCCATGATCTTTATTATTTGAATGTTGAGTTTTAAGTCAACTTTTTCACTCCCTTCTTTCACCTTCATCAAAAGGCTCTTCAGTTCCTCTTCCTTCCTGCCATAAGGTTGGTGTCATTTGCATATCTGAGGTTATTGATATTTCCCTTGGCAATCTTGATTCCAGCTTGAGATTCATCAACCTCGGCATTTCACATGATATACTCTGCATGTAAGTTAAATAAACAGGAAGACACCATACTGCCTTGATGTACTCCTTTTCCTATTTGGAACCAGTCTGTTGTTCCATGTCCAGTTCTAACTGTTATTCTTGACCTACATACAGATTACTCAGGAGGCAGGTCAGGTGGTCTGGTATTCCCATCTCTCAGAATTTTCCACAGTTTGTAGTGACCCACACAGTTAAAGGCTTTGGCATAGTCAATAAAACAGAAGTAGATGTTTTTCTGGAACTCTCTTGCTTTTTCAATGATCCAGTGGATGTTGGCAATTTGATCTCTAGTTCCTCTACCTTTTCTAAAACCAGCTTAAACATCTGGAAGTTCAGTTCATGTACTGTTGAAGCCTGGCTTGGAGAATTTTGAGCATTACTTTACTAGCGTGTGAGATGAGTGCAATTGTGCGGTAGTTTGAGCATTCTTTGGCATTGCCTTTCTTTGGGGTTGGAATGAAAACTGACCTTTTCCAGTCCTATGGCCACTGCTGAGTTTTCCAAATTTACTGGCATATTGAGTGCAGCATTTTCACAGCATCATCATTTAAGATATGAAATAGCTCAACTGGAATCCATCATGTCCACTAGCTCTGTTTGTAGTGATGCTTCCTAAGGGCCAGTTTACTTTGCATTCCATGTTGTCTGGCTCTAGGTGAGTGATCACACCATCATGATTATCTGGGTCATGAAGATCTTTTTGTACAGTTCTTCTGTGTATTCCTTTCACCTCTTCTTCGTATCTTCTGCTTTCTGTTAGGTCCATACCATGTCTGTCCTTTATTATGCCTATCTTTGCATGAAAAGTTCCTCTGGTATCTCTAATTTTCTTAAAGAGACGTCTAGTCTTTCCCATCTTATTGTTTTCCTCTATTTCTTTGCATTGATCACTGAGGAAGGCTTTCTAATCTCTCCTTGCTATTCTTTAGAACTCTGCATTTAGATGGGTATATCTTTCCTTTTCTCCTTTGCCTTTCACTTTTCTTTTCATAGCCATTCTTAAGGCCTCCTCAGACAACCATTTTGCCTTTTTGCGTTTTTCTTGGAGATGGTCTTGATCACTGCCTCCTGTACAATGTCATGAACCTCCATCCATAGTTCTTCAGGCACTATATCAGATATAATCCCTTGAATCTATTTGTCACTTCCACTGTATAATCATAAGGGATTTGATTTCAGTCATACCCGAATGGTCTAGTGGTTTTCCCTACTTTGTTCAATTTAAGTCTGAATTTGGCACTAATGAGGTCATGATCTGAGCCACAGTCAGCTCCCAGTCTTGTTTTTGCTGACTGTATAGAGCTTCTCCATCTTTGGCAGCAAACAATATAATCAATCTGATTTCAGTATTGACCACCTGGTAATGTCCATGTGTAGAGTCTTCTCTTGTATTGTTGGAAGAGGATATTTGCTATGATCAGTGTGTACTCTTGGCAAAACTCTATTAGCCTTTGCCCTGCTTCATTCTGTACTCCAAGGCCAAGTTTGCCTGTTACTCCAGGTAGTGTGTCCAGACATGGACATAAAAATGTTCCCACTCTCATTTCATAAGGAGGTGTGTCACACAGGCATCTATAGGTAGGCTGAATTTGGGCTTTGGAAAAATTCTGTTCTTTCCAATACACAAACGAAGAAGGCTCACTGCTCTACCCCTAAAGAGCACAGCCAAAATTATGTGACCATGGCAAAATTTCTATATGGTTTTTAACATTATCCTACTACTGACTTAATAAATTTTCAATAAAGCCCATATAGATCTCATTTAATGCAAAGTAGTTTCTTTGGGAATCCTTCAAGATCGATTAGTTATAAAATATATTGCCAGGTAATTGAATGACTTGACCTGCTCTGTCAGAGTGTTGCATGGAAGTTAATTAAGTGATAAAGAATAACTGCCAAAAATATAATGCTTTGGGATTAGAATAGCTGATTTCAAGCCAAAGCTTTGACAATTATTAAATGATATAATCAATTTTCTATTTAGGTTGCTTCTGGTACCTGACAACATAACATACTCAGTGGGAAAGAAGAAGAATCACCTTTTTATTCAAAATACCAGGAACATGTGCCTATAACTAGTCTAGAAAATAATTCAAGTTAATAAGGTGAAGGCTAATATGAAAGGGGTTTAAACTGTATTGCTGTTTAACATGAATCAAAACTTACTTGAAAAGATGTCATCAGTCCTTACCATCTTTGACATATTAAGTAGTGGATTCTATTAGAACATCAGTAACCTGGGATCCATACTAAGCTCTTATAACTTAGCCCAAGTGTCCCCAGAATAGAGGAAAGGAGAACACCTATGTCCCTGTTCAATATCTCTTTTGATCTCACTTCTCACCAGGAGAGGTAAACATGAAACTGATTGGTCAGATTCCAAGACCCTTACTGGGCCATATGGCAAGCAGGAGAGGTTGAAGTGCACTAGGAGATGAAGCGTGTGATAACAGCTCTTTGGTATTCTTCCTATCTTGTTCTCAAGCTACCATTCAGTTCAGTCGCTCAGTCGTGTCCAACTCTTTGCAACCCTATAGACTGCAGCATGTCAGGCCTCCCTGTCCATCATCAACTCCTGGAGCTTGTTCAAACTCATGTCCATTGAGTCGGTGATGCCATCCAACCATCTCATTCTCAGTCGTCCCCTTCTCCTCCCGCCTTCGATCTTTCCCAGCATCAGGGTCTTTTCCAATGAGTCAGCTTTTCACATCAGGAGGCCAAAGTGTTGGAGCTTCAGCTTCAGAATCAGTCCTTCCAATGAATATTCAGGACTGATTTCCCTTAGAATTGAATGGTTGGGTCTCCTTGCAGTCCAAGGGACTCTTAAGAGTCTTCTCCAATACCACAGTTCAAAAGCATCAATTCTTCAGCACTCGGCTTTCTTTATGGTCCAACCCTCAAATCCCTACTAGAAAAACCACAGCTTTGACTAGACAGAGCTTTGTCAGCAAAGTAATGTCTCTGCTTTTTAATATGCTGTCTAGGTTGGTCATAGTTTTTCTTCCAAGGAGCAAACGTCTTGCCACAATCTAATCTTCTGAGTACGTTGACTCATTCCTCCCATTTGTCTCTGCTTTCATCCTGCAAGTCAGAATATCTTTTCCCATATGAGAGATTCAGCATTATTTTTCATATACCTTGTACTACTTTCTCACTTTGACTCAAATTTTGTTTGAGAAAGGTCAAGATTCCCCATACAAAACCTCTGGATTTTCTGGTCAAGTGACCTGGGTTCCAATGCGAAAGTTCCCATTTGACACTGTCCCTTGTATGCATGTATGGATGGATATTATCCCCCTTGGGAGTTTTACTGTGACTGAGGAGACTGAGTAGGGGTGTAAGGCCAGAATTCTTGGGTCTACTGGCCAACTATTATATGCACTAGTATAACCTTAGCCTAATCATTAACATTTGATATGATTTTACCAAGTGTGAGAAGAGGAACTGCTTTGTGTTATACACTCTGATCAAATGACGTAACATCACTGTGTCATCCGCTGAAGCTGAGAAAAGAGAGCTCTGACAATAAAACCTTCCTATCCACTGAATAAAACACAAAGAAAATATGAAGGAAAAACAAACATTTTGGGTTGCTCTCAATAAAGTTTATGGTAGCAAGCTGGTATAACCAATGCCAATTTTTCATGAAGAATATTGCCTGAGAAATAGGCTTTTGATTTGTCAAGGATGGTGCTGGCTAGGTGATGAGAAGAAACTATCAAATCAATTAGAAATTTATATTCTGAGAGACTAAAAAAATGTCTTTTAGACAAAACAGACCAGACCATTTTGAACTATATGATTAAGGATGGAGGGCTTGTCCTCTTATAAGAATTTAAATAGTGAGAGATTTTATATTTTGGGGCTTCAAAGTCATTGCAGATGGGCACTGTGGCCATGAAATTAAAAGATGCTTGCTCCTTGGAAGAAAATCTGTGACCAATCTATACAGTGTATTAAAAAGCAGAGACATTTCCCGACAAAGGTCCATCTAGGCAAAGCTATGGTTTTTCCAGTACTCATGCATGGAATGTGAGGGTTGGACTATCAAGAAAGCTGAGCGCCGAAGAATTCATGCTTTTGAACTGTGGTGTGGGAGAAGACTCTTGAGAGTCCCTTGGACTGCCAGGAAATCCAACCATTCAATCCTAAAGGAAATCAGTCCTGAATACTCATTGGAAGGACCAATACTGAAGCTGAAACTCCAATACTTTGGTCACCTGAAGTGAACAGCTGACTCATTGGAAAAGACCCTGATGCTGGGAAAGATTAAAGGCAGGAGGAGAAGGGGACAACAGAGGATGAGATGGTTGGATGGCATCACTGGCTCAATGGATGTGAGTTTGAGCAGGCTCTAAGAGTTGGTGATGAACAGGGAAGCCTGGTGTGCTGCGGTCCATGGGGTCACAAAGAGTCAGATACGACTGAGTGACTGAATTGAACTGAAAGTAAAACTTGATGGTGGCACATAGAAAGAGAAACAGACCATTCAAGCTGAAGAGAGGACTTGTAATAAGACTCATATATATGGGGTGACTACATGTGTACTTTACTGTACTATTCAGGTTAGATAATAAACACAGATTCCCAAATTGGAAACCCAAAAGTCCAAGAATATGTGAACATTAGCCAGGACATAGCTATATAATGGCATAATATTCAGTAATAAGAACTTATAAATAACTGATATTTGCAACAATATAAATGAAAGCCATTATGCTAAATGAAAGAACTCAGGCAAAAGAGAACCTGAAAACACAAATTTATTCGTATAACAGTCCCATTTATGAAAGGTTCTGTAACAGGATTCTGTAACATGCCAACCAATCCACAGTGACATAAAGAATGTCACTGGTTGCCTGGGAATTGGGGTGGAGTATGAGCTGGAATACAATGAGCATGATGAAACGCCTGGGATTAAATGTTCACTGTCTTAATTTTGGTGGTGGTTTCTCAGGTAAACACATAACTTAGAACTGGTCAACTTGTACAGTTTCAGTATGCACAGTTTATTACACTCCAATTATACCTCTATTTTTTTAAAGTGAGATGGGTCCAGCTCAAGAAAATGGGTTCAAAATATAACAAAATGAATAATAATCATTAGTTAACTGGCAAGCGGGAAAGGGTTATATAGTGGTTTGGAAAAGCCATGGAAAGAGTGAATTGGTCAGAGAAATATTACCAGGCAGCACGTTAGGACTAACCCAAAGTTGGTGATGTCTGGTACATTGTAGAACCACCTGCTTTATTCTGTCTCCAGTGGTTTTTCAGCTGCTACAGTTAAACATCAAGAAAGTAAACACCAGAGTACATCATTTACTGTGCTTCACAGGTAAAACTTTTTTTTTTTTCTTTCTACAAATTGAAGGTTTGTAGCAACCCTGCATTGAACAAACACCTTGGCACTGTTTCTGAAACAGGGTATGCTTACTTATGTCTCTGTGTCACAGTTTGGTAATTTTCCCAATGTTTTATACTTTTTCATTATTATATTTGTTATGGTGGTTTGTGATAAATCGCTACTACAATACCCTGAACGTTCTCAGATGATGGTTAGCACACTTAACAATGTTTTTAATTAAGGAATGTACACTGTTTCTTAGACTTAATGCTATTGCACACTTAGAGTGCAGTCTATTTTACAAGCCTTGAGAAACCAAAACATTCATGTCACTGGCCTTACTGTATTGTTTGCTTATTGAGGTGGCCTGGAGCCAAATGCACAATATCTTCAAGATGTGCCGATATTTGAGATCATGAGACATAAGGGTTTGCCAGGTGCAAAAACAAAGAGAAAAGGGAATTAAGGGTATCTGCAAGAGTGTTTGAATCATAGAATTATGTTGGATAAGAAAAAAGTTTTTTAAAAATTAAGCTGGATATTACAATTTTTTTTTAGTTGAGGGAACAGTTAAGATAACATACAGACTGTTTATTCTTATCAAGTAGAAAAATAATAAGAAAAAAATAAAAACCACACTGCCAAGAATCAGAGCAAGTACAGAACAGTGATTAAAAACACAAGCCTAAAGCCAGACAACCTGGGTTTCAGTTCAGTTCAGTTCAGTCACTCAGTCATGTCTGACTCTTTGTGACCCCATGGACTGCAGCACGCCAGGCTTCCTGTACATAGCCAACTTCCGGAGTTTACTCAAACTCAAGTCCATTGAGTCAGTGATGCCATCCAACCATCTCATCCTCTGTCATCCCCTTCTCCTCCAACCTTCAATCTTTCCCAGCATCAGGGTCTTTTCTAATGGGTCCGTTTTTCACATCAGGTGGCCAAAGTACTGGAGTTTCAGCATTAGTCCTTCCAATGAATGTTCAGGACTGATTTCCTTTAGGATTGACTGGTTGGGTTTCCTTGCACTCCAAAGGATTCTCGAGAGTCTTCTCCAACACCACAGTTCAAAAGCATCAAGTCTTCCGCACTCAGCTTTCTTTACAGTCCAACTCTCACATCCATACAGGATTACTGGAAAAACCATAGCCCTGACTAGATGGACCTTTGCTGACAAAGTAATGTCTCTGCTTCTTAATATGCTGTCTAGGTTGGTCATAACTTTTCTTCCAAGAAGCAAGCGTCTTTTAATTTCATGGCTGCAATCACCATCTGCAGTGATTTTGGAGCCCCCAAAAGTGAAGTCAGCCACTGTTTCCACTGTTTCCCCATCTATTTGCCATGAAGTGATGGGACCAGATGCCATGATCTTCGTTTTCTGAATGTTGAGCTTTAAGCCAACTTTTTCACTCTCCTCTTTCACTTTCATCAAGAGGCTCTTTAGTTCTTCTTCACTTTCCGCCATAAGGGTGGTGTCATCTGCATATCTGAGGTTATAGATATTTCTCTCAGTAATCTTGATTCCAGTTTGTGCTTCATCCAGCCCAGTGTTTCTCATGATGTACTCTGCATATAAGTTAAATAAGCAGGGTGACAATATATAGCCTTGATGTACTTCTGACTTTTACCACTAACTTGTTAATTCTAAGCATGGTAAACTTTCTATGTCTCAGTTTTCTCATCTGTATGATGGAATAATAGGCCATCCCTCATGGGATCATTAGGAACATTAAGCTGATTATTCTATATAAAGCACTTAACATAGTTTATAGCATACAGTGAGCAATAAAGTGCTATTATTAATATTAAAAAAGGCTGAAATAATTATTGGTATATAATGGTTTCATCAGATGTCTTACTTGCAGTTGTAAAACCAGCTATATATGTCTGTGCTTAATAAAAGTCCCTGAGTCTACATTATTCTGTAGTTTATAGAATCTTTGTATCACTAAATTTAAATATGTATAACTCAAATATGTACCTACAATTTCAGGAACTTAATTCCAGTTACAGAATCTAAGTTTTAATGTAGACATTCTGACCTTTCTTGAAGATTTTTTGTGCTTGGTTTCTCTTAGAAGCAATAATATTGTCTTTGAATAAATTGAATTCAAGAAATTTCCAAGGCTGCTGCTTCTTGATCTCATTCCATTCATATGCCATCTCAACAGACTACCCAAAATATGTTTAGTTTCCAATGGCCATGACTGTCCATATCAGCACCCATGTGAAAGGATGCAGTCAGTCTACTTTATCAATAACTTCTTGACAGGAATGACTGTAGCATACATTTTTAATGTTAAAATGGAAGATAAATCTAAACTGTTTGTGACTAAGGTGTGAATAAATTCTTAATGCAGTTAAAGGATACATTAGTTTTTAATGCCTCATCACACAAGGACTCCTTACACTAATTTTTGTTTCATCCTGGTCCTAATGACACTCATTAAATACAAATTTTCTGACTAGTGCTGATTCTTAGGCCACTAATTTGTCCTAAATATGTTGTATTTGCAAATTGGACTGATTATGCTTATCTCTCAGAAGAATAATGCCCAGGTATTTTTCTAAATATTTTCATAATCTTTCCTATAAGACATAATACAATTCACTGTAAATTAGCAATTCACTTATTCTAAGGGGAAACTACCAAAGTATTATTTTCAAGAACAGTGTGAAATGTAGATAAAATAAGTAACTTTTAAATATTTATTTTTTGGGCTTCCCTGGTAGCTCAGATGGTAAAGAATCTGCCTGCAATGCAGGAGACCTGGGTTCGATCCATGGGTTGGGAAGATCCCCTGGAGGAGGACATGGCAACCCACTCCAGCTCCCCATGGACAGAGGAGGTTGGTGAGCTACAGTCCATGGGGTCCCAGAGTCGACATGACTGACTAAGCACGATATTTATTTTATTGAACTGAAAATTTGTTATCCAAATATTTTTCATGACCTTATTAATACTTTTTGCATCCAAAAGTATCATTTTAAAAAATAGGTGACATTTTTCCCATAGCAATTTGTATCCCAGTTAATATAGCAGAAACAAAATGGCAGTCAGAACTACAATTGAGATACATTCACTACTATTCCAAAGCATTTATTCTCATCCATAACCTCTAAGCTTTGATTTTTCTGGTTTTAATGCCTTTTTTATATTCAAAAAGGAAATGCATACACTGAAAGATAGGGATTAGCTCCACATGAGTATAAACATTTTCTCTACCACTATCTTATCACTCTGAGAACAAGAACGGTTTAATTTCCTTACTTGCATCTATGAAGGTACAGCATTGACAGGTATGAACACAAACATTAGGACTGCCATTTCCTATTTTAATTGAGAAAGATGATAAAGAGAAAGTATGTTCCCTGTAGTCCCAGGCAGGAGTTTTATTTTTCTAGGCAGTCCCACCAATCCTAGTGTGAAACACCTGGATAAGGCATTGGAAAACATCTCTCCTCCTTATCTCAAACTCATCTGTGTCAGCTGCTGACACTGTGACTCTAGGACAACTTCACCAGCAGTTGAGAAATTTTAAAATGCCGTTAGGCATTTTATTTCAGTGCCCATATATCATCATATGCTTAACTTGATTGGGCTGGCCATTGAACTGACTTTTAGTTTTTGTCCCCAACATCTCTCTCTTTCACATGTTCTTCGTTGTATCTGAAACTACTATGGAGAGCAAGAACAGATAAGCAACTCTAAATCTACAGCTGATTTTCCTGACACTGCTCATTATACAGCTAGAGGAAGAGGAGCCAGCCTAGCAAATTGTAATTGGATTAAAGAAGGGGAGTGAATGATACCTGAGTTTTGTCCCTTACTTGTTGCCATTTCATCTTCCTTTAACTCAGTGTCCAAAATTAAAAAAAAAAAAATGAGTGGTGGGATTAATTTTACGGTCCATTAAGCTTTGTGATTTCTATTACCAGAAAGAGTAAAGAATGTCATTTTTTTCTTAACTCAAATATAACTTATATTTTATACGGTAAAATTTTTCACTGTTATTTGGTTTTAAAAAATAATGAGGATGACAGCAACTTTTTGCAACAGAATAATACATAGGAATCAATAAAAAACAGCCTTTTTAAAATTTCTCAATTTGTTGTTGTTCAGTCACTCAGTCGTGTCCAACTCTTTGAAACCCCATGGACTGCAGCATGCCAGGCTTCCCTGTCCATCACCAACTCCTGGAGCTTGTTCAAACTATTACTGGTTTGATCTCTTTGCAATCCAAGGGACTCTCAAGAGTCTTCTCCAACACCAGAGTTTAAAAACATCAGTTCTTCCTGGCTCAGTCTTCTTTATGGTCCAACTCTCCATCTATACATGACCACTGGAAAAACCATAGTTTTGACTATACGGACTTTTGTCAGCAATGTAATAGCCACTCATGAGTGTATACAAAAAGCTAAATTCTAATTCTAAAATCACATGTATACCTGTGGCAGATTCATTTTGATATTTGGCAAAACTAATACAATTATGTAAAGTTTAAAAATAAAATAAAATTAAAAAAAAATAAAAATTAAAAAAAAAAAATAATTCTAAAATGCTCATAACTAACATCAATTTAGGGAATTTGAGTTATCTGCATAATTCTGTGCTTCCTCGAGTCAATTTGCTTATTAGCAAATTAGAAAGTTACATTTTAATGAAGGTAGAAATTTTTTTAATTTTTTAAACTGGATGATAATTGCTTTATAATGTTGTGTTGGCATCTGCCATACATCAGTATGAATCAGCTGCAGGGATATATCTGTCCCCTCCCTCCTGACCCCCTTTCCGTCTTCCACCCCTCTAGGCTGTCACAGAGCATGAGACTGAGCTCCCTGTGTCACACAGCAAATTCCCACTTGGGTCAGTTTTACATGTGATCATGTGTGGGCTTCATGCTACTGTCTCAGCTCCTCCCGCCCTCTCCTTCCATCACTGTGTCCTCACGTCTGTTCTCTATGTCTGCATCTCCACTGCTGCCCTGCAGATATGCTCACCAGTAAGGCAGACATTTCTATCTAAAATTTAGATAGTAAAATGCTAAGTACATTTATATGTGTATGTACTTATCAATGGCTATTGAGAAACAAAACCAAAAATGTGCTAGTTGCTTCAATTATCTCCAAGTTTGTGCAACCCCATGGACTGCAGCCTGCCAGGTTCCTCTGTCCATGGAATTCTCCAGGCAAGAATACTGGAATGTGTTGCCATTTCCTACTCCAGGGGATCTTGCCGACCCAGTGATCAAACCCATGTTTCGTGTGTCTAATCTGCACTGGCAGGCAGGTTCTTTACCACTAGTGCCACCTGGGGGGCCCTAGTACATGTATATAGACGGTAACAAATACCTGAGTCTCAGAATCTTTTAGAGGTTAATCATTCCATTTCTAGACACTATTTTTATACTGAAGTATTTCTAAGGCAGATAGCTGAGAAAGCACACGTTTAATATAGGGTGTGGAAGCAATGCATCAAAGCCCCTCATTCAGTAAGATCCACAGAGGGTGTAAGGCAAGCACACACATCACTTAGCAAGCAGCTAGAGGTTGATGGCATCAGCACAGGCATTCCAGGTGCAGCCTCAACCAAAGGTTTATTGAGTGGCTATATCACCTGGAATAACAGATTTGGCCTTGGAGTACAGAATGAAGCAGGGCAAAAGCTAACAGAGTTTTGCCAAGAGAACACACTAGTCATAGCAAACACCCTCTTCCAACAACACAAGAGAAGACTCTACACATGGACATCACCAGATGGTCAACAATGAAATCAGATTGATTATATTCTTTGCAGCCAGAGAAGGAGAAGCTCTATACAGTCAGCCACAACAAGCCCGGGAGCTGACTGGGGCCAGACCATGAACTCCTCACTGCCAAATTCAGACTTAAATTGAAGAAAGTGGGGAAAACTACTAGACCATTCAGGTATGACCTAAATCAAATCCCTTGTGACTATACAGTGGAATTAAGAAATAGGTTTAAGGGACTACATCTGATAAAAAGAGTCCCTGATGAACTATGGACAGAGGTTCATGACACGCTACAGGAGAAAGGGATCAAGACTATTCCCAAGAAAAAGAAAGGCAAAAAGCAAAACGTCTGTCTGAGGAGGCCTTACAAGTAGCTGTGAAAAGAAGAGAAGCGAAAAGCAAAAGAGAAAAGGAAAGATATACCCATTTGAATGCAGAGTTCCAAAGAATAGCAAGGAGAGATAAGAGAGCCTTCCTCAGCGATCAGTGCAAAGAAAAAGAGGAAAAAAATAGAATGGGAAAGACTAGAGATCTCATCAAGAAAGTTAGAGATACCAAGGAAACGTTTAATGCAAAGATGGGCTCGATAAAGGACAGAAATGATATGGACCTGACAGAAGCAGAAGATCTTAAGAAGAGGTGGCAAGAATACACAGAAGAACTGTACAAAAAGATCTTCACGACCCAGATAATGACAATGGTGTGATCACTCACCTAGAGCCAGACATCCTGGAATGTGAAGTCAAGTGGACCTTAGGAAGTATCACTATGAACAAAGCTAGTGGAGGTGATGGAATTCCACTTGAGCTATTTCAAATCCTGAAAGATGATGCTGTGAAAGTGCTGTACTGAATATGTCAGCCAATTTGGAAAACTCAGCAGTGGCCACAGGACTGGAGAAAGTCAGTTTTCATTCCAACCCCAAAGAAAGGCAATGCCAAAGAATGCTCAAACTACCACACAATTGCACTCATCTCACAAGCTAGTAAAGTAATGCTCAAAATTCTTCAAGCCAGGCTTCAACAGTACATGACCCATGACCTTCCAGACGTTCAAGCTGGTTTTAGAAAAGGCAAAGGAACCAGAGGTCAAATTGCCAACATCTGCTGGATCACTGAAAAAGCAAGAGAATTCCAGAAAAACATCTATTTCTGCTTTATTGACTATGCAAAAACCTTTGACTGTGTGCATCACAACAAACTGTGGAAAATTCTGAAAGAGATGGGAATACCAGACCACCTGACCTGCCTCTTGAGAAACCTGTATGCAGGTCAGGAAGCAACAGTTAGAACTGGACATGGAACAACAGACTGGTTCCCAATAGGAAATGGAGTACATCAAGGCTGTATATTGTCACTCTGCTTATTTAACTTGTATGCAGAGTACATCATGAGAAACACTGGGCTGGATGAAGCACAAGTTGGAATCAAGATTGCCAGGAGAAATATCAATAACTTCAGATATGTAGATGACACCACCCTTATTGCAGAAAGCGAAGAAGAACTAAAAAGTCTCTTGAACAAAGTGAAAGAGGAGAGTGGGAAAAGATGGCTTACAGCTCAACATTCAGAAAACTAAGATCATGGCATCTGGTCCCATCACTTCATAGGAAATTGATGGGGAAACAGTGGAAACATTGACTGACTTCATTTTTTGGGCTGCAATATCACTGCAAATGGGGACTGCAGCAATGAAATTAAAAGACGCTTGCTCCTTGGAAGGAAAGTTATGACCAACCTAGACAGCATATTCAAAGAGACATTACTTTGCCAACAAAGGTCCATCTAGTCAAGGCTATGGTTTTTCCAGTGGTCATGTATGGATATGACAGTTGGACTGTGAGGAAAGCTGAGCACTGAAGAATTGATGCTTTTGAACTTTGGTGTTGGAGAAGACTCTTGAGAGTCCCTTGGACTGCAAGGAGATCCCAAAAGTCCGTCCTAAAAGAGATCAGTTCTGAGTGTTCGTTGGAAAGACTGATGCTGAAGCTGAAACTCCAATACTTTGGCCACCTGATGCAAAGAGCTGAGTCATTGGAAAAGACCCTGATGCTGGGAAAGATTGGAGGCGGGAGGGGAAGGGTTCGACAGTGGATGAGATGGTTGGATGGCATCACCGACTCAATGGACATGGGTTTGGGTGGACTCCGGTCATTGATGATGGACAGGGAGGCCTAATGTTCTGTGGTCTGTGGAGTCACAAAGAGTCAGACATGACTGAGCAACTGAACTGAACTGATAGTTGAAAACAAATCTCATCGTATATGCCAACAAACCTACAAATTTTAGTCTCAGAATCTCTTTGCAATTTAAACAAATTTTGAAGGTCTCAAGAAAGTCTTTTTCAGATGGGTTGTATCTACCATTAATACTGTGTAGGAAATTAAAACAGAGAAATCATTTAAATATGTATTAATTTTAAAATAACAATAGGAAAACTATTTTATGATACGACAACATTTATATGTAAAATAATTGCTTCATAAAACAAAAATTATTTAGCAAGGAGAGTAGAATTGTTTTATATGTTTTGCAAATCTCAGTGTCTGGCTTAATAGAAAACAAGTATTTTTCTTCATGTTTACCTATTTATTCTGTTGAAATAGTGTTGCTTTGATTGTAGCTTGTGAAAGAAAATCTGGTCTCATCTAGATGTATAGTTGGAAGACAGGAGTGTTTTCATTTAATTTTGGATATTCTACATGAACAGCTAAATGAACTGATCTAAAATGAAGTAAATGACATATTACTAGATTTAAAAAGCAACTAGTTGATCAATATGTAGAATGACTTTTGATTTAAAAAGTAAATGTACAAATATATCTATGTGTAATGTGTAGATATGACTGTATAAGCATAAGGAAGTTCATGAAACATAAATACTGTGCTATTTAAACTCTATAATATTTATTATACATTAATTTAGGGTATATATTAAAATGATTTATTATGTTATTGCTATAATACCTATTTAATCTCTACCAATAAGCTCTCGAGGTGTGTGGTCCCCCCAGAATGACAAATGAATTGTGGGTAGGTTTTACTTTCCTTAGAAGGAAATGGCAATTTCCTGGTTTTACTTTCCTGGAGAAGGAAATGGCAATCCACTCCAGGACTATTGCCTGGAAAATCCAGTGGACAGAGGAGCCTGGTAGGCTACAGCCCATGGGGTCACAAAGAGTTGGACATGACTGAGCAACTTCAATTTCACTTTACTTTCCTGTGGGGTTTGTATGCTTGTGATTTTCATTGTTTTGCAAATTTTATGAGTGGGATTTGGAGAGGAAGCCAGGCAAGTCTCAGACTTCTTTGCAACAAGTAGTGCCAAAAGATGCTGGAAAATTTATAGAGTCCTCAGTGAAAATAGTTTTACCCAAAATTTCCTATCTACCAAATCATTTATTAATATGTGAAAACAACACAAAATTCTCAGATAAGCAAAGGATGCAGAAGAAACACCATATACATGTCCTCCAAAAAATTACTTTAAGATGTACTGCAGCCAGATAAAAGAGAAAATTCCAAGTTATGAAGTGGTGATTAAGGAGACTGCTATGTAAAAGGACCAGTTATTAAATATGCTGTGTCTACCATAGGATATTGTAGGTTTCAACAGCAGCCCAATTACTTGAACTAAGCACACAGAATAGATTTGGGAGCAAGCAGAACTTATATAGAACCTACAGTATTTATTTCCTTTGCTTTGAGAACTCTCCCTCATGGTAGTAAAACTGTGACAAAGTGTGTCCAGAAATCAAATAAAAACCTTTCCAATAAATCAAAGTTCAGAAAGGAAAATGTAGAAATAAAACTGAAAACTGATAGCTTCTGACCTGTGTTTCTCTTCCTGCTTTAGCCTCATTTGCCTAATTCCTCTACTCTCTTCACTGTATTTCTTAAGTCTCTTATTTCAGGTTGAGAGAACCACTGCTCTACATGGATGCAGAATGGAGGAATAGATCAAGATAATAATAGCATTATTGGCTATTCATCTAAAAATATATGTCCCAACTTCTAACTCCAAGGGGAAACAAAAATTTGGACTCCACATTTGGCTACTAAACCTATGACCTCCACCCAATTAGAAGAGAGGCATATATAACCTTGTGCAGTGCCAAGTCATTTCAGTCACGTCCAACTCTGTGCAACTCCATGGACCTAGCCCACCAAGCTGCTCTGTCCATGGGATTCTCCAGGCAAGAATACTGGAGTGGGTTGCCATTTCCTCCTCCAGGGGATCCTCCCAACCCAGGGATCAAACCTACAACTCCTAAGTCTCCTGCACTGGCAGGCGGGTACTTTACCACTGGTGTTACCTGGGAAACCCATATACACAACCTTAAGGAAACTTTATTTTCTGACTCGATAAAAATGTACAGATAGAATGTCCATTATAGACATACACATATTCATTTACTCAAAAATATTTATTGAATACCTAGAGGTACCAAGAACTGTGCTAGATGCTGAAGATATAATGAAAAATATATTTCATTTATAGTAGGCAGGTCCTGCCCTCCACTACTCAGATTCTTTGTCATAATTTGCATAGGTAAGAAAACTCACTCAAGACAATAAATATACTTATAAAATATTCGCTGGAGAAACAGAGTATGTTAACAATCTTTCCTTTTCTTTTAAAGGAAAAAAACTTAACAGAATGTATGTTGGATTCAATGTCAATCTGTTTCCTAACAATAAGCTGCAAAGTTTAAATAACTGGTCTGAAATTTTTTCCACATGCCTAAAAAAAGAAATATTTTGAAATAAATTTAGCTAAATATTAACAAGGTGAAAAAATTAACAAAAGTAAACCAGGAGGATTATTGCAAATCTTGACCATCTATAGCAAACGACAAAGACAGAAGTAATAAATTGATTTATTTTCCTGGAATTCTGTTCTTCGGAAGATTATATTTAACATAGTTCCATTTAAAATAACACTACCACAAACACACTATACCAATTGACTTAAAAATACCAAACTTGAATGAGTTGTCATTATAATTGTTCATCCTACTGTTTCTCAATTTTTTCTAATACGCTCATTTTCCAGATATGCAATATTGTTACATTTCTTCATTACTATTTATCCAACTTTTTCTTGTTTAATTATCTTAATCTTTCCTCACAAATGATTCGCCAGCTGCTTATCATCCTTGTCTTTTATGATACCTTCTAGATTTCTATAGTTAATGAGGTGATGAGAATTTAACAGTACTTAGCAAGCTGTTTTTCTCTGAGAATTAGATAAGGATTATTACCATCTTGTCCTATGTTATATTATTTATATTTACAAACCAAACCATCATATTTTATTTAGACTTCATGATATTATGCAAAGGATTTATTATTTCATCTACCCTTAGGTCCTTTTTGATGACTTTCTCATTCAGGAAAATACCTCACAATAGCTTTATTTCAAATCAATACAAAATTGTGTATCCAGTGTCTACTCCCTAGTCCTCTCTGTGGTGTGTGTATGAAGACCCCTTGTATCCAGAGAAGAAATAGGGCAATAAGGCCGTGGACATTATGGAACTCAACCTGAAGAAGAATTGCCACAGAATTTTAAAAATAGATATTTCTGACATATATTAACAAAAACTCTGCTTCACTGACTATAATAAAGCCTTTGACTGTGTGGATCACAATAAACTGTGGGAAATTCTGAAAGAGATGGGAACACCAGACCACCTGACCTGCCTCTTGAGCAATCTGTATGCAGGTCAGGAATGGACATGGAACAACAGACTGGTTCCAAATTGGGAAAGGAGTATGTCAAGGCTGTATATTGTCACTCTGCTTATTTAACTTATATGCACAGTAAGCCATGTGAAATGCTGGAATGGATGAAGCACAAGCTGGAATCAAGATTGCCAGGAAAATATCAATATCCTCAGATATGCAGATGACACCACCCTTATGGCAGAAAGTGAAGAAGAACCAAAGATCACCTTGATGAAGGTGAAAGAGGAGAGTGAAAAAGCTGGCTTAAAACTCAACATTCAAAAAACTAAGATTATGGCATCCAGTCCCATCACTTCATGGCAAATAAATGGGGAAACAACGGAAACAGTGACGGAGTTTGTTTTCTTGGGCTCCAAAAATCACTGCAGATGGTGACCACATCCATGAAATTAAAAGATGCTTTCTCTTTAGAAGAAAAGCTATAACCAACCTAGACAGCATATTAAAAAGCAGAGACGTTACTTTACCAACAAAGGTCCATATAGTCAAAGCTATGGTTTTTCCAATAGTCATGTATGGATGTAAGAGTTGGACCATAAAGAAGGCTGAGCCTGGAAGAACTGATGCTTTTGAACTGTGGTGTTGGAGAAGACTTTTGAGAGTCCCTTGGTCTGCAAGGAGATCCAACCAGTCAATTCTAAAGGAAATCAGTCTTGACTATTCATTGGAAGGACTGATGCTGAAGTTGAAGCTCCAATACTTTGGCCACTTGATGCGAAGGACTGACTCATTGGAAAAGAAAGACCTTGATGCTGGGGAAGATTGAAGGCAGGAGAAGAAGGGGACGACAGAGGATGAGATGGTTGGAAGGCATCACCAATTTGATGGACATGAGTTTGAATAACCTCTGGGAAATAGAGAAGAACAGGGAAGTCTGGTGTGCTGCAGTCCATGGGGTTGCAAAGAGTCAGACATGACTGAGCAACTGAACAAAAACAATGATTAACAAGCTTGGATCAGGTTGACTGTTACTTGATTTTAAAAATAAACTGTATTGTAGTATACTTTGAAAATATTTTTATTTCTATTATGTAAATTTAGACATGTTAATGTAACAGTCTAATAACATTAATTCAAATGGTAAGTGTCTATTATGAATCTGGCACTGTTTGGAATAAAGATGAAAAAGCAGTTTCCATCTACAAGGAAAGCTAGTTGGTACAGTAGATAGGTGGCATCAACAGACAAGGCCGTGGTGAAATGTGGGCTCAGAGCTGAGACTCTCAGGCAAATGTGACTTATTGTTTTGGCAAATGTGACTTATTGTTTTAGCTGTGTGACTGAAACAGTTTTTGAATCTTGGTAACCCTAACCCTTCTCTACAGAGACTTGGAAACACATAAAGAGGAGTTAAGGCCTGCCATTTGCTGAAGCTTACCTAAGGCTAGCACTTACTATAATTAAGTGCTTTATATGAATTATCTCATTCAGTCATGACTTTCCTTGTGAAGAAAAGACAGGTTCTGAGGGGTTAAGTCAAACAGTTAAAAAAAAAGAGAGAGAGAGAGAGAACAAGATAGAGACAGAAAGATTTGTGATTGGAAAATAGTTTTACTTCTAATTTCACACCATTTCTTTCTGTTTCTATTCAAGTTTGTCTTAATCGATGATAGACAGTTTATTTGGGCTTCTCTCATGGCTCAGATGGTAAAGAATCTGCCTACAATGCAGGAGACCTGGGTTTGATCCCTGGGTCAGGAAGATTCCCCTGGAGAAGGAAATGGCAACTCTTCCAGTAGTCTTGCCTGGAGAATTCCATGGACAGAGAGGAGCCCTGCAGGCTACAGCCCATGGGCTTGCAAAGAGTCGGACATGACTGAGCAACTAACAAGTACATAAAAGGGCTTATTATGAAAACCATTAGTCTTCACAGGTCTACTTTTTACCATTTCCAGGTCCTCACAGTTAACTTCCTGTAAGTCTTTTGAGCTGTTTCTTTTGGTATTTACCTCCACATTACTAAATATTCCTATTTACAGTGTACACTAGATTAGGGCGGGGACAAGGGGTGGGCAAGGACAGATGATCTATTGGCTTTCCACAATGAAAGATGAGACTGAAGCACTCTCATCATTTCTATATGTCCATCCATTCCATTCTGCCCTCCCCTTCCATCCCCTCCTAATAACAATATACTGCATTCAGGATTGACATTATTATGTCTATTTCATATTTGTAGCTAAGTAGTAATTTGATTTCTTTTCTTGCACAACTTGTTTTCTTCAGATTTAGTAACTGTTCTAGTTCCCAGTGTGCTTAATGTTAATGTGTTTCCAATCTCTTCTCCAATTTGCTACATCTTTCAATGTATTTAAACATACTAGGCATTTTTTTAAAATGTTTTCTTTATTGGTGACATTTCTCCCAGACCTCTCCAACTTGTTTCACCCTGAGATGCTTGCCCTTTGTGCTAGCGCACAGTCCTCATCCTGTGCATTCTTTTCACAATCTCTTCCTTGAGGTGGAGTACTTATTTCTGAATCCCATTAATTCCTCTTTCTTCATGCATTCTTTTATTTTAGCGAAGCTATCCCTCTTGTAGCTTCCCAAGAAAGAGTTTTTAGGAGTTATGCTTTTGAGATTTTGCATGTCTGAAGATATTTTAGGCTTCCTTCATACATAATTGATGATTCTGCTAAGCATACAATTTTAGATTGGATATTGTTTATCCTCAAAATTTGGAAGACTTTACTCTGCCACTTTGCTACTTTTGGTGCTGCTGTGAGGAACTCTGAGGATGTTCTGATTTCTGATCCTTTGCATGGTACAGTCACCACCCGACTGTTACTGATGCTTCTAGGATCTCCTGCTTGTCTAGAGTTCTGTTTCTAACATTTCATGCCTTAGTTTGAGTTTATTATCATCCATTGTTCTGGGAAGTCTATTGGCCCTTTCAATTTAGAAAATCATTTCTTCAATTTGAGGGATTTTTCTCAAATAAATTCTCAAATGTTTTCCTTCCTTCCATGTTCTCTGTTCTCTCTTTCTGGAAGTTTTATCATTCAGATACTATATCTTTACTACTGAATTTCCAAACTTACTTCTCTTTTCAATTTGCCATGTGTGTATACTAATTTTCAAGAGTCTTTCTCTGAATATTCCTTTAAAACGCATCTTGTTCTTATTTCACAGACATTTTTCTGAGAATGCTGCTGCTAAGTCACTTCAGTCGTGTCCGACTCTGTGCGACCCCATAGACAGCAGCCCACAGGGCACCCCCATCCCTGGGATTCTCCAGGCAAGAACACTGGAGTGGGTTGCCATTTCCTTTTCCAATGCATGAAAGTGAAAAGTGAAAGTGAAGTTGCTCAGTCGTGTCTGACTCCTAGCGACCCCATGGATTGCAGCCCACCAGGCTCCTCCGTCCATGGGATTTTCCAGGCAAGAGTACTGGAGTGGGGTGCCATCGCCTTCTCCATTTCTGAGAATATTGATTAATTTTTAAAGGTTTCATTTTCAGAAGTCTGTTTTGTTTGCTTTAATCTCCTCTATGTTAGACACTTCATCAAATATTGTTCACTGTTGCCTAATCACTCATATCTAAAACACTGACTGTAAATTCTGTGGGCTACTTGATTACAGTCTTTCTATGGGGGAATGTGGCTAGTCTTTTTCATTTAAGAAATCCCATTATCAGTATCTTTAAATATTTTCTCTTAGACTTGTTTGAAATCCCAAAAATTCATCTTCCAATCACTCCCATTTTGGAAGCACAGTGGGAAAAGAGGGCAGGGGTAGGAAGGTCTTAATGTTCAGGTGTAACCTTTCATTTAATACCCCTGTTTCAATGTGGTTCTCTTTTCTTACATGTGTCCAATTCAGCTTATTACCTACTGAGAAAAATATGCTTTATTATCTACAAAGAAAAACCTTCAGTTTACTGTTGGGTTGGAATAGGGGCAAGCGCTGAACGGAAGGAGGAAATTGTTTCTTTAAGGGCCTTTCAGTCAATCCTCTTGAGCTTCACCCCCAGCTTCACCCTCACCTTCTCAGCTATTTGGGACTACCAATTTGTGAGCATATTGGAGGTTTGCTGTGCAAACTGAGGTATTTTAAATGTTTCTCCATGACTAACTCAAGACTCGGCTCTCTCAGATCTACTGAGTCTTTGTATTATTTCTAAAATATTCATGATGCTGTTGTCTCTCTTCTCCATCTATCTTACACCTTTAAAAATTCATGTATATATATATGTAAATTGTTGCTGGGGTTTTAGGAAATAATTTGGGAAGTGTATTCATGTGTGGCAGATAAATGTGTTCATCACATGCTTAGCCACTAACTGATGCTCGACTCTGCAACCCCATGGACTGTAGCCCACCAGGCTCCTGTCTATGGCATTTTCCAGGCAAGAATACTGGAGTGGGTTGTCATGACCTCCTCCAGAGGATCTTCCCGACCCAAGGATCAAACCCATGTCTCCTGAGCCTCCTGCACTTGCAGGTGGGTTCTTTACCACGGATCCACTTGGGAAGTTCAAATGTGTTCATCGCCTATCTTTAATCAAAAGTCCTCAGATTTCATGCTTTCCACACTATTCCAGGGTAGTGAAATATTGAAGTGTATGAATACTTTAGTTTTTCACATTTCCTTGTTTTTGGCTTTCCCTCTATTCAGCAAGAGACATACATTGCTTTGAGGAAGATTAGGATTACCATATGCTCAGATGCTCAGTTGTGTCCAACTCTTTGGGATCCCATGGACTGTAACCCGCCAGGCTCCTCTGCCCACGGGGTTCTCCCAGCAAGAAAACTGGAGTGGGTTGTCATTTCCTCCTCCAGAGTATCTTCCCAACCCAGGTCTCCATGGCTGGAGTGCAAAGGAAAAGTGTTGCAAAATAGGCTCCTGAAGCCCATTTCAGAAAAAAACACCTGAAAAGACAAGCTTTCCCTTATAAGAGCCATATTTTGTACTTAAGAGAGAAAAAAATAGGTCTCTAGATATAAAAATTTCCCAATAAATGTTAAGGACCAAAGTTAAAAGTACCAAGCATTGCTTTTTATGTAAATTTAATATCCTATGCAAACTCATTGGATATGAAATTCCTGCTGTATTAGATGGTATAAAACTTTCATCCCAGGGTAGAGTAACTGTCTTGGAGAAAGAGGAGAAAAGAGGAAGCCTCTCCCAGTACTGTGTGGGAAGAGACGCTGGTAACAGAGTATCTCAAGAGGAATTTAGCAATACATGAGCAACATACAGGTGGCTCCCCTGCCATATGGAATATGAGCAAAGACCTCCTCATGGATTATGTCCGTCCAATACAGGGCAGGGGCAAGAAGGTTGTATAGTTAGGGAGATATAGTTCTTAAATGGAGTCAAAGTGAGAAAATTAGATAAACTGCTTCTGTGTAATAACAAACTAGAAATATATTGGTTACCTCCTTAAGAAATGATTTAACAAATAGAATCAGTATGTATTTTTAACCATCAGCAAGATACCAACAAGTACCTCATAGAGTAAAGACACATATGATGGGAATAGGCATTGATAACCTGAAGAAATATGGTAATAGTGTTAAATGCTTGTTTTTTCTATAACTGGTAAGATCTTCATTCATTCACTTATAATCTGATTCTCCATATAAAGATCCAAATTTCTATAGCTAACCTGTGCAGTCCATGGGGTTGCAAAGAGTCGGACACGACTGAGTGACTAAGCACAGCACAGCGGCAGATTTCAGAGATCATAAAGCGACACCAGTGAGGTTACCAAAAGGATGAAGCCTCCCATGGCCCCTTTGGAAGCTACAGACTCGTATCTCAGTGACAAAGGCTCACAGAGAAGTGAGCAAACAGTGCGCTTGCTTTCCTGCACTTCTCTGGGGTTAGAGGGCCAGACAACATAAGGCATTGAGTTCCCCCAACGTTTCATTCCACAAACAAGTAATTACAAGGAACACTAAAATTACAAGGCAGTTTATCTAATTTTATCATTTTGACCAAAATAGCAAATCAAACCTAGTACCTGTGCAAAGTAAAATTCCTATTCCTATTGTGATCATAATGTTCAAGAAGATAGGTGAAAAGTAAAATGGCAGATAAATTACTTGGTACAAAAAGAATCATAAAAATAAAATACCTTGGGCTGTATTAGTCTATTCTCAAGGTTATGTTATACCTCTAGTGGCTCTAAAATAATGATAGAGGAATCTGTTCCAGAAATAAAAATGTATAACTAGAATCAGTTAGATTATAAATAAAAGGCTGAGATAATAATCAGACTCCAAATAATGCCTAAATGAGATAGAAGTTCATCAGCTATGCTTCTTAAATTCAGGCAGACAGTAAAACCACAAAGAAATGTTTTGTTTTGTTTTTTAGTTTTGAAATATCCTAATCAGTACTGAGCATCAAGGGATTATGAATAAAAGAATCTTGCTTTCTCACTTGGATCAGGGTATATAAAAAGTCCCTTTCAATAGATCATCAGTGCTCATGCATCTTTTAGAATAGTCTGATCACGAGTGAACCAAGTATGATCTTCTACAGTTATGGTCAATGCTTAGACTAGTTTGTGATGCAAAATATGCCAACTCATGCGAATTTCTCTAGCAAGCCATTTATCTTGCTTAATAAGTTATAAATTAAGATATTAAACAAGACCTTGAAAGTGAAAGTGAAGTCGCTCAGTCGTGTCCAACTCTTTGCGACCCTATGGACTGTAGCCTATCAGGCTTCTCCATCCATGGGATTTTCCAGGCAAGAATGCTGGAGTGGATTGCCATTTCCTTCTCCAGGGGATCTTCCCGACCCAGGAATTGAAACCTGGGTCTCCTGCATTGCAGGCAGACATTTTACCATCTGAGCCACCAGCAAAGCTAAACAAGACCTTATCTAAGACTAATTTTTATGGCGCTGCATGGGATGCTTTGCTATTAATCATTATGCTTCATTTCTGGTCCTTTAGCTATTTCCCTGCTAGCTCAGTTGGTAAAGAATCTGCCTGTAATGCAGGAGACCCTGGTTCAATTCCTGGGTCGGGAAGATCCCCTGGAGAAGAGATAGGCTACCCACTCCAGTATTCTAACCTGGAGAATTCCATGGACTGTATAGTCCATGGGGTCACAGAGAGTTGGACAGGAATGAGTGACTTTTACTTTTTGCTATTTCAATCTAGGCTGCCAGGCTCTATAAGACAATTCAAAATAATAATGAAATGGATAATATGCTTCTCTAAAAATCAAGATGCTAGAAATTAAGAATTACAGAGGTATATTATCCATACCTAGTTCCTTATTTTTATAAGGTGAAAAATTAAGTACATTGGGCAGAATATAAATATGTCATTGTAAGAATACTGCTTGGGAAACCATATAGGTTTTTCCATTTATTTCTGGATATTCACAGTATTATTTTTGACCTAGAAAATTAGTCACTCACTTGCCAGAGTCTGAAGCTTCTTCCAAACTGAGGTCAAACTCTCTGATCTATTCAAGGTGACTAGAGTAGTTGTATCAAAGCACTGAGCTTTTCTGAATGACTGCTGTACATGAACTTATATGAAAACCTGTGCCTCTACGAATACACAGTGTCTGTCTTTCGCATGCAGGGAATCGAGGTTCTCTGCATTTATACTTGGTTATAACTATATAACCAAGTAGACATTGGTTAATATGCCTGCAGGGACTGTGCTAGTTCTGGATTGTGAAAGACAAATTCTGCAAAGTACATTGCTTTCTTACATAGTGGGTAGAGATGAAGGGAAGCAAAGCTAGATGAGAGGGTCCAGGTGGACCACAGGCCCAGAAACAGACAAAATCTACATCCAACTCTGCAAGTCAGAAGCGGCAGCAAATCTACAAAGCTGAGATGGCAGAACAGTGTGCACACAGCCAAGGAATCAGAATTAGAGGATGGCAGTCCACCAGAAGCGAGCAGTAGCCTTAAATTTTGGTAGACAAGGAAGAGAAACCTGGATCCTGTCCAAGGAGCTCCGACAGGCAGAACCACAGCTTTCATTTCCTCCCATGGTCCTGTTTCCTGAATGAATTTAACAATTGCATGAGCCCACATTGCTCATCCTGCTTAAGTTCTGCTAGCACCTAAGTAACCAGGAAAGAAATTTAAGGAGTATATACCACTCTATTCTTGAAGAGACTGTAGATTTGAGGACATTTACACCAATTAAGCATGAACAACAAACATAAATTAGAGTGACTCATATAACTGTAAAACAAAAGAAAAAACATAGCATGTAAAACAGATTTAAAGTACATGTTTAGTAAACTTTATATCAGAAAAATAACAATTGTAAGCAGCAACAGCCTTGCATTCTTAAATGATGGCAGAAGCTGGTATACTAGACAAGAAGGCCAGAGGGGTGCCCCATGTAATTTATCAGTATGATGTATATGGCATAAATCAACAGCTCATACTTAGTGCTGTCTCCCCACCACCCGCTGCCAGAATGAATGGGCTGAGAACAAGAGTGGAGGTGGTAATGACTCCTCTCACCACTACATCTTTTTACCTAATTGAACAAGTTTGCACCTGATGCATTTGGAAGTCCTAGGGTCCACAGAAGCAGTGATTCTACCAGGAACCAACTTATATAAAACAAAATGGAAACAGAATGTCCCCTTCATCTTGGGTCCCTCATGCTACCAAGACAACAGTCTGAGAAGCAGGTGTCCACACTGGCCATGACTAGTGGGTTACTATCACACAGTGGAGGACTACCACACGATGGGATTCACTGGCTCATATCTGAGTTTCTCCTTATCGAGTATGTAGTGGTCAGTGAGAAACCAGAACCATCTAATATAAATAAGACCACGGAAGACTCAGATACTACAAGAATAAAGAACTGGGCCACCAATTAGGTAAAGAATATCATCCAGCTGTGTTTGTAGCAGGGTAGGAGAAACATGAAATGGATGGGAGGAAAAGACAGCTATGATTAAGAAGAAAGAACTTTGTATAACCAGCTACCAGGCTCAGGGACTTTAGCAGCTACATTTTGTTATTAAATTGTGTCTCTAGCCCTCTTTCCCTTTCTCTTCTTGCTATTTTCCATGAAGAGCATCAGTGGCACCTAATGTTTCAGGTGGGAGTCTGACCACTGGCATCATCCCTGAGTAAGAGAACTGAGGGGATTTCTTGCATCACGTTTGTTTCGGTTGTTTCGGTCAGAGGAAGGCACTAGAGTGGATGCTGACAGGCAGAAGGGTCTAGATGTGCTGGATACCTTTTAGTGCATCCTTATCTGCTCTCCATCTTCCTCCAATCTCTGTGCTGACCTGACATGTATGGACTAGTTCAAAGGGCTCTTTTACTCTGGATTCCAACTGAGGTTGGCTAATGCAGAGCCACAGCAGAGGTTAGGAAGGAACAAGGAGACTAAGGCCAAGTCACCCATTTTCCTTGTTCCCTTCCATGTCCCACAGTCAAAGGGTATTGCTACTCTTTCTATTAATGGCTCCTTCATCTCCTTCCTTCACATCTAGTACTAGCACTGATCTGCTACTGTTAAGCCAGGACACCAAACTCACACCTTTGCACGTTTTCCTGTCTTTAAATCCCCCTTGAATTATTTGGCTTTGAATGTGCCAGCTATTTTCAGATGTTTTAGACCCTGTCTAATACCAGCAAGACAGCACAATCAAAGATACTTTTTATTTAACTAGAAAACTGGAGTATTACTTTACAAGGGAGGGAAATTAAGTATTACTCTGTATCTGGAGTAAACTTGGGGGAATTAATTAACATAAGAAAGTTCAAATAAAACTTAGATTTACTAGAATTGTCTTTGAGGTTTTTTTCATTTGATTTTCTATTTTTAAGTATTAGACAGAAAATAACCTTAGTAAGGAATCCAGGCAGATTTAATGTTAAGTATCCCTTTGAGGGAAAGCAGGCAGATTTTAGACAAAGCACAGAGGCTTAAACTTGACATGAGTCCCAAAGAGAACATGAATCAATAGAATCACTGCTATGGGTTAAATTGTGTCTCTCCAAATGAAATGTTGAAACTGTAATCCCCAGTGCTTCAGGATGTGAAGTTAAATTAAGTAATTAGAGTAGGCCCTAATCAAATATGACTGGTGTCCTTATAAAGTTTGGAGAAATCTGTACACGGAGACCAACACACACAGGGGAGGCTGGTGTGACGAGATCCATGGGAAAAGGTCATGTGGAGACAGACGGCAGGAGTGATGCGGGTACAAGCCAAGGAATGCCTGGGGCCACCAGCAGCCGGCAGAGACAAGAAAGGATTTCATCACAAGGTGTCAGACGGAGAATGGCCCTGCCAGTACCTTGAGTTTAGACTTCTATCCGCAAAATGAAGAGACAATAAGCTGTTGCTCTAAGCCACGCAATTTGGGTACTTTGTTACAGCAGCTCTAGGAAACTGATACAATCATTTTTCATTTTCTGTGTTGAAAGCTCTAGCAGTACAAGTTCTGAATTTTAATTAGAAAAATAACAAAACTGTATCTGAATTACTCAGTCTACATATCCCACAGACAATTTTAACTGGGTTTAAATACACTTGAATTGTTACTTGAACTTCCAAATGTTTAAGCTGGTTTTAGAAAAGGCAGAGGAACCAGAGATCAAATTGCCAACATCCGCTGGATCATGAAAAAAGCAAGAGAGTCCCAGAAAAGCATCTATTCCTGCTTTATTGCCTATCCAAAGCCTTTGACTGTGTGGATCACAATAAACTGTGGAAAATTCTGAAAGGGATGGGAGCACCAGACCACCTCACCTGCCTCTTAAGAAACCTGTATGCAGGTCAGGAAGCAACAGTTAGAACTGGACATGGAACAACAGACTGGTTCCAAATAGGAAAAGGAGTACGTCAAGGCTGTATATCGTCACCCTGCTTATTTAACTTCTATGCAGAGTACATCATGAGAAATGCTGGGCTGGATGAAGCACAAGCTGGAATCAAAATTGCCAGGAGAAATATCAATAATCTCAGATATGCAGATGACACCACTCTTATGGCAGAAAGTGAAGAACAACTAAAGAGACTCTTGATGAAAGTCAAAGAGGAGAGTGAAAAACCTGGCTTAAAGCTCAACATTCAGAAAACGAAGATCATGGCATCTGGTCCCATCACTTCATGGCAAATAGATGAGGAAACAGTGGCTGACTTCATTTTGGGGGGGGGGGGGCTCCAAAATCACTGCAGATGGTGATTGCAGCCATGAAATTAAAAGACGCTTACTCTTTGGAAGGAAAGTCATGACCAATCTAGACAACATATCAAAAAGCAGAAATTTTGCCAACAAAAGTCTGTCTAGTCAAAGCTATGGTTTTTCCAGTAGTCATGTATGGATGTGAGAGTTGGGCTATAATGAAAGCTGAGCACCGAAGAATTGATGCTTTGAACTGTGGTGTTGGAGAAGACTCTTGAGAGTCCCTTGGACTGCAAGGAGATCCAACCAGTCCATTCTAAAGGAAATCAGTCCTGAATATTCTTTGGAAGGACTGATGTTGAAGCTGAAACTCCAATACTTTGGCCACCTGATGTGAAGAACTGACTCATTTGAAAAGACCTTGATGCTGGGAAAGATTGAAAGCAGGAGGAGAAGGGGATGACAGAGGATGAGATGGTTGGATGGCATCACTGACTCAATGGACATGAGTTTGAGTAAGCTCTGGGAGTTGTTGATGGACAGAGAGGCCTGGAATGCTGCCGTCCATGGGGTGGCAAAGAGTTGGACATGACTGAGCAGCTGAACTGAATTGAGCCCACCTCTCAAGTCTGGGGAAGTTATAAATATCTCTTCATGTCCACAGATGCAGACGTAGGATTTGAACCAGACACCCTGGGTCATAATATTGTACCTTTTCCACTGCTGTTTGGAGTCTGCCCTGGCTCTTCTGGATGGATCTATGACTTCAACAAGTGATTTAAGCCCTCTGAACCTCAGAATCCTTTTTAAAGAGTGAAGTGATAACATTTCCAAACTCACAGGATTCATATATGATTTCTTTTCATTACACACAAAGGATTTAAAACCAGAGCGAGCACATGGTAATTGCTCCACAAAGGCAAACCACTCTTAAGATGAGCCCATGCAGAGTCTGGGTTGACTTCAAGACTCTGCAGGTAACTATACTGCAAATACAGAGAAACAGAGAAACCATCAAAGGAGTGAGTCCTTCCCTTTCTGGGAAGCTGTAGAGTAGAAGATATAGGGAAGAGAAATGAACATCTTTGCTATTTATATCAAAATATACTTGGAAAGCAACACACCTACAATTCCATTTTCACTGTTTCACTCAGTTTTACACTAGCAATGTTCATTAGAACAAATTTTTAAATACATTAATCCTAATGTAACAGGATATAGAAATGGAAGTATTGATCTCAACTGCAGCTAAGATCCAGAGACAACACAGAGGAAAGAGGTCCTATCCTCCCAAGAAAGAGGCCAGATCACTTAGCAGGACTTTTAAAGAGTAGCTAACAGCTGTTTGTTGTCTGCCTAGTATCTATGATGAAAGTAGACTTCCCTGGCAACTCCATGCTTCCAATTCAGGGAGCAGGGCTTCGATCCTTGGTTGGGGAACTAAGTTCCCAAATGCCATGTGGCATGGCCAAAAAATATTTTTTTTTAAATTCCTGAGGTTAACATATTCTGTTAAGACACTACTTCTCCAGTATAAATAAATTAGAGCAAGATTCTAGGTACCCAAGTGCCCTTTCAGTTGCAGTCTCCTTCATTCATTCAGCAAATAGCTACTGCGGGCTCACTATGTCCCAGGCACTACTCCAGTACTGGGGATACAGCCGTAATCAGAACAGAAAAAAACTTCCTCCTCCAAAGCTTAAAGCTCGTGAAGGGGAAAGATAAAAAACAAGATATGTAAGTAAAATACGATAATACATGTGGTAATGCCGAAGAGAAAAATGAAGCAGAGGAAAACAAATAGATATTGTGTGTGTGTGTTGGAGGTGTGTGCCATTTTTGGCAATCAGAGAAGAAAAGCCACTTTGCACTGGAGAGATTGAAAGGAAGTAAGGAGTCAAACTCTGAGAAAGACATCCAGAACATGGGAGACGGTGATTACAGAGTCCCCAAGTGCTTGCTGAGGATCAGAGAGGAGGCCACTGCGACTGGGACAGAGAGAGCAAGGTGGAGAACAGTAGGAGATGAGTCCCAGAGGTAACTGTGGGTGGAACAAGGGATTTCTTTGAAGATATAAATTTTTATATAAAATTTTTTATAAAGGATAAAAAAAAATTTTTTTGGCCATGCCACATAGCATTTGGGATCTTATAGTTTATGTGTGCAATAATCTATATACTCCAAGGGCTTCCCTGGTAGCTCAGACATTAAAGAATCTTCCTGCAATGCTGGAGATCCAGGTTCAATGCCTGGGTCAGGAAGATCCTCTGGAGAAAGGAATGGCACCTATCAAGTCCCTTACTTCACTATTCACAGTAAATTCCAGGGGGAAGATGATGGTGTGTGTTTTTCAAATTGACATACAGTTGATTTACAGTTTCCCAGTGGCACAGTGGTCACAGAATAGGCCTGCCAATAAAGGAGTCTTTCAGGACACTCTGGTTCGATTTAGAGAAGGAAATGCCAACCCATTCCACTGTTCTTTCCTCCACAGACAGAGGAATCTGGTGGGCTATAGTCCATGGGGTCGCAAAGAGTCAGACATAACTGAGCAGACACATGTGCTTTGATTTGTAAGGCTGTATTAGTTTCAGGTGTACAACAGGGACTTTATATTCTTCATAGGTTATAATCAACTTAAAATTATTACAAAATACTGGCAGTATTCCATGCTCTGTACATTACATCCTTGTGTCTATGTTATATGAGTGGTTTGTACCTCTTAATCCTCTTCTTCTAAGTTTCCCCACCCCCAACACCTCTCCAGTGGAGACCACTGGTTTGGTTTTTACATGAGTTTGTTTCTATTATGCTATACTCACTCATGTTACTTTTAAGATTCCACATGCAAGTGAAAACATGCACTACTTGTCATTCGCATATTTTACTAAAGATAATACCCTCCAGGGCTATCCATGTTGTCACAAATGGCAAAATGTCATTCTTTTTTAAGGCTGAGTAGTATTCCATTCTATCTCTCTCTCTCTGTGTTAAGCTTCTCCTTTATCCATTCATTTGTTTATGGACACTTCCATTGCTACCATATTTTGCTATTATATATAATCCTACAGTGAACACTGGTGTGTGTGAACTTTTATGAATGGATATTTTCATTTTCGTCAGACAGAAACCCAGGTTCCAAATTTCTGGATCATATGATAGTTCTGTTTTTAAGATTTTAAGGAACCTCCAACACTGTTTTCCACAGTAATTTTACCAATTTACATTCACACCACCAGTGTACTGCAGTTTCCATTTCTCCACATCCTGGAAAACATCTATTTCATTCTGACGGGTGTGAGATGATACATCACTGTGGCCCTGCTTTGCATTTCCCTGATGATTGGTCATGTTCAGCCTCTTTCCATGTGGCCGTTTTCTGATCTGTATATCTTCCTTGGAAAAATGTCAGATTTTCTGCCCATTTTGCAGTTGAGCTGACCTTTTTGATATTGAGATGCAAGAACTCTTTATATATTTTGAATATTAACTCCTTGTCAGACATATAATTTGCAAATCTTTTCTCCCATTTAGGAGTTGGTTTTGACATTTTGTGGATGGTTTCCTTTACTATGCTACATTTAACTTCCTTTCTCTCTAGCTTTTGTGTATCTATTGCAGGTATTTTAATTTTGACTATGATCTGCCTCTTGAGAAATTTGTATGCAGGTCAGGAAGCAAAAGTTAGAACTGGACATGGAACAACAGACTGGTTCCAAATAGGAAAAGGAGTACGTCAAGGCTGTATATTGTCACCCTGTTTATTTAACTTATATGCAGAGTACATCACGAGAAACGCTGGACTGGAAGAAACACAAGCTGGAATCAAGATTGCCGGGAGAATTATCAATAACCTCAGATATGCAGATGACACCACCCTTATGGCAGAAAGTGAAGAGGAACTAAAAAGCCTCTTGATGAAGGTGAAAGTGGAGAGTGAAAAAGTTGGCTTAAAGTTCAACATTCAGAAAATGAAGATCATGGCACCTGGTCCCATCACTTTATGGGAAATAAATGGGGAAACAGTGTCAGACTTTATTTTTCTGGGCTCCAAAATCACTGCAGATGGTGACTGCAGCCATGAAATTAAAAGACTCTTACTCCTTGGAAGGAAAGTTATGACCAACCTAGATAGCATATTGAAAAGCAGAGACATTACTTTGCCAACAAAGGTTCGTCTAGTCAAGGCTATGGTTTTTCCTGTGGTCATGTATGGATGTGAGAGTTGGACTGTGAAGAAGGCTGAGCGCCAAAGAATTGATGCTTTTGAACTGTGGTGTTGGAGAAGACTCTTGAGAGTCCCTTGGACTGCAAGGAGATCCAACCAGTCCATTCTGAAGGAGATCAGCCCTGGGATTTCTTTGGAAGGAATGATGCTAAAGCTGAAATTCCAGTACTTTGGCCACCCCATGCAAAGAGTGGACTCATTGGAAAAGATTCTGATGCTGGGAGGGATTGGGGGCAAGAGGAGAAGGGGACGGCAGAGGATGAGATGGCTGCATGGCATCACTGACTCGATGGACGTGAGTCTGAGTGAACTCTGGGAGTTGGTGATGGACAGGGAGGCCTGGAGTGCTGAGATTCATGGGGTCACAAAGAGTTGGACACAACTGAGCGACTGATCTGATCTGATGATAGAGATTATATTTGTTGAGCTAAAACTATAAACCTGGTTTAAACTGACAGAAATTTAAACTTGTGTGGTTTCTCTGTCCAGTGTTTCTTAAAAAAAAGGTTGTCACTGTTCAATAATTACTTATGATCTTGGAGCAAAACTTCTTTTATGAAGAGTCATTTGAAGGTTATTATCTTTTTCTTTTATTTGAACATCAAACAACTATATGAAGTTATCCCTTTGGTAATTTCCATTTACTTACCATCTTGCCTCAGGTGAATTCTGTTGCTCAGTCTTGTCCAAATCTTTGGATTTGGACCTGCAGCACCCCAGGCTTCCCTGTGCATTACTAACTCTCAGAGTTTACACAAACTCATGTCCACTGAGTTGGTGATGCCATCCAACCATCTCATCATCTTCTGTCGTCCCCTTCTCCTCCTGCCTTTGATCCTTCCCAGCATCACCATCTTTTCCAGTGAGGCAGTTCTTCGTATCAGATGGCCAAAGTATTGGAGTTTCAGCCTCAGCATCATTCCGTCCAATGAATATTCAGGATTGATTTCCTTTAGCATTGACTGGTTTGATCCCCTTGCAGTCTAAGAGACTCTCAAGAGTCTTCTCCAACACCACAGTTCAAAAGCATCAATTCTTTGGCATTCAACTTTCCTTATAGTCCAACTCTCACATCCATACATGACTACTGGAAAAACCATAGCTTTGGCTAGATGGACCTTTGTTGGCAAAGCAATGTCTCTGCTTTTTAATATGCTGTCTAGGTGGGTCATAACTTTTCTTCCAAGGAGCAAGCATCTTTTAATTTCATGGCTGCAGTCACCATCTGCGGTGATCTTGGAGCCCAAAATAATAAAGCCTGTCATTGTTTCCACTGTTTCTCCATCTATTTGCCATGAAGTGATGGGGCCGGATGCCATGATCTTAGTTTTCTGATGTTGAGTTTTAAGTGTACTTTTTCACTATCCTCTTTTACTTTCAACAAGAGGCTCTTTAGTTCTTCTTTACTTTCTCCCATAAGGGTGGTGTCATCTGAATATCTGAGGTGTTTGATAGTTCTCCTAGAAATCTTGATTCCAGCTTGTGCTTCATCCAGCCCAGCATTCCTCATGATGTACTCTGCATATAAGTTAAATAAGCAGGGTGACAAGATACAACAGCCTTGATGTATTCCTGATCTGAAACCAATCTGTTGTTCCATGCCCAGTTCTAACTGTTGCTTCCTGACCTGCAGACTGATTTCTCAGGAGGCAGGTGAGGTGGCCTGGTATTTCTATCAGTTTCAGAATTTTCCACAGTTTGCTGTGATCCATACAAGTCAAAGGCTTTGGCATAGTCAATAAAGCAGAAATAGATATTTTTATGGTATTCTCTTGCTTTTTCTATGATCCAGCGGATGTTGGCAGTTTGATCTCTGGTTCCTCTGCCTTTTGTAAATTCAGCTTGAACATCTGGAAGTTCACGGTTCATGTATTGTTGAAACCTGGCTTGTAGAATTTTGAGCATTACTTTACTAGTGTGTGAGATGAGTGCAACTGTGTGGTAGTTTGAACATTCTTTGACTTTGCCTTTCTTTGGGACTGGAATGAAAACTGATCTTTTCCAGTCCTGGCTCACTGCTGAGTTTTCCAAATTTATTGGCATAATGAGTACAGCAATTTCACAACATCATCTTTTAGGATTTGAAATAGCTCAACTGGAATTCCATCACCTCCACTAGCTTTGTTCATAGTGATGCTTCCTAAGGCCCACTTGACTTCACACTCCAGCATGTCTGGCTCTAGTCTAGGGATCACACCATCATGGTTATCTGGGTCCTGAAGATCTTTTTTGTATAGTTCTTTAGTGTATTCTTGCCACCTCTTCTTAATATCCTCTGCTTCTGTTAGGGCCATACCGTTTTTGTCCTTTATTGAGCAAGCCCATCTTTGCATGAAAAGTTCCCTTGGCATCTCTAATTTTCTTGAAGAGATCTCTAGTCTTTCCCATTCTATTGTTTTCTTCTATTTCTTTGCATTGATCACTGAGGAAGACTTTCTTATCTCTCCTTGCTATTCTTTGGAACTCTGCACTCAAATGGGTATATCTTTCCTTTTCTCTTTTGCCTTTCAGTTCAGTTAAGTTCAGTCACTCAGTCCTGTCTGACTCTTTGCAACCCCATGAACCGCAGCACACCAGGCCTCCCTGCCCATCACCAATCCTGGAGTTTACACAAACTCATGTCCATTGAGTTGGTGATGTCACCCAACCATCTCATCCTCTGTCATCCCCTTCTCTTTTTGCCCTCAATCTTTCCCAGCAACAGCGTCTTTTCAAATGAGTCAGCTCTTTGCATCAGGTGGCCAAAGTATTGGAATTTTAGCTTCAACATCAGTCCTTCCAATGAACACCCAGGATTGATTGCCTTTAGGATGGACTGGTTTAGGTCATACCTGAATGGTCTAGTGGTTTCCCCTTCTTTCTTCAGTTTAAGTCTGACTTTAGCAATAAGGAGTTCATGATCTGAGCCACAGTCAGCTCCCAGTCTTGTTTTGCTGACTGTATAGAGCTTCTCCATCTTTGGCTGCAAAGAATAAAATCAATGTGATTTCAGTATTGACTTTCTGGTAATGTCCACATGTAGAGTCTTCTCTTGTGTTGTTGGAAGAGGATGTTTGCTATGACCCATGTGTCCTCTTGTCCTTTTTTACGGTAAGCATCTTAGCAGATCAAACTAACAGGAAATGAAGGAATATATACCTACAGCATGTTGTTCACAAACTACAATATTCACAAAGTGTTTATGACATCTTAACTACCATGATACAGACTTTTCAGTATAAAAGAACACTTTCATTGCAAAAACTTGGGAAAGAAAGAATGCAGATAAGGATTTGACGACTTGAACGACCAGCTTTGTGACTGACAAGACCTGGTGTGGTCAAAAATTCTGATTAGTAAAAACAAGTAGAAAATAAGGAACCAGGGTAACGTTTTACAGGTATTTATCATGAACCGGAAGTAGGCGTGCATACAGTAGAAGAAACACAGCAGAGTGGCAGGAATCCCTGAGTGTTCAGAAACCAAAGACTAAAAAAGAACAAGGCCTAAAACAACATGAGGGAAATTCTGATTTGACGAAAAGACCTTAACTCCTTAAGTACTGCAACTCAGTATAGGTGAAGCTATGCGAAGAATGCATCTGCTTCCTTTGAGTATATGCAGACCTCCAAGCAAAGAGGAACAATGAACAAGAGAATAACAAGAGCTTGCAAATGTGATTAAAAAATCTTTCAAGAATTATTTGGAAAATTACAATGAATTAGAGATATAACAGATCTCTAAACAAAAGAAAACATGGCCTCAATTAAAAAGAGTGCTGCCTGGTTCACTTAGAATCTAAATTTATCTTTGTATTGCATTGTCGATTTTAAGCCATCTCTCTCATGTTGTTCTCTGTTCCATAAGTCTGCTCTGCAATGGATGGACACATCTCCTCAAAAGTTCTTATTACTAGTTGCAGAAAAAGCTGTGTTTCCATATACACCTGTATTTTTAAAATACAGGAATTTTACCTTCCATTTAAGAGCTTAATTTTATCTAACATTCTTAAATAGCTGCTTCCACTTCTCTTTCAATATCTGTGCCCATCAGGCTTCTCTTCTATGCCCCCTCACTGCCCTGACTTTTTTTTCCTCTCCTTGCTGAGAAGTTTTTGTTGTTCAATCGTTCAGTTATGCCCGACTTTTTGAGACCCTGTGGACTGCAGCATGCCAGGCTTCCCTATCCTTCCAGAGTTTGCTCAAACTCATGTTCATTGAGTCAGTGAGGCCATCCAACCATCTTATCCTCTGTCACCCCCTTCTCCTTCTGTCGTCAATCTGCCCCAGCATCAGGGTCTTTTCCAATGAGTTGGCTCTTCACATCAGGTGGCTGAAGTAGGGGAGCTTCAGCCTCAGCATCAGTCCTTCCGATGAATATTCAGGGTTGATTGTTGAGAAGTAGGATGCTTCTTATTTCTCTTTTTATTGGGGAAGGTAAATTCCAGCTTTGAGTCTGAAAATAAAGTTGCTCTGTCGTGTCCAACTCTTTGAGACCCCATGGACTGTAGGCCAGGCTCCTCCATGCATGGGATTCTCCAGGGAAGAATACTGGAGTGGGCTGCCATCTCCTTCTCCAGGGGATCTTCCTGATCCAGGGATTGAACCCGGGTCTCCTGCACTGCAGTCAGACGCTTTACCATCTGAGCCACCAGGGAATCCCATAAGCTCAACACAAATCCTCCAATGGGCAGTGCAGAGAGCTTATTTCCTGTGTACCACCAATAAATTACCCTGCCCAAGAGGGCCATCCCTAGGGCATGAGAGGCTCTTGGCAAATAACTTTGTGGTATCCTTCTCTAAAATGGTTAACGCTGGCAATTTATTTCTAAGGTGTAAAACAGAACTTATGGGCTCAGTCATAATGATTTTTTTGATGAAGAGATAGATAATGGGTGGAGTAGAGATGCATATTAGCTTATTTTCTTAGTGCCCATGTACTAACTTTTCCTGTTTGGGCCCAGGAATCAGTAATGTGTGTGTCTGTCACTCAGTCATGTCCAACTCTTTGAGACCGCATGGACTGTAACCTGCCAGGCTCCTCCATCCATGAGATTTTCCAGGCAAGAATACTGGAGTGGGTTGCCATTTCCTTCTCCAGGAGATCTTCCTGACCAAGAGACTGAACCCGGGTCTCCCACATTGCAAGCAGAATCTTTACCATATGAGTCACCAGGAGGAATCACCAACACATGTTCTTTATTGTCACATGCATCATTCCTGGCTAATTTCTTATCACCCACTGGGAGAAAAAGGTAGCATGCTATTATTACTCACAGTGCCATGGCTCTTCAGAACCTTTTATATTTTTTAAAATGCAGGGCTTCTTGCCTCTGAAGTTTCTTTCTTCCACTTATTTAATGCTGGTTACTTCATTACTCCTGACACTATATCATCCATTGTGCTGCCCACGAATACTGGCTCCTGATGACTCTCACAGAAATTTTTATTGTGCTTCACTTCTAGTGTCCACAAAAAGAAGTCTTACATAAAAGATGCAGAGAAATGCAAATGATAATTTGTTTTCTGATCATGTAATCTGGGGCCTCCCAGGTAGCTCAGCTGGTAAAGAATCTGCCTGCAATATAGGAGACCCCAGTTCAATTCCTGGGTCAGGAAGTTCCCCTGGAGAAGGGATAGGCTACCACTTCAGTATTCATGGGCTTCCCTCATGGCTCAGATGGTAAAGAATCCACCTGCAATGCAGGAGACCTGGGTTTGATCACTGCATAGGTAAGATCTCCTGGAGGAGGGCATGGCAACCCATTCCAGTATTCTTGCCTGGAGAATTCCCATGGACAGAGGAGCCTGGTGGGCTACAGTCCATGGGGTTGCAAACAGTCAGACACAACTGAGTGACTAAGCATAACACAGCACATATTAAATTTACTGTACATAACTGTATGATATAAATATAGAACAATGCATCCTCCAATCCCATTTCTACTCTGAACGCTTTAAAACATCACCAGAGCTTTCCCAGAGTGTACTGATCTCACCTCTGTCTTTTACACACTGTCACAAGTGGGGAAGACAACAGAAGTACCTGCCTTAGGGTAAGGAAGGCCTCTCCCTTGTCCAGCAACCTGGGAGAGCATGACATCAGCATCTTGATCAGAGACAGGAGCGGATACCATATGGAAGGGTTCACTGGCACTACAGAGCAACAGCCTCAAAATGCCCAAGCAGATAAAGGCACAACTTCCCTCTAGGGCAAACCACTATGTAGTAGGGAGCCTATGGAGGGGTGGAGCAACTTTTCTGGGTGCCAGAAGGAAGGGGTCAGGGATAAAGAATATCTGCCTCCAAACCTGCGTACTCGGGTGCTGGAGACTGGAAGTGATCCTTTAGCCATGACATGGACAAGCAAGAGCCAACACATGGGTCTAGATACATGACTCAAGCTCAAGAGATAAAGGTGGCCTGAAGGTACTCCCAAGGCCTAAACTTGTTCTATGTCCAACATGCATGAAAGCTCTTCAAAATGATCTCTATGTGAGCTCCATTCAGACATCCCAATCTTGTGTGAGATAACAAAAATATACTACACTGCACTGGCCAGCAGGAATAATCATCCCCCCAGGCTACCCTTCTGGATCAGGGCCCATTCATATGAGCCCTGCTACCACAAGGTCCTGAGATGATTCCACAGGTGTAAGTGCCACAGTGCCTCCGGATATCTGGTCAACCCATCACATAAGGTAGAGAGCTGCAAGCACTCCCCCTGAGAGAAAGTGAGACTGGGGCTCACTGACGTGCCAACCAGGCTCAGGGTGCTCTGGGTGGGCAGCACTCAAAGCCCCCAGAACAAACATTTAAGGGGCGGTCAGAACATTTCAAGGACAGTACAGTCAGGGCACAGGGGCCTGGGACAAGGACCCCACTTGCTCAAATGTAAGGACAGTATTGCCCCAGATGCAGCAACTCATACTTTTAACTATCACACATCCAGAATGACACTGTACATACACCTGTAACTTATATCTCCTAGTTGATGTCAAACTAAATTTAATTCATATGTATTTCTTGACACTCCACCAAACGGCAAGATGTTTCACAATCTAAACATGGAAAATAATTATCACTTAGTCTGTTTTACTTCACTACTGATGAAACCAAAGCCACTCACTTGCCATTTCCCCTCGACCTCTTCACCCCAGCACTCACTCTATACCACTAATCAGGTTCCCAAAGTATAAGGTGGTGGTGGTGGTTGTTCAGTCTCTCAGTCTTGTCTGACTCTTTGTCACCCCATGGACTGCATTCTCAGCTAGACCCTGTGAAATAGCCTTGATTTCCTCAGCACAGTGTAAGGTATCACTCACCAGCAGTGCTCAGTCAATACTTTCCAGATAAATGATCAAATTTCTATAACATGGATACGACTCTGAGAGTTCACTTAGCTCAGCTCAACATTGCACAGTGGTGATGATACAGCAAAAGTTTATGACATTATGAACGTGAAAACTAGATCTCACAACCTAAAGAACCCTGAAATAAGAGCCTCAGCACTGACCTCAGTGATGGGATAAACAAACAGGCAACTGTGATCACTCCAATGTAATCCTATTAATCACAACAGCCCAGAATAAAAGAGGAGGAAACCATGAGGACTGCAGCAGGCACACTAAATTACCTTCCTCCACCACTGTCAACAGGAGGAAACAATTCATCATATTGAAGCCTGAAGCGCGTTTTCCACATGAAAAATGAACTTAAACATAATTTAATGAAACCTCAGAACACAGGTTCATTTCCATAATATTTGGGTATTTTAAAACTCTATACAATTCTCTGACTAAATGATGATCAAAGACCACAGTGCTACCCTAAATGAAGTTCATTTTAAAATAGCTACTTTTGACCTTTACTGGCATGGAGTCCTTATATACTCTTTCTTGAATAAACAAACAGCTTTGCCACTGTGTACGTGTTTTTGCTTTTGGGGACTTTCCATTTTCCAATGGAAATGGAAATTATGGCAATTATCTGCAGCAGCTCAACTGTCCTCAAACCCTATACTAAACAGCTCCACCTCTTCATCAGCAAGGCCACCTATCATTTTGCTTCATATTGAAGTCTTTTTGGAGCTTTATGATAGATTTCAAGGACGATTTCTGCTATTCTCAAAAACTGGAGCAAATGTATGTTGTTTAGAAAAATTGGAGAGGAAAAGGTACCTCAATCCATACCAAGAGCTTTTTAGAATATGCATATATTAAATTGAGCCTTGAGCAGAGGGGAGTTATGACCGGTCATAGAGGAGGAAGGGGGGAGATTAGAATGCCCGAGACACAGAGTGGAAAATAGAGAGGGGCGTGAGGGACAGGAAGCCAGATGTTCCCATGGGAAGTGAGGACACCATTATCCAGAGCCTGGAAAAGCTGGTCTGGATTTCTCTTAACAGACCAAGGTCATACAGTAGGTATGAATGGATGACTTTTCTTCACATATCCGCATTTCCAGCAACATAAGTATGTGCGTGTCGATTTGAGTGTTACTGTTGGTATGTTAATGTGCTGTGAATGGCTGGGGAAGATGGCGGATGGGGGATGAACTCCAAGGGTCTCCCCACAGCGTCCAGGCTCCTGGAATTCATGAGTTAATGGTTTGCCTTTTTACCAGGCTGGGGAAACTCTACGAAGCAAGCCCTGCCCTTGACAGCTCTCTAGCTCCACAGCTGTACAACTGTGCCAGCTTGGCTAGGACTGTTGGGCAGCTCTGTGTGTCACAGTGCAGGGCCAGCCTCTTCTCCTCATGGCAGTCATGTCTGATCTGCTCCAGCCTCTGCCACTGACTAGCTTTGTGACTTCAGGCAGGTCCCTTCACTCCCCCACCGCCCAGCTTCTTTCCTCAGCACTGAGACTGGTAGCAGTGTGACAGCACCATCTACAGAGGTGAAATGATGTAACATGTGGAAAACATGGGGCAGAGTGCCTTGCCCAGCATGAGGCCTCAGTGAATGCTGACAATGTTGCTATTTGCAGTTTTGGTTCCTGTGGTTCTTCCAATGCAGAAAGCTTCCCTTCCTCTTCACAGTGGCATCTCTCAATGTTCCCACTCCTTTCCTCAAGCCCCCAGGGGCTGTCTCTTTTCTGGATGCCTAGGTCCACACAGGCTAACAGATGCTTCAGAGGTGTCCAGTCATCTCACAGGCAGGTTGTTGTCCCCTAAGAGCATGTTGCTGCTATGGAAGAAACAGTGCCCTGAGCACTGGCACGGGCTACTTCCAAGTGTCAGATGGTTGGGACACTCACCATATTTACTACAAGAAGAAGAAAGCCTGAGGCATTCAGAGGGTTGTGAAAGCTGTCAGAATGGGTTAGGTAGGAGAAGGGCTAAGATTCAGGATGCCCTACATAAGCCTTGTTCAAATGGTTCTTGAAACTGTCAGAGTGGTCATAGCCAGTACAGGTGTGAAAGTGACCAGGTTAGAGAGTGACCAGGTTAGAAAGTTGGGTCCTAGGCATGCAGCTCTACAGCTACTTTTAAGCAAGCTTTTCTAACATGCCTAAGTCATGTCCCAACCTCTCCTATACAAATCAAGCCAGAAATTAAATGCCCCTCTTAGCGGTATGTGCTCATGCTTTATACCCCCATTGTTTCTCAGGCTGAATGTCTACCACTGTGAAGGTCATGGAGCCCTACTAGCCCTCTTAGAAGCAGAGAAGGTAATAAGAGACTGTTATTAAACAAGAGATGTCTGCCCCTCTCCTTACAGGGCCTCATACGCACGAAAGCAGATGGCGATTTTATGATGAAGCAAACCAACTGGCGAGTAACTATCCAGGAAAGCAAAAGATGAAGACATATCCTCATCTCTAAAATCCAAGAAAAATTCTTTAAGCAGCACTAGTAAATTGACAGTTGTTCAAAACCAAAGTCACATACTGAAACAAAACGGAGGGCCCCACAGGGGCCCTCCCCAGAACCAAAGTTCCTGTGTGTGCCTGGCTTCTTATTTGTAGGAGGCAAATAAATAAATAAATAAACCTTCAGCCACCACAGCCTTCCCAGAGGTCCAAAGAGCAGACTCAAGCAGTTAATTATCAGGATGATAGAGTCCCAGGGCTTCTAGTTCCTTCTAAAGGACAGTACACAACAATCTGCTGTATACTTTTGAGTTGTTTCTGCAGAAACCAAAACCCCCCAAGCAGGTGGAGGATGGGAATGACATATTGACCACAAGCACACAGAACCCAGACTAGTCAGAACCCGAAGGCTGAGAGTCCAGAAACATCACACACCCTTCCACCCTCCCCACTAATTTAGACTTTAATCCTTATCTAAAAGCCATTGGACATTTGGGGGTCTTCTGAGCACAAGCTGCCCATTCTCCTTGCTTGCCCTTTGCAATAAATCTTTCTGTAACCAAGACTCCGATGTTCTGGCTTGCTTGGCTTCACTGTGTATCCAGTACATGAACTCAGGGAAGGCCCAGGAGACTAAGGTCTTTCATTTCTACAAACAAGAAACGGGGGGTGTTGGTGACAAACTGGCTCTTGCCAAGGGCATTTGCCATCTGCCTCTGGGGATGAAGCCTGGGCTGCTGCAGCTGCTGACCTTCAATGTGCCCTGAAAGGAGTTCACGGAGGGGAAGAATGAGGCACTTTATGCTCCAAGAAAACTGGCAAAGCAGGTCTTTAGATAATTAGAGGTTTTCAAGAACTGATTTTATGAGCCCAATCCTTGCACCTCCTCCATCTAGAAGAGCACTAAACGCCTTCATGGTGACATCAGCTCCTTGTGACTAGCAGAAAGCCTTTTGTAAGATAAGTGCGTGACTGCGTGAACTCCCCCATCACCAAAACCCCTTAGCCTCTTTGGAGCAGTTTCTCAGAGCAATCTGAACTGCTGTGCCCCAGGCTGCAGTCCTCATTTTGCCTCAAGTAAAACTTAAACCACAACGCTCACATTGGGCATCTTTTTAAGTCGAGTGGGGCTTTTGTACTCAGGAGAGACCTATAAGGTTTCAAACCCCCCTTTTCCCCTGATACTCCTCAATCTTGATGGGAATAGGTATAGGTCAAGAAAAGGAAGAATGTTTTGGACAGAGATGTTAGCCTTAAACTCCGCAGAGGAACTCTGTTTTTAACAGGGACTCAGTTTCACTACTACTTGCCAGAGGGTGAAAAATGGATGAAGTCCCTGTAGAAATTTACCAAATTCAAATAGCTGGGGAGGGGGAGAATGCCAGTGAGTTTGATTTACTAAATATCATTTTAAGTTTCAAAATGTAGCAGAAAGACACATTTATATGTATTAGTTATATTTGTATGAAGTAACATATTGCTAAACTGCCTCCTAAAGTATTTACTCAAGCAGGTAAATGCCAACTCTCTTCTGGTATCATTTCTCAGTGAGCCTTTTCTTCACACACCATATGAACCAAATTTCAACCTGATCCTGGTCAAATGATCATGAAATTAACAGTGATAAAGAAAATAATGATTTGCCTTATTCTTCACATTTAACAATTCTTTAAAAGATAAAAATTTTACGATGATTCCTCTTATAATGTGTGGGTCACTTTCATCAGATAAGAAAGCTGGTACTAATGAACCTATTTGCAGGGCAGCCATGGAGACGCAGACATAAAAATCAGGCTTGTGGGCACAGTGTGGGAGGCAGAGGGCGGATACATTGACAGTAGCATGGAGACGTGGACTTTACCACCCGTAAAAGAGCAAGGAGGAATCTGCTGTGTGACACAAGGAGCTCAACCCAGTGTTCTGTGACAACCTAGAGGTGTGGGACGAGGATGGGGTGGGAGGTGGGAGGGGAGGTTCTGGAGGAAGGGAACACGTGTATACCTGTGACTGATTCATGTTGAGGCATGGCACAATACTGTAGAGCAAACAGCCTACAAGAAAAAAAAAATTTTTTAAGGAAACTTCCAATTGTTCAAAAATTCTCCTTTCATGTCTCTGACTATAGAGGAAATCCATCACTTCATTGCCTTAATATTAATTCTCCCTTTCTCTAGCAATGAAGCCACTGATTTCCTGATTTGTGGGAAGACTGACTTCCTATCTTGGCTCCTGGTGATCGTTTCATAGTCACATCAACTGGAAGGAAGTGGGATGGATAAGACTGTCCCCTATCCCCTATCTCCTCTATTCTCTGCCTTCTGCTTCATTTTTCTCATTCTCCACAGGTCTACACTCTGAATTCCCTCATTCCCATGGCAGAATATAGTACGTTTTGTTGTTACAGCCTCTATCCAGTTCCAAAGGACCAAGACTGCAATGAGCACACGTTTCTCTACTACTTGATCCAACAGATATTGCCATGAGCGCAGGGGCTTACATTAGTAGAAAATTGTATGGCCCATTCCTCCAAAATATAGGATCAAACACAAAAGACAGGGTGGGTTCATCAGTTGGTGGCACCCCACCTGAAAGCTGTCTACTATTATCTTCACTTTTAATAATGCCTTTTTTTCTTCTCCACAATGTACCAACATTCCCAAATGATAGCATACCATGATTCAAACAAGGCAACATTTTTGAAGTCTGGCTGTCAAGAACAGTTATAAAGAGAATCTAACGTTTCCAAGGTAACATCAGCATCAATGTCATCTTCCATAAAGGATGATGGAAGTTACCCAAGTCATTAGGCATGTTTTTCACAAAGGCTTTATCATCAGCCTCATATATTCAGATGTCTTCATGCAAGATTCCCAGTAGCTAACCCACAGCAAAGAAAGTTAATCTGTTGTCTTCATAATTTGCCCAATGTCAGCCAGAGTCTGAGGAATAACACAAGCATCACACAGGTGACAAATGGTTGGTTTGTTTCAAGGACAAGTTAACAAAGAAAAGGATTATTTGCATAAATTACAAATGTGTGAAGTATCCTTGAACATCTAGATTATTATCCAAATTCTGCAGCTGGAAGCATACATTTAACAAACAACCATATGGAATAATCACTAGGTTCAGTGAATTTAATGAAAGCTTGACATACAACTAAATGGATTCAGAGCAAAGAGATTCCCAAAAGGAAGGAGAATTAGAACTTCATATCATGTTGCCACAGAGATCCTATTAGTTGATAGCAATGAAAGCAGACATCAAATTATTTTTACATTATGTCTATTCCACCAACCAACATTGTGAAGGAAAAAAATATTTCATGACATAATTTAGCAAATACCTCCTCAGAATCTGAGCCATGCAGTCAGCTGTTAATCTTGTGCTGCCTTGCAAAAATCTCTTGATTGCCTTAGGTTGTCATGCAGTGATCTACGTTTGGACTTCCTCTTCTTAGCAAATTACAAGTTCCACGCGAACCCTACACCTAGCATGAGTAGACTCAATTAATTTTGTTTGAACAACTGATTATAAAACCGATAACAGTGATGGGTCAACTGTAGGTGTAATTACCAAGGAAGAATCCAGTTTCCAATTTTTAGACTCACCCCTACAGTCATTCCATCATATTCATGGTCCGTGAGGAAAAGTACATTTCAATTGTTTGTTTTACTTTCTCAGTTATAGCCTTAGAACTTTTAACAGTGCCTGGCACAATCTAGGGGCTGAATAAGCATCTGTTAAGGGAGCAAATGAATTCCACCAATGTGATCAAGCATAACAGGATGGGTCTGCATCCATTTAACTTTTCATATACAGACAGAACCATCCTTCTTCATTTCTATTTCTAATCCCTCCAAATCAATAGAAAAACCAGAAGACAAAAAAATATATACTGAGGGCTTAGAAAAGGGACTTTTGAGAAAAGGGTTGGATGGCTGAAGTTGTTTCCCCTGGTGTCAACATTGGTTGTCTAGGCATCTTTACTTTTTTCTCATCCCAGGTGGTTTGAGTGGTAAAGAATCCACCTGCCACTATAGGAGACATGGGTTTGATCTGTGGGTTGGTCGGGAAGATCCCTTGCAAGAAGAAATGGCAACCCATTCCAGTATTCTTAACTAGAGAATCCCGTGGACAGAGGAACCTGGTGGACTACAGTCCATGGGGTCACAAAGAGTCAGACACAACTGAGCACACTCCCACCTCGCACACCACATTAAGTGTGCAATGACACACCACTTGTTCAATTGGTGATTTTAACTCAGATGATGAGACTGAGAGCTGACTTCATTAATCTCCTTACTTATATGAAGAATTATTAAATGAAAGATTCTAGGCAGCTGCTGGTCATTTTGAATAAGAAGAAATGCCTTAAAGGGAAGCAAGAAAGAAATGGACTAGACATGAGAAAGAACTTCAAATTGATTAGATATTGAGAATATTCCAAGTAATGGTCATAAAATGGTCCTATCAGATACCTTCAAAGCAGAGAAAAACTTTTTTAAACTTTTACAAAATCCTCCAAGGAGACTATCTTCAATGGGTCCATAAGGTTCCTGCCTGTTCACTGAGACTTCATTGAGTCCTGATTCCCTCTGCTTCCTTAGGAGTGCATTCCCTGTCTCAGAATTTGAAATCAAAATATCAAGCAATTTAGATGTTGATTAATTAAATTCTGCCTTTCAAATTTTCAGGTATTAAAGAAATTATCCAATAAGAGGAATTATTTTCTCTGCACTAAGAATGGAGTGAGGTGCCATCACCATGTACACACTGCAAAGCAATATGCCCTCACTCTGAGGCACAAAACTGGTATTACTCATCTTTTCATAAATTATTTTAATTCAGTTCTGGAAAAACTTTTAATATAGATACTTTCCCTTTCTCCATCCACATACTCATTTGCATTTTCAGTTTCTAGGTTTGTAATATATATATTAAAAAATACTATTTAAATGTATAGTCCTTTGAGATTAACTGCTTTCTTCAGTTTACATATTTACAGAGAAATGGTACAGGCCCAAAGTCACTGTAAATAATTGGTGGGAAAAAAGATCAAATTAGATCAATGTGTTTTTGCCAAAGCCCATGTGGCCCAGAAGCTTTTTTTAGATGTACATGGCATTGTGTTCATCTATTGCTCTGTATTTCTCATTCTATGCTCATCTCTGGGTGATATCATTCATGCCCAGGAATTGTCAACTGTTATCAAGAAGACCTACAGCCTTTACTCTGAATGCTGGACTCATCTAGCAACTGCAACCTGATATTTCCTTTTGGACATTTCAAATGCCTCTCAAAATCCACCAATTTAAACTTTAACTCATGAACTTTTCCTATGTCCTCCTCTGCTAAAACGCATGGCCTCCTCCAGGGATGTCTGCCTCAGGGACGAGAACTACCATCCACCCTGCTGTGCAAACCACAAAGCACTGTCGCATTAGGGTCTGCTGATCTACATGTCTTAAAATATCTTTCACACTTGTTTTCTGTATTTCCAGTGGCTCCACTCTAGTCCAGCCTACGTTATCTGTTTCTGCAGTATCCATCCTACTGCTGTCCCTGAATTCACACTTGCCTCCTCTTCAGTCCATTCTGGACTCTGTAGGCAAAGTGATCTTCTAAAACTAAAATGTCTCTTCCATCCTGAAAATGTTTTAGGAACAATGAAATCCTCAACAGGGCATAAAACAATCTTTGTGACCAAGCCCATTCCTCTGCTATGACCCATAATCAGGATATGTCTCCTGCTCTGTGCCCGAATTAGAGCCCTAAGTTTGCTATGTGTCCATGATATGTGTCCACTGATAAGTCTGACGCTTCACTAGACTAAACAATCTTAAAGGCGGGAATAATGTGCATTTTTCTCAGTCTCATTCTAGAAGTAACACAGTTCATAGCACCAATAGATGCCCTACAAATAACTCTTCAGTGGGTGATGAACAGGTGACCTTTTATTGAAGGATAAGTAGCCCTCTGGAGATACAATTTCAGAAAGATATAGATTCAGGATATTACTTTCCTATGGAACCCTTCTACCTCTCCCAGAATATTTGAAATTCCAAGACTAAGGCACAAGGCCTTTTATTCCACTATTTGAAAGAAGGCTTAAAATAGAAAAGCCCTTGGGAGCTAGGGGAAATATATTTAGGCCCTGGAGACAGTATGTCAAAGAGAGAAAAAGGGAAGCTAAAAGGGAGGCTGCTTCCCTTGCAATTTCCCTGAGGCCTCAGAGGAGTTACCAGACAACAGATCAGGGTGTTTCTAAAGCTCCTTCTCCTTATAACTGTGGATTTAATTTCATTCCAGTTTCTAGACTCAATGCTGTTCAAGGGCAAGGGAAATTGAAGGACTTGGGAATCTCAGGCACTCCAGAATTCAGCGAAGCTTGTCTGGACCTTGTAATTTAGGCATAAGATCTATGATTCTTTTTTTTTAAGGAAAAAACCATGCTTAATTGAAAAATAAAGCAATGCATCTGAAATAAGACTCTGTTTAACAACATAAACTGTAACTGCTGAGGCCTGTTAAGTGGTACTATGAAATTTAGGTATAAATTATCAACACAGTTTCTTCCCTTACCCCAATTCAGCCATCTGCATATTAAAAACAAGGACTGTCTCATTAATTTGAACTGTGTACCTGTAAAGCCAATCCCTATTCCTAAACAACTGATCAAAGGATGGGAGGTTTTAAACAAAGATTTCCATACTGAGGAGCTCCCAGATAACAGCAAAGAAAGTCAATATTTTCCTTATGAAAAACTTACATGAGAGAGAGGGTGGGATGATTTGGGATAATGGCATTGTAACATGTATAATATCATATAAGAAACAAATCGCTAGTCCAGGTTCGATGCAGGATACAGGATGCTTGGGGCTGGTGCACTGGGATGACCCAGAGGGATGATATGGGGAGGGAGGTGGGAGGGGGGTTCAGGATTGGGAACACGTATACACCCGTGGCGGATTCATGTTGATGTATGGCAAAACCAATACAATATTGTAAAGTAATTAGCCTCCAATCAAAATAAATAAATTAAAAAAAACTTACATGAAAGACACATAAGACAATAAATGATATTTAACTAATCCACAAACTTTAAAACACAATTTCATCAAAATGACCTCTACAATTTTCCTTTAAAGACATTCTCAAATCTCAGAATGGTTTAACGTGACATACTGGAAGTACTACATTTTGAAAGAAAGTACTAAAGTTATTGACAGAATGTGGTCCACTGGAGAAGGGAATGGCAAACCACTTCAGTATTCTTGCCTTGAGAACCCCATGAACAGTATGAAAAGGCAAAATGATAGGATACTGAAAGAGGAACTCCCCAGGACTGTAGGTGCCCAATATGCTATTTGAGATCAGTGGAGAAATCACTCCAGAAAGAATGAAGGGAGGGAGCAAAGGCAGAAACAACACCGAGATGCGGATGTGACTGGTGATGGAAGTAAAGTCCAATGCTGTAAAGAGCAATATTGCATAGGAACCTAGAATGTTAGGTCCATGAATCAAGGCAAACTGAATGTGGTCAAACAGGAGATGGCAAGAGCGAACGTCGACATTCTAGGAATCAGCAACTAAGATGGACTGGAATGGGTGAATTTAACTCAGATGACCATTATATCTACTACTGTGGGCAGGAATCCCTTAGAAGAAATGGAGTAGCATCATAGTCAACAAAAGAGTCCAAAATGCAGCACTTGGATGCAATCTCAAAAACGACAGAATGATCTTTGTTCATTTCCAAGGCAAACCATTCAGTATTACGGTAATGCAAGTCTATGCCCTGACCAGTAATGCTGAGGAAGCTAAACTTCAACGGTTCTATGAAGACCTTTGTTGCTGCTAAGTCGCTTCAGTCATGTCCGACTCTGTGCGACCCCAGAAATGACAGCCCACCAGGCTCCCCTGTCCCTGGGATTCTCCAGGCAAGAACACTGGAGTGGGTTGCCATTTCCTTCTCCAATGAATGAAAGTGAAAAGTGAAAGGGAAGTCGCTCAGTCATGTCCGACTCTTAGCGACCCCGTGGACTGCAGCCTACCAGGCTCCTCTGTCCATGGGATTTTCCAGGCAAGAGTACTGGAGTGGGGTGCCATTGCCTTCTCCAATGAAGACCTATAAGACCCTTTAAAACTAATACCCCAAAAAGATGCCTTTTTTATTATAGGGGACTGGAATGAAAAAGTACAAAGTCAAGAAACACCTGGAGTAACAGGCAAATTTGGCCTTGGAGTAGAGTGAAGCAGGGCAAAGGCTAATAGAGTTTTGCCAAGAGAACACACCGGTCACAGAAAATCCTCTCTTCGAAAAACACAAGAGAAGACTCTACACATGGACATCACCAGATGGCCAACACCAAAATCATATTGATTATATTCTTTGTAGCCAAAGATGGAAAAGCTCTATACAGTCAGCAAAAACAAGACGGGGAGCTGACTGTGGCTCAGATCATGAACCCCTTATTGCCAAATTCAGACTTAAATTGAAGAAAATGGGGAAAACCACTAAACCACTCAGGTATGACCTAAATCAAATCCCTTATGATTATACAGTGGAATTAAGAAATAGATTTAAGGGACTAGATATGATAGGCAAGAGTGCCTGATGAACTATGAGTGGAGATTCTTGACATTGTACAGGAGACAGGGATAAAAACCATCCCCAAGAAAAAGAAATGCAAAAAAGCAAAATGGCTGTCTGAGAAGGTCTTACAAATAGCTGTCAATAGAAGAGAAGCAAAAAGCAAAGGAGAAAAGGAAAGATATACCCATTTGAATAAAGAGTTTCAAAGAATAGCAAGGAGAGATAAGAAAGCCTTCCTTAGCAATCAATGCTAAGGAATAGAGGAAAACAATAGGATGGGAAAGACTAGAGATCTCTTCAAGAAAATTAGAGATACCAAGGGAACATGTCATGCAACGACAGGCTCAAAAAAGGACAGAAATGGTATGTATCTAACAGAAGCAGTGGCAAGAATACACAGAAGAACTGTACAAAAAAGATCTTCATGACCCAGATAATCACGATGGTGTGATCACTCACCTAGAACCAGACATCTTGGAATGGGAAGTCGAGTGGGCCTTAGGAAGCATCACTAGGAACAAAGCTAGTGGAGGTGATGGAACTCCACTTGAGCTATTTCAAATCCTAAAAGATGATGTAGTGAAAGTTCTGCACTCTATATGCCAGCAAATTTGGAAAATTTAGCAGTGGTCACAGGACTGGAAAAGGTCAGTTTTCATTCCAATCCTTAAGAAAGGCAATGCAAAAGAATGCTCAAACTACCACACAATTGCCCTCATCTCACACGCTACTAACGTAATGCTTAAAATTCTATAAGCAAGGCTTCAACAATACATGACCTATGAACTTCCAGATGTTCAAACTGGTTTTAGAAAAGGCAGACGAACCAGAGATCAAATTGCCAACATCTGCTGGATCATTGAAAAAGCAAGGGAGTTCCAGAAAAACATCTATTTCTGCTTTATTGACTATGCCAAAGCCTTTGGCTGTGTGGATCACAATAAACTGTGGAAAATCCTGAAAGAGATGGGAATACCAGACCACCTGACCTGCCTCTTGAGAAACCTATATGCAGGTCAGGAAGCAACAGTTAGAACTGGACGTGGAACAACAGACTGGTTCCAAGTAGGAAAAGGAGTACGTCAAGGCTGTATATTGTCACCCTGCTTATTTAACTTATATGCAGAGTACATCATGAGAAATGTTGGGGTGGATGAAGCTCAACCTGGAATCAAGATTGCCGGGAGAAATATCAATATCCTCAGATATGCAGATGACACCACCCTTATGGCAGAAAGTGAAGAGGAACTAAAGAGCCTCTTGATGAAAGTGAAAGAGGAGAGGCAAAAAGTTGGCTTAAAGCTCAACATTCAGAAAACTAAGATCATAGCATCTGGTCCCATCACTTCATGACAAATAGATGGGAAAACAGTGGCAGACTTTGTTCATTTGGGCTCCAAATTCACTGCAGATGGTGACTGCAGCCATGAAATTAAAAGATGCTTACTCTTGGAAGGAAAGTTATGACCAATCTAGACGTCATATTAAAAAGCAGAGACATTACTTTGCCAACAAAGATCCATCTAGTCAAGGCTATGTTTTTTTTCTGGGTGAGAGTTGGACTATAAAGAATTGATGCTTTTGAATTGTGGTGTTGTAGAAGACGCTTGAGAGTCCCTTGGACTGCAAGGAGATCCAACCAGTCCATCCTAAAGGTGATCAGTCCTGAGTGTTCATTGGATTGACTGATGCTGAAACTGAAACTCCAATACTTTGGCCTCCTGATGTGAACAGTGGACTCATTTGAAAAGCCCTGATGCTGGGAAAGATTGAAGGCAGGACAAGAAGGGGACGACAGAGGATCAGATGTTTGGATGGCATCACCAATTTGATGGACATGAGTTTGGGTAGACTCCGGGAGTTGGTGATGGACAGGGAGGCCTGGTGTGCTGCAGTCCATGGGGTCACAAAGAGTCATACATGACTGAACAACTGAACTGAATGTAAGATAAAAACAAAAGGGATTCTCTTTTCAGCATTACAAGATAATATTGTAAGTTTTAACTTTTAACTTATCAAAAGAATTTGTTTTTAGATGACCCACCTTTATTTTTCAATTAAAAATACTAAAACAATAGACTGAACTATAGACTTCCCTCATAGCTCAGTTGGTAAAGAATCTGCCTGCAATGCAGGAGACCCCAGTTCAATTCCTGGTTTGGGAAGATCTGCTGGAGAAGTAATAGGCTGCCCACTCCTGTATTCTTGGGCTTCCCTTGTGGCTCAGCTGGTAAAGAATCCACCTGCAATGCTGGAGACCTGGGTTCAATCCCTGGGTTGGTAAGACCCCCTGGAGAAAGGAACGGCTACCCACTCTAGTATTGTGGCCTAAAGAATTCCATGGACTGTATAGTCCATGGGGTCACAAAGACTCGAACACGAGTGAGCCACTTTCACTTTCAATTTTATTAATATATACATCAACTTATTGAAACAGTGACTTCATAAAGTTTTCTCCCTAAAGACGGCACTTTCAGGTACAAAGATGCAGACATCTACAGCCTTCAGATGTTTATTTTAAAAGATTCTTCAACAGCATTTTGATAGCTAGTTTCCTCATCTAGCTGAAGATTCACAAATTCTCCGTAATCAAACTGATGTCTTTTGATTTCGATGACTAACAAAATTTCGAGTAATCTAGCTAGATCTCCCCAAGGAAGAGATACACAAATAGGCCACATCCCAGGAAGCATTCTGAAAGGTGATCACTGTCACAGTGATCCAGGAAATGCTCTCTCATCATATTTGATTCTTGACGCAAAGGACACTTTAAAGTGGGATGCCCAGAAGAGCTTGTGTTCTCTTGGTAAGATTCTGTGTTGTCAGGTATGGATGTTTCAGTCTTATTACTGTTCCCTACTGAATTTTGAGAGATCTTAAAGTTTGGAATGACAGAAGAAACACCATATTCCTCTCAATACTTCTTATGAGATTTGTAATGATGTCTCATGCAATAGAATTGAATCTGTTTTGCACAGCATCTGCAGCTACCAGAAAATTTCCTCATGATATTTTCAAGGTCTAAGGCCCATTCAGGACACTCTCTCTCTCTCCTAGTTACATTTCCACGACAGAAGGGACAGTATATTCCGCTTTCTGTCATTGCAGTCAGGAAACATTTTCTACAGAAAACGTGCAGACAGGTCACGGTATACATGGGAGTTGTGAACACCTCCTGACAAACGGGGCAGAAGAAAACATCCTTGATATAGGATGAGGCCACAGAGAGCTCCTCACCCATGGTGGGGTATGGGGATGAAGGAAACCACAGGGGCAGTGGCCAAAGTAGTGGGTGACCAGGGTTCGGACCCCCTGCATGAACCCTGATATCTATGACTCTTATCCCAATCCTTCTGTTTGAAATTTCTGCCCTAGTGCTAACAACCTGTGCACAATTGTTATTTCTAAGATCTGTGTCTTTTATATCTTGTCCAGTACTGTCTGCTTCCTTGTGTCCCTCCAAGTTCAAGAGCTGCAGTACTGGTAGAAATCCCACCCCTAGACAGAATATGCTTTGTAGTTTCTAGTTAGTCGCTCAGTTGTATCCAAATCTTTGCCACCCCAAGGAATATAGAATGCCAGGCTCCTCTGTCCAAGGGATTTTCCAAGCAAGAATGCTTGAATGGGTTGTCACTTCCTTCTCCAGGGGATCTTCCCGACCCAGGGATCACACTTGCGTCTCCCGCTTGGAGGCAGGTTCTTCAGCGCTGAGCCATCTGGGAGCCTCGAGAGGTCATGGCAGAAGCTGGCAAATCCTTGGTGGCGAGTTTTTGCCCCAACTGCCTGGATTCTCTACTCCTCTGCTTTGTCAGGACATCAGTTCAGTTCAGTCGCTCAGTGGTGTCCGACTCTTTGCAACCCCATGGACTGCAGCACACCAGGCCTCCCTGTCCATCACCACCTCCTGCAGTCTACTCAAACTCATGTCCATTGAGTCTGTGATGGTATCCTAACCTCTGATCCTCTGTCTTCCCCTCCCTCACCCACCTTCAAGCTTTCCCAGCATCAGGGTTTTCCCAGTGAGTCAGCTCTTCGCATCAGGTGGCCAAAGTAGTAGAGTTTCAGCTTCAGCATCAGTCCTTTCAATGAACACACAGGACTGGTCTCCTTTAGGATGGACTGGTTGGATATCCTTGCAGGCCAAGGGACTCTCAAGAGTCTTCTGCAACACCACAGTTCAAATGCATCAATTCTTTGGCACTCAGCTTTTTTCACAGTACAACTCTCACATCCATACATGACTACTGGAAAAACCATAGCCTTGACTAGATGGACCTCTGTTGGCTAAGCAATGTCTCTGCTTTTTAATATGCTGTATAGGTTGGTCATAACATTCTTTCCAAGGAGTCAGTGTCTTTTAATTTCATCACAGTCACCATTAGCAGTGATTTTGGAGCCCAAAATAATAAAGTCTGTCACTGTTTCCCCTTCTATTTCCCATGAAGTGATGGGACTGAATGCTATGATCTTAGTTTTGTGAATGTTGAGTTTTAAGCCAACTTTTTCACTCTCCTCTTTCACTTTCAACAATAGGCTCTTTAGTTCTTCTTCACTTTCTGCCATAAGGGTGGTGTCATCTGCATATCTGAGGTTAATGATATTTCTCCTGGCAATCTTGATTCCAGCTTGTTCTTCATTCAGACCAGTATTTCTCATGATGTACTCTGCATATAAGTTAAACAAGCAGGGTGACAATATACAGTCTTGATGTACTCATTTCCCTATTTAGAACCAGTCCATTGTTCCATGTCCGGCTCTAAATGTTGCTTCTTGACCTGCATACAAATTTCTCAAGAGGTAGGTCAGGTGGTCTGGTATTCCCATATCTTTCATAATTTTCCAAAGGTTGTTGTGATCCATACAGTCAAAGGCTTTGGCATAGTCAATAAAGCAGAAGTAGATGCTTTTCTGGAACTCTCTTGCTTTTTCAATGATCCAGTGGATGTTGGCAATTTGATCTCTGGTTTCTTTGCCTTTTCTAAATCCAATTGAACATCTGGAAGTTCACAGGTCATGTTCTGTTGAAGCCTGGCTTGGAGAATTTTGAGCATTACTTTGCTAGTTCATGAGATGAGTGCAATTGTGCGGTAGTTTGAGCATTCTTTGGCATTGCCTTTCTTTGGGATTGGAATGAAAACTGACCTTTTCCAGTCCTGTGGCCACTGCACAGTTTTCCAAATTTGCTGACATATTGAGTGCAGCACTTTCACAGCATCACCTTTTAGGATTTAAAATAGCTCATCTGGAGTTCCATTAGCTCCACTAGCTTTGTTTGTAGTGATGCTTCCTAAGGCCCACTTGACTTCACATTCCAGGATATCTGGCTCTAGGTGAGTGATCACATCATTGTGATTATCTGGGTCATGAAGATCTTTTTTGTATAGTTCTTCTGCTTCTTCATATCTTCCGTTTCTGTTAGGTCCATACCTTTTCTGTCCTTTATTGAGCCCATCTTTTCATGAAAAGTTCCCTTGGTATCTCTAACTTTCTTAAAGAGCTCTCTAGTCTTTCCCATTCTATTGTTCTCTTCTAATTCTTTGCATTGATCATTGAGGAAGGCTTTCTTATCTCTCCTTGCCAATCTTGGAACTCTGCATTCAAATGGTATATCTTCTTCCTTTTCCCTTTGCCTTTCTCATCTCTTCTTTTCATAGCTGTTTGTAAGGCCTCCTCAGACAACCATTTTGGTTTTTTGAATTTCTTTTTCTTGTGGAAGCTCTTGATCACTGCTTCCTTTTCAAGGTTACAAACCTCCTTCATAGTTCTTCAGGCACTCTAACAGACCTAACCCCTTGAATCTATTTGTCACTTCCACTGTATATTCATAAGGGAGCTGATTTAAGTCATACCTGAATGGTCTAGTGGTTTTTCCCACTTTCTTCAACTTAAGTCTGAATTTGGCAATAAGGAGTTCATGATCTGAGCCACAGTCAGCTCCTGGTCTTATTTTTGCTGACTGTATAGACCTGCGGTGGTGGCCAGGAGGAGTTACCCCACACCCGAGGCCAGGGGCGGTGGCCGGGAGGACCAACCCCATATCCAAGGAGCGGCGGATGCACGGGCGCAGGAGGGCCTAGAGGAGCTATCCCACGTTGAAGGTCAGGAAGGGCGGTGGTGAGGAGATACCCCTCGTCCAAGGTAAAGAGCAGCGGCTGCACTTTGCTGGGACAGCCATGAAGAGATACCCCATGCCCAAGGCAAGACAAACCCAAGTAAGATGGTAGGTGTTGCAAGAGGGCATCAGAGGGCAGACACACTGAAACCATACTCACAGGAAACTAGTCAATATAATCACACTAGGACCACAGCCTTGTCTAACTCAGTGAAACTAAGCCATGTCTGTAGGGCAACCCAAGACAGGCGGGTCATGGTGGAGAGATCTGACAGAACGTGGTCCACTGGAGAAGGGAATGGCAAACTACTTCAGTATTCTTGCCTTGAGGACCCCATGAACAGTATGAAAAGGCAAAATGATAGGATACTGAAAGAGGAACTCCCCAGGTCAGTAAGTGCCCAATATGCTACTGGAGATCAGTGGAGATATAACTCCAGAAAGAATGAAGGGATGGGGCCAAACCAAAAACAATACCCAGGTGTGGATTGACTGGTGACAGAAGCAAGGTCCGATGCTTAAAGAGTAATATTGTATAGGAACCTGGAAAGTCAGATCCATGAATCAAGGCAAATTGGAAGTGGTCAAACAAGAGATGGAAAGAGTGAACGTTGACATTCTAAGAATCAGCAAACTCAAATGGACTGGAATGGGTGAAGTTAACTCAGATGACCATTATATCTACTACTGCGGACAGGAATCCCTCAGAAGAAATGGAGTAGCCATCATGGTCAACAACAGAGTCTGTAATGCAGTACTTGGATGCAATCTCAAAAATGACAGAATGATTTTTGTTCGTTTCCAAGGCAAACCATTCAATAACTCAGTAATCCAAGTCTATGCCCCAACCAGTAATGCTGAAGAAGCTGATGTTGAACGGTTCTATGAAGACCTACAAGACCTTTTAGAACTAACACCCAAAAAAGATGTCCTTTTCATTATAGGGGACTGGAATGCAAAAGTAGGAAGTCAAGAAGCACCTGGAGTAACAGGCAAATTTGGCCTTGGAATAGGGAATGAAGCAGGGCAAAGACTAATAGAGTTTTGCCAGGAAAATGCACTGGTCATAGCAAACACCCTCTTTCAACAACACAAGAGAAGACTCTACACATGGACATCACGAGATGGTCAACACCAAAATCAGATTGATTATGTTCTTTGCAGCCAAAGATGGAGAAGCTCTATACAGTCAACAAAAACAAGACCAGGAGCTGACTGTGGCTCAAATCATGAACTCTTTATTGCCAAATCAGACTTAAATTGAAGAAAGTACAGAAAACCATCGGAGAAGGCAATGGCACCCCACTCCAGCACTCTTGCTTGGAAAATTCCATGGATGGAAGAGCCTGCTAGGCTGTAGTTCATGGAGTCCCTAAGAGTTGGCCATGACTGAACAACTTCATTTTCACTTTTCACTTTCATGCACTGGAGAAGGAAATGGCAACCCACTCCAGTGTTCTTGCCTGGAGAATCCCAGGGACGGCGGAGCCTATTAGGCTGCTGTTTATGGGGTCGCACAGAGTCAGACACAACTGAAGCGACTTAGCAGGGAAAACTACTAGACTATTCAGGTATGACCTAAATCAAATTCCTTATGATTATACAGTGGAAGTGAGAAATAGTTTTAAGGGACTAGATCTGATAGATAGAGTGCCTGATGAACTAGGGACTGAGGTTTGTGACACTGTACAGGAGACAGGGATCAAGACCATCCCCATGGAAAAGAAATGCAAAAAAGCAAAATGGTTGTCTGGGGAGGCCTTACAAATAGCTGTGAAAAGAAGAGAAGCGAAAAGCAAAGGAGAAAAGGAAACATATAAGCATCTGAATGCAGAGTTCCAAAGAATAGAAAGAAGAGATAAGAAAGCCTTCCTCAGTGATCAATGCAAAAAAATAGAGGAAAACAACAAAATGGGAAAGACTAGAGATCTCTTCAAGAAAATTAGAGATACCAAGGGAATATTTCATGCAAAGATGGGCTCGATAAAGGACAGAAATGGTATGGACCTAACAGAAGCAGAAGGTATTAAGAAGAGGTGGCAAGAATACACAGAGGAACTGTACAAAAAAGATCTTCATGACCCAGATAATCATGATCGTGTGATCACTGACCTAGAGCCAGACATCCTGGAATGTGAAGTCAAGTGGGCCTTAGAAAGCAACACTACGAATAAAGCTAGTGGAGGTGATGGAATTCCAGTTGAGCTATTTCAAATCCTGAAAGATGATGCTGTGAAAGTGCTGCACTCAATATGCCACCAAATTTGGAAAACTCAGCAGTGGTCACAGGACTGGAAAAGGTCAGTTTTCATTCCAATCCCAAAGAAAGGCAATGCCAAAGAATGCTCAAACTACTGCATAATTGCACTCATCTCATATGCTAGTAAAGTAATGCTCAGAATTCTCCAAGCCAGGCTTCAGCAATACATGAACTGTGAACTTCCTGATGTTCAAGCTGGTTTTAGAAAAGGCAGAGGAACCAGAAATCAAATTGCCAACATCCGCTGGATCATGGAAAAAGCAAGAGAGTTCCAGAAAAACATCTATTTCTGCTTTATTGACTATGCCAAAGCCTTTGACTGTGTGGATCACAATAAACTGTGGAAAATTCTGAAAGAGATGGGAATACCAGACCACCTGATCTGCCTCTTGAGAAATTTGTATGCAGGTCAGGAAGCAACAGTTAGAACTGGACATGGAACAACAGACTGGTTCCAAATAGGAAAAGGAGTACATCAAGACTGTATATTGTCACCCTGTTTATTTAACTTCTATGCAGAGTACATCATGAGAAACGCTGGACTGGAAGAAACACAAGCTGGAATCAAGATTGCCGGGAGGAACATCAATAACCTCAGATATGCAGATGACACCACCCTTATGGCAGAAAGTAAAAAGGAACTAAAAAGCCTCTTGATGAAAGTGAAAGTGGAGAGTGAAAAAGTTAGCTTAAAGCTCAACATTCAGAAAATGAAGATCATGGCATCCGGTCCCATGACTTCATGGGAAATAGATGGGGAAACGGAAACAGTGTCAGACTTTATTTTTTGGGGCTCCCAAATCACTGCAGATGGTGACTGCAGCCATGAAATTAAAAGACGCTTACTCCTTGAAAGGAAAGTTATGACCAACCTAGATAGCATATTCAAAAGCAGAGACATTACTTTGCCAACAAATGTCCGTCTAGTCAAGCATATGGTTTTTCCTGTGGTCATGTATGGATGTGAGAGTTGGACTGTGAAGAAGGCTGACTGCCGAAGAACTGATGCTTTTGAACTGTGGTGTTGGAGAAGACTCTTGAGAGTCCCTCGGACTGCAAGGAGATCCAACCAGTCCATTCTGAAGGAGATCAGCCCTGGGATTTCTTTGCAAGGAATGATGCTAAAGCTGAAACTTCAGTACTTTGACCACCTCATGCGAAGAATTGACTCATTGGAAAATACTCTGATGCTGGGAGGGTTTGGAGGAAGGAGGAAAAGGGGACGACAGAGGATGAGATGGCTGGATGGCATCACTGACTCGATGGACGTGAGTCTGAGTGAACTCTGGGAGTTGGTGATGGACAGGGAGGCCTGGCGTGCTGCGATTCATGGGGTCGCAAAGAGTCGGACATGACTGAGCAACTGAACTGAACTGAACTGGTAGAGCTTCTCCATCTTTGGCTGCAAAAAATATAATCAATCTGATTTCAGTATTGACCATCTGGTGATGTCCATGTATAGAGTCTTCTCTTGTGGACCACAGCCTTGTCTAACTCAATGGAACTATGAGCCAAGCCATGTAGGGCTGCCCAAGATCAACCAGTCATGGTGGAGAGTTCTTACAAAACGTGTTCCCCTGGAAAATGGAATAGCAAACCACTTCAGTATCCTTGCCTTGAGAACCCCATGAACAGTATGAAAAGGCAAAAAGATTGGACACTGAAAGATGAACTTCCCAGGTCGGTAGGTGCCGAATATGCTACCACAAATCAGTGGATAAATAACTCCAGAAAGAATGAAGGGATGGAGCCAAGGCAAAAACAACACCGTGACGTGGATGTGACTGGTGATGGAAGTAAAGTCCGATGCTGTAAAGAGCAATATTGCATAGGAACCTGGAATGTTAGGTCCATGAATCAAGGCAAATTGGAAGTGGTCAAACAGGAGATGGCAAGAGTGCATGTCGATATTCTAGGAATCAGCAACTTAAAATGGACTGAAATGAATTTAATTCATTCCAATTGAGTGAATTTAACTGGGTGAATTTAACTCAGATGACCATTATATCTACTACTGTGGGCAAGAATCCCTTAGAAGAAATGGAGTAGCTATCATAGTCAACAATAGAGTCCAAAATACAGTACTTGGATGCAATCTCAAAGACGACAGAATGATCTCTGTTCATTTCCAAGGCAAATCATTCAATATCACAGTAATCCAAGTAATGCACCAACCAATAACACTGAAGAAGCTGAAGTTGAAAGGTTCTATGAAGACCTACGAGACCTTCTAGAACTAACACCCAAAAGAATGTCCTTTTCATTATAGGGGACTGGAATGCAAAAGCAGGAAGTCAAGAAATACCTTGAGTAATAGGCAAATTTTGGCAAAGACAATGGCACTCCATTCCAGTACTCTTGCCTGGAAAATCCTATGGACAGAGGAGGCTGGTGGGCTGCAGTCCATGGCGTTGCTAAGAGTAGGACACAACTGAGTGACTTCACTTTCACTTTTCGTTTTCATGCATTAGAGAAGGAAATGGCAACCCACTCCAGTGTTCTTGCCTGGAGAATCCCAGGGACGGGGGAGCCTGGTGGGCTGCACAGAGTCAGACATCACTGAAGCCACTTAGCAGCAGCAGCAGCAACAGGCAAACTTGGCCTTGGAGTAGAGAATGAAGCAGGGCAAAAGCTAATAGAGTTTTGCCAAGAGAATGCACTCATCAGGACATTAAGGAGGTCCTTTTTTGAACCATACTTGGACTGTTATCAGATGGCGGTCTATTACTCAAATCCTTCTTCCTGAGAGTCTCTGCTCCACATGAATGTGCAGGTCTAATATCAAATCCCGATTCCTCCCTATTTGTCACACATCATTGATTTTATTTGTCCTATTCAGTTATATCATCACTCTGTAGGCTGAAAAGCAGAGACATTACTTTGCCAACAAAGGTCCGTCTAGTCAAGGATATGGTTTTTCCAGTGGTCATGTATGGATGTGAGAGTTGGACTGTGAAGAAGGCTGAGCGCCAAAGAATTGATGCTTTTGAACTGTGGTGTTGGAGAAGACTGTTGAGAGTCCCTTGGACCGCAAGGATATCCAACCAGTCCATTCTGAAGGAGATCAGCCCTGGGATTTCTTTGCAAGGAATGATGCTAAAGCTGAAACTTCAGTACTTTGGCCACCCTTATGCAAAGAGTTGACTCATTGGAAAAGACTCTGATGCTGGGAGAGATTGGGGGCAGGAGGAGAAGGGGACAACAGAGGATGAGATGGCTGGATGGCATCACTGACTCGATGGACGTGAGTCTGAGTGAACTCCGGGAGTTGGTGATGGACAGGGAGGCCTGGCGTGCTGGGATTCATGGGGTCGCAAAGAGTCAGACATGACTGAGCGGCTGAACTGAACTAAACTGAACTGAGGCTAAGAAGATTGAACAAAGTGCTTCTTTGGAGAAGAGATGCTAGGATGGCCCCAGTTAACCCCACCTTCCGATATCCCATGTTTTCTGTACAATCTCCTTAGCCTGAGTGTTGGCAGGACCTGTGATTTATTTCTAAGCAGGGGAAAAAGGCAAAGTGGATGAGAAGTCATTTCCTTGATTATGTTACATTCAACTGTAACTTCCTTCTTGTCGGATAACTTTCTCTATTGATTCTATCCTATCCACTGATTTACTCATTGTTGGTTTTGACTATGTAAACTGGCCAATGCAGTATCCTACATGACAAAGAACTCAGGGAAGCCTTCAGCTAACAGGCAGCAAGAAGCTGATATTCTTCAATAAGGAAATGGATAAACAAGCTCTAATATATCCATATGATAGAATACAATTCAGCAATTTTAAAAGAGAATGAGGTATCAACTCACTTAAAGATAGGGGAGATTCTTAATTGCCTTCAGTATTGGTGACTGAAAGAAGTCAGTCTCAAGGGCTATGTACTGTATAATTCCATTTGTATAATGTTATCACAAACACAAAACTGAGACAGTGAACAGGTCAGTGATAGGTGAAGATTTGGAGGGGGGCTGTATAAGTGAAGCGGAAGAGATTTTTTGGTGCAGTTCAACTATATTATATTATACTGTAATGGTGTATACATGATCCTACACATTTGTCAAAACCCATGGAATTTTAGAGGGGACTGAATTTTAAAGTATGCAGATTTTTAAAAAGTCATTTAGGAGTCCAGGGAATCCCAGAATGGAAATGCAGACTGTGACAAAAGAATATGCTTTCCAAATGTATACAACTGTGGGAATTAAGGCAAGAAAATACAGACCTAAGTAACTTTGGAAACAGGCAGAGTTTGTAAGACTAAAGACAAAAGGAACTACACATAACCACTGTCCTCTAGTCTAAGGATATAGACAAACACATCTGAAATCACTACTCATGTATACCAGAATCAAACACTCAAGTGAATGAATAGCTGATGATAGAAGCCAGGTTTCTCACTGCTTAAGTGAGAGATCACAGAAAAACACTAAGAAAAGCCTAGATTGATCCATGTGATACCAAATTACATCTGGATGCATAGGAATGAACTCATCTTTAGCTTAGTACAGATATAGCTGGATATCTAGACCAAGGTATGTGTATATTCACGGGTTCAGATACACACACATCTGGAGAAGGAAATGGCAACCCATTCCAGTACTCTTGCCTGGAAAATCCCATGGACGGAGGAGCCTGGTAGGCTACAGTCCATGGGGTCACAAAGGGTTGGACACAACTGAGTGACTTCACTTTCTTTCTTTCTATACACACACATACTATATTGTTTTGTCTACTAAATGGATCTGATAGCAACAACAAAACATCAGCTATAGATTTCTAATTATATCCTCCAATAAAAGGCACCAGGGCTCCCTGGAGAAATAGAGATGGAGTGGAGATGGAAACATACAAGATGAGCATTTTATGATGCCAGAACATAAGGAATTGCTAAATAATAGTAACAGTGACTATTACATAATAGGATTATACTAGGGGGACAGGAGGCAACTGAAGGAGTGCCCAATGTCCAAAGCTGGAATAATTAAGAGCAAAATATCAAAGAGTAGTACTGGCTTATAAACCAAAAGATACAGTAAACAAACATAAACATACAGGAGGCTATACTGATATAAGTGAATGAATAAATGACAATCAAACCAATTGTGCAGAAAATTCCAAATAATCAAGGTGGATACTCTACCTTTAAGGAGATGGGAGGATAACTTTATACTCCCTGAAGTATGAACTGACAAAGTAATTTCTTCCAATGAGTATGGTATGCAAAAGAGAAAGGAATGACTACAGTGGAGAAACCTGACAAACAGCACCTTAAGTCAGATGATTAAGATCAACAAGAAGTCATGTTAACAGGATGTGCCTTTGCTATGGGGTGTTAAGATGGGCACTTTACCTTTGTGATCATCCTCCCCAAATCCCATAAACACAGTCTAACTTATAAAAAAAGAAATGCCTACAAAACACTGGTCTAGTACTCCTCAAAACTATCAAAGGCGTCAAAAACATGACAAATTCTGAGAAACTGTCACAGTCAAGAGAAGCTTAAGGGGACAGAGCAACTAAATATGATATCTTGGATGGGCTCTGGGGTAGATAAAGAAGACATTAGGTAAAAACCAAGAAAATATCAGTAACATATGGACTTAATTAATGATACTGCACCAGTATCGGTTCATTAATTATGACAAATGTACTATACTAACATAAGATTCATTGGAAAAGACTCTGATGCTGGGAGGGATTGGGGGCAGGAGGAAAAGGGGACGACAGAGGATGAGATGGCTGGATGGCATCACCGACTCGATGGACATGAGTTTGAGTGAACTTCGGGAGATGGTGATGGACAGGGAGGCCTGGCGTGCTGCCATTCATGGGGTCGCAAAGAGTCGGACATGACTGAGCGACTGAACTGAACTGAATATAAGATATTACTAACATGAGAAACTGCGTGTGGGGTCTATGGAAACTGTATTATCTCTGCAATGTCTCTGTAAATCTAAATCTATTCTCACATGAAAAAGATAATTTCAAAACAAGATAAGCCAGACACTGGCAGAAAATACTAGCAGTGTATATGTGTGATAAAGAAGTTATTCACAATATTTTAAGAACTCTAAAATTCAACAATTAAAAACAGTTCAATTTTTTAAATGGTCTAAAATCTTGAACAGACACTACCAAACAGAAAAAAAAGTATGTGAGTGGCCAGAAAGCACAGGACATGGAACTCAGCATCACCAGCCTGAGGGGATGCAAGTTAAAGCTATCAGGAGATGGTGCTTCACAGCCCTGGGATAGGTCAAAGGGACAAACCACCACCAAGTACTGACGAGGATGTGAGGCAACTGCAACTCCCGGCCACTGATGATGGGAGGGTAAGATAAATAAACTACTTGGGAAAGCTCTTTGACAATTTATTATAACTTTAAATGGATACCTGCCTCATGATCTAATGGCAGAAAGCAAACAGGAACTAAGGAGCCTCTTTTTTTTTTTTTTTTTAAATTAGAACTGATTCAAATGTATTCTTTTTTTTTTTTTTTTGTCTTTCTATGTTTGCATCTTTGTTCAAAGCCATCTTAAGCACTTGTTATCTACAACTTCACACATCTCACTCCACATAAAGAGCCTCTTGATGAGAATGAAAGAGGAGGGTGAAGAGCTGGCTTGAAACTCAACATTCAAAAATGTAAGATCATGGCATCAGGTCCCATCACTTCATGGTAAATAGAAGGGTAAAAAGTGGAAACAGTGACAGATTTTATTTTCTTGGGCTCCAAAATCACTGTGGACAGTTACTACAGCCACAAAATTAAAAGACGCTTGCTCCTTGGAAGAAAAGCTATGACAAACCTAGACAGTGTATTAAAAAATGGAGACAACACTTTGTTGACAAAAGTCTGTGTAGTCAAAGCTATGGTTTTTCTAGTAGTCATGCGTGGATGTGAGAGCTAGACCATAAAGAAGGCTGAGCACTAAAGAATTGATGCCTTCAAACTGTAGTGCTGGAAAAGACTCTTGAGAGTCCCTTGGACAGCAAGATCAAACCAATCAATCCTAAAGGAAAACAAACCTGAATATTCATTGAAAGGACTGATGCTGAAAATGAAGTTCCAATACTTTGGCCACCTGATGCAAATAGCTAATTCATTGGAAAACACCCTGTTGCTGGGAAAGATTGAGGGCGGGAGGAGAAGGCAACAACAGAGGATAAGATGGTTAGATGATGTCACCAACTCAATGGACATGAGTCTGAGCAAAGTCTGGGAGCTAGTGAAGGACAGGGAAGCCTGGCGTTCTGCAGTTCATGGAGTCGCAAAAAGTCAGACACGACTTAGCCACTCAACAACAACAATCTTGTGATGCAGCAGTTTCACTCCCATTTACCCAAGTGAATGAGGACAAATGTCCACAAAATATAAAATTCCTAAGACATTTAGAAGACTGTTGACTGAAGTTTTAACTAAAAAGGTCCCAAAGTAAAAATAATCTGTCAGTTGATAGAACTGATAAACAAATTTTGGTCTATTCATTCAATGACATATTGCTCAATTTAAAAAACAAACAAACAAAAAATAAACTACTGATGCATGCCAGAAGATCAATGAATCTCACAAACATTATGTTGTGAGACAGAAAACTGAATACCCCTCCAAAAATATAATTATTCCTTTCACATCAAGTTCAAGAAAAAGGAGAAAGCAATCTGTTAAAGAAGTAAAAAATGTGCTGGAAATTGATTGGAAGAGGGCACAAGGGAACTTTTAGTGTAATGAAAATATTCTAAATCTTGATAATGTTGTTGAATACTTGGGCAAAACTTGCCAAATTATAAACTTAAGTTCTGTACAGTTCACTGTGCACACATTTTGCCTCAATTAAAAAAGACAAGAGACACTGTGAACAATTTTATGGAGATAAATTGGACAACACAGATGAAATTAATTTCTTCCATCTGGAAAAGAACCCTTAGCAAACCACGAATAGTGGCAAACCACAAATCTAACAAAGTGTTGCTAACAAACAAACAGACAACATCTTACTGGTGTAATAGAAAAACCTTTCCCTTTGAGTTTTCCCCTATTACCATATTTACAACAAGAAGTTCTGCTAAAAACCAGGTCTATTCAACACTACCTAGAAAAAAGAAATACAAGGTATAAAGACTAAGGCTATTGGATAGTCTATATACAATATTAGAAAATAAAATTTCAAAACAATATAATGTCTAATAGCTTTAAGTTTCCTTAAATAATTTATAATAAATCTAATGAAAGAAATGGAGATACTACTGTAAAATATCACTAAGAGAAATTAAAGACCTAGATAAATGAAATATTTTATATTATATCATATTACATTCAAGGATAAGAAAACTCAATATTGTTGTTTTCATCTGATACCAATTGATACGTACATTCAATGTGGTGGTAGTGGCTTAGCTGCTAAGTTGTGTTTGACTCTTACCACCCCCATGGACTGTAGCCTGCCAGCCTCTGTCCCTGGGATTTCCCAGGCATGGATACTGGAGTGGGTTGCCATTTCCTCCTCCAGGGGATCCTCCTGACCCAGGGATTGAGCCCAGGTGTCCTGCATTGGCAGGCAGATTCTTCTACCAGGGAAGTCCACATTCAATTCTAAACAAAATTCCAGCAGTTTTACTTTGGGTGGAAATTGGCAAGCTCATTCTAAAATGCACATAACACAAACTATGAATACTAGAAAAGGAGATATGAGAGAACAAACTTGAAACACTGCTTTATTGGCATCCGTCAGTTCAGTCGCTCAGTAGTGTCTGACTCTTTGTGACCCCATGAACCACAGCATGCCAGGCCTCCCTGTCCATCACCAACTCCCAGAGTCCACCCAAACTCCATGTCCTTTGAGTCGGTGTCCCCTTCTCCTCCTGCCCTCAATCTTTCCCAGCATCAGGGTCTTTTCCAATGAGTCAGCTCTTTGCATCAGGTGGCCAAAGTATTGGAGTTTCAGCTTCATCATCAGTCCTTCCAAAGACTATTCAGGACTGATCTCCTTTAGGATGGACTGGTTGGACCTCCTTGCAGTCCAAGGGACTCTCAAGAGTCTTCTCCAACACCACAGTTCAAAAGCATCAAGTCTTCAGTGCTCAGCTTTCTTCACAGGCCAAGTCTCACATCCATACCTGACCACTGGAAAACCATTGCCTTGACTAAACGGACCTTTGTTGACAAAGTAATGTCTCTGCTTTTTAATATGCTGTCTAGGTTGGTCATAACTTTCCTTCCAAGGAGTAAGCGTCTGTTAATTTCATGGCTGCAATCACCATCTACAGTGATTTTGGAGCCCAGAAAAATAAAATCAGCCACTGTTTCCCCATGTATTTTCCATGAAGTGATGGAACCGGATGCCATGATCTTTGTTTTCTGAATGTTGAGCCAAAAAAATGTTGGCTTTAAAACCAACTTTTTCACTCTCCTCTTTCACTTTCATCAAGAGGCTCTTTAGTTCTTCTTCACTTTCTGCCATAAGGGTGGTGTCATCTGCGTATCTGAGGTTATTGATATTTCTCCCGGCAATCTTGACTCCAGCTTGTGCTTCCTCCAGCCCAGCATTTCTCATGATGTACTCTGCATATAAGTTAAATAAGCAGGGTGACAATATACAGCCTTGACGTACTCCTTTTCCTATGTCCAGTTCCTATGTTGTTCCATGTCCAGTTCTAATTGTTGCTTCGTGACCTGTGAAAGATTCTTAAACAAGAGAGAATAGCATCAAGCACAAACAAAAAGGTTGATAAGTTGGATTCCATTAAAATATAAAACATCTGTACATAAAAAGTTACTGTTAAGAGAATAAGAAGATATACCACAAAGTAGAAGATGCTTTCAATACAGATATCTGAATAAAGACTTATAGAATATATAAAGATATTGTATAAATCAGTCAAAGAAAGCAGGCATTTTTAAAAGAGTTTAAGTACAGAACAGGAATTTCACCCCCCAAAAATATTCAAATGACCAATAAACAAATATAAAGATACTTAATTTCATTAGTCATCCAGGAAATTTAAAATAAACTAACAATAAAATCTGTTATGCACTTGCGAAAACAGTTTAAAATAAAACAGAACAATACCAAGTGTTTGTGAGGATGTGGAGTACCAACAACTCTCATATATTGCTGTTATGATTTTAAATTACAATAATTTTGAAATTCATATTATCACTTGGGAAAACTTTTTGGCAACTCAGTATAGACCAAAACTGTACATATGTAAATCCTATGTGCTAGCAATTTCATTCCCAGAGATATACTCTACACCAATGAATGTACATGTACAACAGAATACTTGTAAAAGAATCCTTATTTCAGCATTCTTTCTAATTTAAAAAACTGAGAACTGGAGGCCTGGCGTGCTGCAGTTCATGGGGTCGCAAAGAGTCGGACACGACTGAGCGACCGAACTGAACTGAGAACTGTAGAATGGATAAATTGTAAAAAAAAAAAAAAAACAAAAAAAACAATTCAAGCAATGGACTATCACATGGCAATGAAAGAGATCAAAGCACTGCAACATGAAATATCTATAAATCTCACAGACATAATCTTGAGCTAAAAAGGGCAAAAATAGTAGAGTCCATTTTCTAACGTTCCATTTATATTAAGTTCTAAAACAGACAAACCAATCCATATTGATAGAAGTTCTTAGAATAGTGAGTCCTTTTATGGGGGTTGCTGACTGGAGGGAACAAGGAGGAGGCCCATGGAGGTGTTAGTATTCCTTTTCTTGATATGAGTGGTGGTGACACTGATTTTACATACATAAAAACACTTTTGTGCAGTATTATATTTTTCTTCAATTAAAACATATACCAGAAAACTGTATAAATCATCCCAGAAGCCAGATATATATGACTGATACGCTGTCAAATGCCTAGAATCTTGGTACAATTTATGTTCCATTTTCGAACCAACACCTGAAACCCAGTATTTTCCAGGAGGATGAATGACCAAACAACTACTTCAGAAACAAGAACTGCCATTAAAGCAATTTCCAATATCCCTACCTTGTCTCAGGAAGTTTGTGGCAAGTTACTCCATGAATAGAATAACTAAATACTCAGTGACACAAATAGAAGGTTACTCCTGTACTCAACAGTTATGCTATTAAGCTTAGAAATGATTATATTGTGGCAAAATTATCACTGATTCAACGTAACTTTCTTACCATTGGTTATTTTGTGATGACTTAGCTCCAATTTTGAATCTTGACCATCAGACCACAGATGTTTTAAAGTAAAGGCCTAAAACATCATGGTTTTAAAGGTTTACTGTACTGAAAGAAACTAAGTGAAGATTTTAAACTCAAACTTTTGAAATATTTACTTGATAAAATAAAAGAAAGTCTCAATCTTGTCTTTGTAGTCCTTGGAAATGGATTCTGATTTTTAAGTTGATTCCCTACATCTACGTTTACATATATACATAGAAATGGTGATTTATTTTTTTTCCTACCTGTCCATACCTTCCAAGTTGTATTTTCTCTACAAATTTGGTCTTGCAAGATCAGCCACATAAACTCGATGCTTTCTACAACACTGTGGTTTTTATTCTAGCAAGGCTACCAGCTGTACAGTGATGTTCTGGGACAGGAATGTAGAAAGTAAATAGCTCAGCTTTACCAGGTGAGGCTAGCAGAGAGGAGCACTCACTCCAAATCTTCCTTTTCTTAATAAAATTGCTACTCTTGATTCATATATCAGCATCACTGGTCTTCAGCTAAGTGCTACTGACATTAGGGCTTAATCATTTTAGAGGAAGAAGTTAAGAAACAGCAACCTCTAAATATGTCAGTAATGTAGTTTTTAAACCATGGTCCCCGGACCATTGCGTCAAAACATCTATGATACTAACTGTGAATGCAACTCCTCCCCGTGCCATGGAGACAGGCCCTGGGAACCTAAAACTCAACAAATCCTCGGGTGATTCTTATTCTTATTGCCACTAAAGTTTGAGAATCACTTTTTGGGGTCTTAGAGGTTTGTAATCACATACCAGAGGGCCAAACCATAATCTATTAATCAAGGTCTCCAGCTGCTGGCTTAGGCCCTTTATGAAGGCCTAATTCCTCAAGTGTGGTCTCCAGACCCCCAAAAGCAACATCACTGAAGAACTCGCAAGGCCCCACCTAGAGCTACTCAGTCAGAACCTGTGGGGAACCTGTGGGGACGAGGTTCAGGAAAGTGCTCTGACAGGCTTTCTGGTATTTTGATACATACTAAGGTTTACAGACCATGGTCCTAAAAGATGGTCACAACTCCTTCATCTCCCACACGTTACTGAGCTGCACTGCCACAATATTTACGTGTTTCCCTTGCCAGAGGACACCCTTCAGAAGGAAGGGCACAGGCACACACAGCAAACAAAGCCAAAAATGACTCTTGGCACTGAGTTTCCAAGTACCAATGATTCTTGGTACTTGGTAAAGAGTTTCATGGTACTGCCCTCAGAAATTTGCATGTTTTACTTCTAGCACTGTAGAGATTGAGAAACTGTGCCTTGACCTTTAATCGCCTGCTTATAATTTACTACAAAGTAAATACAATTGCTTTCCCAAGACTGTTATTTTTCTGTCTTCTAGAGAAAGCTTCAGTTGATTCAAGAAAAAAATTACTTTCTTTCATTCTGAAGATTAAGTCTACATTTGATTTCTGGTGTTCTAAACTGCTCATCCCTAAGAATTCATCCCTACATTTTTAGGAGACAGAACAACAAAAGTAATGAAATGATTCCTTGAGACTGCAAACCTCTGTAACAGTTTCTTCTTGATCTGGAGAAGAATTCATTGGCAACCATACTTCTAAATCCACTCTTCTCCTGGACCCATAGGATTGATATTATCCCAAAAAGGATACAGAGGGATATACGCATGAATTTAGATATTTCTGCTAGCCACTGTCCTAATTTATTATACTCTTTTCCTTCTGGATTTAAAAATTGTTAAAATTTAAAATAAAATTTGTTTAAATTATTAAAATACAGAAAAGTACAAATAAAGTACCATGACCTATAATCATTAACAATCTATCCTGTTATTCAATCAACTCACTTTTTATAAACTAGAAACTAATGCATATAGTAAAAAAAAAAAAAAAAAAAAAACTAAAAGCACTGAAAAGTTAAAATTAAAAGTCACTACTCTTTCCCTACAAACTCAGCCACTGTCAACAGCTTAACATGTATAGTTTCAGAAAAAAATAACATAACTTTTGTTTATATAAGGGGAATCATATTATGTATATTTTTGGCAGACTATTTAAAACATATCACCAGTCCCCTCAAAAGATATAGCATTTATCTAGTACAGAAGCAGGCAGAACTTCAATTTTACCAATACTAGAAATGAAAAAGGAGATAGAACCAATAAAAGGGACTTAAAAATAAGTATTTTAAGAAAATTTTCTATGCAATTCAATGTGAAATGGAAAAATTCTTAGAAACATATAGCCTACCAAGACTGAATCAAGAACAAATAGAAAATTCAAATAGATCATTACTAGTAGAGACTGAATCAGTAGTCAAAAACCTCCAACAAAGAAAAGCCCAGGACCACATGGCTTCACTGGTGAATTTTACCAAACATTTAAAGAATTAACATCAATCCTTCTCAAACTCTTCGCAAAAAAGTCAAAGAGGAGGGAACACTCCCAAACACATTTTATGAGGTCCGAAAAGGACACAATAGAAAACTACAGACAAATATCCCTGATGAATATAGACATGGAAATTCTCAATAAAATACTAGCAAACTGAATTCAGCAGTATACTAAAAGCATTGTTTACTATGACCAAAAATCCAACACATATAATACAATCACTGTGATAAATCACATTAACAAAATGAAAGAAAAGAACAGTATGATCATCTTGATGGACACAGAAAAAATATTTGACAAAATTCAACATTATTAATAAAAACTCTTATACTAGGAATAGAATGAATATATCTCAACATAGTAAAGGCCATCTATGACAAACCCACAGCCAATGTTATGTTCAGTGGTGAATCTGAAGGCTTTTCCTCTAAGATGAAAAACAAGACAAGGTGCTCACCACTCCTGTTGAATATACTACTAGAAGTCCTAGCTAGAATAATCAGGCAAGAAAAAGTAATAAAAGGCAACAAAATTGGAAAAGTACTAAAATTGTCTCTATTTGCACAACATGATTTTGTATATAAAAAAATCTTAAAGATTCAACAACAACAAAAATCATTACATCTAATCAATGAGTTCAGGAGACTTGCAGAATACAAAAATAATATGCAAAATTAACACACTTTCTATCCAAGTCTGAAAAATTAAAAAAAAATATTTTCTGAAAAATCAAAAATTGAACTCATTTACAATAGCATCAAAAACAACAAAATACTTTAAGAATAAATCTAACTAAAGAGGTGTAAGATCTCTACTTGGAAAATTTCAAGATAATAATGAAAGAATTCAAAGAAACAAATAGAAAAGTACCTCACATCCATGGATTGGAAGAATTAATACTGGTTAAAATGGTAATATTACCAAAGCCACCTGTAGATTCAAAGCAATTCCTAACACGATTTCAATGGCTTTTTTCAAACAAAAGTAAAAAAAAAAAAACAAAAAACACTTTTAAAACAGAAACACAAAAAACCCTGAATAGCCAATGAAGGGATCCAAAAATAAAAGTGAAATCGGTGCATTTATGGGAAAACAAGTTGAATAAAAAAGAATTACCATAAAAGTTTGCCTGGACAGATTCTTTCCAATCATTAAGGAAAAGATAATTCTCACGTTAGGACTTCTCTGGTGACTCAGCGGTAAAGAACCCACCTGCTTTCAATCCCTGAGTTGGGAATATCCCCTGGAGAAGGAAACGGCAACCCACTCCAGTATTCTTGCCTGGGAAATCCCATGGACAGAGGAGCCTGGCAGGCTATAGTCTATTGGGTTGCAAAAATGTCTGACATGACTTAGCAACAATTCTCATGTCCCGTCATGTGAATTACCAGATCACAGAAAAAGACAAATTATAAAGTAAGTATAATCAGTGTATGAGAATTTGGCAAACTCAAACAGAAACAAAAGTAATTTAAAAAAATCTAACTTATCCATATGCTGAAGGAATAAAACATAAGACCAATTAGGTTTTACTCAATGAATTACAAAGTGTTTTATTAGTAGGACATTTATTATCACAGCTTATCATACAAACCCCACTAGACTTTAATCCCCAAGAAGGCAGGATCCAGGATCTTTGGAGTTTTTTTTTTTTTTTTTTTTTTAATCCCTATAAGTACATTTGGTGCCAAGCACAGTGCCTGGGACAAAACAGGATTCTGATAAATATTTCAAAAAGTAATGGATCAATCAATTACTTAATAAATTAATCAAAAAAAATCAATGGAGTTTGAAAAAGAACATCTAAGCCAAATTACCAGCAATATCACACTGAACAACAGATTTCTGAACATATTCTTCTCATTCATGAGATCAAGTCAAAATAGCTATTAATATACATATATATCATCAATAGCTAGTTATATATATATATCAACAACATATATATCTATATCAACAATAGCTATTAATTATAAAGCATTTATTGAATTAAGCCAAGAAAGAAGAGGTATTATATTGATAAGTAGGAGGAAATTATTTGCAAATAACTTATTTGCAGTAATAATTATTACTTATTATTTATCTAGATAATCCAAAAAAGTTGTTTTTAAAAAATCAAATGAAAAGGATTAGCGGTCATAGTAAACTATTGGCACTAGAAACTGGAGACTAGGTACAAGGATGTTCACTAAAAAATGCTTCCAATTTTTCAGTATGTTTGAAACTTTTCATATTAAAGTTTTAGAAAAAAATATTAGACCTAATAATATATTTCAGCAGCAGGTTAAGTTCAAAAGAAAATCACTGGTTGAACAATCACACCATAAGCACAATAACAACTTTGGAAAAATAAAAAATCATATTTGACTAAAATATATATATAAAATCTCTGAGAATAACCATAACAACAACAAAAAAAACATAGCTAAAAGAAGATTTTAAAATTTTTATCCAACTAAGGCAAAGGAACTAAAAATACACTACCAAGCAAAACCAGTTGAGAACTGAGATTTACTTAGACATTCATGAACTTCCTTCAGGACTATCTTTATTTCCTGAAAATTTCACAAACATAACACAAAAAAGAGAGCAATGATGATAACCCATTAGCAACAAATTACCCTGGTATTTGGACAGCCAAATTAATGTGAAATATATTTGATATTTTAAAATAAAATTAGAAAATAATTTGATTAGATGAAAGCAGTATGACATTGTTATAAATTGTTATAAATGGGAACATAATTTATCTTGATTTTTTTTAAGACTCATGATGGACTCATGTCATTTTATCAATGCAATGTTGTTTGCCTTATAGACAATTTGTATCGATTGCTAACAGGAAGCATACCAGAACAGAAGCAAACAGGACCCTGTCAGAGAAAATGGTATGCTTTTGCTCTTAGCTTCTCTGTTTTGCCTTTAGCTTTTGTATAAGCAGGGATATCATATCCAGATCAAACATCTTTCTGTAATAATTATCTAAATTTCAGTTATATATATTGACAGAGACTTCAATAACCAGAACGTCTCTGAAGATGAACTGCAGGCAATCAGTGGATTTCACGGGTGTGCAAAGACAACGAGGACACAGCTGCTGTCCTCTGCAACCAACAAGCTCTGGTCTAGAGCAATGATAATCTGAGACTGCATTGTAGTGTAGCCGCCAGCAGAACACTTCCCAGGGTACACAACAGTACTTGTGATGAATAAATCTATTGTAACTTAAGGTGCCCCTTAATGAACCAGAGGAGATAGGGTAGGTGACAAAACACAAGTTTCTTAACCTTTTGCAGCCTCTAGTTTTTCTGGCCATTTCTTTTTTTCTGCAGCAGAACTATTTCTGCAGAACTATTTCTACTCCTCAAGCATCATCTTCTGTCTTCACCTTAAGAGCTTGCAATTAAGTTGGCCTGAACAATCTTCATTCATCTCTTCCTCTGCCTTTGCTTTCTTTTTCTTTCTTTTTTTTTTTTTTTTGCGACTCCATGGACTGTAGCCCTCCAGGCTCCTCCATCCAGGGAATTTTCTAGGCAAGAGTACTGGAGTGGGTTGCCATTTCCTTCTCCATGCCTTTGCTTTCTTTAGCCTGTCATTTTCATTCAGGGCTCAGGGTAGATGAAATATTTTCCTAGGAAACTTCCTGCATGCTCCAGACTCTCCTACATTCTCCCACAGAAACCTGTCATGTTGCCTTTGTCGACTGTGTATTTGCCTCTTCGTATGTGGATTGTCCTCTCCAGACTGAGAAGTCTCAGAGGTCTAGGAATGTTTTGTCTTTTTCACTATTTTATCTCAAGGAACCAGGGTGTTGTAAACAAGTATGTTTTCACTTGTGCTTTGCAGACCACAGGTGGTGCCTTTCCATAAACGGTCATATGAGCAGTGATACCTAGAGACGTGTGGGAGCAACCTGCACCGTTTCCACTATAATCCTGTCATGTCAAAGTCTTAATACATATTTGTGGGATGAATGGATATTAAACCAAAGTTTCCCTAAAATTCTTTCAATTCTAAAATTCTACAATTTTTTTTCATGACATTTACAAAATAGATCCCAGTATAAATTACAAAAACTGCCAATTGTATCCACAAAACTTACACATATAAATACTCAGTTCAAAATTTATAGGTACATTCAGTTTTACTGCACAATCACCCCCATCTCACCCCTCTAGGTCATCACAGATGAACTATTATTTTTAGAGTAAATTCAGTCCTTTGAAGAAAAGTCTAATCCACAGTAAAATTTCTTCAAGTCATTTATATTTTAATAGAAATGAATTTGTCTAGTTGTGGAATTTTCTAGCTAGGAGAGCTATTAGTGAACTGGTAGAAGATTTCAATTACAGAATGTTATCTGGGACATAAAATGCTTTGTGTATGATCCAACAATGGATGTAATGTCCGATTCAAGATTGGAATCAAATTCCTGCTTCATGTTTCACCTTAGGTTCATGATACCACAGAACCTTTCTTCTTCCTTGAGAAGCCCTCCATAAGGAGGAGGTATGCGAGACTGAGCAATGGCCTCCAAAGCTATGTGGACACTTGCTAATCCCTGGAACCTATGGATATTATCTTACATGGTAAAAAGGAGCCTTGAAGTTATGATTAAAGACCTTGAGATGGTGAAATTATCCAAAGTGGGGCCAATGTAAATCACAAGGGTCCTTAAAAGAGGGAGGCAGCAAAGTCAGGAAAGGCCCAGAAATGAAACAGAGGAAGAAAAGCTGAACAGCCAAGGAATGAAGACAGCATCTAGAAACTGGAAAAGGCAAGGAAATGGATTCTCTAGATCATCCAGAAGAAATCAGGCTGCCATTAGTTAGGCTTCCTAACATAAATTAGGCAGCTAGGCTGCCATTGATTTGCTTGTATCTCTGTAAAATTTATTTTCGACTTCTGAACTGTAACATAATAAACTTGTGTTATTTTAAGCCCCTAAGCTGAATGCCAAAGAATTGATGCTTTTGAACTGTGGTGTTGGAGAAGACTCTTGAGAGTCCCTTGGACTGCCAGGAGATCCAACCAGTCCATTCTGAAGGAGATCAGCCCTGGATGTTCAAGGACGGATGTTAAAGCTGAAACTCCAATATTTTGGCCACCTCATGCGAAGAGTTGACTCATTGGAAAAGACTCTGATGCTGGGAGGGATTGGGGGCAGGAGGAGAAGGGGACGACAGAGGATGAAATGGCTGGATGGCATCATGGACTCAATGGACAAGAGTTTGGGTGAACTCCGGGAGTTGGTGATGGACAGGGAGGCCTGGCATGCTGCAATTCATGGGGTTGCAGAGTCAGACACGACTGAGCAACTGAACTGAACTGAAGCTTACGGTACTGTGTTACAGTGGCAAAAAAGAAACCAATATAGGAAGTTGGAGGAAGCCTAGGGCACTAGAGACCAATTAGCATAAAATCACAGGCCATGGGTTGTCAAGAGTCTAATATGACTGAGCGACTGAACCACCACCCCCAGGGAGGTGGTGGCAACTGACGAAGGTGACTCACTTGATAGATCTGGGTGAGCTAGTGGCCAGATGCAGAGTTTAAGGCAGAACAGAGGTTCTAATTAAAGAATTAGTATTCCAATACTTGAAATGGATGGGAACTTTACCTGCTTTGTCTATGAGGCCTGGATGAATGTTAAAGATACAGTGACTTGTGACTCACCAACTACAGGACACAGTTTTCCGGCATTGCTAATGAATTTTCACAGATAATGCAACACTCTTTGCTTTTCCCTTGAGATGCTAGAACTCATTTACAGGTCAGTTTGTAATCTGAACACACTGAAATTGATTGGACTCTGTGGGGACCACCTGCCCAACCACAGCTACTTCCTGCCATGTGAAAACTAAGATACACCAATATTTAACTGGCAGTGTCAACTGGGGGTGGGGGGGGTTTTCTTAACAGTTTATTGCAAAAGAAATTTCTTACCAAGTCTAAGCATTAAACTACATCTACCCTTTAGAATCGGAGAAGGAAATGGCAACCCACTCCAGTATTCTTGCCTGGTGAATCCCATGGACAGAGGAGCCTGGCAGGGGGTCGCAAGAGTCGGACACAACTTAGCGACTAAACCACCACCACCACCCTTTAGAAGGAATACATTCAGGATCCCTTTGTAGCAAGAGATTTAAGAGCCAGAGCACAGAATCAGACAGACCTGTTTTCAAAATCGATGCTCATCTACTTACTAGCTGGGTAATGCTGGGCCAGTTATTTGCAGTCACTTGGTCTCTCTGAGTCAGTTTCCTCACCTATAAAATGGAAGTAACAGCAGAACCTGCTTCAATAGGATTATGAAATGATTACATGGGATATGGTAGAGAAAGTATTCTTGGCTCAGCTGCTATTACTTGGGGTTACCCTCTAAAGGATTAAAAATGAAGTTCTGTCTTTGAGCTGGTTTTCCTTCAGCTTGGTGGACCCTTAGATTTTCTGTGGCTGAGTCTCTGGGGACTTCCTGCTGAAGAAGAATGAAACCTTCAGGGCTGTGGATTCCGCCCCCATCAACTTTCATTAGAGCTGATACATGTTAGTCCAATAGAGAGGCTCAATAACCCCTCTATGCATACATTATGGCAGAATTTCCCTCCCTGCCGTTTCTTCTGTTCCCTTCCACATCAAGCACACGCCCCCATCATATTCTCCTTCTCCTCCTATAGGTTTGTACAGAGTCCCAAATGGAAATACCTGTGAGTGCTTCCTGGTATTTTGCTTTATATTTCTTTATCTGGCTGTGCCAGGTCTTAGTTGCAGCATGTGGATCTTCAGTTGAGTCCTGTGGGATTCTCATTTGCTGACCAGGGATCAAACCCACTGGCTCCCTGCACTGGGAGCATTGTGTCTTAAGTCACTTGATCACCAGGGAAGACCCTGTTTCCTGGCATCTGTAACAGAAGCCTCAGCCCTCAGGAGAACCAGAGTCAGGAGGGGCTGTGGAAGGACAGAGAGGAAAACGTCTATGGGAAAGGGCAGAGCCTGGCAGTGTCAGGAGGCAGAGAGAGGCTGTCCTGAGGTTCTGTGGTACAGCTCACATGGAGAAAAGGGGAAAGGCTCAAGTCTGAATTCTGAGCAATATCCAGCGACAGAGAGGTGGCAGGGGAATGATACCCCACAGATGACCCTGTGAGGTATGGGCTGTCATTAAACAGAAAGGGTGAAAGTGTTGGTCACTCAGTTGGTTCCGACTCTTTGTGATCCCATGGACTGTCACCCACCAGGCTCCTCTGTCCATGGGATTTACCAGGCAAGAAGACTGGAGTGGGTAGTCATTCCATTCTCCAGGGGATCTTTCCAACCCAGGGATGAAAGCCAGGTCTCCTGCATTGCAGGCAGATTCTTTACCATCTGAACCACCAGGGAAGCCAACTTGGTTACAAACTTCTTTATCAGCTGGACAATGCAAGCCCTTATTTTGATTTCACTGGGTAACACAACTTGTAACTCCAGACTGTGTTACCAAATCAGCCCAGGGCCCATTTTGCCCTGGTCAAAGTTGGTTTATCACTCTGTTTTATGTCTTATAACATCCAAACCATGGACAGGAGCAGGATGCTGCCTTGATACTGTGTTAAGTACTTTAAATGCCTGACCTCATCTAAATGGGACAATGAGGCCTAAGAAAAGGCAGTCTTGTTGTGTGATGGTTGAGATTCATGATCAAGATCATGAAACCTTGGGGGCTGCAGAGTCTGTTAGACTGCTGAGTTGGCTCTCTGTCATTAAATAATGCTATTCCAAGGCAGTGATCTCAACCTGTGGACTCAGACCCAGGAGACTGTCAAGTTATGGCAAGGGGGTCTGAAAGTCCATATGTGGGTTTCCCATAGACCAGATACATACTAGGGCTTCCAAGGTGGCATAGGGGTAAAAGAATCTGCCTGCCAATGCAGGAGACATTGGTTTGATGCCTGAGTAGAGAAGATTCCCTGGAGAAGGAAATGGCAACCCACAAATGGCAAGTGTCCTTGCTGGGAAAATCCCACGGACAGAGGAACCTGGCAGGCTACAGTACAGAGGGTCACAAAGAGTCGGACACGACTGAGCAATGAGAGCCCCCTTAGTCCAGAAACATACTAATACAGCCCATTTTCAAATACATGTAGTGTTGATGTGCCTAATAAAATACAAACTCACTCACATAACTGCAGATTTAAATCACCTGTTTTAAGCACTATGTGGAAAGGATACAGGAGGTATAATACAGGGCCCAATTTTAAAGCCATGAAGGAAATACAAGCCCAGGAAATATTGGGGACATAAGTGTACAGATGAGTAGAATATATAGGGAGAAGAATTAATCCCAGGGAAGAAAAGACAGGAGTTAAGCAAACCAAGCCCTAGAGGAAGTCTGCTGGACTAAGCAGAGAAATAAAGAAGATGCAAATAAGGAATTAAGGCCATGTGGATGGTAGTTAAGGACATGATGTCTGGAAAGAATCAGAACTGTATCTGTTTTGCCACATGCTTTGTGACCCAGGGAAATAGAACATGTTAAATAGAACCTTTTAGGAGAGAATCTGTAATTCCATCATGTTGCCAAATCTGCCCCTGGATCCAGTGTACGTAGATCGAAGTTTGTGCTCTGTTTTACCTCCAAGTTGCCTTCCTCTTATGAGATACATAGAGATCTTTTGAGTGCTAAGGGAGATAATATGTATAAAGCATTTAGTACAGTGCCCAGGAATCTCGCTCTAAGCCTCGTTGTGAGGTTTCCGTTAGATAAGGCATAGTGCTGATATCTCACAAGTGGTCAGCAAAGTGCCGGTGACAACTAGGTCTCTGGCCAAGTCCTGCTCCTTCTCTCCCAGAGACCCACTGATGCTTCGTGTCCAAGCCTGCCTGAAAACAATAGATGTAAATGGAAGAGTTATCTACATGTTAAGAGAGGGAAAAAAACAGCCACAAATCCTTCACCCCCTACTCCAGAAGAGAGAGTAGGAGGCATGTGTCACGCAGACTATATATAAAAGAAGATTCAAAGCAACAGCAAAGAACATATTACCAACCATAAAAGGGAGCAATTAGTAGATAAAATTACAATATATAGGAAAATACATTTAAAAAACAGAATGGAATTATTAAAAAGCAATGAGTACTCCACTGAGATGTCATCCAGAAACAACAAAACCTCTAAGTGTCTAAGGAAATAGTTCCTATTAGGAGAAATGTGATTCAAAAAGCCAAGCAGGAGTGTATGTTTGCAACAAATGTTAGAAAAATTTCAACCTTATAATGTTCAAAATAGTTTTCTCTAAAGTTTTGGGTGCTTAAAGTGTTTCTTTAAAATTCACTTATGGAGCAGCTTTTTCTCCAGCAAGCTGAATTGGGAAGTATTACTGTATCTAACCTTTAAATAATCACATTACTTGTTCCTTTCCTTTTCTTATTGCTCACAAAATGTAGAAGTATTTTCCCTCAAGTCTCAGCCCATTTTTCTGCCATTAGGGCTCACAGAGATTAGGACTGTTTAGGGACAGGCAGGCCAGTCGACACAGGTTGAAACAAACAAGGAGGATCTTTCCTTCTACCTTCACCAACCCACTCCAGGATGCCTTCAGAAAGATTCTGCAACAGTGGAGACCCATTCTGAGATAAAGTGGTCAGCACAGATGCATCGGATCAGAATCAGATTTCAAATGACTCAAGCCTGGTATATGTGGTTTGTTAGATAATCTCTTCTGAGAGGAAGACCAGGAGCATAGAAACCTGGTTGTGAGCGGACAGGACAGGCAGAGAGTGTCAGTAGAGCCATGCGGTCACACAGACATCATCCCTTGAGCAGAAGAGCTTATATAGTCAGATCAGCAAACCTTCTTTAGGGAAAAGAAGGATCAGCCATGCACACATACACAAACAAAAAAACAACCACGAGATATTTATTATTAAGCAGTGTGGTAATCGGTAGACAGAATGAGTAGCTGAAATGAGAATAAGCTTTATCAAGTTTTCCCACTATATATAGTGGAGAAACATATATATATATATATATATATATATATGGGTCACTTAACCTCACAGAGCCTCAGTTTTCCATCTGTGAAATGCAGCAAAAGTAACTGCAATAGGGAAGATGCTTTAGGTTGCAAATCAAATAATCTATTGTCATGAACTGAATGGCTGTATCCCCTGCCCACAGATTCATATGTTGAAACCCTATTCCCCACTGTGATGGCATTAGGCAGTGACCCTTTGGTCTAGAGGAGGACTTAAGGGTGAATCCCTCATGTGTCACATCAGTGCCCTTATAAGAGTTGTCAGTGCTTGCTGCTTATTTCTGCTGTATGAGGGTACAGGAGAAGACAACAGTCTACAGCCTGGAAGTGGGCTGTCACCAGAACTCAACCATGCCAACATCCTGATTTCCGTCTTCAGAACTCTGAGAAATAGATTTCTGTTGTTTACAAGCAACCTACTTTGTTACAGAAGCCTGAATGAACTAAGTAAGGGGAAAATCATCTTAAACTACCTTAAGAAAAAAGGCATTTATTAGCTCATGAAACATGGTCAAATGTGGCTGGACCCAGGGTTCAATCCATTGAGTAACTATCTTTTTATTTCATCTGTTCTCATCTCAAAGTTAACTCCAATTCTCTCCTATTCTAGACAACTTGGGTTTTCAAAGCATCTCCAAATTCATATTGATCTAGTAACAAGAGCCCAAAAAGCAAGAAGACATTTTCTCTATATTCATTTCAGCAGCAAAGTGCAGGGAGAGCTCACATAAGGCCCTAGAAACCACATACAATTTCTCAGTCACTATGAATAGGAAGGTGCAGGTGGTAATCCTGACTGACCAGACACTGCAGCTAAGGAGCAGCTACAGACAGCACTATGATTAATAGCCTTACTTGGAACCATGTTAGCAGAGCAGGCATTTCCCTAAGGAAGCTGGAAGATGGTTATTGGTATTAGAAGATAGGAAACTGGAAAAAGTGCTGAGCAGAGAACACCATAAGTATCATGAACTTCTACACTCTCTTTCTCACAGTAGGTAATAAGAGAACTAAAATAATGTGAAAAATTTTTGAAATCCATAAACCTCTATTCAAATGTCCTTATTAAATTTGTTTGTATCCCCTCAAAATTCAGAACTATAAAGACATACTTACACTGTCACAGCACTGGACTATGAAGATTATCGGCTAGTTCTCAACTGATCATAAGATTTGAGATCTAAAGTATCACAATGCTAGTTCCAGTCTGACTAAGGGAAGAATTCCTTCTGAGAGAAAGCTGAAAAAGAATATGATAAATTATAGCCTTTCTTTACTCAAGAAATTGAATAAGAGGAGGCAACTTGTACAGTAATGGTTACAGATGCAGTCCTTCCTGTAGGATACATGAAGCTGTGAAGATTTTATCCAGCCTTCCAATTTTAGATAGTTAACCATGCCGGTTCTCTGCAAAACAATAGAACCAGTTCTCCTCCTTAGGTTATACAGGTACCAATGCATTTTTTTCCTGGGAATTTTAGCTCATTGTTGTGATATCTGAGTATGCCTTAGAAGAAAACTTAAGAGAATCAAAGTATCCTGATATTTTTCTCTCTCTCTTAAGGCTTATCAACCACTGTAAAACTGTTAAGATTTTCCTGAATCTTTACCTGTCAATTTATATAGCACTACAAGATATACCACACCTCTCAGATTTTAGATCATTGAAAATCTATAAAATTGCCTTTTTTCTAAATACATGAAAAGATACCTGAAGTGACAAGACAGGATAGTCAGCACAGTTTACATTCCAAAATACTGATTCAAGCCCTTCAGTTTTTCCTGAGACCCAACCATGAGAATAAATATTCAATCTCCAATCTCAAAAAGAAAATACTATAAAACAATATAAAACTATAAAACTGAAGGATGCTTTATCACCACTCATTTGACAGTGCCTCCCGTGCAATTCGAAGAAGGCAATGGCACCCCACTCCAGCACTGTTGCCTGGAAAATCCCATGGACGGAGGAGCCTGGTGGGCTGCAGTCCATGGGGTCGCTAAGAGTCGAACACGACTGAGCAATTTCACTTTCACTTTTCACTTTCATGCATTGGAGAAGGAAATGGCAACCCACTCCAGTGTTCTCGAACACGACTGAGCAATTTCACTTTCACTTTTCACTTTCATGCATTGGAGAAGGAAATGGCAACCCACTCCAGTGTTCTCACCTGGAGAATCCCAGGGACGGGGCGCCTGGTGGGCTGCAATCTATGGGGATGGCACATAGTTGTCGCACAGAGTTGGACATGACTGAAGCGACTTAGCAGCAGTAGCAGCCCATGCAATTCAAACACACCCAGTAAGCCCAAATAATCTAATATTCCTCTGAGATGGAGAGAAAACAAATAATTTGAGGTGTTCCAGGGACCCTCTGGCAAACCCAAAAGTTAGCTAGAGGTCAGATGCACCCTACTTAGAACTTGATCTTTGGGAAGTTTGTAAAAAATATCAAAAAATTTTAATGCATCATAAAAGATCAATGCAAATACAGATCACTTAAAGAAACAGTTACCAAAAGCAGTTCAGTGTTTTAAGAAAACTGTGTCCTCTTAGAGAACCAAAAATTCAGGTTTTGTACCACTTTACCTTTAAGATTTTAATTAACTAATTAAGATTTTAATGCTTTTGAACTGTGGTGTTGGAGAAGACTCTTGAGAGTCCCTTGGACTGCAAGATGATCCAACCAGTCCATCCTAAAGGAGATCAGTCCTGGGTATCCATTGGAAAGACTGATGTTGAAGCTGAAACTCCAATACTTTAGCCACCTGATGCGAAGAGCTGACTCATTTGAAAAGACCATGATGCTGGGAAAGATTGAGGACAGGAGGAGAAGGGGACGACAGAGGATGAGATGGCTGGATGGCATCACTGACTCAGTGGACATGAGTTTGGGTGGACTCCGTGAGTTGGTGATGGACAGGGAGGCCTGGCATGCTGCGGTTCATAGGGTCACAGAGAGTCAGACATGACTGAGCGACTGAACTGAACTGAAAAAACAAGAGCATTAAGAAAAAATTAAAGAAACATATTATATCCCTTATTTGTACTTCAAATATGGAAGTAGAGGACTGAAAACTTCCAGAAGTTCTGTCAAACAAGTTCTTCAAATACTCAATTATCTAAGACAGTGGTTTAACACATATTATGCCCAAGTAAGCACAAGCTAATATTAATAATTATTGTGAGAGGTTTCAATACTTTTTCAGCAACTAGTGGAATTAAAGATAAAGTTCAGTAAGATGCAGAAGATTTAAAAAAAAACACTATCAACCAACTAACTTGACATTTATAGAACAATCTACTCAATAACTGCAAAATAAAATTATTTTCAAGTGCACTTGGAACATTTACAAAGTTTGATCATATGCTGGGTTATAAAACATATCTGAAATTTAAAAGGATTGAAATTTTATAGACTGCATTCTCTTATACAACAGAATTTAACCAGAAATCAGTTTTTTAAATCTAGGATTACAATAAAATTGAAGATACAAGGTTAATATAAAAGAGTGTATTGCTTTTCTATATATCCCAACAATAAGCAATTGGGATTTGAAATTAAAAACATAATACCACTTATAACAAGAATGCCCCAAAATGAAATACATTAGTCTAGTAAAATATGTGCATGATCTCTATAGAGAAAACTTTAGAATGCCAATGAAAAGCAATTTTAAAAGATCTATATAAATGGAGAGAAATTTCATATGGATGGATCTGAAGATTTGTTATTTTTAACATGTCAGCTCCTCCCAACTTGACCTATAGATTCAACACAATCCCAATCAAAATCTCAGCAATTTATTTGGTAGAAATCAATAAACTGATTGTAAGGTTTATGTGAAAAGGAAAAAGACCCATAACAGAGAAAGAACAAAGTTGAAGAACAGATACAGGTGACTTTAGGACTTACTATAAAGCTACATTAATCAAGACAGCGTGATATTGGAGAAAAACAGACACATTTATCATGGAATAGAATAGAAAGCCCAGAAATATATCCACACAAAGTCAACTGATGGTTGACAAATGTGCAAAGGCAATTCAATAGAAAAGCATAGTATTTTCAACAAATGGTGCCAGAACAATTTGATGCTGCTGCTGCTGCTGCTAAGTCACTTCAGTCGTGTCTGACTCTATGAGACCCCATAGACGGCAGCCCACCAGGCTTCCCTGTCCCTGGGATTCTCCTGGCAAGAACACTGGAGTGGGTTGCCATTTCCTTCTCCAATGCATGAAAGTGAAAAGTGAAAGTGAAGTCGCTCAGTCATGTCCAACTCCTAGCGACCCTATGGACTACAACCTACCAGGCTCCTCTGTCCATGGGACTTTCCAGGCAAGAGTACTGGAGTGGGGTGCCATTGCCTTCTCTGGAACAATTTGATACTCACATGCAAAAAAAAAAAAAAAACCCTCTAGACACAGACGCTAAAGCTTTCACAAAAATTAACTCAAAATGGATGCAGACTTCAATGTAAAACACAAAATTAGAAAATTTCTGAAAATATAATCTAAGAGAAAACCTAGATGAGCTTGCTGCTGCTGCTGCTGCTAAGTCGCTTCAGTCACGTCTGACTCTGTGCAACCCCATAGACAGCAGCCCACCAGGCTCCCCATCCGTGGGATTCTCCAGGCAAGAACACTGGAGTGGGCTGCTATTTCCTTCTCCAATACATGAAAATAAAGTTGCTCAGTTGTGTACGACTCTAAGCAACCCCATGGACTGCAGCCTACCAGGCTCCTCCATCCATGGGATTTTCCAGGCACGAGTACTGGAGTGGGGTGCCATGTCACTAGGTCAGTTCAGTTCAGTCGCTCAGTCATGTCCGACTCTTTGCGACCCCATGAATCACAGCACGCCAGGCCTCCCTGTCCATCACCAACTCCCGGAGTTCACTCAGACTCACGTCCATCAAGTCAGTGATGCCATCTAGCCGTCTCATCCTCTGTCGGCCCCTTCTCCTCCTGCCCCCAATCCCTCCCAGCATCAGAGTCTTTTCCAATGAGTCAACTCTTCACATGAGGTGGCCAAAGTACTGGAGTTTCAGCTTTAGCATCATTCCTTCCAAAGAAATCCCAGGGCTGATCTCCTTCAGAATGGACTGGTTGGATCTCCTTGCAGTCCAAGGGACTCTCAAGAGTCTTCTCCAACACCACACTTCAAAAGCATCAATTCTTTGGCTCTCAGCTCTCTTCAAAGTCCAACTCTCACATCCATACATGACCACTGGAAAAAACATATCCTTGACTAGACGAACCTTTGTTAGCAAAGTAATGTCTCTGCTTTTCAATATGCTATCTAGGTTGGTTATAACTTTTCTTCCAAGGACTAAGTGTTTTTTAATTTCATGGCTACAGTCACCATCTGCAGTGATTTTGGAGCCCCCCAAAATAAAGTCTGACACTGTTTACACTGTGTCCCCATCTATTTGCCATGAAGTAATGGGACCAGATGCCATGATCTTCGTCTTCTGAATGTTGAGTTTTAAGCCAACTCTTTCACTCTCCTCCTTCACATTCATCAAGAGGCTTTTTAGTTCCTCTTCACTTTCTGCCATAAGGGTGGTGTCATCTGCATATCTGAGGATATTGATATTTCTCCTGGCAATCTTGATTCCAGCTTGTGCTTCTTCCAGCCCAGCATTTCTCATGATGTACTCTGCATATAAGTTAAATAAGCAGGATGACAATATACAGCCTTGACGTACTCCTTCTCCTATTTGGAACCAGTCTGTTCCATGTCCAGTTCTAAGCGTTGCTTCCTGACCTGCATACAGATTTCTCAAGAGGTAGGTCAGGTGGTCTGGTATACCCATCTCTTTCAGAATTTTCCACAGTTTATTGTCATCCACACAAAGGCTTTGGCATAGTCAATTAAGCAGAAATAGATGTTTTTCTGGAACTCTCTTGCTTTTTTGATGATCCAGCGGACGTTGGCAATTTGGTCTCTGGTTCCTCTGCCTTTTCTAAAACCAACTTGAACATCTGGAAGTTCACAGTTCACATATTGCTGAAGCCTGGCTTGGGGAATTTTGAGCATTACTTTACTAGCATGTGAGATGAGTGCAATTGTGCAGTCGTTTGAGCATTCTTTGGCATTGCCTTTCTTTGGGATTGGAATGAAAACTGACCTTTTCCAGTCCTGTGACCACTGCTGAGTTTTCCAAATTTGCTGGCATATTGAGTGCAGCACTTTCACAGCATCATCTTTCAGGATTTGAAATAGCTCAAATATTGGAATATCCTCAAATAGTGGAATCCTATCACCTCCACTAGCTTTGTTCGTAGTGATGCTTTCTAAGGCCCACTTGACTTCACATTCCAGGATGTCTGGCTCTAGATCAGTGATCACACCATCATGATTATCTGGGTCGTGAAGATCTTTTTTGTATGGTTCTTCTGTGTATTCTTGCCACCTCTTCCTAATACCGTCTGCTTCTGTTAGGTCCATATCATTTCTGTCCTTTATTGAGCCCATCTTTGCATGAAATATTCCCTTGGTATCTCTAATTTTCTTGAAGAGATCTCTAGTCTTTCCCATTCCGTTGTTTTCCTCTATTTCTTTGCACTGATCACTGAGGAAGGCTTTCTTATCTCTTCTTGCTATTCTTTGGAACTCTGCATTCAGATGCTTATATCTTTCCTTTTCTCCTTTGCTTTTCGATTCTCTTCTTTTCACAGCTATTTGTAAGGCCTCCCCAGGCAGCCATCTTGCTTTTTTTCATTTCTTTTCTATGGGGATGGTCTTGATCCCTGTCTCCTGTACAATGTCACGAACCTCCGTTGATAGTTCATCAGGCACTCTATCTATCAGATCTAGTCCCTTAAATCTATTTCTCACTTCCACTGTATAATTATAAGGGATTGGATTTAGGTCATACCTGAATGGTCTAGTGGTTTTCCCTACTTTCTTCAATTTAAGTCTGAATTTGGCAATAAGGAGCTTATGAGCTGAGCCACAGTCAGCTCCTGGTCTTGTTTTTGTTGACTGTGTAGAGCTTCTCCATCTTTGACTGCAAAGAATATAATCAATCTGATTTCGGTGTTGACCATCTGGTGATGTCCATGTGTAGAGTCTTCTCTTGAGTTGTTGGAAGAGGGTGTTTGCTATGACCAGTGCATTTTCTTGGCAAAACCCTATTAGTCTTTGCCCTGCTTCATTCTGTATTCCAAGGCCAAATTTGCCTGTTACTCCAGGTGTTTCTTGACTTCCTACTTTTGCATTCCATTCCCCTACAATGAAAAAGACATCTTTTTTGGGTGTTAGTTCTAAAAGGTCTTGTAGGTCTTCATAGTACCATTCAACTTCAGCTTCTTCAGCATTACTGGTTGGGGCATAGACTTGGATTACTGAGATATTGAATGGTTTGCCTTGGAAGCGAACAGAGAATTCTGTCGTTTTTGAGATTGCATCCAAGTACTTCATTTCGAACTCTTTTGCTGACCATGATGGCTACTCCATTTCTTCTGAGGGATTCCTACCCGCAGTAGTACATATAATGGTCATCTGAGTTACATTCACCCATTCCAGTCCATTTTAGTTCACTGATTCCTAGAATGTCGACATTCACTCTTGCCATCTCTTGTTTGACCACTTCCAATTTGCCTTGATTCATGGACCTGACGTTCCAAGTTCCTGTGCAATATTGCTCTTTACAGCATTGGACCTTGCTTCTATCACCAGTCACATCCACAACTGGGTATTGTTTTTGCTTTGGCTCCATCCCTTTATTCTTTCTGGAGTTATTTCTCCACTGATCTCCAGGCATACTGGGCACCTACTGACCTGGGGAGTTCCTCTTTCAATATCCTATCATTTTGCCTTTTCATACTGTTCATGGAGTTCTCAAGGCAAGAATACTGAAGTGGTTTGCCATTCCCTTCTCCAGTAGGCCACATTCTTGGAAATCAAAGCAACAATGAGATGCCACTACATACCTCTAAGAATGGCTAAAATGAAAAATTGACAAAACAAGAATATGGAGCAAAAATAATTCTCATTCATTGCTGGTGAGGATGCAAAATGAGAACCACTCTGAAAGACAGTTTTAATGTGTGTGTGTATTCCCCAAAACGAAGCATAGTCTTATTACTTGATTCAACCGTCATGAACCTGTTTACAAAACTGATCTGAAAACATACGCACACATAGCCTGCATATGAAGTGTGTGTAGCAGCTTTATTCACAATTGTCAGAAACAGGAAGCAGCCACGATATCCTTCAAAAGGTGAGAGGACAGACAGATTGGTAGATCCACACGATGGAGTATCAGTCATCAATAAAAGGACATGAATTATCAAACCATGAAAAAACAAAGGAATCTTAAATGCATATTACTAAGATAAAGAAGTCAGTCTGAAAAAGTGCTACAGACTCTGTGATTGCAACATTCTGGGAAAAGCAAAACTATAGACACAAAAATGTAAAGGGTTGCCAGGGACTGCAGTGGAAAGAAAGGTATGAATCGGTGGATCACAAGGGATTTTTAGGGCTGTGAAACTATTGTGTGTGATATTGTTATGATGGATACAGGACATTACTCATTTATCAAAACCCACAGAACTGTAGAAATCAAAAAGGGAACCGTAATGTAAACTATGTACTTTAATAATACTGTATCACTATTGGTTCAGCAATTATAACACAGATCCCACACTCATGTTAATAACTGGGGGAACTGTGAACAAGAGAGAAAGGGGGTATATGGGAATGATCTATAATTTCTGCTCAATTTTCTGTAAACCTAAAATTAGTCTAAAATAGTCTATGAATTTTTAAAACCCACTTTTAAAAATAGGTCAACAAGGAAATAAAGAAAATTAGAAAATATCTGAACTAAATGAAAATAAAAACAAATTTCAAAACTTATGAGATTCAATTAAAGCATTGCTTAGAGAGAAACTTACAGCTCCAAACCCTTACTCAATAAAGGGAAAAAAGTGTCTAAAGTTAATTATGTAAGCTTCTCTCTCAAAAAGTCAAATGGCTAACTGAACACAAAGTAAGTAGAAAGGAGATATAATTAAGAAATGAGAAACATATCAAAAAAATGAAAAAATCAAATAAAAAGTTAATTTTCAAAAAAAAATCCTCTCGATAATCAAAAATAAAAGACAAAACAGCACTTGAGCTCCTACGGAATCATACAAAAAAATCAATAAAGGATTATATTATAAATAATTTTATACTGACAAATTTATTAAAATAATAAACAAATTCCATGGAAGACTCAAAAGAAATTATGATCTAAATAGTCCCCTGTCTAAAGAAATTGATTGTGTAAATAAAAATCTTCTCACAAACATACCCACAGGCCCAAAAAGCTTCACTAGTATATTCTATCAAAATATATATAAGATATTGCACAAATTCTTTCTGAAAACAGAAAACAACATCTCTCAACTCTTTATGTGGCTTGGATTCCTTTGGTAGCAAAATCAGAACATTACTGTGTGACTAGTCCTGCTCCTGCTAATTTCCACTCTGTCATGCTGCTTAATTTAGAAAAAGCTTAACTTGGTTCTGATTATAATTGATTTTTATTTTATCATGGCTAATGGTGCTATATTATATTTACTGCATCTCCATTACATTTCTGAATGACTAATTTTGAAGTTTTTATGAGAATACATTTAAAATTCTGCTGGGTGGAAATGCAAGAAATTCTTAAATACACTTTTTCTCTTAATCATAAAGTAGAAATCAGCAACTTACCAGAGAAAGTCCTTGACCTCACCCAGAAACTTAGTGAGTGGGTGCCTCTGCAAAGTTTTTTACACAGGCAGTTAGGTGTTTGGTTATATTTGAAGCCAGGAGTACTTACGGAAGTGTGATTATCAGATCAGATCAGATCAGTCGCTCAGTCGTGTCCAACTCTTTTCGACCCCATGAATTGCAGCATGCCAGGTCCCCCTGTCCATCACCAACTCCTGGAGTTCACTCAGACTCACGTCCATCGAGTCAGTGATGCCATCCAGCCATCTCATCCTCTGAAGTCCCCTTCTCCTCCTGCCCCCAATCTCTCCCAGCATCAGAGTCTTTTCCAATGAGTCAACACTTCGCATGAGGTGGCCAAAGTACTGGAGTTTCAGCTTTCGCATCATTCCTTCCAAAGAAATCCCAGGGCTGATCTCCTTCAGAATGGACTGGTTGGATCTCCTTGCAGTCCAAGGGACTCTCAAGAGTCTTCTCCAGCACCACAGTTCAAAAGCATCAATTCTTTGGCACTCAGCCTTCTTCACAGTCCAACTCTCACATCCATACGTGACCACAGGAAAAACCACAGCCTTGACTAGACGAACCTTTGTTGGCAAAGTAATGTCTCTGCTTTTGAATATGCTATCTAGGTTGGTCATAACTTTCCTTCCAAGGAGTAAGCGTCTTTTAATTTCATGGCTGCAGTCACCATCTGTAGTGTGTGATTATACTTGGGCTATAAAAATCAAGTCCTAATCCAAACCTCACAATGCAAATGGGAACTTTCATGTAAATTCCTGATGCCAGACCATAAGACTGATAGACATATGCCAAAAAAATCATATATTTTCTTGCTAATAATTCTGACAAATACCTCCTCTGCATGTGATATGAGCAGTTTCCCTGCTCACAGTGATGAGAGAATGAGGCATCAAGTCCAAATTTCTGATTTGAAGTCCCAAACCCCTGGCAATAGAGCTAGACTCCACATTTTCTTGTCCATGCCTCAGCTACAACAGAAAGCAAGCCACTTTCTGAAGATTCCTCTAGGCCTCCAAACACTCTTCTAGAAAAGATATATTCATCTTCATCTTTGAGCAGCCTGTGAGGCTCAAGTACCTTTTCTTTCATAAAATCTCATCCCCATGGGAACTGATCTCTTTCCATTTGCTTGTCAGAGAAAGCTGCATAATCGTCTGATGCCTGGCTCATCATGTGTCCTTATCAGGGTGAGGGGCATGGGGAAAGGAGCCCGGATGGATTGTCCTTTCTTCCTAGACACTCCTGCTGCTGCTGCTGCTAAGTCACTTCAGTCGTGTCCGACTCTGTGCAACCCCAGAGATGGCAGCCCACCAGGCTCCCCCGTCCCTGGGATTCTCCAAGCAGGAACACTGGAGTGGGTTGCCATTTCCTTCTCCAATGCATGAAAGGGAAAAGTGAAAGTGAAGTCGCTCAGTCGTGTCCGACTCTTAGAGACCACATGGACTGCAGCCTACCAGGCTCCTCTGTCCATGGGATTTTCCAGGCAAGAGTACTGGAGTGGGGTGCCATTGCCTTCTCCTGCTTTCTTACTATTCCCAGTCTCAAATATGCCAAACCCCCTAAGATCCTGTCTCCTGTCTTCCTAATGTCTAGCTCCATCATAACCCCAATTAGGAACTGAATAAAGACCAAATATATGTTAATTCATGTATGCAAAGGAATATCAAGCCAAGAAAGAAAAGCTCTCCTAGCTCACATGTCACCAGGACAGAGGTGAGTCAGCCCCCATTCTCAATTCACTGCTTTGTGGGGCCCATGTGTTCCATATTTTAATTTACCTTAAATCATCGATGTGACTCTCAATTTGGATTTCCAATTTAAAGCGAGACCCTTAAGGTATTTTCCATTATTTTTTAAAATCCCTTTTAATCACTTTTTAATACCCACCAGAAGCTTGAAATTGAAATGTTATGACTAGACTGCCCTCATTTTCCTTGTTCTACAGCCACACAATGAATGGTCTCCAGATCTGTAAGTGTACAGATCATTTTCCTCATATTTCTTTTCCTTACTGGAAGCAGCATTATTAAACCAACATCAGAGATGAAAGAACATGCCCAGAAAGAAAGGCCTGGGAATGTTTTAAAAATACATCGAAGACAAATACATCTGCCTCAGCAAATGATGTCTCTCCTGATCTCCACGTCTGATCACAGAGTGGCTAGTGGGGAGGGCAGCAGGCCTCCGCCAGCCCCGCTCTGATCCTCAGTCACAGGGAGGCCTCCCGCTGGTTGGAGGAGAGTCGAGTTTCCCCATTTCACACCCCCTGCTTTATGTCTGGCAGCGCTTTATGGATGATGCCTCGACATGACGGCCCGCCTGCCCCGGTGCCAGGCGGGCCTGAGGCCTTCCAGAGAACACACGTGTGTCCTCCCGCCATGGTTACGGCCCCCCACTTCTCCTCCATGGTCACAGCCCCCCACTTCTCCTCCACAGTTACTGCCCCCTGCTTCTCCTCCACGGTTACGGCCCCCTGCTTCTCCTCCACGGTTACGGCCCCCTGCTTCTCCTCCACGGTTACGGCCCCCTGCTTCTCCTCCACGGTTAGGGCTCCCCGCTTCTCCGTCCTGAGCTTTCCACACAACAGCCAATCTCAGTGATCTTAGTGAAGATCAACGGGAAAAGGATGCTCCAAAGGGGCCACCTGTCAACTGAACAGAGAAGAGCTGTGGGGCCTTGGAGTCCAGGGCGGGGCTGATCCTGGGATGTGAACACCCTCGCACATACAGTGTCTTGCATCCTACACACCCTGTTACCGCTAAGGCACAGCAGGACCCCCACAGCACAGGATCAAGTCTGGCAACTGTGGCTGTCAGCACCCCAGACCTCTCCCTGCTGAACCGAGCCTCACCCTAACGTGAGGTCTGAGTAATGTGGGGTGCGGGGGGCAGTTCTGGGGTCCCCCATGTGGACCAAGTGTGCTCCATGGTGCCATCAGCGTCTGAACAAAGGCAGACCCCGCACGTAGAGGTGTACGTTCCCACAGAGCCCACCCCCACCCAACTGTCTGCCACCCTGGCTGACTGGGGAAGATGTTTAGGCCTCCAAACATCACCAGGAATGCCTAAGTTGTAGCTCCATCTCCAAAGCACTTCTCAAATGCAGCAGTCACTTAAACAGGATAATGCAAATTTTAAAGGGAAAATGGGCACCGGTCTCACACTACAATCAAATTATTTCCTAGGGATAATTCAGCATACCCAAGATATTGTATTTATCATCTTGGTTAAGTTTTCTCCAGACCTACATTCCACTTTTTAAAGATCTTAAATGATGTGAGAAAAGCAAACCTGATGAGAATGGAATGGAAATAATCCCCAGATCTGGAATGAGAAGGCTTCTGTTCCAGTCCCAGATCTGGCACTCATATATCACGGGACCTTGGGCCAGTGACAAAGCTCTCTGTACAAGGATCCTCTTTTGTAAAATGAGAAGATGGAACAATCTCTAAGGTGCCGCCAGCTCTCAAATGCTGTCTTCCCTGATTTTTATCCAATTATGCCTCCACCTTTGCCCTAATTATGAAACACCAGAGGTCCAAAATGAGCTGGACTCACATTACAGTGTGGACCTCTATGGGAGATGCCAGCAGTGGCACCAGCAGAAGCGCTGCCCCTCTGGGCACTGCCCACCACACCAGAGACACCAGCACCAAAGGAACCATGAGTCAGAGTGGAGGAGCACAGATGAGGCATGGTGGTCAAGAGTATTATACTTCAAAGAACATTAGCAGCATCCACCGGGGACCCCTAGAATGAGTGAGGAGGAATTTAAGAAAGGGTGGAATGCCCGCACAGCAGGACCAGAGTGTAGTAGTTACCTATCGCTGCATAACAAATCATTCCCACCCGAGTCGCTGAAAACAGCTATTTGCCAAGCTCATGAGGTAGGCCGAGCATGGCAGGATGCTCCTGCTGCGTGTCTCACATGGGCCCAATCGTGCACACGTCGGGAGCTAGGCGGCTCTACTTCTGCCACCAGCTGTGCTCTGTGTCCTGTCTTCACCCACTGGGTGGTCTCTGTGTCTTGTCCTCACCCACTGGGTGGTCCAGGTGTCTTCACGTGCAGAGCCCTGCACCGCAAAGCACAAGCCCGATAGGCAAGCAGGTTCCAAGACTCTTCTTGAGGCACATGTGCTAATGCCCCACTGGCTAAAGTCAGTCACACGGCCAACCCAGACTGAAGGGGTTAAGGACAAGGACTCTACCTGTTGATAAAAGGACTGCTAACATCACGTTCTATGTGTATGAGTGAAAAAGGATTTGGGGCCTTTCATACAACCTACCATAAAGAGAAATAGAGATGTGTGCCTGTTAATGTGACCATGGCCTTCCCTTGTGGCTCAGCTGGTAAAGAATCCACCTGCAATGTGGGAGACCTGGGTTCGATCCCTGGGTTGGGAAGATCCCCTGGAGAAGGGAAAGGCTACCCACTCCAGTATTCTGGCCTGAAGAATTCCATGGACTCTCTATGGGGTCCATGGAGTCACAAAGAGTCGGACATGACTAAGCAACTTTATATATAATGTGACCTTATTTTTACTCCCAAATTCATATTGCCAAGTAAATAAGTGAAATTACCCTTGAATTTTACTCAACCAGCACATTTTACAGTAAAATGTTAAATGAAATTTGTGAGCCTGTAGATCAAAGAGAAATTTGGAGAATTTTTTTTTTTTTTTTTGCAAATTGTCAGCCTAGCTTGACGTTTAGGACTCCATCTAAAATTATGTGTGGAAATGCAAATGTACAAAATTCCTCATGGATGGCCTGCTCCTGTATCTCATATTATCCTTGGCCTTCCAAAATCCAACCCTCTAGCTCATGCCTTCAGGCAAGTCCCTCAATGACATCTTTAAGAAACTCATGAGTAATCACAGCTATTTAGAATTTTTATATCTCTGAAGTACATGACTATGTAATATATACTACTTTTTCAAATCTCCAATCTGTATTTGGCAATTAAACTGAGCATTGTTACAGTACTTATTTAATGTATATTTCATACCAATTAACTATGTACTAGATACTGTGCTAAGGGTTTAGATATAACAGAGACAGGAAGGAAGGCAGAGAAGAAATAAATTGGCCTTGTTGTATCTTGGGGTTCAGTAGGATGCAAACCAGTGACTTTTACAAGGAACACAGTTGAAGAACTTCAATTCATTTTCAAAATTAAAGTGAATTTTGCATTTTAAACAACCTCCAATGGATCACTTTAAATCTTCATAGAGTCTGGCTCTTCTGAAGTTTCAAAAGTGACTTCATTGTCAAATTGTCACCAAGTTCTTTTTAATTCTGACAGTGTCCTCAAGCTCCTTCTGAAGGTATTAATTTCTTTGGGCAGTTGAAAAAACTTCTGAGTCAATTTCATCTTACATAGAACCAGTCTCCCACTTCGAGAATACTTCAAAGGAAGTTTGCTGGACTAGAGCACAGGACTAGAGCTGCATGGAGAGGGGCTGAGGACATGGGCCAGTGTCATTGCCCCCAATACTTTTCTTTAAAAACCCACAAAGGCTGGTTCTCAACTAATTTAAAACAAGCAAAGTCCACTTCTGGCCCCTGATCTATTTATACTTTCAAATGTTCTTCTTGATGTTTTCCTCTCTATTTTAACTGTATAAACCATAGAGATTTTTGCCACTATTTTAACTATAACTTATTTGTCTCCTTGTGGAAGTTTTCATTTTTAATAGGCTACCTTAAAGATCCTCCCTTTCCTTCTCTCTCTCTCGTATACCACAGCCTTTAAAATTCATGAGAGATTAACTCTGTTGATGAAATTTAAGATAATACAGAAAGAAATGCGTGGTCTCAAGACAGGTCCCATCACTCAGAAGCCCAGAGCCCGTCAGTTTTACCTAGCTTTGCTAATCAGTTTAAAGTTCCTACATTTTCCAAGGAAGACATAAAGACAGCCAACAGGTACATGAAAAGATGCTCAACATCACTAATCATCAGGGAAATGCAAATCAAAATCATAATAACACATCACCTCACACCTGCCAGAATGGCTAATATCAAAAAGACAACAAATAGTAAGTACTGGTGAGGATATGGAGAAAAGGGAATCCTGTGTACTGTTGGTGGAAAACTAAGTTGATGCAACCTCTATGGAAAATAGTGTAGATGTTCCCCCAAAAGTTAAAAACATAACTGCTATATGATACAGCAATTCTACTTCTGGATGTTTATCAGGAGGTAATGACGACACTACTGCGAAAAGATATGGGCAGCTCCATGCTTGCTGCAGCATTGTGTACAATAGGTTAGAAAAAAGCACAACTTAAGTGTCCATCAATGGATGAATGGATAGGGAAAACGTACAGTGGAATATTATTCAGCCACAAGAAAGAAAGAAATCTTGCCATTTGTGACAACACTAATGGACTTTCAGGGCATTACGCCCAGTGAAGTAGGTCAGAGAAAGACAAACAGGATATGATCTCACTTATATAAAATCTAAAAAAAAGTTAAAAACAAACACCAAATTCACAGAAGCAAGAACAGATTGGTGGCTTCAGAGGCAGGAGGTGTGCTGGGTGAAACAGATGAAGGGCGTATAAGGCACAAACTTCCCGTTAAAAAATAAATAAGTCATGGGATACAATGTACAGCAGGGTGACTAAAGTTAGTAATGCTGGATACTTGGAAGTTGATAAGAGAGTGAAAGTTTTTATTTATCACAAGAAAAAAATCATCACTGTGAGGTGACCCATGTTAATTAGACTTACCACGGCAATCATTTCGCTATATGTAAACAAATATCAAATCATTATGATGTACACCTGAAACCAACATAATGTTCTATGCCAATTAAAGCTCAATAAAAATTCCTTCCTTAGATCCCCACAGAAAACTGAGGAAAAATCACTTAAGAAATTTTTTTAAATACATAGTTTTTCCTCAAAGAACCATATATGGACGGTAAGTAGAAATCCGAATACAATCCAGGCAAAATTCTGAAAGTTGATGGTATTATCCTTAAAACGCCATCCTGAGAAACTTGAAAGAAAAACAATTCCCTCCTACCACCAGAATGTGTTCAAATGAAATCCTACATTATAGTGTATAAAGGGAACAACTAATTCATCTGATTTAGTGACTGTTTACTGAGGCAAGTATTAATTGTAGCTTATTTTCCATCACTGAAGTGAATACTCAATAATGTTTTCCTTTTATCCTGAAATAGCTTTATCTGTATATACTAGTTATAAAGATCCTGGTACTAGTTATCAAGATCCTAGTTATAAAAAGTTATTGAACATCTACCGTGGGTCCTCAGGCACTGTGCCAGAAAAAAGGAACACAATGCTGAAAAGACCTGAGCTCAAGGGATCTCAAAGGCAAATACAAGGAGTGAAGAGTCTTGCACATGCTGCTCAGCTGTTGCTGCTGCTAAGTCGCTCGGTTGTATCCAACTCTATGCGACCCCATGGACCGCAGCCCACCAGGCTCCTCCGTCCATGGGATTTTCCAGGCAAGAGTACTGCAGTGGGGTGCCATTGCCTTCTCTGGCTGTTCAGCTGACACATGTCTATTTTCTACAGGAGAGACAGTGGCGATGGGCAGAAGCTTTAGATTTGAGTGTTATCAGCTTTGTGGGACTGGAAATGGTAAGGCTCTTTTGAATCCACGTTGAATCAGGTCTTCAGCAGAGAGAAGGATGTACTTCTCAGACTAAACCTCTGGGACACAACTGATGAGAATATTCCAGTAAGGTCATTTTGATTTCCTATTTGTAAAATTGTATATCGGAGGGCCAATGCATATAAACTATAACAAAAGTTGCCTCCTTCTCATGAGTGACCAGAGAAAAATTACTGTGACTGAGCAATGGTCACTATGCATCATCTGCATATAAGATCACAGGTAGAGGATTCAAATTGCTCTAATGATCTGAAAATAGACATTATTAGCAGCATGTAATTTATCTAAAAATGCTTATATACCTCTGATTTTTAAGCACTGTTTTAAATACTTTGGAAATACCAACTTATTTGTCTTTGCTGCTACCTAATGTATCAATACCTCCACGACACAGATGAGTAAACTGAGAAGTTAACGGTTCAAGTTCCAGGAGCCAGGCAATGAGAGACTCAGGGCTGGAACCCATGCACTTGGGCTCCAAAGTCCATGTGCTTCATGAAGACATCATCCCATCTCACAGGCTAGCACTTATGGGTGTGAATATACTAAGGAGAACCTGGGCCACCAGTGTGCTGGTGCCTCTCAAAGAGGCTGGGATGCCAACAGAAGAGCAGCAGTGACGTCAGCATCACCACCTACTCGGAGCTCTGCATACCCAACACCATGGAAACATTTTTTTTTTTTTTGCAAATGCAATACATATACTCTGTCTATAAAAATTTTAGGTGCTAAATCAATTAACCTTTTTTTTCTTTTTTTTTACTGTGGCAGACAGTGCATTTTGACTTAACCCCTATTTCAGTCTCCTAGAGGTCAGAGAACCAACAATCATTTCTTGCAATCTCCTGCAATCGTGATGCAAGCATGTGACCTAAGTTTTTTCAGACAAACTTAATAAAATTTCACTGTGGGAATGAACAATGTTATTTTGCTTTTTCAGCTCAGAGTGGGAGTTCAGATTTCCTGACAAGATTGAGGGTGGTGAAGATACTTCTGGGGCAGTTGTAATGGAACAATGATGCTTCTGCCAAATAGTATCTCTTGGTGGTTTGGGGTATGTCTCTTGTCTGTGTGCTTCTTAGTACCAATAACCCTGCATTAATATCCCCCAGACTGATTCTCCTGGCCTTCTAGAAACACTGGGAGCTACCTGACATGCTTTAATAAAAATTATTCCTGATTAAACAAGTTAGAGTAGATATTATTGTTTGTAACCAATTATCTTTTCCAATTTTTAAAATTTGTTTATTTTTAAATAAGGATAATTGCTTTACACTATTGTGTTGGTTTCTGCCAAACATCAACATGAAATCAGCCATAGGTATACCTATGTGCCCTCCCTCTTGAACCTCCCTCCCACCTCTCTCCCCATCCCACCCCTCTAGGTTGTTACAGAGCCCTGGTTTAAGTTCCCTGAGTCATACAGCAAAGTCCCATTGGCTATCTACTTTACATATGATAACGTATGTTTCCATGTTACTCTCTCCATACATAATATGTATAATACACACATGCTATAAGACATGTATCTGGCTAGTGAATCGAAATTGATGATTTCAAAAAAGAAATCATTACTTTACACGAAGTTAATGTTAAAAGAAGTAGTTAAGAAAACTATTTAGGACAGGTGGTGATACACATGGATTTGAGTCGTACTAACTGAGTTCCACTGAGAAGGCAATGGCACCCCACTCCAGCACTCCTGCCTGGCAAATCCCATGGACACAGGAGCCTGGTAGGCTGCAGTCCATCGGGTCGCTAAGAGTCAAATACGACTGAGCAACTTCACTTTCACTTTTCACTTTCATGCATTGGAGAAGGAAATGGCAATCCATTCCAGTGTTCTTGCCTGGAGAATCCCAGGGACGGGGGAGCCTGGTGGACTGCTGTTTATGGGGTCGCACAGAGTCGGACACGACTGAAGCAACTTAGCAGCAGCAGCAGCAATTGAGTTCCAAACCTGGGTCTACCCTTGACAGTCTTTGAACTTGGAAAATCTCATTAACTTCTGCATGAATGACTAGAATCTAGAAAAGGGCGTTAATTCTTCACACTTCTCAGAAATAGAAAGTATAATTTCCTCAATCCTACATGCAAATACACTAACATTTAAAGAGGTCTGGTTCCCTGCCCAATGTCACACACTAGTAACCATGAACCCCAGTCTATCTCACTCAGGATCACATGCGTGTAGCATCACACTCGGCTGTAGTTATAGCTGACAAATAAAACAAACGAATCACCACCAGAGCTCACAGCTTTGTCTCCATGAGTTTGATTAGTCAGCACCAGTTCTCAGGATACTGTCCATTGCTGAAGACACTGGCAAAATACCAGTTTCAGGACGTGCTGAAGCAAGGGCTGGTTCCTGGTGTATGGCAATTCACAAAGCTAACTCTCACTTATGTGCTAACTGGCCCCTTTAAGAAGCCCAGAAAAACTCCTCTGAGAAGATGCTGAGACTAGCTCTTGAAGGAAGTGTGGGCATTACCGAAAAGAGGAAAACAGGAGACAAAGAATAGTATAGGTAAAAGCAGAGCTCATTGGGTAAATAATAAGTAATGAAGCGCAGCAGAAACATGAAAATCTTTCTAGTTGAGCAGTGAAAGAGAAGTCTAGACGGTAGCAGAAACGAACGCATGAGAGCCTCATATGCCCTGCTGGTGAGTTAGGACAGAAGCCAAGGGAACATCTGAAAGGTTGAAACAGAGAGTGCATGAACAGATTCCATTCCAAAAGAGGTCATGATGTCATGATGCCCAGACATGGAAAGTTGGTAAGATTGGTAGGAAGACTAGTCAGGAGATAATAGGTAGAGTCTAAGGTTGAGAATCCAGTAGTCATGTATAGATGTGAGAGTTGAACCATAAAGAAAGCTGAGTGCCAAAAAATTGATGCTTTGGAATTGCGATGTTGGAGAAGACTCTTGAGAGTCCCTTGGACTACAAGGAGATCAAACCAGTCAATCCTAAAGGAAATCAATCCTGAATATTCCTTGGAGGGACTAATAATGAAGCTCCAATACTCTGGCCACCTAATGTGAAGAGCCCACTCAATGGAAAAGACCCTGATGCTGGGAAAGATTGAGGGCAGAAGAAGGGGACGACAAGGATGAGATGGTTGGATGGCATCATTGACTCAATGGACATGAGTCTGAACAAGCTCCAGGAGATGGTGAAGGACAGGAAAGCCTAGTGTGCTGCAGTCCATAGGGTTGCAAAGAGTCAGACATGACTGAGCGACTGAACAGCAACAAGGTTGAGATGATTAATGATAGCCTACATTATCAGAGGAGAGCAGAGATAAAAAGTAAATATGCAGACTATTAAGGAAGAGGAGCCTAGTTTGATGGTTGTCCCCCCCAAATTATCAGCAACAGTGAAAATAAAAGGTATCTGGGTAAAATGTTTGAGGTGCCTCTCCAGAATTCACTCAGAAATAAATAACTGGGTAAAGTAGGATGCATTCATACTCTCAATAAATCAAGCTTTCAATAAATCTTGAAATAAATCCACTGGAGAAGGAAATGGCAACCCACTCCAGTGTTCTTGCCTGGAGAATCCCAGGGATGGGGGAGCCTGATGGGCTGCTGTCTATGGGGTCGCACAGAGTCAAACACGACTGAAGTGACTTAACCTTCAATAAATCTAGTTATAACTCTATAAAACGTTCTCTTGCTGATATCTTTGTAGCACATCCATGATCACCTGCACTCTCTCTGCTGTATCTCTGACCTTTAGCTGAGATTAACTGACGAGGGAGTGACAATGTAATGGGTTGGATCCATGATGGTGTGTACCTGAGAAGCCAGTGTCTCTCAGGGCTAACCCAAAAGCCAATTTACGACCTCTAGAGGCAGGAATAGGGAATTAGGCTTTGTGGTCCAAAACAATGTGCAGTGATTTTGAGATTTTCATCCTATAACTGAAAATTTTTATGGCTTGTGATATAAATGGTCATTGTGGAGACCCAAAAGAACTTAAAGAAAAGGAAAATAAGGCTAGCCTTAGAATCCTATGAGCAAAAAAAAAAGGAAAGAAAAAAATATTACCATGAATCCTACTAAATGGTTTAAAAGTCTTGGAAATCTATAGTTGAAGGTTTTCATCTTCAACAGTATTTAAAAACTGGAGAGAAAGTATTTGCAAAAGTACTTCGAGAAGGAAATTACTTTTTATGTATTTATCATAGAAAGATCAGAGACAACAGACTGCATGCACATTTTCCTGGTGGGGGTGGAGGCTGTAATCCTGAGGAAGGGAGAGTTAGGCAGGAAAAGGAGAGAAAACATGAGGGAGTAAGTACAGGAGCCCGCAATGGCTCCACTATGGACATGCAGGCTGTGCAGGCCTCCACCTACCTCCACGTGAGGACAGACACCTTAGAATGGTCTGCAGGTAAGAGGAGGACTGTCTGGTCTGAGAGCGTCTTTATAGCCTTGAAAAAAGATGGAAAATACCACTGATGATAACCATAAGCAGTGGTTATCACAAGCTATTCTATCTCCTGTTTATTCCCTTAGAAATCAATTTCTTCATCCTAAAGAAACTTCTCCCCTTTTCTTTTCCTTTGTGACATTAATACAAAAGCTTCTAAGTTAAGCCATTTGCTAGCTACTTTTTTGTGAACTCTAATATACATAAGAATAAAGTTGGGTTTCCTTCCTATTTAAATTAAAAAAAGGCAAGCAGTTTATCCACAGGCTCCTCCTCTCCTATCTCTCTTTGGTCAACATCCACTTCATAATATATTAACTTCCTCTCCGCTCCTCTGGATTGTCACCAGCCCCTCCAGCATCCCAGAGCAAGGCAGAGTCTCTGAAGTCTCTCTTGTCAGTCTATCCTTTATGGGGGGCGGGGGAGGGAGGGGACTGGAATGTGAAACAGCAGAAGTGACAGCACCCTGAGCTTTCACCCATGGAAACAGGGTAAATAAACGCTTGGTCAGTTCTGGTTGCAAATCTGTGGCCCAGGGTGCCCGCAGGGCTAGGCTGACCTGGAACAGTGAATCAGTAGAGTTGGCTATGACTGCAGACCACAGGTAGTCATAACATTTTTCTGTGATCATAAATTTTCTGTTAAATCCATATTTCTTCTCTATCTTAAAAGCTAAAGTTGAGGTTCTGCACAAGTCTGTCTTCTAAAAGGGATAAAATCTTGCAAGTAATGTTCAGAGATGTAATTTATAGCTATCTTTCAAGGATGATCGTCCCTGAGGCTAAGTACATTTGTTATACAAAATACATTCATGAGAATATTTCATGTAAAAGTTTTTTTAATTAAACTTATAAACAATTTCAATAACAGGAGGCCAAATGTATTTAACAATATTGTGACAATTAACCATCCAACCATGTTCTCTATGACTTGGTTATAATATCTCCTAATTAAGAATGTATCTAAAGATCTCCCTCCTAGAAGTTACCTTTTGTTTGTAAAATAAATGTGATTCTATCCTTTTAAAGTAAAACACATCTCATTCTTTTACATTTGTAAAAACTACACACAATATACAATTAAGGATCTGCGAGAATAAAATTCTGTCTATAAAATAAGTGAATGAAAATTTTGAGAACAGCCATTAATATCATGTAAGTGCATGGGGTCACAAGAGTCAGGACACAACCTAATGACTGAACAACAATTACAAAGTGAAGAGAAATGATATGGAAAGATGCTTTCAAATTAAACAGCAGTAAATAAAGCAAGAATCAACTGTTACATACAATATACTCAGACTCCTGTGTGGGAGGAATAGGATATAGACACCCACACCCAGAAAAAGTAGTCAAATTACAGCTGATTTTAACTAAATGAATTATATATTTCCATTCATTCCCAATTTTCTACATTATTACTTTCTAACCAAAATTTTATAATTAAAGTGAATCTAAAAATACTGTAAACTGAGCACTATGATGGGTAATCAAAACCAAACTGTTCACAATTTATTAGGCAGAAATCTGATCATTTATACCCTATTAGAATAAAGACTGTCAAGAGGGTTCAGTAAGCTTACAGGAGAATACAGTCTCTCTGGGCTCAGTTAATATGAGTCTATTCCTGAAACTTGGGTCCATTTTCAGATAACTGACAAAATGTGGCAAATGAGTTCTCAAAGCTAAAGTCTCGCATCTAGGAGGTAGTGGGTCCCGTTCCTAAAGAAGTGACTGTGGTTTTTGTTTTGTTTTGTTTTTTTCCTTTTTACTAGAATGGCATACTTTTCATTTTTTGCAGTACAGCATCTTGAATTTCCCTGGGAAATCACTTCTCTTACCTTCTCAAATTCCTCCCAAATTTGAACATGACTTCACTTTCACTTTTCACTTTCATGCATTGGAGAAGGAAATGGCAACCCACTCCAGTGTTCTTGCCTGGAGAATCCCAGGGACAGGGGAGGCTGGTGGGCTGCCGTCTATGGGGTCGCACAGAGTCGGACACGACTGAAGCAACTTAGCAGCAGCAGCAGCAGCATCCTTTTAAACTCAATCTTAAAATTTGTGTTAAATAAAACTAAACTTTAGAGGTAAAGCTTAGATCTGTTGGTATGGCATGAAGCCACCATGCCGTGGTACACCCACACAAAGAATCAAGAGTTAGTGATAAAATTAGAAAAAGCAAAAACAGGAGAGCTCTTTATAATACCATTGCTTAATTCCTGGATAAGGTTGGTCCTATCCACAACCTTTGTCTTATGTGAGCCAAGGAATTATTTTTCATTTGAGCCAGTTTGAACTGACATTTTTCACTCACTTAAGAGTCTTAAGTAAAACAACACCTCTGTGTGTCCACAGATAGAGTTTACCTTCCATTCAGGAGAAAAAATTAAGTCCAAAGAGCTACCACTTGCTGAGGGGAACATTTGGAAAATCCATCCTTATAGGAAGCATAGGCTATCTGGACATTAAATGCATGCCAAATCTCCTTCACTTGTGAATAAGGTGAACCTAGGAATTGTCACTGGAAAACAATGATACCATAGGCTTAGGACTTTGCAACAGGGGGAGGGAACAAAGGCATGAGATGTTCTACAATTTCTATAACGTGATTGATGGCACATGAGTCTTCCCATGCTCAGTACTTAGAAATATTTCTATAAAAATGAGAGGAAGTCCACCTCTCTGTGCCCCAAGTAAAGAAGAAAAATTGATAACCAGATCTAGTCAGTTACCTCAGTCATGGGAAATAGGAGGGGAGATTACCTGTCCACAGGAAAGGCAATGGCCAGATTAACTTCACAGACTTTAATTATAGACAAGATTCGTTTGCCCACCTTTTTGGAGTTAGATGATCTTCACTACTTACATATATAAAGACAATTGAAAGGAACAAAATCAGCAGCAAACTGATGAGAAACTAGTGAAAACAAGCCCCCCATCCCAATCAACACTGACAATAAATCCTTCAATCTGTTCAACAGGCTTTTGATTCTCCTACACAATGGCTCCTTCAACTAGAGTGGGACTGGGTTGCAAAATACAGTGCTATCAGTTACATAAAGCCCTTGATGTTCAGGAGCTACTAGCCTCATGAAATAACTAAACATGGCATGGTTTTGCTCCTCATCTCTTTTCCTGTTGCAAAAAAGACTTGACTAGAAAAAGAGTTAACAGCTCATCAAAAAGGATAGGTGTCCAGAAGTGACAGCTCATTGGCGTCCTGCTTCTCTCAAGGTTAGAAAGCACACACACTCCACTCTATATGAGGAAAGACTGGGCTCTGCCTAACAGTAAAATAAATACAAACTTCTTGGAGTTGACGTTTGCCAACGTCCAGGGATATGGTGGTGTTCAGTAAGATTATTGAAAGAGAAGAGCAGTCAAGACTAATATGGTATTTATATTGGAATTGATACTGAGCACATGGCGAAAAGCAGGTTGACGATCTACATTAATGGATCATTTCAGCCTCAGAATGTAATTTCCAAGTGTGAAGTGAAGTGAAAGTTGCTCAGTCCTGTCTGAGCGACCTTTGCGACCCCATGGACTATATAGTCCATGGAATTCTCTAGGCCAGAATACTGGAGTGGGTAGCCTTTCCCTTCTCCAGGGGATCTTCCCAACCCAGGGATTGAACCCAGGTCTCCTGCATTGCAGGCGGATTCTTTACCAGCTGAGCCACAAGGGAAGCCCATAATTAGCCCAAGAATACCGGAGAGGGTAGCCTATCCCTTCTCCAGTGGATCTTCCTGACCCAGGAATTGAACCGGGGTCTCCTGTATTGCAGGCAGATTCTTTACCACTGAGCCACAAGGGAAGCCCATAATTTGCCAAAACAAATTATATTTTGTAATTTACAAAAACAGTATCAAAGTCAGATACCTCAGAGTATGTTTTAGTAAAAACAAGCAAACAAACGAAAAATACAGAAAAAGATTATGACATGGTGCCCAGATTCCTGAGCAGCCACAGAGAGGCAGGAGTACAGAGAATTAACTTCCTGGGGAGTGAAATTTCATCAGTGAGAAATGAAATTAGAAGGACCCGGGAAGCTAAGTTCCTCTTTTTCTCTTTTGTGCACTACACGAAGGTTTTGTTCCTTTCTGCAGTGCTTCCATGGGAACCCAAACACTGAGCCAGCGCAGAGTGACACAGTGTGTCCTAGCACAGCTCCCTGCTTTTAGACCACAGCCAGTGTGGCAATACATAGCATTACACAGAATCACATCACACACTCTTGTGCCTCATCACCCTCATTCTCTGGGTTGCACAGCCCAGAAGAACTGATGGCACTCTAAGCACTGCCTTGGGCTCTGCTTTTCAGAAAACCTAAGAGAAGGCGCGCTTGAAGCTACTACGATAACAACAGTGAAATCTTTGTCACTATCATGAATAATTTTATTAACATAGTAATTTTTATTTCCCCTTCAAATATTCAGCAATATGGTTTCAGTTTGCATCGTACTTTGATCGGGATGACAAATAAGTCATCCCTCATTCACACAGAACCTTCCAAAAATCCTCCTTTGCATTATTATTACCAATAAGTACAAGAAATACACTTGTGTTTCAGCTATATATTATTCCAAAACCAATCACCCAAAATGAAATGACTTAAGGCAAAGATGAGGGGGGGCTTGCCGGCACGGTTCCAAAATCCTGGTGACATCAACTGGGGTCACTCACTTCGCCAAATTTAGCTGTTAGCTGGACCAGACTAGAAGGTCCAAGAAAGCTCCTCTCACATACGTGTGCCCAGCTCCTTCACGCAGTGACTTGCTCTCCCCAAGGCAAGCTGGGGCTTCCTCACAGCAAATTCAGGACAGTCAGACCTCTCACAAGGAGGCTGCCTTCCAAGAGAGAGGAACCCAGTGCCACCAGGCTACAAGCCCCAGATTTCACTGTCAGTAAATTTCATTGTTCAAAGCAAGTCAAAAGACAGAAAACTGACATACCCCCTGGCAACCAGGAAGAGAGAAGAAAGGAGGGTGTGTCCCTGGCAGCCATCTCGGAGACTCTACCACAGTGATGCCCCCACTGGCCTATGGATTTGGATCACCTGGGGACCTTTCAAACCTAGAAGCACCCAGTTCACATCTTAAACCAATTAATTCACAATACAGGAGAGGGTAGAACACGGGTATCCCGTTTTTTTTTTTTAAGTTCCCCACGTGATTCCAATGTGCACACAAGTTTAGAAACACCCAATCCACTACAACTTTTAAAAGATTTAGAAAAGCTGAAGATGCAGACTGGCAATTCTTAGTTGCATGTGATTATGTGTCAATTCACAGCATGCTTTGGCTTTTCCTGGGTTTAAAATTTAAGCCAAACACCCATCACTTCAAAGTACCACAAAGCTACCTTGATACACCAGCCCAGTCTGCCTTGGAAGATGACCAATCTTCTAGCTGGCCTGAAAGTTTAAGACTTTCAGTTTTAAACCCAAGACAGTTGGGGCCCAGCTGGATAGCTGGTCACATTAGCATTGCCTTCCCTCCCTCTGCAAGAAGAGTCATGTTCTTATGAGTTTTGTTTCTGAAGTGCATTCTCAGTGTTAACACCTATGCTTCCTTGAAATTAATGACGTAGGCCAGTGCTGCCTGAACTGTGGTCCATGAACCTGCAAGCATTTGCATCATCTGAGAGCTTGTTAGAAAATGCTGCTGCTGCTAAGTCGCTTCAGTCGTGTCCAACTCCGTGCAACTCCATAGATGGCAGCCCACCAGGCTCCGTTGTCCCTGGGGTTCTCCAGGCAAGAACACTGGAGTGGGTTGCCATTTCCTTCTCCAATGCATGAAAGTGAAAAGTGAAAGTGAAGTCGCTCAGTCGTGTCCGACTCTTCTCTACCCCATGGACTACAGCCTATCAGGCTCCTCCGTCCATGGGATTTTCCAGGCAAGAGTTCTGGAGTGGGGTGCCACTGCCTTCTCCTTGTTAGAAATGGGATCTTGAAAAATTCCAACAGTATCTGAGATTAGGGCCTAGAAATCTGTGTTTTGAAAAACAGGAATTTGAGAAACACTGGTCTGGCTTGTCCTGCTTTTATTTCCATCTATCTCTACCATTCCACATGAGGGAAGATCAGTTTCTATTTTTCAGTAGAATTATAAAACACAAACCAGAAAGATTCAATGCTAATTTGCCAGAGATGCCTTGACCAAGGGCAGCCAGTATCTTCAGACATATACATGATAATCACATTTTGGACATAGTGTTTGCCAGCCATTTATCTGAGGGGCTGTATAAAAATTGTTTATATTAACAATAGAGGCTGGGGTCTGGAATGAGGGGTGTGCTGAGCACAGATGTTTGAAGTTGGCAAAGCTCTTCTCTTTTAGAACACATCAAAACTGTCGGTTACAAGTCAGGTGATAATTTTTTCTCCAACCCGAAAGGAAAAAAAATCTTTCCCTTAAAGTTAAGCAGAAAACCAACCTTATCTGGGACTGGATGCTTGGTTTTCAATTTGAATTTACAGTAAAAATCATTTAGGTTTCAGTAGTTTAGAAAGTAGGTTCTGTTGAATTATCTTGAACTAAAGTTATTTAGGAACAATGTAAGTTCTGCTGGGCAAATTAACACCCTAAAATGTTAACCACTTTGAAACAAAAGGAGATTTGTTGAAGGACTAACCTGTTTATATTCAACTGATTTTAACAAGTGTCTATGAATTTTACCTGTACATGAGGAAACTCTCATCCAATTCGCTCTGCTGGTACTACTACTGCATGAACTGAAAGTATAACAAAGATATTTCATAAAGCACTCACACTGCGGTTCAGACCTTTTACAATTCAGACCAGTCTCCCTGAATACAGAACAAAAATTTTAATAGTATTTCTTTACCAGTCAATTAACATATAGCTTGATCCTCAATACACTGAAGCAAATGCAATTTTAAAATCCCTTTTGAAAACTCACCTTTGATAAAGTATGGCTTTTATTTATATTGTGTTTTACAAACGTCATATTTAAATTAAAAAAAGAAATGAGCAGTTAACCAATCCCCCTCCCCCCACAAAATAATCTAATCCAAGTTATCCTGGTTAGAGATCTGGGGAGGAAATTGTTCCTTCAGTATTTCTGAACTGCTACAGGCAAAACCACCCTCTTGCTGCACTGCAGGCCTGGCAGGAGGTGTCTGAGATGCCCCACCCACACATTCTGTGGGCAGCAAAAACACCAAATAACACCTTTCACAAAGATGAAAAACACAATAGATTTGAAAAACACATTTTCTCAGCAACAAACTCACTCTTCCGTGTTACAGTCACAGGACCAGTCTGTGAGATTTTACTTTCCCAAAGTAAATTTAAACACATAAAATTATTTGTGTAAATAACCATAAGCAGATTTCAATCAATGATGTAACCTGTATCGGAAGACTCCTATGAATTTCATAAATGACTTCACTGCAGTGAAACATCTCTGAGAAAGTGTAAATACGTCATTCCATCTTTAAAGAGGTTCAAGTGACTCCTATATTCTTTCCCTTTTTAGGAGAAACATCCAGGAACACAGCTGACTGAATCACAGCACTGTAGAACTGGGAAACGAAGAGATCCTTCTATCGCTTCCTCCACTTCCCCACTGCAAAAGCACAGTTCACAGTGAACACAGTGCCTGTCGCTTTCTCAGCGATGCTGTTACAACCCTTCCCTGGGCTTTGTCTCTTGGCCAGTGGCCAGTACCACAATGGAGTCCTAGAGATCAGAAGGGTGGCACAAGGCTAACTGAGTGGGATCAGTCATCAGTGTAAGTCTGTAGAGAACACAGGTCCCAACAGGGAAGCTAAACCTGCCCATCAAACCCAAGGAGAAAAACTCAGAATCATGACTAAAGCCTGGTCCACAAGGGTGGTGAACTTGACAGACCTCTGCACGGGGACAATGGGAGAGGCTGGAAGGACAGATTATGGCCCAAGACAGCCTGACTTAATGTAAACACAACTGTTCACTGGAGTCTTAGGTTGCATTCATAAAATGAGTAGTGATCACTACCTACCTTATAGAGTTGTTACGAAAATCAAAAGAGAGAATTCAAAGTGAACCTGATTTGTGAAAGTGAAAGTCACTCAGTCGTGTCTGACTCTTTGTGACCCCATGGACTATTCAGTCCGTGGAATTCTCCAGGCCAGAATACTGGATTGGGTAGCCTTTCCCTTCTCCAGGGGATCTTCTCAACCCAGGGATCAAACCCAGGTCTCCCTCATTGCAGGCAGATTCTTTACCAGCTGAGCCACCAGAGAAGCCCAAGAATACTAGAGTCATAGCCTATCCCTTCTCCAGTTGATCTTCCAGACCCAGGAATTGAACTGGGGTCTCCTGCATTGCAGATGGAATCTATACCAACTGGGTTATCAGGGAAGCCTGAACGTGTTTGTACATTGTAAATATATCTACAAATACCATGACTATTACTAAGACAGCCTGGGACCTGGGACACTTTACCTGCTTGCACCTGGACAAAGGGCTTCTCCGGCAGCAGAATACAAAGAAACTCTAAGGGACTAAAAATAACTGGCTTGTGCAGTCAGAGAAAATCATAAACAGTAAGGTACAAACGCCACAAACCAACTGCTATTTCTGAGGCGGGAGGAACAAAAACAGCACACTGGGCATGATGCCTGCACAAAGCACCACCAAGGGTGTGGGCAGGCCACGTAAGTCACCCAACCAGCCCAAGCCATGGACCTGCCGCCCTCCCTCACCCCGCTTAAGGAACCAGCCCATCCTCCTGGGGAGCCAGCAAGGTCACCTGTTACTTGTTTTCATTCCCTTGTGCTGCAGCATGAACCACAATAAAGCCTTGCTTGAAATTCTCATCTGGCCTCTTCTCAATTTCTATTGACTAAAGAGTCCAAGGACCCAGATCGGTAACATTACTATGTTCACACCAATCTTGCCAGGGCTGGGCAGAAGTGGGGGTGTGGAGGTCTGGACCAGAAGTAATCCTGTGAATATGTGAATTGTCATTGTTGGTTTATTTGTCTGCCTTCCTAACTAGACTGATTTCCTTGAAAGCAGGGGCTGTGTCTTAGTCATCACTGCATCTCCATTTACATAGTAAGACATTCAATCACAGTTTATGAAATGCTGAATGAATAAATTCTGAATCCTCACTGTTATTCAGACTCCTGGCTCGCCAAGAATTATGTACAGTGGAATACTACATGGCATAATGTGAGGAATGAGACAGCAAATGCCCACATGCCCAGGAAATATTTCCTTTGGCAAAAATGCCTACTACCTCACTGCCAGAGCACAGGCGCCTCTGGATAAGGAGCCTTGATTCTCAGAATTAGAAGCATTTCCTTGAAGTTGGTCAATAAAGAAGGCATTGACAATTAAATGTCTTAGAAAATAAGAATATCTAAACTGTGAAAGTCACCCAGTCATATCCGATTTTTTGTGACCCCAAGGACCATGCAGTCCATGGAATTCTCTTTACCAGCTGAGCCACCAGAGAAGCCCAAGAATACTGGAGTTGGTAGCCTATCTCTTCTGCAGTGGATCTTTCCAACCCAGGAACTGAACTGGGGTCTCCAGTATTGCAGACGGGAGAAGGCAACGGCACCCCACTCCAGTACTCTTGCCTGGAAAATCCCATGGACAGAGGAACCTGGTGGGCTGCAGTCCATGGGGTCGCTGAGGGTCGGACACGACTGAGCAACTTCACTTTCACCTTTCACTTTCAGGCATTGGAGAAGGAAATGGCAACCCACTCCAGTGTCCTTGCCTGGAGAATCCCAGGGATGGCGGAGCCTGGTGGGCTGCCGTCTCTGGGGTCACACAGAGTCGGACACGACTGAAGCGACTTAGCAGCAGCAGCAGCAGCAGCATTGCAGGCAGATTCTTTACCAATGGAGCTATCAGGGAAGCCCAATACCTAGACTTTACAGGGACCCTATTTTATGCCGGGCACTGTGCTTAGAAGCTTCACATCACTGCCTTCTTTAAAACTGACAATGACAACATAAGGGAGGTTTTGTTATTTTCTGCATTTGACAGATGAAAAAAACTGAGTCTTTGAGAACTGACCCCCCTAGCTATTTGCGTTAGAGCCTGAAATGAATTCCAGTTGATTTTATTCCAAAGTTTACATTCTTAAGCAATACTGTATCCAGCTGTCCAAGGAAAGAGAGGACTTTGTGTGTTTATCTTTAGTGAGAAGGGGATGGTCTCATCCTGATCACCTTAAAGCCAAACAAAAAGGGGAAATTTTCCTCCTCCGTCCTTCTTTTGACAATCCCTGTGCAATGTCCCTTAAGCCAGTCTCTGCTTGGACCAGAGATACACCAGTGAATAGACACAAGGGCATCACCAAAAGGAAGGAGACGGATAAGTAAAGAGACACGAACTGCAATGTGCAAGGGTGGTGGCTGGGGAACTAGATGGCAGCAGTGATGGAACGGTGGCATGGGAGAACCTTGTCGGCACAAGTGTAGTCAGGGAGGTCAGCTCAAGCCTGGATTTGGAGGGTACTGTGGGGGGCAGTGCTGCTCAGGAGGCTCCGCAGGACGATGGGATGGGGTATCTGAGATGGGCAGGCCTCAAAGGACAGCACAGCTTGGGGTCTTGTGGACCTGGGGCATATAAGAAGATTGTGGCCAGCCCCAAGGTAGGTAGCTGGTGATTATCAATATGCCTATAATATACACTGGACTTGACACCAAATCTATGGCTCCATTGGTAACAACTCCCTTGCCTTTCCTTTGGTTCAGCCTCTGGGTCCTCTCTCCTCTTTCTGATTTCACCTGTCCCTGCGCCAACAAGCTCTGCTGCATTCCTGGCTGAGTACCTGTGCCAGCTCCATGCTTCTGCATTGGCCTCCCTGACCCTCAGGGCTCTCCCAGCCAGCCTTTTCCTTTACTCTCTAGTCTGTGCCATCTGGGGCTGCTCTGAATAGCTCTGGGTACCACATGGAACAGTGGCTCCAAGACTCTAGGTCACATCTTCCTAAAGGGTTGGCACCTCCATTAGACTTGCTTCAGCCTCAGGAGGAACTGGAAAGGACACAGCCTCAACTTTTGGACACTGGTAGGGTCATCCAGGACATTTCCTCCATGGTCCCTCGATTTCTCCACCTCTGCACTGTTGATGCATCCTTCTGGTATCTATTCAACCAATATTTATGGATAACCTATTCTACTTTACCCTCCTCTGAGGATTAAAAAGACAAAATTCCTCTGCCCCCAGGGAATTCACAATCTGACAGTGACAACTTAAGTGAAGGAATTTGGACTATACCATCTACAGGCTTATACTTTCCACACTTAAGTCTCTTGCCGCAGATTGTCCTTCAAGGTTCACACTCAAACCAACTCCCTACCTGACATGTACACCTGACTGTCTAACAGAATTTCAAAATTAATATACTTAAAATAAGATTTTTTCCATTCGCTGTAAACAGCATCAATATCCTCACAGTCAAATAAAAAAAAAAAAATGCAGATGTCACTTTTGACTCCTCTCTTTCCCTAACACCCATCTCTAATCCATCAATAGGCCCCGTCCATTCTACCTTCAACATGTGTCCCGAATCCATCGACTTCTCTTCAAGTCCATGCTCATGGCACTGATTCCCCCTGGGCTGCTGCTGACCCACAGAGCCCTGACCGCCAATCTCAAAACAGTGCTCTTCCTCCAGGCTTTCAAAGCCCTGTGACAAGGACATTTCCTGACGAGGGAGCAAGAACTAGATTTTGACCTCCACCTGACCTCCAGGCTAGTGCCCGATGCAGTAAGTAACATGCAGAAGCACAGTTGCACCCACGCCATCTCCTCTCCTTTCTTACTACAGTGGCCTCTGAAGTGCCTTCCCATTGTCTATTCTCCACACAGCCACAGAGGAGCCTTTGAAAACCTTAAATCCAATGTTATTTCACTCTCTCCTTAAAACCCTTCAATCTTTAGCTTGACCTACAAGGCTCTGCAAGATCTGGTTCCAGACCACCTGTCTGATCTGCTGGCCAACCCTGACTCTGGCTACTCTCCTCATCCTGAGAAACATCAGCCTCCCTTTGCCAGACTGAGGTGTCTACTTCTGTTCTTTCCTACCTTTCCAACACAGAACACGGTTAGTCTTAATGTTTAATTCATCATTTACTTTCGTTAGTTGCATGCGTGGCCTGTCACCTTTCATTATTTACAAGTTATTTTTAACAATGTAACAAGCAGACCTGGCCCTACCAGTCAAAACCTAGGTGAGACCCTGCCACTGACTCACCCCTAAGGAACCACATGGTCACCTGGCTTCTCCCCGTCTAAGGTAAACACAAGTACAAATCTCAGAGTTTTATTGTCTTGCTTTCATATTTTCATAAATTTCCTATTTTTGTATATGCATCTACATATAGTCCTAAGTGGTAGGGTTTTTTGTTAATTTTCAACATTATGAGATTGTCTTGCTGTATGTAATCTTTCAGCCAATTTTCACTTAATATTATATAGCTTGTATGCAATCATATTGTTATGTGTCACCCAGTTAATCCATTTTGACTGCTGTATAATACTCCTCTTAGTGAAAATATTACAATGTTTATCTATTCCTTGGTGATGGGCATCGGAGTTCTCTCCAGACTTTCATTAAAACCAGACTGTTATGAATGTCCATATACATGTCTCCTGTTGAACAAATCCAAGAGTTTTTAATATATATAAATGTAGGAGTGAGTTGAACAATTGGATCACAGGTGTACAAATGTCCAAATTAGGGCACAATGCCAAACATTTCCCAAAGTCATTGTGCCAGTTTAAATTCCCATCAGCAATGTTGGAAGGTCCTGTGGATCTACATCCTCTTAAATCACTTGATATTTTCAAACTTCTTAATTCAAGGCCAACCAAATGGGTTGAGTATCCCATGACTTTGATTTGCATTCCCGTAATTACTAAAGTTAATAACTAGTACACATTCACTAGCTATTTGTACTTCCTTTCCTCAGTACTTTAAGGTCTCAGCCTGAAAGTTCCCACCGCAAAGAGAATGTCCCTCTCTATTCTTGACGTGAAGGTCGCCACTCCCTAGTACAAATTCTGTTCTCTTTCCTTTGTGGCATCTACCACTGCCTGAAGTTATCCAGTCTATCTGCTGAATATATTGTCTGTTTCCCTTAACTAAAATACAGACTCCAAAGGATTTTGGTTGCCTTGTTCACTCATCCATCTCAGATAGATGGGCAAATATCTAAGGACACAGATATATAATAGATTAAGAGTTGTGATTCAGAGTCTGATGTTCTGTGTTCCAATCGCAGCTCTCCCACTTAATAGTTGTGTGATCATGAACAAATTCTTTAAATCTTCCGTTCCTATGTCACGTGTAAAAAATAATAGTAGTCATTACTTCATGGGGTTGTTACGAGGTTTAAATGAGTGAATACTTGTAAAGTTCTTAGAACAATACCACAAACACAGTGAGTGCTTGATAAATGGTTAACATGATTAATGTGTGATTATCAGGCCTCCAAGGAGTGAGAGCATAGAAGCACCCAACTAGCCTGGATCTAAGACACTCCCTCTTCTTCCTCATGTCCTGCAGATGTCCACTCCTGCAGCCTAGAGGAAAGCAGAGAGGTTCTCAGGAAAAAGCTGGGGGGCAGTTTATTTTTGAGAAAATGGTCTGGTCATTGAATACAGGAAGAAGTGCGCAGAGTGCGTGCTCAACAATGCTTGATGAATAAATGCTTCATAAACCATCAACCCATCACCCTATCACTCCAGCAGTAACAACAGCAGTCACAACATTCCCGCCTCCCTCCCTGCCTTATGGTTCAAATTTTTGAAGAGAGAAAAGGAAACTTAGAAAGGAGGATGATAAAGAAAGAAAAGTAGGCTGCATCAGGAGAGAGGGGAGCAGGGAACTCAGTCAAGGGAGAAGGGAGGAGAGGTGGAAGAGAAGGGCGATGGGAAATTTCAGGTCGCACTGTGGCATCTGCGACTAGCCTAGAACGTGAACATGCCGAAAATAAGAACATAAGGGAGTCTCTCCACCACCCACCCACCCAGGGGAATGTTTCTTTTTAACTTATGAGTGGAGGCAGGGAAAAGATAAAGCAGAGAAGGCCTGGGAGGGTGAACGGGAGTAGAAGACCAAGGCAAACTTCCTTTCACCATCTTGGCTGGGAGAGGAGGGTCCCATTAAATCTGTGCCCCACCACCCCACCCCAGCCCCTGGCAAGGCCACCTTGGTCTCCAGCTTACCGTGTTCTGCAACCGACAGCCCCGCTCCATTTGGCACCTTCCTCTTCTCACGGGGATAAATGCGGCCTCGGTTAAATGTACCAGGAGGCTAAACCCGAGTGAGACTCCATTGAGAATTCCAGCAGGTCCACCTGGAGAAACTGTTTCCATCTGAGAAGAAATCAGGAGTCCTGGGCAGAAACCAGCTGCCTCTCCGGTCCTCAAATTCCGGGACAGCTCGCCGCCTGGGAGAGCCCCGCGCCCCTCCCCGCTCCTCCTCTCCGGGGTCTCCGAGCACCCCCGGGGGAGTCCTGGCGCGCCGAGCGGCCCGGCCGGGTCCCTGCCGCCCAGTGGCGGCTGTTTGGGGTCCACCCTCCGGAGCCCAGCTTCCCCGCGCCCGGCCCTGCTTCAGCACCGACCTTGCTGGACGCTGAAACCGCTCGCAGAACGCCCTGCCGGGACGGGGGACTCCCTCTCTCTCCGTCCCTGCCTGGCAGGGCCGAGCCCGGACGGCGGGGGACCGGGAATGCTCAGGGTATTGCCGACCTTGAGGCTACCGAGGGGTGTGCACGCGCCGAAAACAACACACGCGCGCGCACACACACACACCTCGCTTGACAGTTCCCTCCCGAGGAAAAGGAACTGTCCAGAGCAGCACGGGGGAGGGTACGCCACGCTGAAATAGGACAGCCAACATGATTCCTCAAACCAAATTTGGGATGGTTTTAAAAGACCTGGATTTCAGCCGCTCGACTTCAAGTCAGGGAACAAACCCCCTCTTGTGTATTTCAAGGCCGGATTTCAAGGGTTAACCAAAGCTCGAAGGGAAAGAGAAGGGGGTGGAGAGATCCCCGGTGGAGGGTTGCCAGGCCCAGGTGAGAAGCGTGTCTCCGTTTCCCTTCCCAGCCGGTTCGCCATCACGCCCTCCCCGCCAATAGCTGCTTCCCGGAGCTACCCGGAGTGGCGAGGGTTAAGGCGGCAGGCCCGCCGCGCAGGCTTCCCCGGCCGGGAGCGCGCGCCGCAGGCGGAGGGTGGGGAGCGGAGAGCCGGGGATCTCCCGCCCGCCCCCTGAGCAGGGCGCTTCCCGCCCCGCTCTATTTATAGCTCGCTTCCAGCGGCGGCGGGGAACTCACCCAGCCGCGCTCAGCCTTTGGAGCTGGGAGAGCCTTCCACAGACAGGCTGTTTTCCTAAATTCTGTGAATGGCATAATGTCTCTAGCCTTCGAAATCTTGATTGCTACTGTTCAGTATGTCTTCACACGTTTCCATTTCCAATTTTATTTATTTTTAAGACAGCCAAGAGGATTTTGATACAGTTGAATTGCAGGCAGGCAGTTTATCATGCTGGAGACCTTTTGTTATCAGCTGCCTAGGAAAAAAAAAAAAATTCCTCCGTGGATTTACAGGCTTCAGGCTCATTTCATATTTTCTGCAACACTCAACCTGTCTGGGTTTTTAATCAGTCACATGGTCATCACAGGTTCAGAGTGACTTCAAGGACAATGAAGAATCATATCCTTTGCTATCTGATTGCCTTCTTACCAGGGGTCTCGAGCTGGCTGTCAGCATAATACACACCTCTGGCTGGTTTCTGGGTCAAATCCCACAGTGACACCCCTCCCCCTATTAAAAAACAGGCCAGTTACGGTGTCATATATGGGTTCTTGGCCCCAGTGGATACTGACCCAGGAGAAAACAACATCTGAGTCCCACCTTATCATAGCATGGAGCACAGTGCACCAGTCTGGAAGGCCCTAAACTGATAGCTGCCTTCCAAGCCCCTTCTTTCCAGTACTCCTTCCCAAAACAGTTCTTGAGCCCCCGGGGCTGTGCAACTCCCCTGAGGACTCCTAGGTGCTTCAGAGGAGCATTAAACATGTGCCCTCACAGACCTTAACTAGAAGGGCTCTGTCGGTCCACTAGGTGTCGGGGGAGCGTGGACCCCATCACAGGGGACTCCTCCAGGTCTGACTGGAGGTGCTAAGCCCATCCAGCCTCACCTCTTCTTCCCTTTCACTTTCAGGGTTTTTCCTTTAAAACTCATCCCCAAATAGTAAGAGGTTACTATTTATTTCACTGTATTTAATCAGAACAATCCTAAAATAGGGCATATAATTAATTTTGCAGTTATCTGTAGGCTGAGGGGAAACTCTTGCTTTAAGTGTTTGTTTTTGCTGAAACACTTTTTCCTGTATTCACTTTCCTGCCTTACTTAGAACAGAGAGGGTACTGGATGTATTATTTCTGGGATGAGTCAGGACCCAGGAGTGAATCAGGGAAATGTAAGAGAAGGGCTCCAGAGTATCAGTCTTGAGTTCAACCTCTTGTTGAATTTATTTTGTGTGCTGCACTTCCTTATCTGTAAAATATGAATAATAGTGAAGGTAAATACTCTGAGGTTCTAGTGAGTTTTCATGTGCTAATCTACTTACATTGCTTAGACCAGTGCCTTGCTTAGACCAGAGCCTGGCCTGTGATAAAGCTCCATAGACATAATATATGTCTTACATAATATATGTACTGGAGTTGATTTGGTTGAATTTGTACACACAAAGAGGCATTTTGTCTATGTAAATCCATGATTTCCTTTGCATTGTACTAAAGCAGAGCCCCAAAGGCATTCCATTTACTGAAGTCCCTGGTTGCTGACCCTGCATTTTCTTCTTCCTGAGAAGAAAGCATCCCCTCAAGGCTTTTAAGAAGTGCTGCTGCTAATCTATAGAAGATATCCTCTGATACCTAGGGTACAGAATCACCCACTGATAGTGCTTCACTGCTGTCCTGGGAATCATACTTTATATATGAACGGTTTTTGTTCTTTTTTTTTTTTAACATAAAAACACCCCATGAAGGTTTCCAAGGGACCATGAAGGGGAAGTCCTGAATATTCATTGGAATGACTGATGCTGAAGCTCCAATACTTTGGCCACTTGATGTAAAGAACTGACTCAGTGTTAAAGACCCTGATGCTAGGAAAGACTGACGGCAAGAGGAGAAGGGGACGACCAAGGATGAGATAGTTGGATGGCATCACCGACCCTATGGACGCATGAGCAATCTCCGGGAGGTGGTGATGGACAGGGAAGCCTGGAGTGCAGTCCATGGGGTCACAAAGAGTCGGACACGACTGAGCGAGTGAACTGAACTGAACTGATGAAGGGGAAGTATTTCTGTTTACGAAGCTTAACACACAGGTTTGTCCAATATGTTATTTCCCCTCCTAAAAATTAGGCTTCAGAAGATAGGAACTGTGTCCTGTAAAGAGTAGTCCTCTGACTGAAAGGATTAGTTAGCAACCCCAAGTTCGTCCTCCCTTTCAAAAGAAGAGAACCTGTCATTTTGAGACATACAGCCAAATATGCTCTGCTCGATCAGGCCAAGGAGCTATAAAATAAATCGGCATCTGGGAGCTTCCAAAAAACCTCCCCAGAGATACCTTGGTGGTGGTGGTTTTGTACTGTGTCAGCCTAGCTCAATTGGAGCAGTGTTTCCCAAGCTCCCCTCCTCTAGTTTGGTCCTGGACTAGGATGGGCACAGGAGACATTCCCACAAGGTCAGGAAGGCAGAAGTGCAGCGGCAGCCATGGCTACACTAGGAAGGTCACAGGAAAGTCGGGGGCCCTTGCAGCTGGCGCACCGTGTCACAGATCTGCTGGCTCGTCCTGTCCTGTCAGCATGACAGAGCAGCTGGGCCTGCCGCAGTCCCCTCCCTGCTGGATCCTGCTGCTTCTCTAGCTCCTGGACAAGGTGGGTTAGCTGCATGACAAAGCCAGCTTTCCACCAGCCTCCTTGCAGCTGGAGGCTTGGAGGCAGTTAAAGATGAATGCAGCTTCTACTTCCTCTGCGTGGGTTCCAGGGCATCCTTGTTTCTCTCTCCCCAAGTCTGTGCCATCAGGGTTTTGCCAGAGACACAGAACCAGCAGGAGATACAAATTAAGAGAGTCATTACGAGGAACTGTCTTCCACTGAAAGCCAGCTGTCTGTTAGGTAGGCCATCAGGAAGGGCAGGCTGGACCTCCCAGACATGAAGGGAAGCTGCAGTTGGGAGGTGGAATTTCTTCTTCTGGGCAGCCTCTGTTCTGCCTTTTGACGGATTGAATCAGTCCTACCCAGATTACCAAGGATAATCTTCCTTACTTAAACTGATTATAGACCAGTCACAAATACAAAATCCCTACACAGCACCTGGCTGAATGACAGAGGGTGGCAGCCTTACCAAGGTGACACATAAAACTGACCATGAACACATCCATCTTTCAGACGGCCTGCCCTGCTCTCCTCAGGCTCAGCACCCATACACAAAACCAGCACAGCAGAACAGAAACAGTTTAACCCATACCCACAGTTTGGCAGGTCAAGTCCCTCAAATAAATCCCTTATTCTACTTCACTCTTACTAGTCCTGCTTTTCTGATCACACCTGACTGACACTGACTCAGTAACATTCATATTTTACCTCTTTCTTCTCTTTCCAAAATCCTGCTGTCTAGAATACAGATATGATGGACAGACAAGCCAACCTGGATAGGAGGACAAGGGCCACGCTCCAGGGATGGTGGAGAGCTGAGCAAGAAGGACCTGAAACATGAAGACTGCTGGCTCACCACCCCTGAGCAGCCTATCTCTGCATGTCTTTTATAGGAGAGAGAAATCAGTGTCTGTTTTAAGTCACTGCTGTGTTGGTCTTTACTATTGCTTTCAACAAAGCCCTTTCTGACGGGTTTAAGCGCTACATCTTCCATGGAGAGATATACCACAAGTAAACATCAATTGGAAGACTCAGTGTTGGAACATCATGCACTGAGGTAGGGGGAAGGGAAGTCAAGAAATGATTTTATTTATTTTTATCTGCTTTTCAGGTGAAATCTGTTACAATTAATCTTACATTTGACAAAGGCAGTCAGACACTCTGAAGATGTAAACCAAGCTTCTTTAAATTTCCAGCCCTCAAATGTCACGTCTGCAGAATAAGACATTTGGACCATATGGTTTCCAGTATACTTACAGATCTGACGTGTGTGATATCACCTGAGAACAGGACACCCAGAGGAAAGCGGTGCTTACCAGGACAGAAATACTGTTTGTCAGAAAGGCAAGTGGAACTATCAGGTGGGAAATTTTCTTTCCAGAAAACCTATACAAACTGTTTTACATGAATTATCCACACCTACCCTGAGCCCTCCCTGTACATGGCTTCCCTGGTGGCTCAGATGGTTAAGAGTCTGCCTACAAGGCAGGAGACCTGGGTTCAATCCCTGGACGAGGAAGATCCCCTAGAGAAGTGAATGGTAACTGACTCCAACATTTTTGCCTGAAAAATTTCGTAGACAGAGGAACCTGGTGGGCTACAGTTCATGGGGTCACAAAGAGTCAGACATGACTAAAGTGACTTAGCATGCACTCATTAATATGTTGTTGTTGTTGTTGTTGCTAAGTCGCTTCAGTTGTGTCCGACTGTGCAACCCCATAGACGGCAGCCCACCAGGCTCTGCCATCCCTGGGATTCTTCATATGTAGTGAATATCTAAAAAGGACTAAATGTTTTTAAGTTATAAAAAAGTTGTTATTAATATTTAGGCACAATGTTTGAACATGGGTCAACTAGCCAATCAAAGTATTAATTTACCCTCTTGATCAGCTAACTTACTCAAGAATTTTGGGATAGCCAGAAAGAAGAAAAAGGGAAAACTATGAGAGCTGAGTCAGTGAACTAAAATGGACTGGAATGGGTGAATTTAACTGAGATGACCATTACATCTACTACAGTGGGCAAAAACCCCTTAGAAGAAATGGAGTAGCCATCATAGTCAACAGAAGAGTCTGAAATACAGTACTTGGGCACAATCTCAAAATGACAGAATGATCTCTGTTTATTTCCAAAGCGAACCATTCCATATCATGGTAATCCAAATCTATGCCCCAACCAGTAATGTTGAAGAAGCTGAAGTTGAATGGTTCTATCAAGACCTACAAGACCTTCTAGAACTAATACCCAAAAAAGATGTACTATTCATCATAAGGGACTGGAAGGCAAAAGTAAGAAGTCAAGAGATACCTGGGGTAACAGGCATTTTGGCCTTGGAGTACAAAATGAAGCACATTAAAGGCTAACAGAGTTTTGCCAAGACAATGCACTGGTCATAGCAAACACCCTCTTCCAACAGCTCAAGAGATGACTCTACACATGGTCATCACCAGATGGTCAATACCGAAATCAGATTGATTATATTATTTGCAGCCAAAGATGGAGAAGCTGTATACAGTCAGCAAACACAAGACTGGGAGCTGACTATGGCTCAGATCATGTAATCCTTATTGCCAAATTCAGACTTAAACTGAAGAAAGTAGGGAAAACCACTAGACCATTCAGGTATGACCTAAGTTCTTTACAATTAAACAGTGGAAGTGACAAATAGATTCAAAGGATTAGATCTGATAGACAGAGTGCCTGAAGAACTATGGACGGAGGTTCGTGACATTGTACAGGAGGCAGTGATCAAGACCATCCCCAAGAAAAAGAAATGCAAAAAGGCAAAATGGTAGTCTGAGGAGGCCTTACAAATAGCTGAGAAAAGAAGAGAAGCTAAATGCAAAGGAGAAAAGGAAAGACATAGGCATCTGAGTGCAGAGTTCCAAAGAATAGCAAGGAGAGATAAGAAAGCCTTCCTCAGTGATCAATGCAAAGAAATAGAGGAAAACGATAGACTGGGAAAGACTAGAGATCTCTTCAAGAAAATTAGAGATACCAAGGGAACATTTCATGCAAAGATGGGCTCAATAAAGGACAGAAATGGTATGGACCTAACAGAAGCAGAAGATATTAAGAAGAGGTAGCAGGAATACACAGAAGAACTGTACAAAAAAGATCTTCACGACTCAGATAATCATGATGGTGTGATCACTGACCTAGAGCCAGACATCCTGGAATGTGAAGTCAAGTGGGCCTTAGGAAGCATCACTATGAACAAAGCTAGTGGAGGTGACGGAATACCAGTTGAGCTATTTAAATCCTAAAAGATGATGCTGTGAAAGTACTACACTTAATATGCCAGCAAATTGGAAAACTCAGCAGTGGCCACAGGACTGGAAAAGGTCAGTTTTCATTCCAATCTCAAAGAAAGGCAATGCCAAAGAATGTTCAAACTACCGCACAATTGCACTCATCTCACATGCTAGCAAAGTAATGCTCAAAATTCTCCAAACCAGGCTTCAACAGTATGTGAACCATGAACTTCCAGATGTTCAAGCTGGATTTACAAAAGGCAGAGAAACCAGAGATCAAATTGCCAGCATCTACTGGATCATTGAGAAAGCAAGAGAGTTCCAGAAAAACATCTACTTCTGCTTTATTGACTATGCAAAAGCCTTCGACTGTGTAGATCACAACAAACTGTGGAAAATTCTGAAAGAGATGGGGATACTGGGCCACCTTACCTGCCTCCTGAGAAGTCCGTATGGAGGTCAAGAAGCAGCAGTTAGAACTGGACATGGAACAACAAACTGGTTCAAAATCAGGAAAGGAGTACATTAAGGCTATATATTGTCACCCTGCTTATTTAACTTATATGCAGAATACATCATGCAAAATCTGGGGCTGAATAAAGCACAAGCTGGATTCAAGATTGCCAGGAGAAATATCAATAACCTCAGATATGCAGATGACACCACCCTTATGGCAGAAAGCGAAGAACTAAAGAACCTCTTGATGAAAGTGAAAGAGGAGAGTGAAAAAGTTGGCTTAAAACTCAGCATTCAGAAAACTAAGATCATGGCATCCAGTCCCATCACTTCATGGCAAATAGATGAGGAAATAATGGAAACAATGAGAGACCTTATTTTTTGGGACTCCAAAATCACTGCAGATGGTGACTGCAGCCATGAAATTAAAAGATGCTTGCTCCTTGGAAGAAAAGTTATGACCAACCTATACAGCATATTAAAAAGCAGAGACATTACTTTGCCTACAAAGGTCCGTCTAGTCGAGGCTATGGTTTTTCCAGTAGCCATGTATGAATGTGAGAGTTGCACTATAAAGAAAGCTGAGCACCAAAGAATTGATGCTTTTGAACTGTGGTGTTGGAGAAGACTTGAGAGCCCGTTGGACTGCAAGAAGATCCAACGAGTCCATCCTAAAGGAAATCAGTCCTGAATATTCATTGGAAGGACTGATGCTAAAGCTGAAACAACAATACTTGGGCTACCTGATGCAAAGAACTGACTCATTTGAAAAGACCGTGATGCTGGGAAAGTTTGAAGGCAGGAGGAGAAGGGGACGGCAGAGGATGAGATGGTTAGATGGCATCACCGATTTCGATGGACATGAGTTTGAGCAACCTCCAGAAATTGGTGATGGACAGGGAAGCCTGGTGTTCTGCATTCCATGGGCTTGCAAGGAGTCAGATACGACTGAGCAACTGAACTGAGAGAGGAAACGTTACCTTTAGATTGAGTGAGGAACGCTTCTCTTGTACGTAGGATACAGGTACAAGGATAGCAATCTTTGCCTATTTTGATCACTAATATATCTTAGAATGGCAACCAATATAATGTAAGCTCTCAGTAGATGTTTGTTGAATAAATGAATGATACCAGTGTTATATCCACATTTGGTTGGAAGGACAACTTCAAATTAACTGAGTAAACCAGTTAGTGATTCAAGTACTGCCAATTCCCAGCCAAGTAAATTTGGTCTCATTAAACATTATTTTAATTTCACCTCAAAAAACCTAACTCATGAACCACAACTTCCCAATCCAAATGGTAACCTATAAAGACACTCAAGAAAATGTCACTTTTAGGACAGAGCTAAGGGCCATAGACAACAATGAGCAAGGGATGTCTTCCTAAGAGTATTTTCAGGGCCTTACTAATGAGCAGTCCTCACTCCTAGAGTATGTGGCCCTGACCATATATGCCAGTGGATTTCAGTAAAGGTACAAAGAAACACTATTGTGTATCTTTCATTTTTTCTCATCACAAATTAAAAGATGCTTACTCCTTGGAAGAAAAGTTATGACCAACCCAGACAGCATATTAAAAAGCAGAGACATTACTTTGCCTACAAAGGTCCATCTAGTTGAGGCTATGGGGTTGTTTATTATTGTTATCCTTTTTCATCCCACCATATATATTGCATGAGGCCAGGTGAGGTAACTTGTGTTTTTATTTCAGAATTCTTAGAATCAATAGTAATCACAGCTGAATCTGACAACCACTACACGTTATCCTTTGATAGGAAGAACACTTTGTATCATTCATAGATCCTGGACTTTGATCTTAATGCCATGATTGATTGAGAATTTGAGATTATCTCACTTGTTAAGGGTCCACTGAATGCAGTCCATCCCATGAAATTATGTGGCTATGTGAAATGTGAGTGAAAATATGTCCCTTTGGGGCAGAAGCATTTAATTGCCAGGGCAAGAAATTTCTACCTCTCTCTCACTCTACTAAATTGCACCCTAAATAACCTCACCCCACTCCAGTACACTTGCCTGGAAAATCCCATGGACAGAGGAGCCTGGTAGGCTGCAGTCCATGGGGTCGCTAAGAGTTGGACATGACTGAGCGACTTCACTTTTTTTCACTTTCATGCATTGGAGAAGGAAATGGCAACCCACTCCAGTGTTCTTGCCTGGAGAATCCCAGGGACGAGGGAGCCTGGTGGGCTGCCATCTATGGGGTCACACAGAGTCAGATACGACTGAAGTGACTTAGCAGCAGCAGCAGCAAGATGGTTTTGCCTCCATCAAACTAAAATGAACTGACGCCTTTTGCCAACCAACTGTGGGTAGCTTAAGTGAGAAATACAAATTTGCTGTTTCAAGTCACTGAGGAACATTTGTTGTTCTTGTTATTGTTAACTCATCATAACTTAGCTTATCCCAGTAAATGCTGGTTTATTAAATGATTCTGTAGAATCTGAATTGTTTGGAAACTTTAATACCAGCTCTAGAAGATATACCTGTACGAAGTGCAACAGTTAATACTTGTTCATTATTCACCTTCCCTGATAAGCTACAGACTTCACAAGGGTAGGGGTTCTCTTGTTAATTGCCATGTCCCCCCATGTACCTAATGCAGGTAAAGTGGGTTCACAACACCTAGTTTAATTTGTATGGAAATACAAAAAACCTCGAATAGCCAAAGCAATCTTGAGAAAGAAGAATGGAACTGGAGGAATCAACCTACCTGACTTCAGGCTCTACTACAAAGCCACAGTCATCAAGATAGTATGGTACTGGCACAAAGACAGAAATATAGATCAATGAAACAAAATAGAAAGCCCAGAGATAAATCCACATGCCTATGGACACCTTATCTTTGACAAAGGAGGCAAGAATATACAACAGATTAAAGATAATCTGTTTAACAAGTGGTGCTGGGAAAACTGGTCAACCACGTGTAAAAGAATGAAACTAGACCACTTTCTAACACCATACACAAAAATAAACTCAAAATGGATTAAAGATCTAAACGTAAGACCAGAAACTATAAAACTCCTAGAGGAGAACATAAGCAAAACACTCTCAGACATACATCACAGCAGGATCCTCTATGACACACCTCGCAGAATAAAAATTTCTCATATTTAATAACTAAATAGACATTTCTCCAAAGAAGACATACAGATGGCTAACAAACACATGAAAAGATGCTCAACATCACTCATTATCACAGAAATGCAAATCAAAACCACTATGAGGTACCATTTCACGCCAGTCAGAACGGCTGTGATCCAAAAGTCTACAAGCAATAAATGCTGGAGAGGGTGTGGAGAAAAGGGAACCCTCTTACACTGTTGGTGGGAATGCAAACTAGTACAGCCACTATGGAGAACAGTGTGGAGATTCCTTAAAAAACTGGAAATAGAACTGCCTTATGACCCAGCAATCCCACTGCTGGGCATACACACTGAGGAAACCAGAAGGGAAAGAGACACGCGTACCCCAATGTTCATCGCAGCACTGTTTATAATAGCCAAGACATGGAAGCAACCGAGATGTCCATCAGCAGATGAGTGGATAAGAAAGCAGTGGTACATATACACAATGGAGTATTACTCAGCCATTAAAAAGAATACATTTGAATCAGTTCTAATGAGGTGGATGAAACTGGAGCCTATTATACAGAGTGAAGTAAGCCAGAAAGAAAAACACCAATAGAGTATACTAATGCATATATATGGAATTTAGAAATATGGTAATGACAACCCTGTATACGAGACAGCAAAAGAGACACAGATGTATAGAACAGTCTTTTGGACTCTGTGGGAGAGGGAGAGGGTGGGAAGATTTGGGAAAATGGCATTGAAACATGTATAATATCATATATAAAATGAGTCACCAGTCCAGGTTCGATGCACGATACTGGATGCTTGAGGCTGGTTCACTGGGATGACCCAGAGGGATGGTACGGGGAGGGAGGAGGGTTCAGGATGGGGGACACATGTATACCTGTGGCAGATTCATGTTGATATATGGCAAAACCAATACAATATTGTAAAGTTAAAAGATAAAATTAAATTTAAAAAAATGAGTAAGTGTATGCTGGACCATAACAAATTATTGCTATTACACTCCATTTCATTATCTTAGGACAACAACTTGATTCTGTTTCCTCAGTCATATAAGTAGTAATATTACTGCTACTTTTGTACCTCAAAATCATACATACCTTAAAAAGAGAAAACACTCATCATACCAATTTTTTCATTTTAGATACTTAGCCAATCCTGCAAATAAATACTAAACTTACCACACACACAAAAAATTTATTCTCTTCAAAAATGGATAGATGGTGAAATAAAACTACATTTTTCACCCTTTCCAAACCAGATAAATACTTGTTCCTAGTAAACATGAAAAATATAGTATAGAGTAAATGACATTTTGCAGAATATCAAATAGTAACACATATAAAAATGTATACTTTCTAGACAGCAATGGAAGACTCTTGAGAGTCCCTTGGACTGCAAGGAGATCCAACCAGTCCATTCTGAAGGAGATCAGCCCTGGGATTTCTTTGGAAGGAATGATGCTAAAGCTGAAAGTCCAGTACTTTGGCCACCTGATGGGAAGAGTTGACTCATTGGAAAAGACTGATGCTGGGAAGGATTGGGGGCAGGAGGAGAAGGGGACAACAGAGGATGAGATGGCTGGATGGCATCGCTGACTCGATGGGCGTGAGTCTCAGTGAACTCCGGGAGTTGGTGTTGGACAGGGAGGCCTGGCGTGCTGTGATTCATGGGGTCGCAAAGAGTTGGACACGACTGAGCGACTGATCTGATCTGATCTGATGGTTACAGTAAGACTAACACAAGCTATGCTATACTGACACAGGAAATGTTATTAATTTATAATTCTATGAATGTTTCCTCTAAAATGTAGTCTTTGATAACTGATTAAAGTAGTGAGTCAGTAGATATTTAATTTATACTTAGAGAAATTGCTTTGACAAGGTTAAGTTTTATTAGCTTGTTGGTCAACTTGTATTTTGATAACTGAATTCAATTTTTGGAGCCATTCCTAGATCTATTATGATACAGAATCATATTAAGACAAGTAGACTTTGAATCTTCATTTTCCAAGATAATTTACATGAAAATTTAAGAAAATTTGCCATATATTTTCTTTAATTTTGATAGAGAATTTATTCAAGTTCTTTTTTTATGTACTCTGACTAAAGAAGTAAAGAACACAGAATTTTAAAATAAAAAAGAATAAAAACCCTTCTCTAACATATGTAATTAGTACCTGCTGCTGCTGCTGCTGCTAAGTAGCTTCAGTCATGTCTGACTCTGTGCGACCCCATAGACGGCAGCCCACCAGGTTTCCCCGTCCCTGGGATTCTCCAGGCAAGAACACTGGAGTGGGTTGCCATTTCCTTCTCAATGCATGGAAGTGAAAAGTGAAAGTGAAGTCGCTCAGTCGTGTCCGACCCTTAGCGACCACATGGACTGCAGCCTACCAGGCTCCTCCGTAGGGATTTTTCAGGCAAGAGTACCAGAGTGGGTTGCCATTGCCTTCTCCAACAATTAGTACCTATATTATAGCAAAACTAATATAATTTCTTATAAACATCTGAAGCTAACATTTGCTAGTTGTATTTCCTTAAATAATAACACTCTCTGAATTTTTTGTGTAATAGTGAATCCAAATTTCTGGGCTCCTACAATTTGCTCTGTACAATGAGGTAAAGCTGAAAGATATATGGGATCCTTTTCATTTTTCTGGGACCTGACCCAAGGTCAACAGTAATTCTTTTAATCAGCTACAGCTGTGCTGTAACCTCCACTCTGTCTAAGCCAGGGCAAGTACTGTCCACCCAGAGAAATCAACACTAAGAGGAGTTGATTTCCCAGCAAAAGCAATGCAAGACCTAAGAAAATAATGGCTTTTAAAATGATGACAGGAAAGCAGCCATCAGATTTCCCAGGTAGCTCAGTGGTAAGGAGTCGTCCTGACAGTGCAGGACAGGTGGGTTGGATCCCAGATTCAAGAAGATCTCACCCGCCGTGGAGCAATAAAGCCCATGCAGCACAGCTTGTGAGCCTGTGCGGGACGCCCGGAGCCAGTACTGAGCCCACTTACCAGAACTGCTGAACCCAAGTGCCCTGGAGCCTGCGCTCCACAGCGAGAGGGCCGCAGCAGTGAGAAGCCCGCACACTGCAGCTAGAGGGGAGCCCCCCGGCCCTCACTACAGCTGGGAAAAAGCCCACGTGGCAGTGAAGACACAGCACAACTAAAAATAAATATTTCTTTAAAAGGTAACCATCAAGCTGGAATTGAATACCTATTAACATTATAATTCAAGCCTCCCCCCTCAAAAAAAAAAAAAAAAACAGAAATATTGAAACTTGGTCCAAAAAATCAAGAAAAAAATTAAATAAATACTATTTGGCAAAACTTGAGAGGGGAGGGGGAGGAACGAGCTTGAATAAACAGTTTCCTTATCGGCAATCTCTCACTAGAGAAAAGAAGCCCGATGACAGAGGAATAATGATCACAGGAGGAAGGCCAGACCCGTAGAAGGGACAGAATGTGCCGCGTGGTAAACACAAAGGCTGTGTGTCCACAGAGCGTTATTCTGCAGCATTTCCAGGACGATGTGAACCTTTTTCCAAATGTCAACTCCCAAGAAAATCAGCTTAGAAACCTGAGAAAATTTGGGAAAGTATAATTCTGCTCCGAGGCCTAGGGTTTAATCAACACAGATATGTCATGATTATGTTATTATTCAAGGAAATACAACTGGCATGTGTTAGTTTCAGGTGTTTGTAAGAAATTATATTACTGCTTTGCTACAAAATAGGCTCAAAGGAATCCATCCAGGGCAAGCAAGGTCAGGAAACACCAGCAGATGCCTGGGGTATGGAAGGGAGAAGTCACCACTGTCGAATTCGTCCTGCGTGTTACACTACCGTGTTGTAAGTGTGTCTATGTGGTCCCGTCTGTTGCCATCAATGAGTCATTCTTGCAAATGAAATTAAGGAAGAAATGTACATACATAATATACTCCATCCAAATCCTTTAAACAGCATTTTAAAAAATAACTTTTGCTAGCAAAATAAGTCCTTAAATTGGCAATGTTGACACGTGATTCTGTGAAGTAGTGTTAATCTGGCTAGGATATTGGAACATTACATTTTTTTTTTAAATACCCGATAAAGGTTGCTTGGTTTTTCCACTGTTTGAATTATTCACTATAGGCTAGCATTAGAGGGAATGCAAAGTAAAGATGTGAATGTTGAACGTTGTGAAATATTCCTTTATAAAATCAGAAACTGATCTAAAATCCAAATTAGTAAAACAGTGTATCAATTCCAACAACAAAATTAAAACCAGGGCAAGCAGAAGAAGCATTTTATCTCTGTGGAATCATTATAGAAGGACATAAAGGACAGATACATTAACACCCACTTAAACAGACTTTTGGATTCACTCTTAGAAATTTGACTAATGTCAATAAAAATTAAAATTTTCTATGAAGATATGATATATTTTTACATATTATGATTGAACCATAAGAAACTGAGGGTTTTGTGTATGCAGATATATGTATGTGTACAAGACTGTGTCTGTATGGCTGGGGAGAGAGAGGAAGAGAGTACAAATACAGCATAATGTCAAAAAATACTATGGGCTATAGCTGCAGTTACAGATAGAGTGATGCCAAGATGAAAATTACACCTGTAATTGCTTATACTAGAAGTGAAGCCTTTTTCTAACATTTCACATAGTTAGAAAAAGAGAATACAGAAAACCCAAATGATGTAGAAGTGAAATAATAATATCAGAAATAAACAATATGAAATACTAACATATAATAGAAAGGATCAACAAGATCAAAGTCTGTGCTTTGAAAAGCCTAGTTTAAAAAATTATTTGTCAAGATTAATCAAGAAAAAGGATATACGAATAGACAATATTAGTAAGGCAAGGGGAGTGAGAACTCTAGATGGAACAGATTTAAAAGATAAGAGCATATTATGAACAACTTTATATCAACACATTAAAGATATAAATGAAATGCACACATTCCCAGGAAAATATAAATTACCAAACTTATTTAAGAAGAAAATTAAAAATCATTAATTGCTTGAGAAATTGAATCAGTAGTAAATATTTTTCCGCAAAGACAGCATCAAATCTACATAGCTTTTTGCTCAAGAGCTACTAAACACTGTAGTTAATAGAAATAGTTCCAGAAATAATAACAACAAGCTTAAACTTTTAACAAGGGGAAAAAAGAAAGAATACAATCCAACTCATTTTATCAGACAAGTATAAATCTGATATAAAAATGTGACATACTATAAAAATAAAAATTTCTCATATTTAATAACTAAATAGACATTTCTCCAAAGAAGACATACAGATGGCTAACAAACACATGAAAAGATGCTCAACATCACTCATTATCACAGAAATGCAAATCAAAACCACTATGAGGTACCATTTCACGCCAGTCAGAATGGCTGTGATCAAAAAGTCTACAAGCAATAAATGCTGGAGAGGGTGTGGAGAAAAGAGAACCCTCTTACACTGCTGGTGGGAATGCAAACTAGTACAGCCACTATGGAGAACAGTGTGGAGATTCCTTAAAAAACTGGAAATAGAACTGCCTTATGACCCAGCAATCCCATTGCTGGGCATACACACTGAGGAAACCAGAATTGAAAGAGACACGTGTACCCCAATGTTCATTTCAGCACTGTTTATAATAGCCAAGACATGGAAGCAACCGAGATGTCCATCAGCAGATGAATGGATAAGAAAGCTGTGATACATATACACAATGGAGTATTACTCAGCCATTAAAAAGAATACATTTGAATCAGTTCTAATGAGGTGGATGAAACTGGAGCCTATTATACAGAGTGAAGTAAGCCAGAAAGAAAAACACCAATAGAGTATACTAATGCATATATATGGAATTTAGAAATATGGTAATGACAACCCTGTATACGAGACAGCAAAAGAGACACAGATGTATAGAACAGTCTTTTGGACTCTGTGGGAGAGGGAGAGGGTGGGAAGATTTGGGAAAATGGCATTGAAACATGTGTAATATCATATATAAAATGAGTCACCAGTCCAGGTTCGATGCATGATACTGGATGCTTGGGGCTGGTGCACTGGGATGACCCAGAGGGATGGTATGGGGAGGGAGGAGGGAGGAGGGTTCAGGATGGGGAACATGTGTATACCTGTGGCAGATTCATGTTGATATATGGCAAAACCAATACAATATTGTAAAGTTAAAAAAAAACAGAAATATATATATATTTTAAAAATAAAATATATATAAGTATTTTTCTGGGCTCCAAAATCACTACAAATGGTGACTGCAGCCATGAAATTAAAAGACGCCTACTCCTTGGAAGGAAAGTTATGACCAACCTAGATAGCATATTCAAAAACAGAGACATTACTTTGCCAACAAAGGTTCGTCTAGTCAAGGCTATGGTTTTTCCTGTGGTCATGTATGATGATAGTTGGACTTGAAGAAGGCTGAGCGCCAAAGAATTGATGCTTTTGAACTGTGGTGCTGGAGAAGACTCTTGAGAGTCCCTTGGACTGCAAGGAGATCCAACCAGTCCATTCTGAAGGAGATCAGCCCTGGGATTTCTTTGGAAGGAATGATGCTAAAGCTGAAACTCCAGTACTTTGGCCACCTCATGTGAAGAGTTGACTCATTGGAAAAGACTCTGATGCTGGGAGGGATTGGGGGCAGGAGGAGAAGGGGACGACAGAGGATGAGATGGCTGGATGGCATCACTGACTCAATGGACGTGAGTCTGAGTGAACTCCGGGAATTGGTGATGGACAGGGAGGCCTGGCGTGCTGCGATTCATGGGGTCGCAGAGTCAGATGCGACTGAGCAACTGATCTGATTTGATACGTATTCTAAACAAAATATTAATTAACCAAAGAAACAACATAAAAATACATTATGATGAAGTTGTGCTATCCCAGAAGTGGAAAGATGTTTAATCATTAGATAATCTATTAGTTTATTTTCAGTCTCTCTTTTCCAGTTAATATAAATGTTTTAAGGCCATAAAATTTCCTCTGTGTGTAGCTTTAGTTATGTTTTACTAGTCTTAGTTGAATTTTTTTTTTAATTTATACATAATATTTGACTTCAGCTTTGATTTCCTCTTTGATACAGACATTTTAACAGTGAATTTTACTTTTCACATAGTTAAAAATCTGATGGTTGGTTTTACTGAATTATGTTTAAATAATAGTCTGTAAAATTTCTAAATTTTAAAATTTGTTAAGCTTTATTTGTCCAAGTACACAACTAGTCTAAAAAAGTCAGCATGAAACATGAGTGTGAAAATTAAAGTATATTTTATTTTGCTGTACAAAGTCCCGCATCTATCCTATATTCTTATCTCTTCAATAATTATGAACATGTAGATATACATCTTTTTTGTAAAATTTAAATTCTTCCCCTCTTTGATTCATTAAATTCAAAGGGACACATATTAAGAGATATCATTTTGTTTCCATCTTCACATCTTTGTATTTTGAAGAATTTTTTGCTTTATACACTTAACAGTTCTTATTTGATGATTCAGGTTTGTGTTCATTGTATATTCTTTGTGGACTGTAATGTTTATCACCACATAACATCCCTCTCAATGGAAAAGACCCTGATGCTGGGAGGGATTGGGGGCAGGAGGAGAAGGGAACGACAGAGGAGGAGAAGGGAATGACAGAGGATGAGATGGCTGGATGGCATCGCCGACTCGATGGACATGAGTTTGAGTGAACTCTGGGAGTTGGTGATGGATAGGGAGGCCTGGCGTGCTGCGATTCGTGGGGTGGCAAAGAGTCAGACACGAGTGAGCGACTGAACTGAACTGAACATCCCTCTTGGTCTCACTAAATGCCTTTGGGTTTGAAGGTCCTTTTATGACATCAGGTTTGTTTCAGTTTTCTTTGAGTATGCATTTGTTTTATATATCTTTGTTTAATCTTACACTTCTCTATCATTTTGTTTTAAATGTATTACAAATGAAAGAAGTACTAGATTTTTAACCTAATCTGACTGTCTTTCGATGGGGGATTCAGTACTTCTCATTTATTACAATGGCCAATATATACATGGATTTCTTTCCTCCATCTTATTTTTACTATTTAGTAAGCTTTAAACAACAGAATGGGAAAGACTAGAGATCTCGTCAAGAAAATTAGAGATACCAAGGGAATATTTCATGCAAAGATGGGCTCAATAAAGGACAGAAATCGTATGGACCTAACAGAAGCAGAAGATATCAAGAAGAGGTGGCAAGAATACACAGAAGAACTGTACAAGAAAGATCTTCATGTCCCAGATAATCATGATGGTGTGATCACTGACCTAGAGCCAGACATCTTGGAATGTGAAGTCAAATGGGCCTTGAAAGCATCACTATGAACAAAGCTAGTGGAGGTGATGGAATTCCAGTGGAGCTAATTCAAATCCTGAAAGATGATGCTGTGAAAGTGCTGCAATGAATATGCCAGCAAATTTGGAAAACTCAACAGTGGCCACAGGAATGGAAAAGGTCTTTGCTGATCCCAAAGAAAGGCAATGCCAAAGAATGCTCAATATGCTAAGTCACTTCAGTCGTGTCCGACTCTGCGCGACCCCATAGATGGGAGCCCACCAAGCTCCCCCATCCCTGGGATTCTCCAGGCAAGAACACTGGAGTGGGTTGCCATTTCCTTCTCCAATGCATGAAAGTGAAAAGTGGAAGTGAAGTCGCTCAGTCGTGTCCGACTCTTAGCGACCCCATGGACTGCAGCCTACCAGGCTCCTCCGTCCATGGGATTTGCCAGGCAAGAGTACTGGAGTGGGGTGCCATTGCCTTCTAAACTACCACACAATTGCACTCATCTCACATGCTAGTACAGTAATGCTCAAAATTCTCCAAGCCAGGCTTCAGCAATATGTGAACCGTGAACTTCCTGATGTTCAAGATGGTTTTAGAAAAGGCAGAGGAACCAGAGATCAAATTGCCAATATCCACTGGATCATGGAAAAAGCAAGAGAGTTCCAGAAAAACATCTATTTCTGCTTTATTGACTATGCCAAAGCCTTTGACTGTGTGGATCAAAATAAACTGTGGAGAATTCTGAAAGAGATGGGAATACCAGACCACCTGACCTGCCTCTTGAGAACTCTGTATGCAGGTCAGGAAGCAACAGTTAGAACTGGACATGGAACAACAGACTGGTTCCAAATAGGAGAAGGAGTACGTCAAGGCTGTATATTGTCATCCTGCTTATTTAACTTATATGCAGAGTACATCATGAGAAACGCTGGGCTGGAAGAAGCACAAGCTGGAATCAAGATTGCTGGGAGAAATATCAATAACCTCAGATATACAGATGACACCACCCTTATGGCAGAAAGTGAAGAGGAACTAAAGAGCCTCTTGATGAAAGTGAAAGAGGAGAGTGAAAAAGTTGGCTTAAAGCTCAACATTCAGAAAACGAAGATCATGGCATCCGGTCCCATCACTTCATTCGAAATAGATGGGGAAACAGGGTAAACAGTGTCAGACTTTATTTTTTGGGGCTCCAAAATCACTGCAGATGGTGACTGCAGCCATGAAATTAAAAGACGCTTACTCCTTGGAAGGAAAGTTATGACCAACCTAGATAGCATATTCAAAAGCAGAGACATTACCTTGCCAACAAAGCTTCTTTTCTCCTTTCCTCACTTTTGCTGGCTGAGTGAACTGTCTCTTCATTCTACCTCCTCAGCTAAAGTCCTGGGTGATTTTTCCTCTGCTCTCCTATCCCTACTCTCTTGAACAAGTGAGCCTTTAAGAAGACAGGCTGACTCTCCACCACCAACCCCTTTCATTCCCTGGACTTTGCTGAGATCATTTAGATTCGTATGGAGCAGCTTAACTCAGTAACACTATATTAACCTTCATCTACACCGCCTGCAATGAGAGGTTTGGTGCTCATCCCTGTTGACCCTCTGTTTACTCTCTTCTATCTGGAGATTTCTGTTTTGACTCAAAGGGATTACTTTCCTTAGTGCTTCCTTAAAGATATGGTATGGGGTAGAATGCTCTCTGAAAACATATATGGTTGAAAATATCTTTGTATTAATTTTGTATTGCTGCATAACATATGATGAGTGACTCAGACGGTAAGGAATCTGCCTGCAATGTGGGAGACTTGAGTTCGATCCCTGGGTTGGGAAGATCCCCTGGAGAAGGGAAAGGCTACCCACTCCAGTATTCTTGCCTGAAGAATCCCCATAGACAGAGGAGCCTGGTGGGCTACAGTCCATGAGGTTGCAAAGAGTCAGACATGACTGAGCAACTAAGCACGGCACAGAACATGAACCTTACAATGTATAAAACCACAATGACATATCACCTTCCATGTGTTGGAATGGCCATCATTAAAAAGACAAGAGATAACAAACCCTAGGAAGGATGTATAGAACAGGGAACCCTTGTGTACTTTAATTGGGAATGTAAATTGGTGGATCCACTATAGAAAACAGTATGGATATTTCTCAAAAAAGTAAAAATAGAACTATCATATGACTTAGTAAATACTTACACTTCTGGGAATGTATCCAAAGGGGAAAAAAAACCCCACTAATTTGAAAAGATATCTACATCCCCATATTCATAGCAGCATTATTTACCATATTCAACAAATGGAAACACCACTAAGTGTCCATGGATGGATGAATGGATAAAGAAGTTGTGATATATACATAAAGTGAAGTATTACTCAGCCATAAAAAATGAGGAAATCCTACCATTTGTGACAGCACATATGGAATTTAAAGGCATCATGTTAAGTGAAATAAGTCCAACAGAGACAGACAAATATTGTATGACCTCACTTATATGTAGAATCTGCAAAAAAAAAAAAAAAAAACTCATAGAAAATGAGAGTATGGGGAGAAAGGTTAGAGGAAGGTGGTGAAATGGTACAAACTTCCAGTTATAAGATTAATAATTGTTAGGGAGGTAATGTTGAGTCATCACTCAACATGATGACTACAGTTAACACTGCCATATGGTATGTAGGGAAGACGTTGAGAGTTAATCCTAGGAGTACTTATCACAAGGAGAAAAATATTTTTTTCTTTTTTCTTCTTTTAAACTGTATTCATAAGAGAAGAGATGTACTTCCCTCGTGGCTCAGTGGTAAACAATCTGTCTGCTAATGCAGGAGATGCAGGTTCCATCCCTGGGTCAGGAAGATCCCCTGGAGAAGGAAATGGCAACCCACTCCAGTGTTCTTGCCTGGAGAATCCCACAGACAGAGGAGCCTGGCTGGCTACAGTCCGTGGGGTCACAAAGAGTTGGACACAACTTAGTGACTAAACAACAAAACAAATACAGAAAATGAACTTCTGCAGCACTGCTAAACATGCAGACACACACACACACACAATTTTTTAGAGTGAGAGAGCACAGTAACTCAAGAAATCAGAAAATAATCAAAACACTGCAGCCAGGGCACCTGCCCCCCACAGATGACACCCGATGAGACAACACCATTTGCACCTGCTCTGTGGGTTGCCAGAGCACAAGCTTTCCCAAAGAAAGAGTGTCTTTCTATGTGGCCTCAGACTCACAACCGCGGCTCCTTACTGAGCAGAAAATTAGCTTGGGATAGTTTATAGCTGATTTACTCTTTGAGGTGGTACCAGACCCATCTCTACTAGTCACTGTTCATTATGTATTCATGAGCCAGGCTGGCTATCTTTCATTCTTTATTGTATTCAAGAAAAAAAAAAAAGCCACGTAAAACCATTTTCCTGGCTGAATGGGTGAAATAATTTAAAAGCCAATATGTTAGTCTGGCAGCTTGTCTAACAACCAGAACAATAATTAAAGTAGCTCTTTCTTTATTATATAAATTATTCATTCACTTTTTAACATCAGGTGAATGTTTATGTTATAAAGAATGAGTACTGAAGGCAGTTTCACCATTCCAAAAGTCACCTCCCGTTAGCTTGTCACACTCTCATCATGAAGTGAAGCTCCTGTGCACTGGCTTTCCTGCAAAGTGAGTATCTTTAGCTTACATAGATATGTGATTGCACAAGAAGATTAGTGTTGAGTTTACACTGACTATCTGACTACCTATCGCAAAGGTAGGTATCTACTCAACAGGAACAGAAGTATCCTCAAGAGCAAGAAAACATTTTGTGGATATCTCCTCCTACACATCCTGGAAACACTGGACTAAAGACATCGTCTCCCTGAGGTGCAGTTCATGGAGACAAGATGAGGAGATGAAGATTTCTTAATACGGAGTACAAGCAGTGTGTTAAGACTCCAAACATTCTTTAGGTGCAGGAAGTCCCACCGCTGACCTGTTCATGCTCCATCACCCCCCTCGTGCACTCACGACCCACCTCACTTGCCTAGACTCCATGCTGTTGCTACAGTCATTTTCTGGTCCGTATCCTGAATTCACCTGTCTCTATCCTTCTGTAATACTCAACTGTCTAAACTCTACCAGGTTGAGCTCAACTCTCCACTGACACTTATTAACTATCATTTTTAAATTTTAGCCATCATTATTTGAGTGTAGTATTTCACTGTGATTTTAATTGGCACTTGTTTGAAGAATAATAATATTGAGCACTTTCCCATGTGTATTTACCCATTTAAATATCATTTTCTGTCAAGTACCAGTTCAAGAATTCTGTCCATTTTTCAATGAGTCATTTGTCTTTTTCTTATTTCATATATTCTAGATATATATCCTTTAAAGTTTATATATATATATTTAAGAGTTTTCTCCCAGTCTAATTTTAATGATGTTCAAGTTATTACTTTTCCTTTATGGTTAATGTTTGCTTTTTGTCCTGTGTAAGAAGTCTGTGTGAATGAACTTAAGATTTATGAATTCACTGAGAGATTAGAAATAACCAAAAGACAGCTTCTGTACCCTGACGAACAATAAATCCATCAACTTACCTACCCTTCTACTCACAAATGTTGTCCTCCATCCTTCTGTGTGTGTGCTTTGTCATTCAGTTATGTCCAACACTTTGCGATCCCATGAACTGTAGCCCACCAGGTTCCTCTGTCCATGAAATTTTCCAACCAAGAATACTGGAGTGGGTTGCCATTTCCTACTCCAGGGGATCTTCCTGACACAGGGATTGAACTCCCATCTCTTGCACCTCTTGTATTGGCAGGCAGATTCCTTACCACTGAGCCACCTGGAAAACCCACTCTTACCCCGCTACAATGGATAAATTTTCCCTGCTCCTTAGTAAGGCCAAACTTGTCGCTGCTTCTTTTCCATGCTTATCTGCAATCTTCTCTCTTGCCAGTAGCTTTTTTCTCTTCTTCATCATCAAGTTTTCCTTCTCTACCAGATCATACTCATCAGTACACAAACATGCTGCAATATCACACATTGCAAGAAGCCAGCAAGAAGTTGATGGCACTAAACTAGGGTGGTGTGAGGAGGATTTATAAAATGGCCATTGACAAAGGCAAGGGCAGGGTGTAGGGAAAGCATGAAAACTCTGGATTATGACATGATTTGTCCAATGACACTGCAGCCAAGTCTAGATCCCTAGTAGAGAAAGAGATTACTAGCACTCACAAAGAGGCAGGCGGGCAGACTATTGAGAAAAGTAGTAAAGGGAACAAGATAGCTCCCTCCTGCGTGGAAACGACTGGAGGAATAAGTATCATGAACTTACTTTCCTCTTCTCCTCCAACCTCCAACTGGGATTCTCCATTGCCTTGCTGTTGTTCAGTCGCTAAGTTACATCCATCTATTCGTGATTCTGTGGACTACAGCATGCCAGGCTTCTCTGTTCTTCACTGTCTCCCAGAGTTTCTACAGATTCATATCCAGTGAATTAGTGATGCTATCTAATAACCATCTCATCCTCTGCCTCCTCCTTCTCCTTTTGCTTTTAATCTTTCCCAGCAGCAGGGTCTTTTCCAATGAGTCAGTTCTTTGCATCAGGTGGCCAAAGTATTGGGGCTTCAGCATCAGTTCTTCCAATGAATATTCAAGATCGATTTCCTTTAGCATTGACTGTATGCAGGTTTCTCAGGAGACAGGTAAGGTGGTCTGGTATTCCCATATCTTTAAGAATTTTCCACAGTCTGTTGTGATCCACACAGTCAAAGTCATAGTCAATGAATCCAAAGTAGACATTTTTCTGGGATTCCCTTGCTTTCTCTGTGATCCAACAGATGTTGGCAATTTGATCTCTGGTCCCTCTGCCCTTTCTAAATCCAGCTTGAACATCTGGAAGTTCTCAGTTCACTTACTGGTTTCCCACTGGTCAAACTCAATTGGAAGCTAGAGGTTAAGCAGTCCTTTGTTTGTGTAATTCTTATAGATCAGCTTCCTGTGGCACAGAGAAGGGTGGGGAAGGACAGTTCTGAACTGGCAAATGATAAGCAGATTGCAGAGCCTAGCCCTTCACCCCTCTTGGTCAGTTCTTATTCTTCAAATAGGTGAAAAGTCTGTGTTCCTTAACACAAGTAATACACATTTCATTTAGTTCCCATATTATCACAGAGTGATGCTAATTTAGTCACACTTCCATCTGAGATCTAAAATATTAGTATTACTAGCGTTCTTTATATAAGACAAGAGGGTGAGGGGAAGGGAAAAGAAATAATTATAGTCCCTACCTTTGTGGCAGGAGTCAACACCTAGATTGGTAATTATGATTGCCTTTTATTTTTTTTTAATCATCCATGCCATGCTTCACTCAACTTCTATTAGGACCTCATCTGAATGCAGTTTTTTAAGGAAAGAAGTGTACTCAATGACTATCATTCATCAGACTGCCCTGATTTTCCACCGCCCTCTACTACTGGGCCATGGAATATTAAGAGACACTCTAGTCATTCTGTTAGGTTCCAGACACAATCGTCTTTGTCCATACTCTGTAGCAGAGGTACAGTTTCTCCTTGAAACTACAATCAGTTACCCCAACCCACACAGTGACTCATTTCTCTGTTGTTTCATCAGCATTAAAAACCCAATATGGTCATGGGGTAGTCTCATTGTTCAGCTCATCAGAACTATGACTATGTTTCCTTATGAAAGCATTCCTCCCCTTGGGCACTGGACCTCCAAATTCACTATTTATGGGGATTAAACCCCCCCCCCCCCAAAAATCAAGTGAATTACAGGTGGTAATAGTGAGAGGGGCCACTTCCGCTTCTTCCTTTGCCTCGATGCATTCTGACTATGGAGAAAGCACCATATACTGGCTTTTTAGTTTAAGGCAAGAATCTCATCCTACAGGACAACTCCTCAATTGTCCAAGGTACTCTATTTCAGCTGGCACCCAAAATTAATTTTTCTCAGGCTCTTCACCATTCTATTAAGCCAGGTACTACCAGGTGGTAGGGTAAATCCAATGCATTTCACAAGAACAGGCTTACTTCCTTTACCGTAAAATGTACTCCCTGGTCAAAGATGATGTTGCATGGGACACCATGGCCATGAATAAAGCATGCATTCTGTTATTCTGCAAATGGTAATGCCATCAGAAACTTACAGGTAGAGAAGACAAATTCCTTGTGAAATATGCATCTTCCTTATAAGGAGAAAGTGCTGTACTCTACATGATGGGAGTAGTGGAGCAGAATTAATCTGAACTAGGTAGTCAGCTTGCCTCTGGGTAAATGGTAACACAGAGGATCAGCATCAATGTTTGGTCTGAGAAGACCAGACATTCAGCACAGCAGTAACCAGATAAGGGAAAAACTATCACAGCCTCAATTCTCAGTCATAGCCTCAATTGTGCTATGATCACATGGTATGTAGATCTAATTAGGTAGGTTCCAAGGTGGCTGAGAAAAGAGGCTGACATCTAGACAAAGACCTGTCTTGTCCACCTGATTATTGAGGGTCTCTTCCTAAGTGGTTGCCAGGTACACTGGCAACCAGGTACACATCTACCTGACATGAGTAACTTCATATCCTGTACCACTTTGAGAAGAGCATCTGTATCTCTTTTCTCCAGAAATCTTTCTTGACAATAGGCCAGTTTGTTGCTATCCATGAGTAACATGCCAATGTGTTTGCTCCTGTCTGTGAGTAAATGTATATTTGCACCTTAGATCATCTCTCCTTGAATGCCAAGTGGCTAACAGATGCACCACTCTAAATTCTACCCACTGGGAGAATTTCCCTCCACCACTGCACCCCACCCTCAGTGAGAGAGTAGTCTAGTGGCTGTTTTGCCCTGGCATATGGAGGATAAACCTGTAACCAGGCTCATGCTTGTCCTTCTTCCTTTCACCAGCCAGAGGGAACCCATCAGGAAGGCACAGGTGTGGACAGAGGGCAAGGGAGCCAAGTGAGAGGGACAGGCACCCTGGGGGTCTGAGCCACTCGATCATGCCGTTTACTTCTGTCTCCTGGATCTGCTCAGACCTGGTCCCTCTATTCAACTTTCACTTTATAATAGACTGTGCTGTGCATGTCCAATGTTATGGTTCAATGGATCGCTACTGCTGCTGCTAAGTTGCTTCAGTCATGTCTGACTCTGTGCGACCCCATAGACGGCAGCCCACCAGGCTCCCCCGTCCCTGGGATTCTCCAGGCAAGAACCCTGGAGTGGGTTGCCATTTCCTTCGCCAATGCATGAAAGTGAAAAGTAAAAGCTCAGTCGTGTCTGACTCTTAGCGACCTCATGGACTGCAGCCCACCAGGCTCCTCTGCCCATGGGAGTTTCCAGGCAAGAGTACTGGAGTTGGGATGCCATTGCCTTCAGATAATGCCAATTCACAACTGATGTCTGAGGTCACAGACTCATTTGATGCCCCACAGCCCTTCCCTCAGTGCCCATGAGGATGCAGTAGCAAAACAGAGGCTCTGTTTTAGGCAGAAAATAGCTGTTGGCAAAGATGACAAAAATTTACTCTAAAACCTTTTATTCCCCTACTGTGCTTTGTGAAAATAAAAGATAAATAAATATATATATGATATAAAATCTGTAAGTATATATTTATACTCATTTTATCTAATATTTCATAGTAAATTAATGACATCTTGATACTACACCTGCAAATATCTTAGTATGCATTTCTAAAACTAAAAATACTCTCCTGCTTAGCCAAAATATTTAAGTACTTGTTATGTACATTGTACTTAACAAAATTAAAGTCCCTATTTAAATTTATTTAATTGTGGGACATATCCCTTTCATTAAGTTACTACACTTGCAATATTTCTTAGCCTGATATTTTTAAAATGTCAATTATAGAGAAAAAAGTGCAAAATCAGACAAAATTAAATTAGACTGCCTAAAATTGCATCAGTTTTAGAAAGGATGCTTTTGAACTGTGGTTCTGGAGAAGACTCTTGAGAGTCCCTTGGATAGCAAGCAGAGCAAACCAGTCAATCCTAAAGGAAATCAACCCTGAATATTCATTGGAAGGACTGATTTTGAAGCTGAAGCTCCAATACTCTGGCCACCTGCTGGGAAAAGCAGACTCATTGGAAAAGACCTTGATGCTGGCAAAGATTGAGGGCAGGTAGAGAAGGGGGCGATAGAAGATGAGATGGTTGGATGGCATCATTGGCTCAACGGACATGAGTTTGAGTATAATCAGGGAGATAGCAGACAGGGAAGCCTGGTGTGCTGCAGTCCCTGAGGTCACAAAGAGTCAGACACAGATGAGTGACTGAACAACAAAAAAAACTGCCTACATAACTAGCAAACCTTGAAATAATAGAAGGTAAATTTAGGACAGTGGTTAACTTTGAGGAAAGGGTTATGACTGTAATCAATTAGGTGCCAACAAGGAGCCTTAGGATGCTGGCAGTGTACTATTTCTTGACCTGAGTGATGGATGCATAAGGATTTCCATTATGAATATTCATTAAATTACAACTATATGCTTATTCATGTGCAAACAAAGGTGTGATATAACATATGAATAATATATATTAAAATTACCTTTGGAAAGCAAATTGATATACAACTGTTCAACAGTCTTATATTAAGTAAAAAGAAAAGAGCAGAGCTTTCACAGTAATCTTTTCATTTATAGTGACCAAATCTAAATATATATGGCTTTTGGAATCTGAACTGTTGAAGTTCATCCTGTCAAAAGACATTACCAAGGATCTATTTTTGAGGATAACATTACAATAATGACATCTTATTTTTATATAAGGCTGCTGGCTTGTATCATAACTTATGAACATCAATTCTAAATCTTGTCTTATCTGTTATTCTAAATAATTCCCATGCATTGTAATATTATTTTCACAGCTTGCTTTGAGAAATGTTCTAACAAACACTATTTGAAGATTTTACAAGAGGACTCAGGAAGGAATTTTTACAGTTATAAACTTTTATGTTTAAAAACTAAAAATGTCCTTTTATTGTCAAAGACACATTCAATTAATCTGCTGAAGAGAATGTCCTTCAGGTTTTACCAGGGAGTACAGTCAAGACTGGCTTAGCGGGTTGCAAATAATAGAGCATTCCAACATTCCAATTTCTCCAAATCTTTAGACTCATACCTCTCCAGTGTTTCAGGGAAATTTCAGTTTTTCATCTTTTTAAAATCTAGGGCGTTACTGAGATTATGCTTAGATTTGGTAGGCCTGCAGAGGGTAAGTCTCTCAGGGTTCCACTTCTTGAACCAGCACATTCAGATCCTAGCTCTTTGATGGTAAGCCCATAGCAATGCATTTGGCCATCTGAGCTGTATGTCTCATCTCCCCCACCCTTGTTCAAATCCCTTGTTCCAGCACCCTAGAATCCACTGCCACATGCTCCCCAGGCTCCTGTTCATATGGACTGCTGAGGTCTTAATGAATTTTTGGTCTACAGACCATCTCAACTCTAAGGAACCCTTCTATTGAATCCGTCCAGCCCTTCTATTTAAAAAGTGTAACTGCCCTGAATATAGTAAGAGGTCATAGGGACTGCAGCTGAAGAGCACTGACATCAGTTTGGGAGGCTACTGAAGCGTAGTCACTGAAAAGCTTTTATAGAAATCCCTCAGTAGTCAGAGGGAATTTAGGAGAAGTTCAAGACATTTGCATCTGGCCAGGGTCAGTCCAAAGGTCTTTATCCTACTTCTCAGGGTCCCACTTCTTCCCTAGTAGTGTCTTTATCTTAGTGTAAGAGGCTGACCAAGACTTCCATCTGCAACCCTATAATCTGTCCTGGGGTTGATCCATAGTCCTATCCATTGTCCTATTACAGGATGAACCCTGAAACTTTAGGAGACAAAGCATTCTTTCAAAGCTATCATTGAGATCTTCCAGTTTTCCAAGTGTGTTCACTGGAAGCCCGTGGCCTTTAAGTTTCCCTATGTATGCTCACCAGAACCATATAAAAAGGCTGATGATTCCATCATCTTTATAATCACTTCATTGCTATGATGACAACATTTAACTTTCCACTCTATTCCATTCTACAGTGAGGACCCAAGTAACTATGATTTCACTGCTTGCTATGGGTTACCCTGATCCTTGCTCCCCTAGTCCTCTATTCCAGGAGGTTATAATACTTGGACATATGAGAAATGTCATCCAGGAATGTGACTCTGAGGATCTGTTCATGAGCAATTTTAATTAAATCCTGTTTGAGTTCCTAAAAAAACTGTGCCGTTTTAAGTCACTAAAAACAGTTATTTGTTACAACAGAAAAAAGACACAAACACATCAACTAACAATTGCTAATTCAGGACATCCACCTTCCTTTATTTTACTAACGGATAGAGTTTAGTTACCTCGTCGTTGTTCAGTCCCAAAGTTGTGTCCGACTCTTTGTGACCTTATGGACTGCAGCGTGCCAGGCTCCCCTGTCCTTCACTGTCCGCTGGAACTTGCTCAGATTTATGTCCATTGAGTAGGTGAGCTATCTAATCATCTCATGCTCTGCCTCCCTCTTCTACTTTTGCCTCTATCTTTCCCAATATCAGGGTCTTTTCTAACGAGTCAGTGCTTCCCATCAGGTGGCAAAAGTATTAGAGCTTCACCATCAGTCCAACGAATATCCAGGGTTGTTTTCTTTTACAGTTGATGGGTTTGATCTCCTTGTAGTCCAAGAGACTCTCAAGAGTCTTTTCCAGCAGCATAGTTCAAAACCATCAATTCTTCAGCACTCAGTCTTCTTTATGGTCCAACTCTCACTTGCATACATGACTACTGGAAAAACCATAGCTTTGCCTATACAAACCTTTCTCTGAAAACAGACAACTCTGTTTTTTAATACATTATCTCAGCTTATCATAGCTTTCCTTCCAAGGAGCAAGAGTCTTTTAATTTCATGGCTGCAGTCACTATCCACAGTGACTTTGGAGCCTAAGAAAAGAAAATATGTCACTGTTTCCACTTTTCCCCCTTTTATTTGCCATGGAGTGATGGGACCAGATGTCATGATCTTGGTTATTTGGATGTTGAGTTTTAAGGCAGCTTTTTCACTCTCCTCTTTCAGCCTCATCAAGAGGCTCTTTAGTTACTCTTCACTTTCTGCCATTAGAGTGATATCATCTACATATTTGTGGCTGTTGGTATTTCTCCCAGAAATCTTAATTCCAGCTTGTGATTCATCCAGCCTGGCATTTCATGTGATTTACTCTGAATGTAAGTAAAATAATTAGGGTAACAATAAACAGCTTTGTTGTGCTCCTTTCCCACTTTTGAACCAGTCTGTTGTTCCATGTCCAATTCTAACTGTTGTTTTTTGACCTGTACACAGGTCAAAAAGGAGGCAGGTAAGGTGGTCTGGTATTCCCATCTCTTTAAGAATTTTCCATAGTTTGTTGTGATCCACACAATCAAAGGCTTTATATTAGTCAATGAGGAAGAAATAGATGTTTTTCTGGAACTCCCTGGGTTCTTCTGCCATTTTTTAAATCCAGCTTGTATATCTGGAAGTTCTCAGTTTATGTACTACTGAGGCCCAGCTTGAAGAATTTTTAGTGTAACTTTGCTAGCAGGTGAAATGAGCACAATTGTATGGTAGTTTGAACATTCTTTGGCATTGCTCTTCCTTGGGATGTAATGAAAATTGACCTTTTCCAGTCCTGTGGCCACTGCTGAGTTTTCCGAATGTGCTGACAATATTGAATGCCACATTTTAACAGCATCATCTTTTAGGATTTGAAACAGCTCAGCTTGAATTCCATCACCTCCACTAGCTTTGTTCACAGTAATGCATCTTAAGGCCCACTTGACCTCACACTCCAGGATGTCTAGCTCTAGGTGAATGACCACACCATTGTGGTTAGCTGAGTCATTAAGACCTTTCTTGTAGAATTCTGTGCATTCTCGCCACCTTTTTAAAAAATCTCTTCTGTTTCTGTTAGGTCTTTACCATTTCTGTCCTTTGTAGTGCCCATCCTTGCATGAAATATACCCCTGATATCTCCAATTTTCTTGAAGTGATCTCTAGTCTTTCCCATTCTATTGTTTTTGTCTATTTCTTTGCATTGTTCATTTAAGTAGTGCTTCTTATCTCTCGTTGCTCTTCTCTGGATCTCTGCATTCAGTTGAGTACATTTTCCCCTTTCTCCTTTTGCCTTTTACTTCTCTGCTTTCCTCAGCTATTTGTAAAGCCTCCTCAGACAACCACTTTTTGCTCTTGCATTTCTTTTTCTTTGAGATGGTTTTGCTTTCTCAGCATCAGTGGTTGGGACATAGACTTGGATTACTGTAATGTTGAATGATTTGCTTGGAAATGAACCAAAATTAGTCTGTGGTTTTTGAGATTGCAACCAAATACTGCATTTGCAACTTTCCTGCTGATTCTGAAGGCTACTCTATACTCCATCAGTTCAGTTCAGTTCAGTCGCTGAGATTTGTCCGACTCTTTGCGACCCATGAATTGCAGCACGCCAGGCCTCCCTGTCCATCATAAACTCCCTGAGTTTACTCAAACTCAGGTGAATCGAGTCGGTGATACCATCCAGCCATCTCATCCTCTGTTGTCCCCTTCTCCTCCTGCCCCCAATCCCTCCCAGCATCAGAGTCTTTTCCAATGAGTCAACTCTTCGCATGAAGTGGCCAAAGTACTGGAGTTTCAGCTTTAGCATCAGTCCTTCCAATGAACACCCAGAACTGATCTCCTTTAGGGTGGACTGGTTGGATCTCCTTGCAGTCCAAGGGACTCTCAAGAGTCTTCTCCAGCACCACACTTCAAAAGCATCAATTCTTCAGTGCTCAGCTTTCTTCACAGTCCAAATCTCATATCCATACATGACCACTGGAAAAACCATAGCTTTGACTAGATGGACCTTTGTTGGCAAAGTAATGTCTCTGCTTTTCAATATGCTATCTAGGTTGATCATAACTTTCCTTCCAAGGAGTAAGTGTCTTTTAATTTCATGGCTGCAATCACCATCTGCAGTGATTTTGGAGCCCAAAAAAATAAAGTCTGACACTGTTTACACTGTTTTCCCATCTATTTCCCATGAAGTGATGGGACCGGATGCCATGATCTTCATTTTCTGAATGTTGAGCTTTAAGCCAACTTTTTCACTCTCCTCTTTCACTTTCATCAAGAGGCTTTTTAGTTCCTCTTCACTTTCTGCCATAAGGGTGGTGTCATCTGCATATCTGAGGTTATTGATATTTCTCCCAGCGATCTTGACTCCAGCTTGTGATTCTTCCAGCCCAGTGTTTCTCATGATGTACTCTGCATAGAAGTTAAATAAGCAGGGTGACAATATACAGCCTTGATGGACTCCTTTTCCTATTTGGAACCAGTCTGTTGTCCCATGTCCAGTTCTAACTGTTGCTTCCTGACCTGCATATAGGTTTCTCAAGAGGCAGGTGAGGTGGTCTGGTGCTCCCATCTCTTTCAGAATTTTCCACAGTTTATTGTGATCTACACAGTCAAAGGCTGTGGCATAGTCAATAAAGCAGAAATAGATGTTTTTCTGGAACTCTCTTGCTTTTTCCATGATTCAGCAGATGTTGGCAATTTGATCTCTGGTTCCTCTGCCTGTTCGAAAACCATAGGACAATGTAATTTTTTTCCTTTTCCTTTTTATTTGGCAGAGATATAATACAGAAAATTCAGAAGGACAACAAAAGAGTATTATCATCCACTTGTTTACATATTTTATTGAATGCTCCTTTAAAAAAAATACACACACTACTTTTAATTATAACCCTGGAAGTTATTACTCTGGAGAATTAGTGCTATCATTTTTTGTTAATTTAAAAACTAGATAAAGTCTTGGCATGGTTTGGATACCTGCTTAAGATCATGTAGTTAATATGTGCCTGGATCAGAAGTCAGGACTTACCTGTAGCTCAGATGGTAAAGAATCTGCCTGCAATGCAGGAGACCTAGGTTCAATCCACATGTCAGAAAGATGCCCTGGAAAAGGAAACAGCAACCCAGTCCTGTATTCTTGCCTGGAGAATTTCATGGACAGAGGAGCCTGGTGGGCTACAGTCAAGGGGTTTCAGAGTCAGATAGGACTGAGCAACTAACACACACAACACAGGCCCAGAGGTCAATCAACTCCTAGAACTGCTGGAATTCCAAGTCCATGTTCATTTCATGATGCAGCATGGCTTCCATCACAACAACATTATACTCTAAGCATCTTACGTCAAGCTCGTCCTCCCTTTAGTGTAGCATGAAAGAGCTGTGTATGTAATAATAAAAATCAATGCCTACTGAGTAAGATTTGAGAGGAGAGGGTGTCAGTGAGTGTAGTTTCCCATTTTTATTCTAGCATTTTGTTTCAACTGACCTCAGCTTGCCCCAACAAAGAGGAACTTTGAAGGTGCCAGAGGGTACAGTAAGCAAGTACAGAAACTAATGTCTCAATCACAGCCCTGGATCATATTAAATCAGGTTGCATTTAGTCCTGGGACTTTTGGCCCCACTTAAAGAGCTTCAGAGCATCAGACGATAAATGAGAAAAATTGAAATGGTATTAACTCATTGATAGGGGCTCAGAATATCACTTTATTTCTACAGACCATGAAATTTGGGCTGTACACTCTAGAAAAACTGGTATACATATTTATCAAAAGTATATTCTCACCTATGGGCCCAGATGGACATCAAGTTGATATCAACATGGACATCAACTGTGAAAATCTGTTTTACAACATTCTATTTTATTGGCTTCTCCCTTCTACAACATTTATAAGATAAAACTTTAGAGAACAAAATCAGTCCTGAATAATCATTGGAAGGACTGATGCTGAAGCTGAAGCTCCAATACTTTGGCCACCTAACTGGGAAGAATAGACATTGGAAAAGACCTTGATGCTGGGAAAGATTGAAGGTAGGAGGAGAAGGGGAAGATAGAGGATGAGATGGTTTCATCTAGGCTTCAATAGTATGTGAACCGAGAACTTCCAGATGTTCAAGCTGGATTTAGAAAAGGCAGAGGAACCAGAGATCAAATTGCCAGCATTCATTGGATCACAGAAAAAGAAAAGGAGTTCCATGAAAAACATCTACTTCTGCTTCATTGACTACACTAAAGCCTTTGACAGTGTGGGTCACAACAAACTGTGGAAAATTCTTAACAAGATGGGAATATCAGACCACCTTACCTGCCTCCTGAGAAGATCTGTATGCAGGTCAAGAAACAAAAGTTAGAACCAGACATGGAACAACAGACTGGTATAAAATGAGGAAAGGAGTATGTCACGGCTGTAAACTGCCACCTTGCTTATTTAGCAGAGTACATGATGCAGGCTGGATGAAGCACAAGCTGGAATCAAGATTCCTGGGAGAAATATCAATACCATCAGATATGTAGATGACACCACCCTATGGCATTAATCAAGGAGGAACTGAACAGCCTCTTGATGAAGGTGAAGGAGGAGAGTGAAAAAGCTGGCTTAAAACTTGATATTCAAAAAATGAAGATCATGGCATTGGGTCCTACCACTTCATGGCAAGTAGGTGGGGAAACAATGGAAACAGTGAAAGACTTTATTTTCTTGGGCTCCAAAATCACCACAGATGGTGATTGCAGCCATGAAACTAAAAGACATTTACTCCTTGGAAGGAAAGTTATGACCAACCTAGATAGCATATTGAAAAGCAGAGACATTACTTTGCCAACAAAGGTCCATCTAGTCAAGGCTATGGTTTTTCCAGTGGTCATGTATGGATGTGAGAGTTGGACTGTGAAGAAGTTGAGTGCTGAAGAATTGATGCTTTTGAACTGTGGTGTTGGAGAAGACTCTTGAGAGTCCCTTGGACTGCAAGGAGATCCAACCAGTCCATCCTAAAGGAGATCAATTCTGGGTATTCATTGGAAGGACTGATGTTGAAGCTGAAACTCCAATACTTTGGCCTCCTGATGGGAAGAGCTGACTCATTTGAAAAGACCCTGATGCTGGGAAAGATTGAGGGCAGGAGGAGAAGGGGACAACAGAAGATGAGATGGTTGGATGGCATCACCGACTCAATGGACATGGGTTTGGGTAGACTCTGGGAGTTTGTGATGGACAGGGAGGCCTGGCATGCTGTGGTTCATGGAGTTGCAAAGAGTCGGACATGACTGACCGACTGAACTGAACTCCTTGGAAGAAAAGCTATGATTAATCTAGACAGCATATTAAAAAGCAGAGACATTACTTTGCTTACAAAGGTCTGTCTAATCAAAGCTGTGGTTTTTCCAGTAGTCATGTATGGATGTGAGAGTTGGACCATAAAGAAAGCTGAGCACTGAAGAACTGATGCTTTTGAACTATGGTGTCGGAAAAGACTCTTCAGAGTCCCTTGGGCTGCAAGAAGATCAAACCAGTCTATCTTAAAGGAAATCAGTCCTGAATATTCACTGGAAAGACTGACGCTAAAGCTGAAGCTCCATTATTTTGGCCACTTGATGTGAAGAGCTGACTCACTGGAAAAGACCCTGATGTTGGGAAAGATTGAGGGCAGGAGGAGAAGGGGACGACAGAGGATGAGATGGTTGGATGGCATCACTGACTCAATGGACATGGGTTTGTGCTAGCTCTGGGAGTTGATGATGGACAGGAAAGGAAGCCTGTCGTGCTGCAGTCTGTGGGGTCACAAAGAGTCGGACACAACTGAGCAACTGAACTGATAATGCCACACACTGTAGGATGTTGTCACTCAGATTCTGGGAAAGTTTGTCTCCAGGAAAGTTTGTCTCTGTATCACATTCCATTCATTTTTCCAGTAGAGTATTCTATATTTTGCTTGGTAACTGGCCTTACACAAGTAAGAAAACTGAGTTTACAATCATGTTTTATCCTTTGAAATTAAACGGTTCTGCTCTTATAAATAACCAGGATTTCACCTCTATCAACAGGAATCTTCAAGTGCACAGAGTGTTGTCAGAGTGATTTCTGCAAGATGTTGTTATTTTCTCTTCATGCCATTAACCCAAACAGCAGGACCCAGAGTACCAACCTTAAGTTGCTAAAGTGGCATCAAACAAGGAAGCTGGTTAAGATGCAACCACTCATAATTTGAACTAGAATCTATGAATCAGGATTAGGACAAAGAATAAATGTCCTTTTATCAGTAAATACTTTTTTTTTTTTTCAATAGCAAAAAGAGCAAGAGGGACACTTGGTGGTCAGTACAAGGCATCGCAAAGGACCGTACCATAAGAAATATTCTCAGGGAACTTGATCTGGAGTTTTGAAGGCAGGAGAGAACTCTGCTGTTCATAGTGAAACAAGACTCGTGTAGAAAATAGCATCACTCTTGCTCTGGTTAGATGCCAACTATCAGAAGTGACAGCACACTGCTGCTATTGTGAATAAACAGAAGTCAGTGTGTTCAAAGAACATTCCAGGGGGAAAAAAAATTTAGACAACTGTTAAAAGTCTGGGCAAAACCCCATGTGATAAATAACAACTGTAAATAAAGAATTATCTGCCACTGCACAGAACTTGGTCACTCATTCTTATGCTCTGAATTTATCATTCTTCCTGGGCTTAAATCGAAACCCCATTTATTAATATTTCTTAGCATAACCGAGTTATTTCCAATCACTGTAACTATCTTATCTTTTGTCAGTTAAAACCCAGACCAAAGAAAGAGCCTATTTTAAAGTGTCTATTAAATACATACATGTGGAAGTGAATGAACAAGGCCAAACAAATGGGAACCAGAATGGTTTAAGGAAATATGACAATGACTGATGGAGAACAGAAGTAGACAACTTCTAAAACACAGCTTTCCAGGAGCAACAGAGAACAAGAATTTCCAAGGGATACCACAAAGGGCTGCATTCCGTCTTTATCCTCTGGGAATAGAGATGGAAAATGTGTTTTAGTGAGCGCGTTGGCGTTTACGCCTCAGGTGACCACGCGGCATGTAGTCTCCGGCAGTGGTTTTCAACTTGGCTACACATTAGATCCACCAGAACAGATTTTAAAATCGTTTCATCCAGGCTACAAGGCACATCACTTAATCAGAATTTCTGAGGCTGGGATCTAAAGGTGAGAATTGTTTAAAGGTCCCCAGTCGACTCAGTTGTGCAGCCATGATTGAGAACCACCGCATAAAGGGAGAATAACAAAGGTATTCTCAAACATTTTGGTTTCAAGATTTTCCCGTATTAAAAAAAAAAAAAAAATTGACCCCGCAGTGTGGCTTGCAGGAGCTCAGGTTCCCCGACGACGGATCAAACCCCAGACCCACAGCAGTGAAAGCACTGCCCACTGAAACACCAGGTCATTCTCGAGATCTTTCCACATTCTTAAAGATTACTGAGGACTCCAAAGAGCTTCTGTTTAGATGAGTTCTGTTTATTGATATTTTTATTAAAACTAAAATTTAAAAAAATGTACCTATTAATTCATTCAAAATAATAACAATAAATCCATGTTAGCATAAATAACATATATTTATGAAAAAAACTATATTTTCTCAAACCAAAATGTTTAGTGGGAAGAGTAGCACTGCTTTACAATTTTGCAAATTTATGTATGTCTGACCTAGGAGACATATAGATGCCATGTGTGATTCTGCCTTCATTCTATTTTAATATTCTACTTTGATAGAAGTAGATGAAGAAAACCTGGTCTCCCTCAGGTACATAGTTGGGAAAGGAAGAAGTATTTTAATTAATACTTTTTCGGACAACTGTGGATCTTCTTCTTTGATACTACGTTAAAATTGAACAAATGATAATTGCTTAAAAGATGGCTACAATGTGGAATCTGAACCCACATCAATGAGCTTTTTGTACTTGTTACATTAAAATCCTTTGGTAAATTTTACCATTTGAATTGATCTTTTACCCAGGCATGAGTTAGCAAAATTATGCTACATTCATTGGGAAAATACTGGTTCATGAATTATCCAGACCTTCTACATATTGACACATTTCATTATATATTATCAAAAGGTTGATTTATTTAAATAATACCATTCTGATATGTACTATTTTAGGGCAGCCAGGCATGAGGATTGTGTTTCTTAGACTTTCAATATCTGTATACTACTCAGAACACTGTCAGTGAACACAGAGATCATAAATTTTTTGGAATGCTTAAAACAAAATGGTAAATTCCTTATAATGTTTAAAAATTAAAAAGGTGAATGTCTTTCAAAATTCTTTTTAGGGGATATTTGGTAAATTTTACCATTTGAATTGACCTTTTACCCAAGCATGAGGTAAAACTGGTGGGGATGGTGACTTCAGCCATGAAATTAAAAGACAATTTCTATGGAAGAAAAGCTATGACCAACCTAGACAGCATATTAAAAAAGCAGAGATGGGTATTGCGGTGCGGGCAGCAACTCTTCAGCACACTGTTCGTGGACTTGGGGTGTTGGTGTGGCAGTTCTGCACCGGAAACTCTTAAGGCCTCTGCATATGGCTCCCTAGAGGAAGAATACTGGAGTGGATTGCCATTTCCTTCTCCAGGGGATCTTCCCAACCCAGGGATAGAACCCCTGTCTCTTATGTCTCCTGCATTGGCAGTGGGATCTTTACCACTGTGCCACCTGGGAAGACCTCTGCTACAGTATCGTCTCTGAATTCCAGGAGGAGGAGCCAAGATGGTGGAGGAGTAGGACGGGGAAAACACTTTCTCCCCCACAAATTCATCAAAAGAGCATTTAAACGTCGAGTAAATTCCACAAAACAACTTCTGAATGCCGGCAGAGGACATCAGGCACCCAGAAAAGCAACCCAACTCTTCGAAAGGAGAGAGAAGAAATACAGCTCCACCCCACCAGAACACCGACACAAGCTTCCCTAACCAGGAAACCTTGACAAGCCACCTGTACAAACCCACATACAGTGAGGAAACGCCACAATAAAGAGAACTCCACAAACTGCCAGAATACAGAAAGGACACCCCAAACTCAGCAATTTAAACAAGATGAAGAGACAGAGGAATAACTCAGCAGATAAAGGAACAGGATAAATGCCCACCAAACCAAACAAAAGAGGAAGAGATAGGGAATCTACCTGATAAAGGATTCCGAATAATGACAGTGAAATTGATCCAAAATCTTGAACCTAAAATGGAATCACAGATAAATAGCCTGGAGACAAGGATTGAGAAGATGCAAGAAAGGTTTAACAAGGACCTAGAAGAAATAAAAAGGAGTCAATATATAATGAATAATGCAATAAATGAAATTAAAAACACTCTGGAGGCAACAAATAGTAGATTAACAGAGGCAGAAGATAGGATTAGTGAATTAGAAGATAGAATGGTAGAAATAAATGAATCAGAGAGGATAAAAGAAAAATGAATTAAAAGAAATGAGGACAATCTCAGAGACCTCCAGGACAATATTAAACGCTACAACATTCGAATCATAGGGGTTCCAGAAGAAGAAGACAAAAAGAAAGACCATGAGAAAATACTTGAGGAGATAATAGTGGAAAACTTCCCTAAAATGGGGAAGGAAATAATCACCCTAGTCCAAGAAACCCAGAGAGTCCCAAACAGGATAAACCCAAGGAGAAACACCCCAAGACACATATTAATCAAATTAACAAAGATCAAACACAAAGAACAAATATTAAAAGCAGCAAGGGAAAAACAACAAATAACACACAAGGGAATTCCCATAAGGATAACAGCTGATCTTTCAATAGAAACTCTTCAAGCCAGGAGGGAATGGCAAGACATACTTAAAATGATGAAAGAAAATAACCTACAGCCCAGATTATTGTACCCAGCAAGGATCTCATTCAAGTATGAAGGAGAAATCAAAAGCTTTTCAGACAAGCAAAAGCTGAGAGAATTCTGCACCACCAAACCAGCTCTCCAACAAATACTAAAGGATATTCTCTAGACAGAAAACACAAAAACGGTGTATAAACTCGAACCCAAAACAATAAAGTAAATGGCAACGGGATCATACTTATCAGTAATTACCTTAAACGTAAATGGGTTGAATGCCCCAAACAAAAGACAAAGACTGGCTGAATGGATACAAAAACAAGACCCCTACATATGTTGTCTACAAGAGACCCACCTCAAAACAGGGGACACATACAGACTGAAAGTGAAGGGCTGGAAAAAGATTTTCCATGCAAATAGGGACCAAAAGAAAGCAGGAGTAGCAATACTCATATCAGATAAAATAGACTTTAAAACAAAGGCTGTGAAAAGAGACAAAGAAGGTCACTACATAATGATCAAAGGATCAATCCAAGAAGAAGATATAACCATTATAAATATATATGCACCCAACATGGGAGCACCACAGTACGTAAGACAAATGCTAACAAGTATGAAAGGAGAAATTAACAATAACACAATAATAGTGGGAGACTTTAATACCCCACTTACACCTATGGATAGATCAACTAAACAGAAAATTAACAAGGAAACACAAACTTTAAACGATACAATAGACCAGTTAGACCTAATTGATATCTATAGGACATTTCATCCCAAAACAATGAATTTCACCTTTTTCTCAAGCGCACATGGAACCTTCTCCAGGATAGATCACATCCTGGGCCATAAAGCTAGCCTTGGTAAATCAAAAAAAATTGAAATCATTCCAAGCATTTTTTCTGACCACAATGCAGTAAGATTAGATCTCAATTACAGGAGAAAAACTATTAAAAATTCCAACATATGGAGGCTGAACAACACGCTGCTGAATAACCAACAAATCACAGAAGAAATCAAAATTTGCATAGAAACGAATGAAAATGAAAACACAACAACCCAAAACCTGTGGGACACGGTAAAATCAGTCCTAAGGGGAAAGTTCATAGCAATACAGGCACACCTCAAGAAACAAGAAAAAAGTAAAATAAATAACCTAACTCTACACCTAAAGCAACTAGAAAAGGAAGAAATGAAGAACCCCAGGGTTAGCAGAAGGAAAGAAATCTTAAAAATTAGAGCAGAAATAAATGCAAAAGAAACAAAAGAGACCATAGCAAAAATCAACAAAACCAAAAGCTGGTTCTTTGAAAGGATAAATAAAATTGACAAACCATTAGCCAGACTCATCAAGAAACAAAGGGAGAAAAATCAAATCAACAAAATTAGAAACGAAAATGGAGAGATCACAACAGACAACACAGAAATACAAAGGATCATAAGAGACTACTATCAACAATTATATGCCAATAAAATGGACAATGTGGAAGAAATGGACAAATTCTTAGAAAAGTACAACTTTCCAAAACTGGATCAGGAAGAAATAGAAAATCTTAACAGACCCATCACAAGCATGGAAATTGAAACTGTAATCAAAAATCTTCCAGCAAACAAAAGCCCCGGTCCAGACGGCTTCACGGCTGAATTCTACCAAAAATTTAGAGAAGAGCTAACACCTATCCTGCTCAAACTCTTCCCAAAAATTGCAGAGGAAGGTAAACTTCCAAACTCATTCTATGAGGCCACCATCACCCTAATACCAAAACCTGACAAAGATCCCACAAAAAAAGAAAACTACAGGCCAATATCACTGATGAACATAGATGCAAAAATCCTTAACAAAATTCTAGCAATCAGAATCCAACAACACATTAAAAAGATCATACACCATGATCAAGTGGGCTTTATCCCAGGGATGCAAGGATTCTTCAATATCCGCAAATCAATCAATGTAATACACCACATTAACAAATTGAAAAATAAAAACCATATGATTATCTCAATAGATGCAGAGAAAGCCTTTGACAAAATTCAACATCCATTTATGATAAAAACTCTCCAGAAAGCAGGAATAGAAGGAACATACCTCAACATAATAAAAGCTATATATGACAAACCCACTGCAAACATTATCCTCAATGGTGAAAAATTGAAAGCATTTCCTCTAAAGTCAGGAACAAGACAAGGGTGCCCACTTTCACCATTACTATTCAACATAGTTTTGGAAGTTTTGGCCACAGCAATCAGAGCAGAAAAAGAAATAAAAGGAATCCAAATTGGAAAAGAAGAAGTAAAACTCTCGCTGTTTGCAGATGACATGATCCTCTACATAGAAAACCCTAAAGAGTCCACCAGAAAATTACTAGAAATAATCAATGACTACAGTAAAGTTGCAGGATATAAAATCAACACACAGAAATCCCTTGCATTCCTATACGCTAATAATGAGAAAACAGAAAGAGAAATTAAGGAAACAATTCCATTCACCATTGCAACGGAAAGAATAAAATACTTAGGAATATATCTACCTAAAGAAACTAAAGACCTATATATAGAAAACTATAAAACACTGGTGAAAGAAATCAAAGAGGACACTAATAGATGGAGAAATATACCATGTTCATGGATTGGAAGAATCAATATAGTGAAAATGAGTATACTACCCAAAGCAATTTATAGATTCCACGCAATCCCTATCAAGCTACCAACAGTATTCTTCACAGAGCTAGAACAAATAATTTCACAATTTGTATGGAAATACAAAAAACCTCGAATAGCCAAAGCGATCTTGAGAAAGAAGAATGGAACTGGAGGAATCAACCTACCTGACTTCAGGCTCTACTACAAAGCCACAGTTATCAAGACAGTATGGTACTGGCACAAAGACAGAAATATTGATCAATGGAATAAAATAGAAAGCCCAGAGATAAATCCACGCACATATGGACACCTTATCTTCGACAAAGGAGGCAAGAATATACAATGGATTAAAGACAATCTCTTTAACAAGTGGTGCTGGGAAATCTGGTCAACCACTTGTAAAAGCATGAAACTGGACCACTTTCTAACACCATACACAAAAATAAACTCAAAATGGATTAAAGATCTAAACATAAGACCAGAAAGTATAAAACTCCTAGAGGAGAACATAGGCAAAACACTCTCCGACATACATCACAGCAGGATCCTCTATGACCCACCTCCCAGAATATTGGAAATAAAAGCAAAAATAAACAAATGGGACCTAATTAACCTTAAAAGCTTCTGCACATCAAAGGAAACTATTAGCAAGGTGAAAAGACAGCCTTCAGAATGGGAGAAAATAATAGCAAATGAAGCAACCGACAAACAACTAATCTCAAAAATATACAAGCAACTCCTACAGCTCAACTCCAGAAAAATAAACGACCCAATCAAAAAATGGGCCAAAGAACTAAATAGACATTTCTCCAAAAAAGACATACAGATGGCTAACAAACACATGAAAAGATGCTCAACATCACTCATTATCAGAGAAATGCAAATCAAAACCACTATGAGGTACCATTTCACACCAGTCAGAATGGCTGCGATCCAAAAGTCTACAAATAATAAATGCTGGAGAGGGTGTGGAGAAAAGGGAACCCTCTTACACTGTTGGTGGGAATGCAACCTAGTACAGCCACTATGGAGAACAGTGTGGAGATTCCTTAAAAAACTGGAAATAGAACTGCCTTATGATCCAGCAACCCCACTGCTGGGCATACACACTGAGGAAACCAGAAGGGAAAGAGACACGTGTACCCCAATGTTCATCGCAGCACTGTTTATAATAGCCAAGACATGAAAGCAACCTAGATGTCCATCAGCAGATGAATGGATAAGAAAGCTGTGGTACATATACACAATGGAGTATTACTCAGCCATTAAAAAGAATACATTTGAATCAGTTCTAATGAGGTGGATGAAACTGGAGCCTATTATACAGAGTGAAGTAAGCCAGAAGGAAAAACATAAATACAGTATCCTAACGCATATATATGGAATTTAGAAAGATGGTAACAATAACCCGGTGTACGAGACAGCAAAAGAGACACTGATGTATAGAACAGTCTTATGGACTCTGTGGGAGAGGGAGAGGGTGGGAAGATTTGGGAGAATGGCAATGAAACATGTAAAATATCATGTAGGAAACGAGTTGCCAGTCCAGGTTCGATGCACGATGCTGGATGCTTGGGGCTGGTGCACTGGGACGGCCCAGAGGGATGGTATGGGGAGGGAGGAGGGAGGAGGGTTCGGGATGGGGAACACATGTATACCTGTAGCGGATTCATTTTGATATTTGGCAAAACTAATACAATTATGTAAAGTTTAAAAATAAAATAAAATTGGAAGAATAAAAAATAAAATAAAATACACAAAAAAAAAAAGAAGGGAAATGAAAAGCAAAGGAGAAAAGGAAAGATATAAGCATCTGAATGCAGAATTCCAAAAAATAGCAAGGAAAGATAAGAAAGCCTTCCTCAGCGATCAATGAAAAGAAATAGAGGAAAACAATAGAATTGGAAAGACTAGAGATTTCTTCAAGAATATTAGAGATACCAAGGGAACATTTCATGCCAAGATGGGCTTAATAAAGGACAGAAATGGTATGGACCTAACAGAAGCAGAAGATATTAAGAAGAGGTGGTAAGAATACACAGAACTGCACAAAAAAGATCTTCATGACCCAAATAATCACGATGGTGTAATCACTCACCTAGAACCAGACATCCTAGAATGTGAAGCCAAGTGGGCCTTAGGAAGCATCACTATGAACAAAGCTAGTGGAGGTGATGGAATTCCATTTGAGCTATTTCGAATCCTGAAAGATGACGCTGCGAAAGTGCTGCACTCAATATGCTAGCACATTTGGAAAACTCAGCAGTGACTACAGGACTGGAAAAGGTCAGTTTTCATTCCAGTCCCAAAGAAAGGCAAGGCCAAAGAATGCTCAAGCTACCCCACAATTGCACTCATCTCACATGCTAGTAAAGTGACGCTTAAAATTCTCCAAGCCAGGCTTCAGTAATATGTGAACTGTGAACTTCCAGATGTTCAAGCTGGTTTTAGAAAAGGCAGAAGAACCAGAGATCACATTGCCAACATCTGCTGGATCATTGAAAAAGCAAGAGAGTTTCAGAAAAATATCTATTTCTGCTTGATTGACTATGCCAAAGCCTTTGACTATGTGGATCACAATAAACCATGGAAAATTCTGAAAGAGATGGGAATACCAGACCACCTGACCTGCCTTTTGAGAAACCTGTATGCAGGTCGGGAAGCAACAGTTAGAACTGTCCAGTTAGAACTGTGCATGGAACAACAGACTGGTTCCAAATAGGAAAAGGAGTACGTCAAGGCTGTATATTGTCACCCTGCTTATTTAACTTCTATGCAGACTAAGTACATCATGAGAAACACTGGGCTGGAGAAAGCACAAGCTGGAATCAAGATTGCCGGGAGAAACATCAATAACCTCAGATACACAGATGACACCACCCTTATGGCAGAAAGTGAAGAACTAAAAATCCTCTTGATGAAAGTGAAAGAGCGGAGTGAAAAAGTTGGCTTAAAGCTCAACATTCAGAAAACTAAGATCATGGCATCTGGTCCAATCACTTCATGGGAAATAGGTGGGGAAACAGTGGAAACAGTGTCAGACTTTATTTTTCTGGGCTCCAAAATCACTGCAGATGGTGACTGCAGCCATGAAATTAAAAGACGCATACTCCTTGGAAGGAAAGTTATGACCAACCTAGACAGCATATTAAAAAGCAGAGACATTACTTTGCCAGCAAAGATCCGTCTAGTCAAGGCTATGGTTTTTCCAGTAGTCATGTATGGATGTGAGAGTTGGACTATAAAGAAAGCTGAGCACCAAAGAATTGATGCTTTTGAACTGTGGTGTTGGAGAAGACTCTTGAGAATCCCTTGGACTGCAAGGAGGTCCAACCAGTGTTCACTGGAAGGACTGATGTTGAAGCTGAAACTCTAATACTTTGGCCACCTCATGCAAAGAGCTGATTCATTGGAAAAGACCCTGATGCTGGGAAAGATTGAGGGCAGGAGATGAAGGGGACGACAGAGGATGAGATGGCTGGACGGCATCACCGACTCAGTGGACATGGGTTTGGGTGGACTCTGTCATTGGTGATGGACAGGGAGGCCTGGAGTGCTGTGGTTCATGGGGTTGCAAAGAGTCGGACATGACTGAGGGACTGAACTGAACTGAACTGAACTGAACATGGTAAAGAATCTGCCTGCAATGAGGGAGATCTGGGTTCAATTCCTGGGTTGGGAAGGTCCCCTGGAGGAGGGCTTGGTAACACACTCCAGTATTCTTGGCCTGGAGAATCTCCATGGACAGAGGAGCCCAGAGTTGGACATAACTGAAGTGACTAAGCAGTATATATATATTTAAAACTTGTAGCCAGAATATTTAACAAAATCTCTCAAAACTCTCAAAACTGTAGAAAAATAGCAAAAATCAGAAAAGATTTGAATAGACACTTTACCAAAGAAAATACCCATATGCAAGTGAGCATATGAAAATATGTTAAATATCACTAATTATTAGAAAAGTACAAACTAAAAACACAATGGAAAAAAATTTCACAACCAAAAGGAGCCTAAGGATTTATGACAACTTAATATAATTTGTTATTCTACACAGCATCCTAGAATCTGGGAAAGATTCTGGGAAAGAGTCTAAGAAAATCTAAATAAAGGGATAATAAATAAATAAATCTAAATAAGGAAATCTACATAAATTATGGACTTTGGTTAATGATAATATATTCAATATAGTCATTATTGTAGCAAATGTGCTATACTAGTATAAGACATTACTAATAGGAGAAACTGGGTGCACAGTATATGGAACCTTCCTGTATTTCAGTAAATCAAAATTTTTCAGTCAATCAAAGGCTGTTCTAAATAATTAAGCCTATGAAACACACACACACAACTATTAGAATGGTTAAAATTAAGAGTGACTATAGAAAGTTTTGATGAAGACATTGAGTTATAAGCACTCTTATGTACTACTGGCAGGGATGTAAAATAGACAACTTTGTAAAAGAGTTTGAAAAAACAGATATCTAACTTAAAAATATAAACCTGTATCCAGAATATATTTTTAAAAACTTTTACAATGCATTAGTAAGAAGACAACAACTGAAAAATGAACAGAAGATGTGAACAAATACTTAACCAAAGAAAGTATACAAAGGCCAGTAAGTACATGAAAAATAATGAACATCATTACCCATTAGTGAAGTGATACAAATGCCAATAAGTACATGAAAATTAATGAACAGCATTACCCATTAGGAAAACACAAATTAATAACCGCAACAAAATATCACTACACCGCTAAAATGGCTAAATTTTTAAAAGAACTATGATGCCAGTCACTGGTAAGGGTGCAGAGCAACTAGAATTCTCATCTACTGTTGGTAGAAGTACAAAATAGGATAATAGTATAACCTGTATGGAAAAGAGATTGCTAATTTCACATGAGGATGAATATACATTTACCATATGAGTCAACAATTCCTCTTGTGGGTATTTATCCAAGAGAAATGAAAACATATGTCCATACAAAGACTTTTTTGTGAATGCTTACAGCAGCTTGGTTCTAACAGTTGGAATCTAGAAACAATCCAAATGTGTAACAACAAATAAATGAATTGAATGGATAAGCAAACTGTAGTATACCATGCAATGGAATTTTAATCAGAAATAAAAGGATGAAATATTGATACATGTAAAAATACAAATGAATCTCAAGACTATTATGCTAAGTAAAAGAAGCTGGACAGTAAAAGTGATATACTATATGCTTTCTCTATGTGACCTTCTGGAAAAACCAAAACCATAGGGATGGAAATCATACCAATGATTATCAGAGGCTGAAGGACAGGAGAGGAGACTGACTGCAAAGGGGTCACTTTTTGTGTTGATGAAAACGTTACATATTTTGATTACAGTGGTGGTTATACATTTGGCAAAACTCAACAAACCAGTCAAATGAGAAGAACAAATTTTATTTTATGTGAAGAATACCACTAAATACCTTTTAAAAATTGAGGCAAACAGAAATTAAAAAAAAAAAAAAAACACAGTTCCCAGAGAGATGTTAAAAAGAGTCTGATATATGTCAATGTAAACATAAAGGCTTTCCCAAGGTACTAAAACTGAATGATTAGTGGTAAAGGAGAGAAGTGATTATGTACACAGTGTTTGAAGTAGAGAGTGAAGTACGTACAGAGGATTGATGGTAGCAGGAAATACGGTACACCCTGGTCTGGGAAAATGACAGGGAGCTACAGTGGCTGGGCACAGAATGCCATGCCAGACAGAGACATGAACAAAATTTCACAGCTTCGGGTGTAAAAGAGGGGGCACAGGTTTCCAGCTTACTGAATGGAATGGACAAGGTGCATCTCCTAACAAGGGAAAGCAGCTTTGCAAGAGAAGATCATGAGGTTGTTCTTACATATGTGGAATGAAAGTTTTCCTCCAGGTGCTACAAATATGACAAGTAAGACAACTGGAGAGTTGAGGTTAAACCATATGAAAATACTAATATTGAACCACTGTGACCTATAAAAGGTAACTCCTATGTTTGGATCTAGTAAGTTCCTAGAGCTCCTATCCAGCCAAGAGTGATACCATTGCCTTCATTTTTTTTTTTTAAAAAAAGCAAACACTGACTATTCTTCAAGCAAAATTATTATAGCAACTACACTTTTAATGTAGAACCAGTAACAAAGAATATGTAAGTTTCAAAGTTGCATACGATGTGAAATATATTTATGCATCATATATTTTCAGCAATAGTTATTAATCATTTTATTTTGAAACAAATTAAAGAAATTATGATCCACCACAGAAGCTGATATAAATAACTAAAGGCTTTTGGAAAAGAAGCCGCCATTGGATATTTGTTGAAAAATAAATTATTCAAGTATGGCTCACAGTTGCTCCTCTGAGATCAGTTAACTCCTTCTATAAGTCAAACTTCAGATTCCAAAGACTCAAATATGCTATAAAATTCCTTCTGTTGTAACATTTGTGCAAAATTTTACCAGTTACTATTCAACTGTAGGTAAGCAAATGCAATCTAATCAACTGTAACAGGAATAGGTTTCAGGAGATAACTAATAGGTTCCCAATCAATAGGAAAGAATATAAAAAAGAATATATATATAATATATATACACACATATACTATATATTGTCATACATATACACATATGTATACATAAGTGTGCACATATATGTTGTCATACATATATATGTACACATAAGTGTATGAGTGTATGTGTGTGTGTGTGTGTAGGGCTTCCCAGGTGGCACTTGTGGTAAAGAACCTACCTGATTGTGCAGGAGATGTAAGAGACTCAGGTTTGACCCCTGGGTCAGGAAGACTGCTTGGAGGAGAGTAGGGCAACCCACTCCAGTATTCTTGCTTGGAGAACCCCTTGAACAGAGGACCTCATCAATTACAGTGCATAGGGTCACATAGAGTCAGACATGACTGAAGTGACTCAGCATGCACACACACAAAACCACAAATACATATGACTGAACTGAACTGATAATTGATGTACAATGCTGTGTTAATTTCTGCTATTCAGCAAAGTGATTCAGTTCAGTTGCTCAGTCGTATTCAACTCTTTGCGACCCCAAGGGCTGCAACATGCCAGGCTTCCCTGTCCATCACCAACACCTGGAGCATGCTCAAACGCACGTCCATCAAGTCGGTGATGCCATCCAACCATCTCATCCTCTGTCACTCCCTTCTCCTACCTTCAATCTTTCCCAGCATCAGGGTCTTTTCTAATGAGTCAGCTCTTTGCATCAGCTGGCCAAAGTATTGGAGCTTCAGCTTCAGCATCAGTCCTTCCAATGAATATTTAGGACTCATTTCCTTTAGGATGGGCTGGTTGGATCTCCTTTCTGTCCAAGGGACCGTCAAGAGTCTTCTCCAACACCACAGTTCAAAAGCATCAATACTTCGATGCTCAGCTTTCTTTTTGGTCCGACTCTTAGATCCATCCATGACTAGTGGAAAAACCATAGCTTTGACTCTATGGATCTTTGTCAGCAAAGTAATGTCTTTGCTTTTTAATATGCTGTCTAGGTTGGTCATAGCCTTTCTTCCAAAGAGTCTTTTAATTTCATGGCTGCAGTCAACATCTGCAATGATTCTGGAGCCCAAGAAAATAAAGCCTGTCACTGTTTCCATTGTTTGCCCATCTATTAGCCATGAAGCGATGAGACCAGATGCCATGATCTTTGTTTTTTGAATGTTGAGTTTTCAGCCAGCTTTTTCACTTTCCTTTTTCACTTTCATTAAGAGGCTCTTTTGTTCCTCTTCACTTTCTGCCATAAGGGTGGTGTCATCTGCATATCTGAGGTATTGACATCAACTCTACCTCAGTTAAAAGAAAAACAATGGAAGAGTAGGAAGATCCTGAGTGTACCTTCTGCCATGGACACACCAAACCACAACTTCACATAGAACAACTATATGTGTGAATGACTGCATGTGAGCATGCCCAGTTGCTCAGGTGCGTCCAACTCTTTGCAACCCTATGGACAGTAGCCTGCCACGCTGCTCTGTCCATGGGATTCTCCAGGCAAGAATACTGGAGTAGGTTGCCATTTCCTACTCCAGAGGATCTTCCCAAAACAGGGATTGAACCCACATCTCCTGCATCTCCTGCACTGGCAGGTGGATTCTTTACCACTGAGCCACCTAGGAAGCCCAAATAACCTGGAGACTACCAAAACAGTTCTACAACTAAGGATATAAAGAAAAGGCTATATCGAGATGGGTAGGACAAGGCAGAGATGTGGTATAGTTTGAACTGACACCTGTGGTGTGGTGACCCATACACTAGAGGGATATCACAAGCTTGGAGGTCCCCACTGAGGAGTGAGGAGTCTGAGGCCCATGTCAGGCTCCCAGCTCAGGGTACCTGCACCAGGAAGATGAGCCCCCATAAAGTCTGGCTATGAAAATTAGCAGAGCTTACATCCAGGAAAGCTGGATGTAACCCATCCAGTTGGGTTAACCCAGGTTTAACCCATCCACCTGGGCTAACCCCTCCAAAGCAACTTCTACCCAGCCTCACTCAGCAGTGCATCTCAGCCAGCACCAAGGTTCCTCCAAACTTGCTCTGCCCGACCCAGCAGGTGGTCCTGACCAGCACTGCCTCTAAAACAGCTTTCACTTCCGGGGCCCAGCCTTGCACTCCAGCAAGGCCACCACAACAATTGCAGCCAGGCATCACAGCCACTTACATGGAGTAGCGGCCCTGTGCATCCCTGCACCTGCAGTAGTCTTGGCCAGGCCTCCCAGCTAACCAGACTGAGGACAAGTCCTGCCCACCAGGACACCCGCCACAATCACATGCAAGCTTCAAAGCCAGCCGACCTGGGAGCCGATCATGTCTACCAGCAGCAACCATACCAGGTGTGTGCAGGCAGCCCACACAGAGTAGACCCCTAATGTTAATCAGAAATGATATGTACACCCTCCAGTTCACTGCAATATATTTACAATAGCCAAGATACAGAAGCAACCCAAGTGTCCACAGATGGATGAATGGATAAAGAGTATGTGGTTACATTATACAATGGAATATTTACTCAGTCATAAAAAGCAATGAAATCTTTCCAACAGCAACAGCATGGATGGACTTATAGAGGGCATTATGTTAAGCGAAATAAAAGCCAGAGAAAGACAAATACCATGTGATCTCACTAATATGTGAAATCTAAAATACAGAACAAACAAAACAGAAAAAGACTCACAGAATAACTGGTGGTTGCAGAAGAGGCAGTTTGAGGGCTTGGGTGAAATAGGTGGAGTGTAAGAGGTATAAACCCACAGTTATAAAATAAATAGGTCATGGGGATCTAATGTAAAGTAAAGGAATATAGTCAGTAATATTCTAATAACTTGGATGGTGACAGATGGTTACTAAACTGATTGTGGTGGTCATTTGTAATGTATACAAATGTTGACTCACAGTTACACACCTGAAACTAATATGGTATTATATGTAAACTACAATTAAAAGCAAAAAAGAGAGACTATTAATAAAGGGAAACACAAATGCATTAAATCAGAAGCATGATGTTTGATCTGTAATTATGCCATTTTCATTATACAAAGATGAGGAATATATCACAAGTCACATTTGAAAACTAAGATTCATTTTTGACTTGTAATATTTTGTCTCTCTCCATCTGCCACAACTACTGTGCTTCAAATCATTGTAGAGTTAAAACTGTCTAAAGGTGTCAGTCTATATAAACTAGCGTAGCCTGCAAAGTTCATATGAGTCTTACCTGAGATTATTTATCTTCTATGTCATTAGAAACTATTTTTATATTACATTAGGGAAGACTTTTGGAGAAGGCAATGGCACCCCACTCTAGTACTCTTGCTTGGCAAATCCCATGGGCAGAGGAGCCTGGTGGGCTGCAGTCCATGGGGTTGCTAGGAGTCAGACACGACTGAGCAACTTCACTTTCACTTTTCACTTTCATGCATTGGAGAAGGAAATGGCAACCCACTCCAGTGTTCTTGCCCGGAGAATCCCAGGGACAGGGGAGCCTGGTGGGCTGCCGTCAATGGGGTCACACAGGGTCGGACACGACTGAAGTGACTTAGCAGCAGCAGCAGCAGCAGCAAGGAAGACTTTTGAATTTCTTTGAGAGATAAGTTTTCAATCTGCTATTCTGTAAGTAACAAGAGAAGTATTAAACCAAAAAGGTAGCAATGCTATATAATTTAGCTCTAATTCTTTTGCTATTATGGTCAGCAATTATACATTTCAAATAGAACAAAACTGGAAATCTGGTTATCTGGGTTCTGTCTGCCCAGAGTCGCTTTATGTATTAGTATTTTTCATACCCCTAATAAACTAGCTAACTAAAGGTTATCTAATAATTAAATTTCCTTACATTTCAGAAACTCCATGACATTCTGAAAGTCTGCAAAAATACAAACTTGAAATGATTATATTAGTACTGCTTTTCTGTAACTTTTCCACCAAAGTGACTCCAGTGGCAGATATCAAGGTCTCCATAACTACCTCATGGGTTGGTCTTGGGTGTAGCCTGAGGCAGCTACATGAAGCAGGATTTTTAAAAAATTTATAGATTGATCTTTAAATCCACTCCACATTGCATTTCATAATATATCCAAGTTGCCCTTAATATAAAAATAATGTGTTTTATAAAACTTAAGGCACAATTCACAGTCTAGCAAGGTCTATTATGTTTACTGAATGACACAATATACCCCACAGACCACCTTATAATCCATATCCTGTTTTGAGAAATAAATACCACCAGCAGAAAAAAAGTTCTCTACGCCAAGGTTGACACCTCAAACGTTAAGAAGCTGAGCAGGAAACATGAGTGATTCAGGGCAGTGGTGCAGTAGGCTGTGGTGGGGAACATGTCGCTCTCTGGATAACCTAAAGCAACAGTTGCTGCTCAAATTCAGTTAGTCTGTTGCCCAGTGTGGCCAAATATTCTGATTCATCAAGCAGGTGAAAGAATTTTATATAAAATTCCTCCTCTTTGTAAAACAGAATGCATACAAAATAAAACAGGTTAGGTGGCCAGATTTGGGTCAGGTTTTTCTGGTTTTGAGTGCTCAGTTCTAAAGCCTGCTTCAGGAAATGAGTTCAGTTGCGCAAGAGAGAGAGTGTCTCCATGGGGAATAAAGTAGAAAACATTTTCAGTTCGGTCAGGGTGAAGGCTATGGACTTCTGAAGGCAACAGGGAAATTTTCTTCCTTTCAGTTAGATCATTAGAAGCTGAAAAGGCATCAAATTTTCACAGTCATCATGGGTAGCTTAGCCTGGAGGCAGAAGGCTGGATCATACAGACTCTAGAGACTGACTTCCAGGTTGATGGGAAAGTTATGTTTGCATTTTACCTTGAAATAATGACGACGTATTTGAAAATCAGGTCAAAAAGCTATGGCATGTAAATGAAATCCATTTAGACCATAGGAGCATTACATATACCAAGCTATGGTACCTATGGCAAATGATGATATGGGGACTTCAACTTTTTCAATAATGTGATAAAGAAAGCAGAGGAGCAATCATAGACATTCAGAAGCTGCTCTGGTACCCACACTTAGTCTATAATATTGATTAACTGAATATTAACAATCTCAAAATCTCATAATTCTCAGACAAGATTACTCTAAGAAGCTTGAGTGCTGAAGAATTGATGCTTTTGAATTGCGGTGCTGGAGAAAACTCCTGAGAGTCCTTTGGACAGCAAAGACATCAAACCGGTCAGTCTTAAAGGAAACCAACCCTGAATACTCATTGGAAGGACTGATGCTGAAGCTGAAGGTCCAATACTTTGGCCACCTGAGGCAAAGAACTGCCTCATTAGAAAAGACCCTGAGGCTGGGAAAGATCAAAGGCAAAAGGAGAAGAAGGAGGCAGAGGATGAGATGGTTGGATAGCATCACCGATTCAGTGGTTTTGAACTTGGGAAAACTTTAGGAGATAGTGAGGGAGGCAGAAAGCAGAAACAAAAATCAAGGTCACTTTGGCCACCTGATGGGAAGCGCTGACTCAATGGAAAAGACCCTGATGCTGGGCAAAATTAAGTGTCACCCATAAAATGTCAAACACCTCCATTTCTTGGTTAAGATGAGTGATGGCTACTTTACCAGTCATATCTCTGTGCTCATTCTATTTCCCCCTCCCCACAGATAAGATTTAGATACCCATAGAATTGGTCTCTGCTTTCTGACAGCCAGCTTATAGAAAAATCCAGCTTCCTTAGACCCTCTCCCAAACCTTTTCCTAAAGATGCTCTTTCTAATATCCAGTACATGAACTGAGAACATCCAGATGTTCAAGCTGGATTTAGAAAAGGCAGAGGAACCAGAGACCAAATTGCCAATATCCGTAGGATCATAGAAAAAGCTCAGGAATTCCAGAACATCTACTTCTGCTTCATTGACTGTGCCAAATCCTTTGACTGTGTGGGTCACAACAAACTGTGGAAAATTCTCCAAGAGATGGGACTATCAGACCACCTTATGTTCCTCCTGAGAAACCTGTACACTGGTCAAGAAGCAACAGTTAGAACCTGACATGGAACAACAGACTGGTTCAAAATTGGGAAAGGAGTATGTCAAGCTCTAAATTGTCACCCTGCTTACTTAACGTATATGCAGAATACATGCAGAATATGTGAAATGCCAGGCTGAATGAAGCACAATCTGGAATCAAGATTGCCAGGAGAAATATCAATAACCTCAGATATGCAGATGACACCACCCTTATGGTGTCAGAATGCTTCAGAAAGCAAAGAAGAACTAAAGAGCCTCTTGATGAGGGTGAACAAGGATGGTGAGAAAGCTGGCTGGAAAATCAACTGTCAAAAAACTAAGATCACGGCATCCAGTCCCATCACTTTATCGCAAATAGATGGGGAAACAATGGAAACAGTGACAGACTTTATTTTCTTGGGCTCCAAAATCACTGCAGATGGTGACTGCAGCCATGATACCAAAAGACACTTGTTCCTTAGGGAAAAAAAGCTATGGCAAACCTAGATAGCATATTAAAAAGCAGAGACATTACTTTGCAGACAAAGGTCTGTCTTGTCAAAGCTATGGTTTTTGTCATGTGTGGATGTGAGAGTTGGATCATAAGGAAGGCTGAGTGCTGAAGAATTGATGCTTTTGAACTGTGGTGTTGGAGAAGACTCTTGAGAGTCCCTTGGACTGCAAGGAGATCCAACCAGTCCATCCTAAAGGAGATCAATCTGAATATTCATTGGAAGGACTGATGTTGAAGCTGAAACTCCTATACTTTGGCCTCCTAATGTGAAGAGCTGACTCACTGGAAAAGACCCTGATGCTGGAAAAGACTGAAAGCAAGAAGAGAAGGGGACAACAGAGGGTGAGATGGTTGGATGGCATCACTGACTTGATGGACATGAGTTTGAGCAAGTTCCAGGAGTTGATAATGGACAGTGAAGCCTGTGGTGCTGCAGTGCATGGGGTTGCAAAGTGTCAGATGCGACTGAGTGACTGAACAACAACAATACCCTCTTAATAAGACACCAGTAGTTCTCTGTGGTGACTGCTCTCCATTGTCACAATGGGTAATGGACTCTCTCTTCATTATTAGTAGTGTTCCTGCTGGTCTTTGCCCGAAGGGCACTGACAGGTGAACAATCAGCATGGTTTACCACACAACCAATCCATTCAGGTCAAAAGGTGCTGAAGGTGGCTGAAATGATTCTGCTGAGCAGAACACACTTTCCCTGCCAGGTCAGGCCCTACTTCATTCTATTTCTGCTCCTTTCATGTTCTTGAACAAGCATTTTTATTTTTTTCTGTCTCTGATGATGGAGAGGGTTTGCAGGCCTCCCTAAGAGTCATTATTCAGATAACAAATAACCAGTGTCTACACATTTACTCTTATGTGACCTTACTCAAAAAGCCAGTTCCTCTTAAAATGATCAAATTGAAAGTAAAATTATTGTTGTGAGGAAAACAAACAGACTTCAAGGAAGGCAACGTACATTTTTTGTTTTCTACATTCTCTTTCAGTTGCACAAAAGACAAGCAATTAAATTCCAAAATGCTATTAAGCATGGCATTTAACAGGAAAATATATTCTGCTTTGTGTGACTTCAGAAGACAACAAATGGAATCATGTCCAGTACAGGATGTAGTCTGGCAAATTTGTAGGCACAAGGGAATGATTATATTCAGTTTAGGTAAATGAGGGTTAAGACAGTGAAATGTAAAACCAGGACATCCAACATTATTAGAAGCCTGCAGCGTTTCCTTGACATTAATTCTGATGATAACACAGAGACAGGTATGCTGACGTTTTCCGACAACTTAAAATATCAGAATTGTTAAACATTGATTATGGATTTGAAAACAAAAATATAAAGATAAAAATAAGACAATGACCCATAATCCTGCTGATCTGTTAAATGCAACATGCTGCTGCTGCTAAGTCACTTCAGTCGTGTCCGACTCTGTGCAACCCCATAGACGGCAGCCCACCAGGCTCCCCTGTCCCTGGGATTCTCCAGGCAAGAACACTGGAGTGGGTTGCCATTTCCTTCTCCAATGCATGAAAGTGAAAAGTGAAAGTGAAGTCGCTCAGTTGTGTCCGACTCTTCGTGACCCCATGGACTGCAGCCTACCAGGCTCCTCCGTCCATGGGGTTTTCCAGGCAAAAGTACTGGAGTGGGGTGCCATCGCCTTCTCCAAAATGTAACATATATACACCTAAAAATACATAATAGAAAGTTACAAGGAAAATGTCTATTTTTCCTCTTGCTTTCATATTGTTTTCCTCAATATAACCCTTGTTGATCATTTCTATGCATCCTTTGAAAATGTGATATTTCAATGAGATACCAGTACACTTATTAGAAGAACTTTCTAATAAACTTATTAGAAGACCTTTAAAATGTTGTATAATTCTAAATGCTGGTGGTTACAGAGAAACTGTAACTCTTGTACACTGCTGGTCAGAATATAAAATGGTATGGCCATTCTGGAAAGGTGTTTGGTGTCTCTTTAAAAAGTTAAACATTAACTATATGACCCAGAAATCACATCCTTGGGCATTTAATCCAGAGAAATGAAAACTTCTATTAACACACACCAAAAAATTAAATAAAATAAAAAGCTGTGTGTAAATCTTCATGGAAGCTTTATTTATAAAAGCAAAAACTGAAAACAACCCAAATGTCCTTTCAGATCAGAACAAATTCTAGCACATCCATATAATGAACACACTACTTATATATGCAACAAACTGTTCTTAAGAGCATTATGCTTAGGGAAAAAATCAGTCTCAAAAGTAATTCCATTTAAATAACATCTTCAAAATGATAAAATTCTAGGCTAACGGGAGTTGTTAGTTGTTAGTGGTTGTTAGAGTGGGTGGGATGTAAAAGGATAGCAGAAAGGAGTTCCTTGGAGCTGATGGAACAATTTTTGATTGTGGTGGTAGCTACAGAACTCTATATACGGGGAAAAAAATGCGCAGACTCACACACACAGAGGAATGTATGTAAAACAGTGAAAACTCAGTAAGATCTGTAGTATTGCACCAAAATCAGTTTTGCGGTTTTGATATTGCACTGTGCTTATACAAGTTATTATCTTTGAGGGATGCAAGATGAAATATAGGCAGCTATTTCTACACTATTTTTGCAGCTACTTGTGAGTCTATGATGATTTCAACATAAAAATGTGTGTGTGTGTGTTTTAAGTTACAGATATATCAGCTGTAAAATTAGGATACTTTTGGCTACAAGTAGTTCAGTTCAGTTCAGTCACTCAGTCATGCCTGACTCGCGACCCCATGTACCACAGCATGCCAGGCCTCCCTGTCCATCACCAACTCCCAGAGTCCACCCAAACCCATGTCCATTGAGTCAGTGATGCCATCCAACCATCTCACCCTCTGTTGTCCCCTTCTCCTCCTGCCTTCAATCTTTTCCAACATCAGGTCTTTTCTAATGAGTCAGCTCTTCCCATCAGGTGGCCAAAGTATTGGAGTTTCAGCTTCATCATCAGTCCTTCCAATGAACACCCAGGACTGATCTCCTTTAGGATGGACTGGTTGGATCTCCTTGCAGTCCAGGGGACTTTCAAGAGTCTTCTCCAACATCACAGTTTAAAAGCATCAATTCTTTGGTGCTTAGCTTTCTTTATAGTCCAACTCTCACATCCATACATGACTACTTGAAAAACCATAGCCTTCACTAGGCAGACCATTTTTGGTAAAGTAATGTCTCTGCTTTTTAGTATGCTGTCTAGGTTGGTCATAACTTTCTTTCCAAGGAGTAAGTGTCTTTTAATTTCACAGCTGAAGTCACCATCTGCTGTGACTTTGGAGCCCCCCAAAATAAAGTCAGCCACTGTTTCCCCATCTATTTGCCATGAAGTGATGGGACCAGATGCCATGATCTTAGTTTTCTGAATGTTGAGCTTTAAGCCAACTTTCTCACTCTCCTCTTTCACCCTCAAGAGGCTCTTTAGTTCTTCTTCACTTTCTGCTATAAGGGTGGTGCTACAAGTAGTAGAAAATTCTAATTCAATTGGCTTAAAAAATAGAAATATATCTTACTATCTAATCCAACAAGAAGTATGGAGATAGGTTAGCTCTGTCAGTTCAGTCAGTCAGTTCAGTAGCCCAGTCATGTCCGATTCTTTGTGACCCCATGAATCGCATCACGCCAGGCCTCCCTGTCCATCACCAACTCCCGGAGTTCACTCAGACTCACATCCATCGAGTCGGTGATGCCATCCAGCCATCTTATCCTCTGTCATCCCCTTCTCCTGTTCCCAATCCCTCCCAGCATCAGAGTCTTTTCCAATGAGTCAACTGTTTGCGTGAGGTGGCCAAAGTACTGGAGTTTCAGCTTTAGCATCACTCCTTTCAAAGAAATCCCAGGGCTGATCTCCTTCAGAATGGACTGGTTGGATCTCCTTGCAGTCCAAGGGACTCTCAAGAGTCTTCTCCAACACCACACTTCCAAAGCATCAATTCTTCGGTGCTCAGCTTTCTTCACAGTCCAACTCTCACATCCATACATGACCACTGGAAAAACCATAGCCTTGACTAGATGGACCTTTGTTGGCAAAGTAATGTCTTTGCTTTTAGGTTAGCTCAGGGACTAAGTAATTAAGTATTCATCAAAATCATCAAGAATGCAGAATCTTTCCATAGTTCTGCTCTGTCATCATTAGCAAATAAGTGTGTTCCTTAGGCTAGCTTGTACCATGGCCCCAAGATGGCTATCAAAGTTAAAAGTTATCACGTCCAGTGGTAGAGGGACCATTTCCTATTAGTATCTCTTTTATTAATAATCATGGAAGCAAACATTTTCCAGAAGCCCTTCTGATAGCTCTTGTTCATGTCTCATTGGCAGGGTCACATGCCAACTCCTAAAGCAAATGCTGGGGCTAGGGGAGATGGAGGGGGTGTTGGGGTGGGGGAGAGGAATGCAGGAATGGAACCACCATGATTGATGTAGACCAAGCATGATCAACTCCAGAGGTTTCAAAAGAAAATGGATGGCTATAAGTAAGAGTTAAATCAATGTACACACAGACAACAAGATATCATACAGCCACAAAAATGAACTAGATATTTATGGGCTGACAAAAAATCCTCAAAAATATAAATGGAAAAACAAGTTATAGAAGCATATATATCACATAATGCTTATTGGGAAGATTTTTCAAAAGGATAACAAGCAATATTCATGTTACAAACTGAATGTTTGAGTCCCCTCAAAACTCACACTGAAATTCTAAGCCCCAAGGTGTTGGTATTAGAGGGTAAGGAGTCTGGGAGGTAATTAGGTCATGAGGGTGGTACCCAACCATACATATGCCAGAAACAGGCCCACCCTACACACTGGATCTGCTGGTGCTTTCCTCTTAGACTTCCCAGCTTCCAGAAATGTGGGAAATATATGTTTATTTATTTTTAAATAAATAAATGTTTAAGCTTCTAGTCTACAGTATTTTTATTAAAGCAGCTCAAACTGACCAAAACAGGTATATTCTAATTCCTTGTTTCTCATCATTTCCTTTAGAATCTCTATTTTATTAAAAAAAACACACACACACACATTTATTTGATGAATAGGGCAAGTTCCTATACCTTCACTAGTACCAAACATACACATTTTTGCCAATTTAATAGATTTTAAAAGGGATGCCACTATTGTTTAGACATTTTTTAACAAGTGAGATTAAACATCTCTTCATATTCTTTTGACATTTGACTTTTATTTAACATTTTCAATCAAGTTGTGTTTCTTTTACTTACTCAATTACACAAATCTTTATACACCCAAGGAAATTACCTTTTAATCTGTCACTACAGTTGCAAGTATTTTCCATCTTTGTTATTTTGTTTTACTTTGTTGATAAAATACTTGACTATGCAGAACTTACTAATTTTCATATAATAAAATTTGTCAAATTCTCCCTTTTTATGTTTTATAACCTGCTTTGAGAGGCTTTTTTTCTGTAACATTATAAATAAATCCACCCAGTTGTCTTGTAGAACTTTCTCAGTGGTATAAATGTTCTATATCTGCACTATTCAATATGGTAGCCACCTAGCCCCAAGGGGCTGAGTACTTGAAATGCAGTTCGTAAAACACAGGAGTTGAATTTTCAATTTTATTTAATTTTAATGTAAATAGTTACAAGTGATGATGGCTACTACGTTGGATAGTGCAATTATAAAATCTTTGTTTTTACTTTCTAAAATATCCAAATGTTTGTGTCATTAGGAATCTATTTGGATAAAAGAGTGGATAATCAGGATTTAAATCAGTGACTTCTGTGTTATATTAAGAATACATATTTAAGATTTGAATGAAAGTTGTGGAAAGCATCCCCCACAAAATAAATATGTAGATATAGAGACAGAGTTCTACATTTTGTATTCCAGTGGCATGAAATAAACAGTACACAAGTACATCATAAATTGAGATAATTTCTGATGATGATAAATATCAAGAAAGAAATGAGCCAGAGTTATGAGATAGAGACCGACTGTATGAGATGGAGGGTGGGAGACACTACTTCACCAACAACAGACAGGACAGGCCCTTCGAGGGAGGGGACATTTGAGCTGGAAACTCAATGATGAGTAGGAGCCAGCAATCCGAAGAGCTGGATAAAGAGCATACTAATGTGAAGAACAACACAGGCAAAAGCTTGGATACAGGAGTAAGTTTCAATCCTTGGAGGTCAGATAAGAGAACTGGTATAGTTAGAGCCTAGTGACAGGGAAGAGTGAGATGACAAGAGATGAGCAGGCTCAGGGATCACATTATATCTCTGCTCAATTGTAAAATTAAAACTTGAACAAGCTCAGTAAGTAGACCAAATTCACACATGGGTGAAGTGGCCGAGTCTAGATTCTAGTTACTCCAGAGTCCCTACTTTCAACCCCGGCAGTGGTCATCCTGTGGTGTCCTTCACATTCCAGTCTGTTTCTCTATGACTTAAATAACGCCACCTGATACAACCCTTATTTTTTCCTCTAGTCTCATTTCTTGCTACCAATATTCTATTATCCTCAGAGACATCATCCTAGCTGTTCTAATGGCTCCTTATGCCTGTAAAGCCCTTTCTTCCCATTTACGCCTCATAAACAGTTACTCATCTCAATTATATTCTAATCCTATGATCTTCCTGAACTTCTGCCTGTCCTGCTGCTCCTGCAGGTACGCTGACCACTCCCTGAATAGCCCACGAGAGGCTGTACACACTGCTATGAAGCTATTTATGACATTTGATGGCATGTTTTGTTAATATTTTGTCACTTCCAACTAAGTCTCCTTAATACCACAGATCATGTCTTACCCATCTTAGCACATGGTCTGATACACACATTTTTCTGAATGAATAACTAAATTAATGAGTCAGTTTCCCCAGAAGGACACACTTTACATTCTGTCCCTTGTTATGAACCAAAACAAGCACACTATGTTGCTCAGCTGATAATGCCAATAAAGGCTCTATTTGTTTGGAAGTGTGGAGCTGAGGTTTGACTGGTGCTTCAGCCCTACTGCTGACTTCCTAGTATATTAAGATAATGCTTTCAAGCTCTCCATATAGTCAAATTAAGTCCTATCTAATAAGGAGCCTATCATTTTTATCTTTCTCTTGAGTTCTTAGTTAATAATTATTCAATTCTTTACTCAGCATATTCTGGAAAGCCTAGTCTATTAATTGTCAAAACCTACACAGACTTGATGCTTTGTATTCATGCTATGTTAAGCATTCAGGAAGCTCAGAAAATTGTATAATGAACAACATGATTCTCAAGCTATCATTTGAGTATCTAACACCAAAAATCACTCTCTCATTAAAGAGGGACTTAAATAGCTTTGCCTTGAATGAGTCAGTAGCTTGGTATGATCCAACTTTCATTTTCTATGTCATGACTCAGTTTAATTTAACACTGATTGAGCAAGCTGAGTAAATATAAATTGATTTTTTTCAAGAATGATGCTTTGATCATTTAGATCTCTATGTGGCTTATATCTATAGTTATTATGGAGAGAAACCAAGAAACAGAATCGAAGCAATGTCATACTCATTAGAGAATTACTGGTTATCTAATGTGTGTGAACAAAGTGACCTTGTCAAATAGCAAACGAAAAATCAAGTACTGTGAAATTTTAAAGTGATATAATCAAGTATCAGAGCCAAAGCCTACCTTAGACCAGATGATTTAGAAAAAACATTTATTGTTACTACCTAGGACCTTCCTTTCAATGTCTAATCTACTTGTAAGAGTACAGTAAAATTTCTGATAATGCCATCTGGTTGGGAAGTGTAATACCATCATGATAATTTGGTCTAATTAAAGCACTCCAACATGGGAGGGCCATCAACAGCTGGCATGTGGAGGAAGGCCATAGGACATGCCAAAGAGTCTAACCATGCTTTTGGTGGAACAATTCATACAATTGAATATGTTGCCAAGAATATAAAAGTTTCAACTTTTATTTCCAGTATAGCCATGCAATACATCCTGAATCTTATCTTTGCAGACAACTCTACGAACTTGGGACGAAAACAACATAAAGCAAATCAGAAATGTTCTACCACCATAGGATGACTAAAAGAAGACTGAGTCTGGAGGAAAGTCACTTGGAGGAAAGGACCAGCAGTGTGAGTTGCTCATTTCTAGAGCTTTTAGCCTGAGAGCCATTCATTGTCAGAAGCATGTCATTCTCTAATCATACGTTTCTCTTGCTCAAAATATACAATATCCTATACGATACCTTATATCCTATATAATGAACTCAAAACTTTCAAAAAATATCATCCAAAGCCCTTCTTGAAAAGGTATGACTTTAGAACTTTGCATCATTTCATTCGCCAGGTTTTCTAAGTTTCTGGACTCCTATGCAGGCCAACTCCATCTCTTGGGCACTAGATCCTGTTTTCAATTGCCAGCTCAAAAACATGATTCCTGGGGTTGTCCCTTTCTTCTCTGCCTCATTCCCTTTATCCTCTAAACCCTGTATCCCTTCAGCTACTGCTCCAGCTCTTGGATCCTTTTTATAACATAAGTCCTTGAGAGAGTTGTCTGTAGTCTTACCACTTGCTATCTCCTGAACCTCCTCCAATTGTGCTTTCTGCTTTCAGTCCTCCACTGAAACTGCTCCTGTTAAATCATGAATGACTTTTCAGTTGCTAAATCAAGCAGTTGATTCACAGTCCCCAAACTACATAAACCACCAATAGCAGCTGCATATATGACCCCAGCCTTTTCCTTAAAACACCTTATTCTTGTCCTTTGGGATGCCATGGTGGCTCAGATGGTAAAGAATCCTCCTGCAGTGCAGGAGATCCAGGTTCATTCTCTGGGTTGGGAAGATCCCCTGGAGAAGGGAATGGCTACCCACGCCAGTATTCTTGCCTGGAGGATCCCATGGACAGAGGAGTCTGAGAGGGTACAATCCTTGGGGTCACAAAGAGTCAGACATGACTCAGCAACTAACACTTTTTCACTTTGGGATGCCGTGTTCTCCAAGATCTCCTTTCCCTCAATAGTTGTTCCTTCTCTCTCTCCTTTACTGGATTCTTCTTACCTTCTGGGTCTCTAAAGATTGGAGTCTTTGAGAATAATTTCTCAGAACCATTCTCTTTCTACATTCCCTTCCTAGGTGATCCCATCTAATCCTAACATTTTGAATATAAACAATATACTTAGTAATCATGAATTTATGTATCAAGCCCAATCTCTTCACTGAAACTTTATCTGTGATATCTAACTGCCTACTCAACCTCTCCAACTTGGATGTCCAATAGATGTCTCAGACTTTATGTATCATAAACTAAATTCTTGATTCCAACCCCATACCCACCTTGCTGCCCAGCTTTTTTTTCCTGTGACCTTCTGCATCTCAATCAATAACAACTCTGCCCCTTCCTGTTGGAGTCAGGTCCAACATTTTAGTATCATCTTTCATTCAACTCTTTCTCTCAAGCTTTTAAATCCAATGAATTAACAAAATCTATTGGTTCTACCTTAAAAATACATCCCAAACTATCACTTATCACTGCCACCCTAGTCTGAGCTTTACTATCCACAAATACCAGAGAAAAATAAGCTATAGTTCAATAAACACCTTCTACTATCACCAAAACAAAAGGGAAATATTACCTGTGCTGTAGCTGGTGTGCAGGAAATGGTGATGACACTGCCACAGCTATGGTTTTTCCTGTGGTCATGTATGGATGTGAGAGTTGGACTATGAAGAAAGCCGAGCACCGAAGAATTGATGCTTTTGAACTGTGGTGTTGGAGAAGACACTTGAGAGTCTTATAACATATACCAGGGGTTATATATAACAGGGATTAGGCCTGTGTTATATGGGCAAAAGGAAAGGACAGGCACATACATAGATATATATGGAGGCTGAGAGGGAAAATTGCATTTTTAGTATCACAGAAATAAAGATAAATTAGCTAGCAAAAGAAAAATTATTGGTGAAATTTAGCTAAACGTTTATTGGTAGGAACAGAAAAAAAGAATAATATGTGGGCCTTTGTGTCTATGAGTTCAATGTCCATGGATTCAACCAGGTACAGATTGAAAAAAAATTATTTTCATTCCAGGAAGTTCCAAAAAGTGAAACTTGAATTTGTCCAATGCTGGTGATATTTACATAGCATTTACATTGTATCAGAGATTATAAGTAAACTAGAGATTATTTAAACTGTATGGGAAGATGCATGTGGCTTTGTGCAAACACTACGTTTTATATAAGGGACTCATGCATCTGCAAACTTGGCATCACTGATGGTTCTGGAATCAATTCCCCGTGGATCCTGAGGGCTGACTGCAATCTCTGGATGGTTCTCTGGGGAGCCACTCTGGTATCTCTGGTTAGTGTATTAAACATCTGTTAGCAGTGGAGTCAATCAAAGGTCGCAGAAGCCCCACGACTACTAGAATCTGCTCCTGTCAGTCACACTACAGAGAATCTAAGCAGGTAGTTTCGTCTCATTATTACAAAACAGCCAAGCAAGGAACTTCACAGTTATTTCTCATACTTCTCTTTACTGATTCATTTGGTTAGCGATAATTTATTATTAAACTAAATTTACTCAGCATGCTCTTGCACATAGTAAATAATGCCTCTAAACTCACACATGAAGCAAATTTAAATAAAATTACACACTGCCTTTCAACTAAAAACAGCAACAACATCAAGGAAAAGTCAGTCTAGACAAGGAGGAAACTTCTGAGACTTAATGAAACCAAGAAAAAATGATTACATACCTGATGTCCAATTTTCTCACATGTTCTGTATTTTCAGGAACCAGGACAGTATGGCTCCCAATTGAAAATGGTATCGTTCCAGCCACGTTGATGTACACTCAAAACTTCCCATGGTGAAGAGCCCTCTGAAAGATGAAACCTCAGATTTTCTCAAAAACCACTGCAGAAGCTGAGGACTTTCCATGAACTCTGAAAGGTTATAGAGTAAAACTGAGAAAAGCTATTCTGATTTGCCACCTGTCTGAAAGCAGGTAGAAGGATATTGTGTTCCTCCTCCACCCACTGAGTCCCCATGTGGAGACTCTAACTCAGGAAACAATTTTTAAATATAATCTGTCAGTTCTTGATTGGTGTTCCTGAAGTAAGCAGATCATGCCTCCCTTTATAGTTTCTCTGTATTCATCAAGAGGCAATAAACCAAGCAGGCCTGAACTGAGTGTGGCACAGTCTAATCTAGGATATACAGATCACACCGAGAGGTACTCTAGCTGGGCATAGAAATTCCCCGGCAGAAAAAACCCTGGCAGTGGTTTGTACTATAATTATAGCTTCTCATGGATTGCATCTGTTCAAAATGTCAGACTGCCAAAAAGAGGGAGCAGGGGAAGCTCCCACCTCAGTACAGCCAAGATGCGTTAGACAAACGCCTGCTGAACACTAGGAAGTTGTCTGGATGCTGTCCACTTCAATCTTGTCTCTAAACAGTAGACTTGACAAGGGGATTTGACCAATACCCAAGCTGACACTGAGAAAGGCCAAGGGAATTCCACACATCCAGTCCTTTGACAAAGAGAGTATATAGATATTTCCTGCCTTGTTTCAATCAAAATGAGAGAAAAGCTTTGGCCCTGTGAGAGTATTTGCAGAATAAGGAGAAAGGAACATTATCCTACACATTCAGAGTAATAGCAGATGAGTGAAATCACTTCTTACAAGAAATAAGTATTTTTGGAAAACTTGTGTCCCTCAAGGACCCAAGAAACAACTGTCTATATATAAAGAAAATCACAAGAAGTAAACGGCAAGGTAAAAATATAACAGGACAAGTTGCAAAGATATTAAATTAAGATTAAAAATGAGCCTAATGCATTGGAAAAGAGTATAAAGAAATTAAAATTTCACTAGATAAAGTTTAAAGGAAAGAAAGTTCAAAGGAAAGAAAAGCAGAAATGTTATATCAGAATTTAAAATCATAGATGTAGAAAAATATCTTGGGGAAATGAGTCCAAAACCCATGAATAGCTTTTGGTGGAGCACTGAAATCAGAAACTTAACGGAAATCAAAGAGAGTAAAATCCAGATCACATATCTTATCTAAACTCTACCATTCCCCATATGCCCATATTTATAACTGTAGCCCCCAGCACAAGAAAAGTAAAAGGGAAGCAACCTCACTCTCAAAGAATGATTTGGAGGGAAAGAGAAAACAGACTCAGACTAGGTGTGATGCACACTACGGAGAATTAACCCACATTACGTTAGAGTATAAGAAGATCTGGGCAGAACCACTGAAACATAAGCAAGAGGAAGAGCGGAGGGATGGCACCTCTGCCAGTATTCTGAATCCCGGATGGCTCCCGTCGGCCCTTCTCTCCAGCCCCTTTGCACACATCTCCCTCCTACACTAGCACCCCGGAAGGTTGGTGCTCACCACATTTACCTGCTGGCTTCCTACTGGAAGACGCTTGCAAAAGGTTGGAAGAAAGGAGAGGAATGAGGCTGGGGAGTTTATTCTCTCTCATCTGACCTCATGTGACCATGGAGAAGCCTGACCCTTTCTTAGAAGGACACAGTTTCCATCAGGCAGCCTTCTCCACAGCTGCCTTCCCTAGGCTCCAGGAGGTAAACCATCTCTTCATCCCTTTAGGCTTGAGGGTGGTAATGGCTGGTTCCCGTGTGTTGCTGGCCTAGGGATGCTGCTGATTTGGGCATCCTGGAAGCCTGCCAGTACCTTTGTAAAGTTTCTTTATTAAACTTTCCTCAGTAATCCGGGTTTTCATGTACCATTTACTTCCTGCCAGGACCTTAACTGAAACATATATTGTAATAAATAAAGTAAAACAAAGTAAGAGAAATAGCATGCAAAAGGGAGAGAAACAGCTCAGAATTGAAGAAAACATAATCTGTATGACAGGATTCCTTATATATTTTTGCAAAGAATTGTTGAATTTAATTCAACTAATAAGAGCTCAAAAAAAAAAAAAAAAAGACCATGGAGTAAAGAATAAAATTTAAAAGGAGATTACAGAAAGAATGCAACCAATTGATAACCAATACAATATACTGTCAGAGAAGGCAATGGCACCCAACTCCAGTACACTTGCCTGGAGAATCCCAGGGACGGGGGAACCTGGCGGGCTGCTGTCTATGGGGTCACACAGAGTTGGACACGACTGAGTGACTTCACTTTCACTTTTCACTTTTCACGCATTGGAGAAGGAAATGGCAACCCACTCCAGTGTTCTTGCCTGGAGAATCCCAGAGACAGGGGAGCCTGGTGGGCTGCCATCTATGGGGTCGCACAGAATCGGACACGACTGAAGTGACTTAGCAGCAGCAGCAGCAGCACATTATACTGCTCATTACTGACATAAAAATTAAATAGCAAAAAATAGAATAGGGTTGACAAGCAAAATAATGGCATTGAGAAAGAAGAGAAAAGCAAGAATACAGTCTAAAGCAAAGGTATGTGGAAGGCAAACACAATACAATATAAGGATCATCAAAATCTTTGAAGAACGCCAAAAGTGACACCCAAAATATTTGTAAGTATTTAGGCAGAACCGAAACTGCAAACAAAAATGTCATCTTTTGCCTTAAATGGGTCAATATCAAGATTTCTGGGAAATAAACTTTAATAATAAAAAATGATTCTTTAGATACGCAGACACAGAGGGGTAAGAAACCACCCCAGCCTCAGCTTTCCCCACAGCAGTAACAATGCTGAAGGTTAGGGGACATGTCTGCATGGCTCAGGGAAAACAAGCAGAAATGGGCAGTGCCCAGCTCAGACACATGAAAATTCAATTATAAAAGGAAGAGGAAGACACAATCAAATGTGAAAACATCCAAGGATGGCAATAATTCCCAAAGAACTTTTTGAAAAATTGCCCCATACAGCAAGAAAAGGGTAGTAATGATGTTTAGGGCAAGCAAGAAATTGTGACCTGGTGGAAAACGCTGAATTCATCTAGACAACAAAGAATGAAGGAATATGGTTGTAAAAAACTTTGAATGTTACAAATGCTAAATAAAATTGAACAACAGAAAATGCAGAGGTGACAGGAAACGAAAAGGAATAATAAAAGAGTGCTGACTGATTCGTCGTTAGCGCTCATTGTTAGCATTGACTCATAGCTAGGAGTCAATGAATAAAACAGAAACATGTCTATTATGGGTTTTTCCTTAATATTAGAGGAATGTTTTAGAAATAAATATGTCTTGAAGTAAAGACACATTATTCTGAGGTTTAATAATTCCTTTTGTTTTCCTTTAGTTTTCTTTTATTCTAAGTTAAAATACAATAAAATCTAATATTTGGTTTTGAATAAGAATACAATATTATACTTATGAAATTATTTACATTTACTTATCTATCTGTCCATCTTTATATTTGTATATACACTGAGTCTGGACTGATGATCAAAAGATGTTAATATTTGTTCAGGATGGTGGGATTTAGGGTGACTTTTATGATTTTTTAATATTCTTTAAATTGGAAAACTTTTGTAGCAAACATGTGTCCTATTTAATTTAAAAAGTAAGATATTATAGCATACCTCATTTTATTTTGCTTTGCAGACTTTTTTTTTTTAAACAAATTGCAAGTTTGTGGCAACTCTGCATAGAGCAAGTCTACTGATATTTCTTTTCTGACAGCATTTCCTCACTTCGCATCTCTGTCACATTTTGGTAATTCTCAGAATATTCCATGCTTTTCATTACTATCATATTAGTCATGGTGACCTGCGAGCAGTGACATTTGGTATTACTACCACAATTACTTGATGGCTGAACGACAGCTAGCATTTTTTAGCAATAAAATATTTTACATTATGATTGGTAATCTTTTTAGACATAATGATGTTGCACACTTAGCAGAGCACAGTACCGTGTAAACACAACTTGTACATGCACTGGGAAACCAAAAAGTTTGTGTAACTTGCTTTACTGTGATATTCACTTTAATGCAGTGGTCTGGAACTGAACCAAAATATCTCTGAGGTGTGCCTGCCCTTCTAAAGTCAAATAGGCAAAGTTAGAGAAAGTTTCTGGACCCAAAAGATAGAAACAGTTGAAGTGTATAGAAAATGTCTATAAGCCTCAACATCTAGGAAGAAAAGACATCTCTTCTTCAACATCTGAGGAAGAAAAATTCCCCCGAGTCCTGGGAAAGGGATAAAGCATTTATTATTCAAGAGTTTGATATCAAACCATTCATGTATGAAGGCAACAGAAAAAATTCAAATGCACAGGGCTCAGAAAATACATCATGTATAAAATATACTAAATATTCCAAATGCTTTGAAACCCGAAGAATGGCTTAGATAATCAATAAATGAATTTGCACTGAGAGTTCACAAATTGGAAAGATACTGTATAAAAATACCTACAGTTTTCTACTGTTGAAAGTAAATTCTAGTGGGCCAAGACTCAACTGTGGAAATACTCATATCCAGGGATATCGGTCACTTTACAACCCAAGGTTACTCACGTATGTCTGGTTTGTCCACCAAACCTAAGATGCTGAGAAACACTGTGCTTAGGGGTGGTGTGGTGGTGATGGCAAGTAAAGAAAACGTTGTGCTGAAATCAGGGCCAAAACATACCAATAAATGGCCTGACATTCCTAGTACTGGGGAAGATACAGTAAGAAGCTTGACATTCACACTAAAAGTAATTTGAAAATCCTGGGCTTTGGAACTACAGGGACTAAAATTCTAGAGAGAAGAGACACTTTGAGAGTGAACTAAAGATCAGTCACAGGCAGTGGCTGACTCTGACTATGGCCCAGGTTGGAGAATCAGCACTCGTCCCTGGCAGAGGATCCACGGATGGGGAGCAGAGAAGCCAGCAGAGTTTACAGTGAAGTGGTGACAAAGCTGCAAACTCGAGGGGCTTCAAATACATGGATGATTTCCCCCAACATCTGCAGAATTCCACAACTGTGCTGGGGTGGAGACTAAAATCTGAAGGCAAAGTATAATTTTCTGCATTCTCTTGATGCTTTAGAGAAAAGTAACTGCCAACAAGAGGAGCCCCTAAGCTTAAACATCTTTAGATGGAATAAATCGTTCACATTGATGAGCTGCAACTGTTATTTATTTATTTTTGGTAAGGAGAATATGCCAACTTGGGCTGCATAGAGGCTTGGAATCCAGAATCCAGATCTGGTTCCCAGTATAGGAACAACAACAACAACAACAAACACAGAAGTTTTGGGCAGCTATACGGGGGCTAGAATGATGCAAGTGGAGATCTGAAGGGACAAAAACACACTACTGGTCTCCCTGTAGAATAATTATTACAGTCTATAGTTATATGGAATAGAAGAGGGGGAAGCTAAGCTTTAAATCTCTAAAAGTAGAACAGAAGTACAAATAACTGGTACACTCTCAAGAGAAAGGCAAGAATAGTGAAAGCCTTGGAATCAGAGTGAAGCAGGTAGGCTGGATCTCACTTACAGTGCAGCTCAGGTGTGACTCATTTACTTTCTGGCTAAATCAAGGGATCATCTCCATACTCTATAGAGGAAAGGGTGAACCTCTCTGGTGGAAATAGCGTCAGCTGGTAACTCTCTCTTTTTTTCCTTATAATAAACATGTCCTTCATTCAGTAACTAATTACTAGGCATGACAAGGCACAGGACCCATATGACACATGCCAAGAAAAAAATATCCAATAGAAGAAAACTCGTAGATGATCCAGATCCTGGAGTTAGCAGAATCAAAAGGACATCCTAGAATGGAAAAAAAAAAAATAGATAAGTTTAATTAAAAATTGAATCTAGTAGAAGAAAGATTATTGAACTTGAAAACAACTTAATAAAGATACCCAAACTGAACTGCAACAAGAAAAGGGAGTGGAAAAAAAATAATTAACTTCCCATTTAATAGCAATAACTGATTAGAGAAAGTTGGTTTTTTTTTTAAAGATCCCATTCACATCACAACATAAATAGTAAAGCATGTAGGGATAAACCATAGAAGAAATTTGCAAGAACTGTGGAGAAAGGCCATAAGTATTCTTATGGTCAGAGAATAAAAACAGCAAGAATAAATGGTGAGATATATATCATGCCCATGGCTAGAGACACTAGGATTTAGAATTAATATTGTAATATTAAAATACATAAATTCTACCAAAATTAATCTGTATGCACAAAAAAATCTATGAAAAAACAATCTTTAAAAAATAGTGAGAAAGTATGAAGGATTTAATGAACAGTAATGGAACAATTGACTGTCCATTTGGGAAAAAATAGGCTTCAATGTTTGCTATAGTCTGACTCTTTGATATTTCTATTTTTATCCATATATACTATTGGGCTTACAAATGAAGTCGAATTCTTGACAGATAAGAAATTGGCAGGGGTGGTGGAGATATGGAAGAAAACTGATGAGATCAGTTTGAACATTTTAATCACAGTTCAGAACATGTTTAGAAGATTAATGCTGCAAAAGTTGGAAGCGTTACCAAGGGTATTTCACCTTTAGAGATGATAAGTACAAGAAGGAGCTGAGGGATCTGACAGAATTCTTAGTTGCCATGCTGTAGCAGGATCATCCGGGTTAGAAGATAGCCACATATTTCCCTCACCCCAGCTAGACTAAGCAACAATGAAAGTGTTTGCCATCGGCCAGGATAACAGATTACAAGAGCTCAGTTTGGAGAGAGGGTCTCCATAGGGGTTATAAATATCCAGGAAGACTGGAAAATGCTCAGATCTCAAAGAACAGGAAAATTCATAGAACCACATGTCACATTATATCTTAAGAGAGTTTAGCAATGTTTCCAGTTAGGAGGCCAATCTATTAAAATCAATATCCACTATCAAAACCAATTAGAAAACGTAGTAAGAAAAAAAAAAAGATACCTTTCAAAATAGAAACTAAAACATAATTAGAATTAAACACTATAAGCAATAGACAAGATCTTCATAGAGAAAAGACCAAAGTTTTAATGAAGGACATAAAAGAAGTCTTGAAGAAAATGACATTTTCTCTAAATTCATCTAAAATCAATGCCATCTCAAAAAAAAATGTTACACGGAGTTTGACAAGTTGATTCTAAAATTCATAAGGAATAGTAAATAAGCTAGAGTTAAATAAATTCTGAAAATATGAAAACAGATTGTGTGAAGAAGGTTGAAAGTGTATTTTTACCAGATATAAAACATATTGAAAGGAGGTAAAATATTATAATATTGATGACATTAATAATTTTAACAATCCAGAAATAGACATAATTGTATATAGAAATATAATTTATGAAAAAGTTACCATTTCACATCATGGGGGAAAGAATAGACTTTCATCATTGGTATTATGAAATTCCAATCCCAAGAAAGGCAATGCCAAAGAATGCTCAAACTACCGCACAATTGCACTCATCTCACATGCTAGTAAAGTAATGCTCAAAATTCTCCAAGCCAGGCTTCAGCAACATGTGACCCGTGAACTTCCAGATGCTCAAGCTGGTTTTAGAAAAGGCAGAGGAACCAGAGATCAAATTGCCAACATCCACTGGATCATGGAAAAAGCAAGAGAGTTCCAGAAAAGCATCTATTTCTGCTTTATTGACTATGCCAAAGCCTTTGACTGTGTGGATCACAATAAACTGTGGAAAATTCTGAAAGAGATGGGAATACCAGAACACCTAATCTGCCTCTTGAGAAATTTGTATGCAGGTCAGGAAGCAACAGTTAGAACTGGACATGGAACAACAGACTGGTTCCAAATAGGAAAAGAAGTTCGTCAAGGCTGTATATTGTCACCCTGTTTATTTAACTTATATGCAGAGTACATCATGAGAAACACTTGACTGGAAGAAACACAAGCTGGAATCAAGATTGCTGGGAGAAATATCAATAACCTCAGATATGCAGATGACACCACCCTTGTGGCAGAAAGTGAAGAGGGACTCACAAGCCTCTTGATGAAAGTGAAAGTGGAGAGTGAAAAAGTTGGCTTAAAGCTCAACATTCAGAAAACGAAGATCATGGCATCCGGTCCCACCACTTCATGGGAAATAGATGGGGAAACAGTGGAAACAGTGTCAGACTTTATTTTTCTGGGCTCCAAAATCACTGCAGATGGTGACTGCAGCCATGAAATTAAAAGATGCTTACTCCTTGGAAGGAAAGTTATGACCAACCTAGATAGCATATTCAAAAACAGAGACATTACTTTGCCAACAAAGGTCTGTCTAGTCAAGGCTGTGGTTTTTCCTGTGGTCATGTATGGATGTGAGAGTTGGACTGTGAAGAAGGCTGAGCACCGAAGAATTGATGCTTTTGAACTGTGGTGTTGGAGAAGACTCTTGAGAGTCCCTTGGACTGCAAGGAGATCCAACCAGTCCATTCTGAAGGAGATCAGCCCTGGGATTTCTTTGGAAGGAATGATGCTGAAGCTGAAACTCCAGTACTTTGGCTACCTCATGTGAAGAGTTGACTCATTGGAGAAGACTCTGATGCTGGGAGGGATTGGGGGCAGGAGGAGAAGGGGATGGCAGAGGATGAGATGGCTGGATAGCATTACTGACTCGATGGACGTGAGTCTCAGTGAACTCCGGGAGTTGGTGATGGACAGAGAGGCCTGGCGTGCTGCGATTCATGGGGTCGCAAAGAGTCGGACATGAGTGAGCAACTGATTTGATCCGATCTGATTATGAAATTTATCCTTTTGAGAAAAAAGAATTCAGATACTAAAATGCTGAAACAAATTCATTTATTCAAATAAATATTTGATCTCTTGATCTTTGTTTCATATTATTCTCCAGTGTACAGAAACAAATACAACTGTGCTCACTGCAGTATAGTTTGCAGTACTAAGTATGTATGTTTAAATTAAATTTTCTCTTAAGGAAGCAACCATATCATGGAATACATGTGGCAGTTTTTTTTTTTTTTAATGATATGGGTACTAATACTAACAGATATTCAAGAAGATTGATAAGTGAAAAATGCAAGTTGTGTTTGCTAAAAAGTAAAAGTAACTATACCAATGAATGTAGCTTTAATGAAAGCTAGAGAAGCTCATCTTTTCCCTATGTTCAATCCTGTTGCTTTCAGTTCCCAACAGATGTTCATTCCAAAAACATCCTCCTATGAATTTCCTGCATGTATATCTGTCTCAAAGTGTGCTTTCTAGGGAAGCAAACTGCTACATCAACCTCCTCTCCCACCTTCTCCCCCAAAACCTAGTTTCCCACTGCACCCCACAAACAGCTTTAGCTTCTGCCAAGCTGTTCTGCCTCTTGCCCTGCTCATCCATGAATTCAGTTCCGGTGCACTGTTTCCCTCATCTCTAAATTTCTTATCTCTCTCCTTGGGCTTTTCGACCCCTACCATCTTCAAGTCAACACAAGATCCACTTCCAAATGCCTTTCCCAAACACTGCATCCTGCATTGTCTGTATTCCTACTTGATTCATATTATGCATCAACAGGTATTTCAAGAATCTTTCTCTTGTTCTTTTTGAACATGCTTGGTTACAGTTCTAGCAAGATTCAACCTGCTCACAGAGCTAGCAGTCTTCCTGTTGAAACCCTGACCAGTCCTACTCCTTTGTATTTGATGCTGGCATCACTACACCCACCCATTCAGAGTGGACTCGGCCCTGGGCAGTCTGTTTCACCTTCCTAGAAGGTTGGAAATGCATTTCTTATGTAATCTTTGTGCCAAAGGCATTCTGAACTGGTCTTTTTCCAAGTCTTGATAACTCAATAAGGATTTCCTGTCACTTAAATGTATTTTTTTAACTAATAGCATAATGCTTGAAAAAATATTATTAGTTCTCTGTGATGATTTTACAAAGAGTATAGAAGCCTGCAATGAAGAAGACAAAGACAATTTTTTCCTAATGTCCTGAAAAGCTAATGAACATTTACAATATGAATTGGGATATAGCCACCCCTAAGACCACATGCTTATATATCTTACCTTTTCTCCTTTGCTTTTTGCTTCTCTTTTTTTTTCACAGCTATTTGTAAGGCCTCCCCAGACAGCCATTTTTTTTTTTTTTTTTGCATTTCTTTTCCATGGGGATGGTCTTGATCCCTGTCTCCTGTACAATGTCATGAACCTCATTCCATAGTTCATCAGGCACTCTATCTATTAGAGCTAGGCCCTTAAATCTATTTCTCACTTCCACTGTATAAATCATAAGGGATTTGATTTAGGTCATACCTGAATGGTCTAGTGGTTTTCCCTACTGTCTTCAATTTAAGTCTGAATTTGGTAAAAAGGAGTTCATAATCTGAGCCACAGTCCACCCTTGGTCTTGTTTTTGTTGACTGTATAGAGCTTCTCCATTTTTGGCTGCAAAGAATATAATCAATCTGATTTCGGTGTTGACCATCTGGTGATGTCCATGTATAGCGTATTCTCTTGTGTTGTTGGAAGAGGGTGTTTGCTATGACAAGTGCATTTTCTTGGCAAAACTCTATTAGTCTTTGCCCTGCTTTATTCCGTATTCCAAGGCCAAATTTGCCTGTTACTCCAGGTATTTCTTGACTTCCTACTTTTGCATTCCAGTCCCCTATAAGGAAAAGGACATCTTTTTTGGGTGTTAGTTCTAAAAGGTCTTGTAGGTCTTCATAGAACCGTTCAACTTCAGCTTCTTCAGTGTTACTGGTTGGGGCACAGACTTGGATTACTATGATATTGAATGGTTTGCCTTGGAAATGAAGAGAGATCATTCTGTCGTCTTTGAGATTGCATCCAAGTACTGCATTTCGACTCTTTTGTTGACCATGATGGCTACTCCATTTCTGAGGGATTCCTGTCCACAGTAGTAGATATAATGGTCGTCTGGGTTAAATTCACCCATTCCAGTCCATTTGAGTTCACTGATTCCTAGCATGTCAACATTCACTCTTGCCATCTCTTGTTTGACCACTTCCAATTTGCCTTGATTCATGGATCTGACATTCCAGGTTCCTATGCAATATTGCTCTTCACGCATCAGACCTTGCTTCTATCACCAGTCAATCCACAGCTGGGTATTCTTTTTGCTTTGGCTCCATCCCTTCATACTTTCTGTAGTTATTTCTCCACTGATTCCAGTAGCATATTGGGCACCTACTGACCTGGGGAGTTCCTCTTTCAGTATCCTATCATTTTGCCTTTTCATACTGTTCATGGGGTTCTCAAGGCAAGAATATTGAAGTGGTTTGCCATTCCCTTCTCCAGTGGACCACATTCTGTCAGATCTCTCCACCATGACCCACCTGTCTTGGGTTGCCCCACGGGCATGGCTTAGTTTCACTGAGTTAGACAAGGCTGTGGTCCTAGTGTGATTAGACTGACTAGTTTTCTGTGAGTATGGTTTCAGTGTGTCTGCCCTCTGATGCCCTCTTGCAACACCTACCGTCTTACTTGGGTTTCTCTTACCTTGGGCGTGGGGTATCTCTTCATGGCTGCTCCAGCAAAGTACAGCCACTGCTCCTTACCTTGGACGAGGGGTATCTCCTCACCGTCGCCCTTCCTGACCTTCAATGTGGGATAGCTCCTCTAGGCCCTCCTGCACCCGCACAGCCACCGCTCCTTGGATGTGGGGTTGCTCCTCCTGGCTGCAGCCCCTGGCCTCGGGCGTGGGGTAGCTCCTCTCAGCTGCGCTTAGTGCGCCAGTCACAGCCCCCTGCAAAAAGAGATAAGAAGCACTTCCTCAGCAATCAATGCAAAGAAATAGAGGAAAACAACAGAATGGGAAAGACTAGAGATCTCGTCAAGAAAATTAGAGATACAGGGAACATTTCATGCAAAGATGGGCTCAATAAAGGACAGAAATGGTATGGACCTAACAGAAGCAGAAGATATTAAGAAGAGGTGGCAAGAATACACAGAAGAACTGTGCAAAAAAGATCTTTATGACCCAGATAATCACAATGGTGTGATCACTCATTTAGAGCCAGACATTCTGCAATGTGTCAAGTGGTCCTTAGAAAGCATCACTATGAACAAAGCTAGTGGAGGTGATGGAACTCCAGTTGAGCTATTTCAAATCCTGAAAGATGATGCTGTGAAAGTGCTGCACCCAATATGCCAGCAAATTTGGAAAACTCAGCAGTGGCCACAGGACTGGAAAAGGTCAGTTTTCATTCCAATCCCAAAGAAAGGCAATGCCAAAGAATGCTCAAACTACTATACAATTGCACTCATCTCACATGCTAGTAAAGTAATGCTCAAAATTCTCCAAGCCAGGCTTCAGCAGTATGTAAACCATGAACTTCCAGATGTTCAATCTGATTTTAGAAAAGGCAGAGGAATCAGAGATCAAATTGCCAACATCCGCTGGATCATGGAAAAAGCAAGAGAGTTCCAGAAAAACATCTATTTCTGCTCTATTGACTATGCCAAAGCCTTGACTGTGTGGATCACAATAAACTGTGGAATATTCTGAAAGAGATGGGAATACCAGACCACCTGACCTGCCTCTTGAGAAACCTGTATGCAGGTCAGGAAGCAACAGTTAGAACTGGACATGGAACAACAGACTGGTTCCAAATAGGAAAAGGGGTACATCAAGGCTGTATATTGTCACCCTGTTTATTTAACTTATATGCAGAGTACATCACGAGAAACGCTGGACTGGAAGAAACACAAGCTGGTATCAAGAATGCTGGGAGAAATATCAATAACCTCAGATATGCAGATGATACCACTCTTATGGCAGAAAGTGAAGAGGAACTAAAGAGCCTCTTGATGAAAGTGAAAGAGGAGAGGCAAAAAGTTGGCTTAAAGCTCAACATTCAGAAAATGAAGATCATGGCATCCCATCACTCATAGGAAATGGATGGGGAAACAGTAGAAACAGTGTCAGACTTTATTTTTCTGGGCTCCAAAATCACTGCAGATGGTGACTGCAGCCATGAAATTGAAGGACGTTTATTCCTTGGAAGGAAAGTTATGACCAACCTAGATAGCATATTCAAAAGCAGAGACATTACTTTGCCAGCAAAGTTTCGTCTAGTCAAGGCTATGGTTTTTCCTGTGGTCATGTATGGATGTGAGAGTTGGACTGTGAAGAAGGCTGCACCAAAGAATTGATGCTTTTGAACTGTGGTGTTGGAGAAGACGCTTGAGAGTCCCTTGGACTGCAAGGAGATTCAACCAGTCCATTCTGAAGGAGATCAGTCCTGGGTGTTCATTGGAAGGAATGATGCTGAAGCTGAAACTCCAGTACTTTGGCCACCTCATGTGAAGAGTTGACTCATTGGAAAAGACTGATGCTGGGAGGGATTGGGGGCAGGAGGAGAAGGGGACGACAAAGGATGAGATGGCTTGATGGCATCACTGACTCAATGGACGTGAGTCTGAGTGAACTTCAGGAGTTGGTGATGGACAGGGAGGCCTGGCATGCTGCTATTCATGGGGTCACAAAGAGTCGGACACAACTGAGTGACTGAACTGAACTGAAGACCACATGAAACAGATGTACCTCCTCCAGGGGAGCTTCCCAACCCAAGGATCAAACCCACATCTCCCACATTGCAGGTGGATTCTTTACTATCTGAGCCGCAAGGGAAGCCCAAGAGTACTGTAGAGGGTAGCCTATCTCTTCTCCAGGGGAACTTTCTGACCCAGGAATTGAACTGGGGTCTTCTGCATTGCAGGCAGATTCTTTACCAGCTGAGCTACTGGGGAAGCCCAAAACAGAAGTAACCTGGAATTAAATTAGCACATTCTGGAGTTCCCACAGAAAAGGTCAAAACCAATAACTAACTAATTTCCTAACCAAATAAATTCTGTTTCCTGTAAAAAGAGCTTTTTTCTTCTTATTATATCAATAATATCTTTTGTGATACCGGCATTGCTTATTTTTATTCTATTTAATTCTCAAAATGGCCCTGGGAATTAAGCTAACCGGCATTTTACACAAGGAGAAACTATACTTGGGAGGTTAAATTACACATCTAATATTACACAACTAATAAATGGCCAGGTGGAATTTTGAGTCTTAATCTTCTGGCAGTCTAATACCTTTTCCAGTACTTGTACTGCTCTCCACTGGATACGGGGCTTTAACACTAAGCTATTTGTTTGCAAACTGAGGCCATTATTTCAGCCACTAGGTCCCCAGGGGAAATGCAGTACACTTCCTCTAGCCATCAGCATTCTTCTGCAAGCAGCTCTGGCTGCAGCAACTCTCCTTGGTCAAGAGAGTAACTGTGAGGCTGACCATTCTCCTAGGAGTCTGGGTGGTGTGCTTTGTTTCACTTGGATAAGAGATGTTGGCAACTGAGTAGGAACTTGATCTCTAAAACAGGAAGACAAGAGTTTTCTGAAAAGCTGATTAATTCAGCCTCAACACAGTGACACAATTAATTACTTTAAAGCTTGTGGTATTCAATTATGAGGTGTTTCCACAAAGAAAAACCACTATGTTCTACTTTTGAAACAATTTGTATCTTTAGCTTAGAGACAGCTCCAAATCAAGACATTTCCAGAGAGTTCCAAGTAATAGAAGTATACCACCACTACCTAAATATAGCTTTGGTTTTTCTAACCAGCTTCTTTAAAACCTTAAGACTCTGTAAGTTCCCTATATATGCAAAAAAATAGCGGAAACACTTCCCGTATGAGCTAACAAACAGCATTTTACAACCAACAATGATGACTCTCAGACTAAGGGTTTTCTCCAACAGTGGGAGTATAAAATCTCAGGCAGGAGGAGAAGGGGGAGACAGAGGATAAGATGATTGGATGGCATCACCGACTCAATGGACACGAGTTTGAGCAAACTCTGGGAGATAGTGAAGGACAGAGAAGCCTGGCATTCTGCAGTCCATGGGGTCGCAAAATTGGACACCACTTAGCAACTGAACAACAAATGCCCAGACTGCAGACGTGGCTGAGCTTCCCAGGTGGTGCTAGTGGTAATAAAGGAGCCATCTGCCAATGCAGGAGATGTAACAGAGGCAGGTTCAATCCCTGGATTGGGAAGATCCCCTGGACAAAGGCATGGCAACCCACTCCAGTATTCTTGCCTCGAGAACCATGGACAGAGGGGCCTGGTGGGCTATAGTCCATGGGGGAACGAAGAGCCGGATGTGACAAAAGTGACTCAGCACAGCACACAGCCCACGCAGAAGTAACTAACTACCAGTGTGAGAGGAAGGGACAGGGAGCCTCCCTCATCCAACGGTGACCTGGACTGGCAGGTAAACACCCCAGCTTCTTTGTCTCCAGGGCAGAGCAGTTCTGAGCTGTGCTTTGTCTCTCACAGATGCTTAGATATGTAAGCATCCAGGCTAAGAACCTGCTGCACCCAAGGTAACAAGCGTGGCAGACATCTTCTAGAAACCATTGCTGGGAAGCAAAGCCTCACTTTAGAGATCACTAAACAAGCACTCACAGGCAGAGCAAGCTGGCATAGACACAGAGAATCTGCTGAAGTCTAGCCCAGGAAAGGACAAGAGAATAGCAAGGACACACAGAAAACACGAGCAGCTCCAGGAGAAGGAACCAGATCAGACTCAGGCTAGAGGATTGCAGCCTGGGGATTGAGTTCTGAATCCCAGTCCTCCCTTCTCTTCTCTCGGTCTGCTTTGTCTCATTTTGTGTCAACATCAAAATATTTTATTGTGGTGGCTTTATAGCAATAATATCTGTTAGGCCTAGTTCCTCCTTAGAGTTTTCTTCTTTTTAATAACTTAGTCACATGCACATGAATTTTAGAGCAAGTTTATCAAATTCCTCAATCAGTTCAGTTCAGTCACTCAGTCATGTCTGACTCTTTGTGACCCCATGGACTGCAGCACCTCAGGCTTCCCTGTCCATCACCAACTCCCCGAGTTTACTCAAACTCATATCCATTGAGTTGGTGATGCCATCCAACCATCTCATCCTCTGTTGTCCCCTTCTCCTCCCACCTTCAATTTTTCCCAGAATCAGGGTTTTTGCAGAAGAGTCAGTTCTTAACATCAGGTGGCCAAAGTATTGGAGTTTCAGCTTCAGCATTGGTCCTTCCAATGAATATTCAGGGCTTATTTCCTTTAGGATGGACTGGTTGGATCTCCTTGCAGACCAAAGGACTCTCAAGAGTCTTCTCCAACATCAAATTTCAAAAGCATCAGTTCTTCAATGCTCAGCTTTCTTTATAGTCCAACTCTCACAACCATACATGACCACTGGAAAAACCATAGCCTTGACTAGATATAACCATAGCCTTTGTTGACAAAGCAATGTCTCTGCTTTTTAATATGCTGTCTGGGTTGGTCAAACTTACCTTCCAAGGGGTAAGTGTCTTTTAATTTCATGGCTGCAATCACCATCTGCAGTGATTTTGGAGCCCCAGAAAATAAAGTCAGCCACTGTTTCCACTATTTCCCCATCTATTTCCCATGAAGTGATGGGAACAGATGCCATGGTCTTTGTTTTCTGAATGTTGAGTTTCAAGTCAACTTTTTCACTCTCCTCTTTCACTTTAATCAAGAGGCTCTTTAGTTCTTTGCTTTCTGCCATAAGCGTAGTGTCATTTGTATATGTGAGGTTACTGATGTTTCTCCCAGCAATCTTGATTCCAGCTTGTGCTTCATCCAGACCAGTATTTCATATGATGTACTCTGCATAGAAGTTAAATAAGCAGGGTGACAATATACAGCTTTGACATACTCCTTTCTTAATTTGGAATCCGTCTGTTGTTCCATGTCCAGTTCTAACTGTTGCCTCCTGACCTGCATACAGATTTCTTAGGAGGCAGGTCAGGTGGTTTGATATACCCATCTCTTTCAGAATTTTCCACAGTTTGTTGTGATCCACACAGTCAAAGGCTTTGGCACAGCCAATAAAGCAGAAGTAGATGTTTTTCTGAAACTCTCTTGCTTTTTTGATGATCCAAAGAATGTTGGCAATTTGATCTCTGGTTCCTCTGCCTTTTCTAAATCCAACTTGAACATCTGAAAGTTCACAATTCACATACTGTTGAAGCCTGGCCTGAAGAATTTTAAGCATTACATTTTTAGCATGTGAGATAAGTGCAATTGTGCAGTAGTTTGAGCATTCTTTGGCATTGCCTTTCTTTGAGATTGGAATGAATACTGACCTTTTCCAGTCCTGTGGTCACTGTTGAGTTTTCCAAATTGCTGGCATATTGAGTGCTGCACTTTCACAGCATCATCTTTTAAGATTTGAAATAGCTCAACTGGAATTCCATCACCTCCACTAGCTTTGTTCATAGTTATGCTTCCTAAGGCCCACTTGACTTTGCATTCCAGGATGTTTGGCTATAGGTGAGCGATCATACCATCGTGATTATCTGGGCTGTGAAGGTCCTTTTTGTATAGTTCTTTAGTATATTCTTGCCACCTCTTCTTAATATCCTCTGCTTCTGTTGTGTGTGCATTAGTCACTCAGTCGTGTCTGACTCTTTGCGACCCCATGGACTGTAGCCTGCCAGGCTCCTCTGTCCATAGGATTCTCCAGGCAAGAATACGGGAGTGGGTTGCCCTTCCATTTTCCAGAGGAACTTCCCAACCCAGAGATTGAACCCTGGTCTCCTGCATCGCAGGCAGATTCTTTACTGTTTGAGAGACAGGGAAGTCTTGGTCCATATCATTTCTGTCCTTTATTGAGCCCATCTTCACATGAAATATTCCCTTCGTATCTCTAATTTTCTTGAAGAGATCTCTAGTCTTTCTCATTCTATTGTTTTCCTCTTTTTCTTTGCGTTGGTCACTGAGGAAGGCTTTCTTATCTCTCCTTGCTATTCTTTGAAACTCTGCATTCAAATGGGTATATATTTCCTTTTCTTCTTTGTCTTTTGCTTCTCTTCTTTTCACAGCTATTTGTAAGGCCTCCCCAGACAGCCATTTTGCTTTTTTGCATTTCTTTTTCTTGGGGATGGTCTTGATCACTGCCTCCTGTACAATGTCACGAACCTCCATCCATAGTTCTTCAGGCACTCTGTCTATCAGATCTAGTCCCTTGAATCTATTTGTCACTTCCACTGTTTAATTATAAGGGATTTGATTTAGGTCATATCTGAATGACCTCTTCACTTTCACTCTTCACCTTCACCTTGTCCTGTTCTCTTCATTCACAGTTATGTTGCTCTTTAGTTAGTTCTTCAAAAATGTCAAGGTTTCTGTAGCTTGAAAGCCTTCCACAAAGTTTTCCTTCCACCTGAACTGCTCTCAGCACAAGGCACCACTACCATAACTTGTATTTATAGTATCTCTTCTTCAGACTTGTGGTTGCCAAGGGGCAAAAGGTTGGGAGAGGGAAGAAGTAGGAGTCTGGGGTTAGCAGGTGTATGCTTTTATATAGAGAATGGATAAACAACAAGGTCCTACTGTGTAGTAGAGGATCTGTACATACAGAACCTCTATATTCAATACCCTATCAAAAAGCACAGTGGAAAAGAGCATTAAAAAGGAATGTATATGTATGTATAACTGAATCACTTTGCTGCAGCAGAAATTAACACAACATTATAAATCAACTTTGCTTCAATTACAAAATAAAATAAATTATCTGTTCTTCAGTGAAACCTTCCAAACCCACTCACACAAGCCATACGAGGTTAGGTTTCCCTATTATATGCTCTGGCTAATGGAATTCATAAATTTGTCAGGATCTGCTGTGTTTTATTATATTAATGTAATAGAAGGTTATCTTCCTGCTGAAGACCCAAAAATAACCCGAAATCTGTTATCCTCATAAATGAATATGCTTTAAAATAATACAAATCATGTCAAACTACAAGGAGAGTTCTAGAGGACAGAGAATAAATTCTTCTGCCTCAGCAGTTTGTTTGGAGACTAAAATTTCCTCATAGGTTTGCTACTCAAGGGGTTCAGCCTTCTTTTGAATACTAAACTGTGATTCAGTAGAAGTGCCCCCAACCTGCATGAAGAATGGGGCAAATCAATATTCGCATTATTGTCTGGGGTGTGGGGGAAGAGTGGGAGATGAATGCCCAGATGAGGTAGAGATCTTTCCACTTGAATATTCCAGATCCTGATTTATTCTTGATTCTGCTGTAGATCAGCATCTTAGAGCACCTGCCTCTCCACAGAGCCCAGACTACCTCCAGTCCTCCGGTGATGTTATATTGTCTCTGCTGTGAATGGTGTGCAACTAGATTTTGGTAGAAAATTGCATTGCTAGAGCTTTTATCATCCATTGACACCTCTTTCTAGGAGGTGAGTGACTGAGAGAAGTCTCAAGACTTAAGGAGAGGAACACATCCCTTAGGCTTTACTAGTTGTTACCATTAGAAATTAGTCCCCAAGTTATCCTATCCCTCAAAAGCTGATTTTCATGGTAATGATTTTACATAGTTACTGAAAAAAACTTCCCATTCTTAAAGAATTTTGTCCTCTCAGATAGGCAATTCCTTTTGTGCCTTACTTTATAGTAAGTTGGACAATTAATAGCAATATGGAACTACAAAGCCCTTTTTCATGCTTTCATATACCTTTTTATAAGTTTTTATCATCTATAATTTCTAGTCATGCTGTTTTTTTAACAAATAGAAACAATTTGATTAAACCACAGACTTTGTGTGTATATGATTGGGTCAGGAATATAAGAAATCATTAAATATTTGCCTTTTGGAATGGAATTAGAGGCAGCTTGACATTGTAAAGCAATGTATACCAGAGAATGTGAGGAATATGGGCCCAGGCTGACCTCTTAAGATATTGGCATCTGGTACTTGTTAAGAAATCTTATCCTAGCCTATGGGACAGGACCTAGGATTTGTTCTAAGACCAAAAATATAGATTCTCAGAGGGGCCAAGCTTACATTAGCAAACGCCAGAATGCCTTTCTTCATGATCCAGGAATGGAAGCCTCCAGTTGCTGGTAGGTTTTATTTTTTCAGAGGCAACTCTTCAGCTCTGGGGTTGAGACCAGCAAAATAAGGGAGAAAGAAGTAATGCGTATTTGCTGCCAGCAGTCTTTGCTAGCCTGCCTATCCGTAGGGTGAATGACATCAAGTTTGCTGAACGCCCGATTTAGTGTGTGTAATTTGTTAGGTTGTGTCTATCCAAGGTCAATAACTTCACAGCTCAACTGAATATGTCCCCACAGGAATGTCACGTCCATGAAAAGAGGTACAATATCTATTCAACACAGTATCCCCACGGCCTAAAACAGTGTTGAACATGTTATAGGCACTCAGTAAATCTTTACTGGATAAGTGTTATTTGGTTTAATCAACAAAGAACATATGTTATGTCACCACTAAAACTCAGTTTATATGTTATGATAATTATTAAATTAACTATTCATTAATAAAGGTTGTAGTTACCTGTGCAGAATATAACTGACAGTCATATAGAGGTGTGCTGTTTTGATCTCCCTTAGAAAAAGAACTTCCTTCTTCTCTTCAAAGCCTATAATGCCTAGAATCTCCAGAATCTGCCTTAAGTTTTCTACCAAGGCCATGTTCTTCCCAAGCAGCCCTCATACCATGAAAGCAGATCTGGTTATTTCCAAGACTACTCTATCAAGCAGTCTTTGGGGTAGAGCTTCCTGGGGAACAGATTGAGAGTTTTTTAGATCTACATGTGATACAGAAATACTTGAAGAAATAAAAAAAAATAAGAAAAGGAAAAAGAACTTCAATTGACCATATACAAACCTTATATAATATAAAAATTAAGTCAATATGAACCAAAGACCTAAGTAAACAACTCTAAAGCCATTAAAATCACTTTAAAAGTATAGGAGAAAATCTTTGTGACCTTTGGTTAGACAAAGATCTCTTTTAAAAAATTGATAAGATGAACTTCATCAAAATTAATAACTTCTATTTTTTGAAAGATGCGGTTAAGAGAAGAATAAAACAAGTCACAGACCTGAGAAAATAATCTGCAACTCACATACCTGACAAAGGAATTGTAAACAAAATCTCAAAAGAACTCTAAAACTCAATAGTAGGAAAAAAGCAAATCAAACAAAAAACAGGCAAGAAATCTGAACATAAATTTCATCAAAGAAACATATATCAAGGAAAAGTATGAAAAGATTCTCAACATTATTACTATGAAGGAAATGCAAACAGAAACCACAGTGAGATACAAATAAAAATCTATTAGAATCTATTACAGTGCCTAAAATTTTAAAAAACTAATCATATTAAGTGCTAGGATGTGGAGGAGCTGAACTCTTCTATACTTCTAATGGGAAGACAAAATGGCAAAACTCTGGAATATTGTTTGGCAGTTTCTTAAAATATTAAACATAAACCTACCATGACCAGCCACTCTACTCCTAGTTATTTACTTATGAGAAGTGAAAGTAGATGTTCACAAAAATTTTATACACAACAGTTAGTATTTCTGCCATAGATGACACCACCCTTATGGCAGAAAGTGAAGAGGAACTAAAAAGCCTCTTGATGAAAGTGAAAGAGGAGAGTGAAAAGGTTGGCTTAAAGCTCAACATTCAGAAAACTAAGATTATGGCATCCAGTCCCATCACTTCATGGCAAATAGATGGGGAAACAGTGGAAACAGTGGCTGACTTTATTTTTGGGGCCTCCAAAATCACTGCAGATTGTGATTGCAGCCATGAAATTAAAAGACGCTTACTCCTTGGAAGGAAAGTTATGACCAAGCTAGATAGCATATTCAAAAGCAGAGACATTACTTTGCCAACAAAGGTCCATCTAGTCAATGCTATGGTTTTTCCAGTAGTCATATGGACATGAGAGTTAGACTCTGAAGAAAGCTGAGCGCCGAAGAATTGATGCTTTTGAACTGTGGCGTTGAAGACTCTTGAGAGTCCCTTGGACTGCAAGGAGATGCAACCAGTCCATTCTAAAGGAGATCAGTCCTGGGTGTTCTTTGGAAGGAATGATGCTGAAGCTGAAACTCCACTACTTTGGCCACATCATGTGAAGAGTTGACTCATTGGAAAAGACTCTGATACTGGGAGGGATTGGGGGCAGGAGGAGAAGGGGACGACAGAGGATCAGATGGTTGGACAGCATCACTGACTCGATGGACTTGAGTTTGAGTGAACTCCAGGAGTTGGTGATGGACAGGGAGGCCTGGCGTGCTGCAATTCATGGGGTCGCAAAGAGTCGGACAGGACTGAGTGAACTGAACTGAACTGAACTGATAATACCCCAAACTGAAAACCACCTAAATATATATTAACCAGTGAATGGATAAACAAATTATGATAGATTCGCCTTTACAATGCAATAGTACTCAGCAATAAATATAAGTCATCAGTATTCCATGGTGTAAGAAAGCAGATCAACAACTGCTTGGGGTTGGAGTTAGGTATGGACAGGAAGAAGCAGGAGAAAGAGGAATTTTTTAAGGAGCAAGAGGAAATCTGGATGTGATGGAGATATTTAATATCTTAATTGAGATCATAGTTTCAAAGGTGTGCACATATGTCAAACTTCAACAAACTGAACAACTTAAATACATGAAGTTTTAAATTCTATGTCAATTATACCTCAAATCTCTTTTATTAGGCAGTATATCAGTGATTTTTGATTATCCACTCTCATCACGGATACGCATAGTGCTTTTACAAACATCACCTAATACTACATTTATCACTTTCTAACTAAAAACTGATTTACTGATGAATAGATGAGATTAGATTTGTAATAGATTCAGAAACTCATGAAAGTAAAGGCAAAATAATATTGGCTTAAAAATACGATTTTATGTTCTCATTTAAAGTGCTCACAAGTGGGCAGTCCAGGGAAGAATAGCAGTTTTATAGAGTTGTCAGGAACCCAGGATTCTATAACTTTGACTGCATCAGAAGTTAAGGTAGCTTTTTAAGAATAAGGATTATTAAAGCCATTCCAGTAGCAGGAATCAAAACCCTTACGATTACACAGTGGAAGTGACAAACAGAGTCAAAGAACTAGGATCTGATAGAGTGCATGAACAGCTATAGATGGAATTTCGTAACACTGTATAGGATGATCAAAACCATCCCCAAGAAAAAGAAATGCAAAAAAGCAAAATGTTTCTCTGAGAAGGTCTTACAAATCGCTTAGAAGAGAAGAGAAGTGAAAGGCAAAGGAGAAAGGGAAAGACATACCCATCTGAATGCAGAGTTCCAGAGAATAGCAAGGAGAGATAAGAAAACCTTCCTATGTGATCAATGCAAAGAAATAAACAATAGAATGGGAAAGACTAGAGATCTCTCCCAGAAAATGAGAGATATGAAGATTTCATGCAAAGATGGGCACAATAAAAGACCAAAATGGTATGGATCTAACAGAAGCAGAAGATATTAAGAAGAGGTGGCAAGAATACACAGAAAGCGTTAGTTGCTCAGTCGTGTCTCACTCTTTGTGACCCCATGGACTGTAGCTTGCCAGGCTCTTCTATCCATGGAATTCTCCAGGCAAGAATACACAGAAGACAATACAAAAAAGATCTTAATGACTCAGATAACCATAATGGTGTAATCACTCACCTACAGCCAGACATCCTGGAGTATGAAGTGAGCCTTAAGAAGCACCACTACGAACAAAGCTAGTGGAGGTGATGGAATTTCAGCTGATTTATTTCAAATCCTAAAAGATGATGCTGTGAAAGTGCTGCACTTATTATGCCAGCAAAATTTGGAAAACAGTGGCCACAGGACTGGAAAAGATCAGTTTTCATTCAATCCCAAAGAAGGGCAATGCCAAAGAATGCTCAAACTACTGCACAATTGCACTCATCTGCAGATGGTAACTGCAGCCATGAAATTAAAAGACACTTGCTCCTTGGGGGGAAAAAAAAACTATGACAAATCTAGACAGCATATTAAAAAGCAGAGACATTACTTTGCTGACAAAGATCCATATAGTCAAATCTATAGTTTTTCCAGGAGTCATGTAAGGCTGTGAGAGTTGGACCATAAAAAAGACTGAATGGTAAAGAATTGATAATTTTGAACTATGGTGTTGGAGAAGACTCTTGAGAGTCCCTTGGACTACAAGATCAAATCAGTCAGTTCTAAAGGAAATCAACCCTGAATATTCATTGCCAGGACTGATACTGAAGCTCCAATACTTTGGCCACCTGATGTGAAATGGCAACTCATTAGAAAAGATCCTGATGCTAGTAAAGATTCAAGGCAGGAGGAGAAGGGGATGACAGAGGATGAGATGGTTGGATGGCATCACAGATTCAATGGACATGAGTTTGAGCAAGCTCTGGGAGATGGTGATGGACAGGAAAGCCTAGCATGCTGCAGTCCATGGGGTCTCAAAGTGTCAGAAATGACTGAGTGACTGAACAAGAAGTAGCAGGAAATACACAGGGACAAAGATATACATGCTTTTCCCTTTAAGGACATTTCCCACAAATAAAACTGGACACTTTCACCTGCACTTGATAGACCCAAAGTAAGTCACAAGGCCACATATACCTGCAAGGGAGGCTGGGAAATGTAGTCTTTACTCTAGATGCCATTAGGGCCAGCTAAAATCTGATGTGTCATTAGTGAGAAAGAGAGGGAGAATAGATATTAAAAGGCAACTGGTAGGCCCAGATTTGCACAGGAGGTAAATAACTGAAAAAATAAATTGTGTAATTTTTCAGTCATGAGTAAATGACCATTTTCAATTCTGACAATAATTTCCATATGTGGATCTCATACATCCACTGTTCATCCTCACTATTCAATAAGCAACAATGAAAGAGGAGGGGAGAGAGGAAGGAAGAGTTTTGAATGTTTTCCAATAGTAATGTTAGTCCATTATTTTCACATAGAGACATATAAATGTCTCTCAACATCTATAACTGGTATAAAATGGAAATGAACAAACCACTAGCTTTGTAACAGATTGCTATGTGATGATTAATTAATTTGGTGGTTTTAGTTAGGGAAAGTGATGCATATGTCACACACTTACCTTGTGCATCAATCAAGGACAACTTGGATAAGATCAAGCCATATTAAATAGACATACATATCAACTGTATATTTTTTTGCAATAGAGTTTCTATAAAGTTCAATGGGATCCTTTTGCCATCCATCTTTTCCTCCATCCATGCCAGGGCAGAGATTAATAGAAGGAAATGGCAACCCACTCCAGTACTCTTTCCTGGAAAATTCCATGGATGGAGGAGCCTCATAAGTTACAGTCCATGGGGTTGCAAGGAGTCGGACACAACTGAGTGACTTCATTTTCAGTTTCAAGTACCTACAAAGACCTGTGATTTTCAGATTTGGTAGAGGTATTTTTGCTTGTTCTCATTCCACACATTTCCAATCTTGTTGCCTTCTTATGGGACACAGGGTTAATACAAAGACACTAAGTCATTGCAGTTATACTGAAAAAAGTGTGTGAACAATGGATTGAAGTAGAAGTTGGTGCAGAGGTAGATTAGATTTACACTTCCTATTCTTTTAATCTTGGCCCCTTTGGGAGAAAAGCTACTGCTTCTAGTGCCTGGAGATTTAAGATTTTGAAAATCCTGTATTCCTAAATTGCCTAAATTTCTAAATTCTCTGGTTGAAAAGAAAATGGAGGAGAAGTAAGCAGAAAAAGAGGGCACTGTACACTCAACTACTGCAACAGTCTCTTAAATTTCCACTTCTATCCATCTTTCATAATACCATCAGTTCCCACTTATTCATTTGCTCATTAATTAAAAATTGAGTTTCTATATGGTAGCAACCAGGGTCTCTCAAAAGTTGAGAGAGAACAAAGTTAGTTTCATATTTTTAAAATTTTGGGATGTTAAAAGTGAATAGTGAAGTTTCTGGAATGATAGAATAAGGAATGTAGTGAGCCTACTCACACACAGACAATTAACTATTGAAAAAATATATATGTTAAAAATCTTTTAATCCATTTTGAGTTTATTTTTGTGTATGGTGTTAGAAAGTGTTCTAGTTTCATTCTTTTACAAGTGGTTGACCAGATTTCCCAGCACCACTTGTTAAAGAGATTGTCTTTAATCCATTGTATATTCTTGGCTCCTTTGTCAAAGATAAGGTGTCCATATGTGCGTGGATTTATCTCTGGGCTTTCTATTTTGTTCTATTGATTGATATTTCTGTCTTTGTGCCAGTACCATACTGTCTTGATAACTGTGGCTTTGTAATAGAGCCTGAAGTCAGGTAGGTTGATTCCTCCAGTTCCATTCTTCTTTCTCAAGATAGCTTTGGCTATTTGATGTTTTTTGTATTTCCGTACAAATTGTGAAATTATTTGTTCTAGCTCTGTGAAGAATACCGTTGGTAGCTTGATAGGGATTGCATTGAATCTATAAATTGCTTTGGGTAGTATACTCATTTTCACTATATTGATCCTTCCAATCCATGAACATGGTATATTTCTCCATCTATTAGTGTCCTCTTTGATTTCTTTCACCAGTGTTTTATAGTTTTCTATATATGGGTCTTTAGTTTCTTTAGGTAGATATATTCCTAAGTATTTTATTCTTTCCGTTGCAATGATGAATGGAATTGTTTCCTTAATTTCTCTTTCTGTTTTCTCATTATTGGTGTATAGGAATGCAAGCGATTTCTGTGCATTGATTTTATATCCTGCAACTTTACTATAATCATTGATTAGTTCTAGTAATTTTCTGGTGGAGTCTTTAGAGTTTTCTATGTAGAGGATCATGTCATCTGCAAATAGTGAGAGTTTAAAGATCTCAACGTAAGACCAGAAACTATAAAACTCCTAGAGGAGAACATAGGCAAAACACTCTCCGACATACATCACAGCAGGATCCTCTATGACCCACCTCCCAGAATATTGGAAATAAAAGCAAAAATAAACAAATGGGACCTAATTAAACTTAAAATCTTCTGCACAACAAAGGAAACTATTAGCAAGGTGAAAAGGCAGCCTTCAGAATGGGAGAAAATAATAGCAAATGAAGCAACTGACAAACAACTAATCTCAAAAATATACAAGCAACTCCTACAGCTCAATTCCAGAAAAATAAATGACCCAATCAAAAAAATGGGCCAAAGAACTAAATAGACATTTCTCCAAAGAAGACATACAGATGGCTAACAAACACATGAAAAGATGCTCAACATCACTCATTATCAGAGAAATGCAAATCAAAACCACTATGAGGTACCATTTCACGCCAGTCAGAATGGCTGTGATCCAAAAGTCTACAAGCAATAAATGCTGGAGAGGGTGTGGAGAAAAGGGAACCCTCTTACACTGCTGGTGGGAATGCAAACTAGTACAGCCACTATGGAGAACAGTGTGGAGATTCCTTAAAAAACTGGAAATAGAACTGCCTTATGACCCGCAATCCCACTGCTGGGCATACACACTGAGGAAACCAGAAGGGAAAGAGACACGTGTACCCCAATGTTCACCGCAACACTGTTTATAATAGCCAGGACATGGAAGCAACCTAGATGCCCATCAACAGATGAATGAATAAGAAAGCTGTGGTACACATACACAATGGAGTATTACTCAGCCATTAAAAAGAATACATTTGAATCAGTTCTAATGAGGTGGATGAAACTGGAGCCTATTATACAGAGTGAAGTAAGCCAGGAAGAAAAACACCAATACAGTATACTAACACATATATATGGAATTTAGAAAGATGGTAACAATAACCCTGTGTACAAGACAGCAAAAGAGACACTGAGGTATAGATCAGTCTTATGGACTCTGTGGGAGAGGGAGAGGGTGGGGAGATTTAGGAGAATGGCATTGAAACATGTATAATATCATGTATGAAATGATTCACCAGTCCAGGTTCGATGCACGATACTGGATGCTTGGGGCTGGTGCACTGGGACGATCCAGAGGGATGGTGTGGAGAGGGAGGAGGGAGGAGGGTTCAGGATGGGGAACACAGGTATACCTGTGGTGGATTCATTTCGATATTTGGCAAAACTAATACAATATTGTAAAGTTTAAAAATAAAATAAAATTAAAAAAATCTTTTAGAGGTTTTGAAAACTGTCCTATGGAGATACAACAAATAAAAAAAATATTCATTAAAAAAATCAACTAAGAACTGTGTTTCAGTAAGAACTGTGGCATTTGAGCCAAGGCCAATCCATTCCCACCTATCCCCAATCAGTTTCATGTCATGAGAGTTCTACCCCAGATCTGTGCAGCCAAGATGGGGGACAAGTTTGGATCTACTCCTTCCTCCAGCTCGTAGTAGTCTGTGGCTATGCTTTTATCCTGGAAGGAATAGTCTACTAGTGGTTTGTCTTCAACCCCAACCCTTTGATGCAGAAACTCTATTCTAGGCCAAGAAAATGAGGTCTCTCCTCCCCCATCCAGCCCCATCTCTGGGGTAGATACCATACCCCAGGCACAACAGAAACAAAATGCTGCACCCCAATCATCACCCCCACTTCAGCTCATTTGTAAGAGGCTTTTTGGGTGTGTGTTGGGATGAAAAGGATCCACAAACACTTTATTAGCAAAAGGAATAAAAAATGCAACATGGGAAAAAGAAGAGCTCTTCCTTTCCCTTCAAGGGCAGCATTAGACCTCCAAAGAAAAAGGAGGATTACCAGAGCATGCGGAGTAGACACCAGAGTCTCAGATGGGTTGGAATTCAACAAAAGTGATCCATGTACAGGCAGTATTGACCTGCCAGATGTTTAACTCCTCCTGCTCATCTAGAGCTGCCTGGAATTGGGAAGGTATAAAGTCACAGAATATGCAGAGAAGCTCTGCTTTGAAAAAGTGAAAACTTTGGTCCTCTGAGACCAACAGATAGTAGCAAAAATCACATCTGCTGGTCTCTAGGTCCTACTGAAAGGTTGTTGCTGAACTATGCAAGACACCAGGATTCTTGGCCTCCAGAGGAGAAGAATTCAATCTGGGGCCAGAGATGAGGCTTGATCGCTCAGAGCTTTTGTGTAATAAAGTTTTATTAAAGTATAAAAGGGATAGTGAACCCTTCTGACATAGACATCAGAAGGGGGCAGAAAGAGTGCCCCTTCCCTAGAATTAGCAATGGAGTTGTATACTTTTTAATTACTTATTACAGTGAATCAAAAGAATGTCTGGAGTTTGTAAAGACCTTAATAGACCCACTCCCATAATTAACATTTTAAGATAACAGTATTAGCCAGAAATTTTTTTCCAGAAACTGTCCTCAAGCAGAATATATTCTAAGGAATGTAGAGGAAAAAAAACATTTGTCTTTTTGAGAATTCCAGATCCCTCTTTCCTTGGGGACCCCCGGACTTCTTATCAACCTGCCTAGGAATTGACTCTCTCATTCCCCCTTTTCTTTTAGGAGAATTATGTTGCCAAGGGAAAGAGACATTGTTTTCATTCCATAGCTACTTCCTGCTGTTTAGGGACATGGTCCCTAAATTACTGAGGCAACATATTCTCCTAACCCTGGTCTCTGATCAGGGTTGGAGGGGGCTGTGCCACTCCTAGGAGCTTGGACAACTATTTGTAACTTAAAAGCTTTCAGACGGTTAGAAACAAACCCTGTTTTACAGTTACAGATGTAAGGCAAAACAGTCATTAAACCAAGACAATGTATAATCAAAATTAAAAGTCACATTATGTCCATAGTTAAAGTACAAAGTGTTGCACTAGTCCATCTTAGAGTTGTTAGATGTCATCACAGAGTTGAAGAGAGTCCTTTCCTTGAAGTGGAGAAACCCACCAGAGGGAGTCTTCCACTTGAGGAGGGGAGTGCTCCACAAACCCAGCGATTAGACTGATCGTGAAATGTGGCATAGGAATGAGGCCAGGACAGGAAGGCATTGTCTTGTGGGTCAAACAGTAGACAGGATTTTTGGAGTCAGCAGAAGTAGGCTCACATAGATTATCATGCCCATCTGAAAAGTACAAAGTCAGAGCATAGAAAGTAAAGACATAAAATGACGTTGCTTAGTTCTGGTCAGGGTGCCACCTCTTAACTCGAGTGAGATGCACCCACGAATCAATTCCTGGTACTTTGACAGCTGTGGGAGAAGAAAGAATAACCTGGCAAGGGCCGTCCCAGAGGGTCTCGAGAGATTGGCCCCCAGATCCCAATGTTTTTGTCAGGACCTCAGTTCCTGGCTCAAACAGAGACTTGCTTGATTTAGAGGCTGGGTCAGGAGTCACCTCCTGGAGTTCCATTAATGCCTATTGAAAGGCTGAGAGCTGAGTTACATAATTAGCTAATTCTAAGGCTCCAGGTCTTATGTCTGTGCATAAGAAAGGCCTTCCATAAATACATTCAAAGGGGGACAGTCCCTCCTTTTTGGGGGGCAGTCCAAGTCTTCATTTATTATTTGTAAATTTTGAACTAGTCTCTCTTTACCATTTGATTTCTTTATACCCAAAATAGGAGTGTTGCATGGACTGTTACAGGGAATTAATAGCCCCTGCTCCTTTAAATTCTCAATGATGGGCTTTAACCTGTCCTAAATCTCAGGTTTCAGTGGATACTGCTTCTTATGTGGAAATAAGTTTGGGTCTTTAAGCTTGAAAACTATAGGAATAACATTTTTTGCTTGGTCCACAGATCTTCCATCAGCCCACACTCTAACTTACATTTTGTTCAATTAAAGGGAGAGAAAGGGAGGGCTCCATATTCATTAAAACAGAGCATGGACCTTGCTCAGTATATCACTCCCCAAAACGGGTGAGGGAGACTCTGGTACGATTAGAAAGTCATGTAAAAATAGAACAGAGCCCCAGTTACAGCTTAAAGAACAACTAAAGTAATACCTTTCAGCTTGTCCAGACAGTTCACTACGGAAGCAGATCGGGAAGAAAGTGGGCCAGGGGCTTCAGTAAGCCCAGAGTAAGTTGTCCCAATATCTAAAAGGAAATCAACGGATTGGTCCCCCACAGTTATTAATACCTGGGGTTCCTCGGGTGTAATTAGGATGGGAGCTTGTGTGGGTACCCCGGGCACCTTCAGTCCTGATTGTTTTGAGAGTCCAACCCCTGAGACCTACACTTCTGAGGGCAGTCTCTCCTCTAGAGCGGTCCCTTGGAGACCAGTCCTGGAGCCAGGGGCGGCTTAGATGCCTGAGGGAATCCTGCTTGAAGTTCCCCTCCTTTCCACAGTAATAGCAAGCCCATCCTTTTTCACCTGGGTCTCTCTGGGCATTTTTCTCAGGCTGTTTAAGAGCGATTCTGACAGCCATTACAAGGGCTTCTGCCTGTTCCTTTGTCTTTTTCTGCCTTTCTTTCTTTTCCTCATATTCCCTACCATAATAGATTGTTTGAGCCAGTTGCAACAGATTATCTAAAGACTGATTTGGCCCGTATGCCTGTTTCAATAGCTTACAGCGGATATCTGGAGCCGACTGAGTGAGAAATCTATCTTTTAGGATCACTCTTCCCTCTTCACTTTTAGGATCAATCTCAGTGAATCTGTGAAGGGCTTTTCTCAGTCTATCTAGGAATTTACCAGAAGTTTTCTTCTCCTCCTGTTCTGTTTGCCAATTTGGCATAGTTTAAAGTCTTAGCACGCGCTTGCTAAGAATACGTCCTTCAAGAATACATCTGACAAAATGACTCTGATTCCATCTTCCTTTAGCTGTATTATAGTCCCAGTCTGGTTCTATAGTTGGGACTGCCTAATTCCCAATGGGGAATTCCCATATGCTACTTCTATCCATTTCCCTTGTTTTCCACAGAACTGGTCCAATTGTAAAACAGTAATAATTGAGATCCTTCAACCAGCCACCGTTTGCCATCCTCCAATGGATACCCTGGCCATGCAGTATCACATAGGAAGACTAGGTGTGTCTTCTTTAAGCCCTGGGGATCAAATCCATCCCAGTCTTTCAGGATATAGTTCAAAGGAGTGAGGCTGGAATTGTTAGCTACCATCTGTAAGAGAGAGAAAAAGTGACAAGCATCATCTTTCTACCAGAGGCGTCCCTCCCTGCTCTAAATGGGGGTGTAGACAGACTTTACACTAAAGCTTTCCTTTCCTGGTTGGACTTAGTCTGTCTCTTACTGACACAGGCACCGAACTTGTGCCTCCCTGTTCTACCACTGAGATGGGTGGAGATGTACCAGGGGTAGACCTGATGGCATCCCAGACTGATGTCCAGTTCTTCACCATTAAAACCTCGCTTGCCTCTGATGCCACCTAGGGTGCAATCAGAGTAACCTTCCAGAATGCCTCCCAATCTAAGACCGCTGGGGGAAACATTCATCAACTGAGTGCCTGTGCATGACCCTGAGTATATTCCTGACCACAATAAGAACATAAAACTAAGATGTTCCTTCCAACCATCACCACACCAGTAAGCCATAGAAAGAGACGGTGAAGGGCTGGCCAGTGAAGAAAAAGTGATTTTTGTCCTCGAGTTATTAGGGCCAGTCCTTCCAGTTCATTCCCACAGATTCCACAGAAAGAATATCCAGGGAGTTGGGACAAAAGCCACTGGAAAGCCTCCTCTGGCCCACTAAGAGCTAGCTTTACCAAAGGAAGAAACTAATTGTACTTCCAATCTGAGTAACCTTTAACCTCAGAGATGTTCTTGGAGCTAGAGCTCCATCTAGCTTCAGAACTTCTGACTCCTGGCGAGGCTAGGTGCTTCCTGACTACCAATGCAAGTTTGGGACCTAAGTAACAGTACTCAGTAACAGCATAGATCACAAGTCCCTTGAAACTCTATGATCCGGCAGATAGGTTAGCAGTTCGAATTCCCAAGAAGTTATGAAATGGTCAAAGAGACCAGAAAGTTTGACCGAGAACGGAGAGTTTGGTCCACACACTTTGCCCATTTCTGGTTGGTCCCTGAGGGAGACATTGAGTGCCTCTTGGCATTGGCAGGTTTCTGCCATAAGCCGTATGAGGTCACCATGGAACTGTAGAGCAGGGCTCCTCACTTTCTTCATTTAGGGCATGTCATTCATTCACACAAGAACACTGTAGAGTTAGTAAAGTACAGCAGAAAATTTGTTCACTAGGAGAACAAAGAATTAGAGCTCCAAGTATCCTTACCTTGTCCTGAAGAATCCTGGACGAGCCCCCAAGATGAAAGGTTGTTGCTGAACCACGCAAGACGCTGGGATTCTTGGCCTCCGCAGGAGAAGAATTCAATCTCGAGCCAGAAACAAGGCTTGATCACTCAGAGCTTTTGTGTAACAAACTTTTATTAAAGTATAAAAGGGATAGAGAATGCTTCTGACATAGACATCAGAAGAGGCAGAAAGAGTGCTCCCTCGCTAGTATTAGCAATGGAGTTATATACTTTTTAATTACTTATTACAGTGAATCAAAAGAATGTCTGGAGGTTGTAAAGACCTTACTAGACCCACTCCCATAATTTACATTTTAAGATAACAGGATTAGCCAGAAGTTTTTTCCAGAAACTGTCCTCAAGCAGGATACATTAATGTTATATCAGTTCAGTTCAGTTCAGTAGCTCAGTCATGTCCAACTCTTTGTGACCCCCATGAATCGCAGCATGCCAGGCCTCCCTGTCCATCACCAACTCCTGAAGTTCACCCAAACTCATGTCCATCAAAATGGTGATGCCATCCAGCCATCTCATCCTCTGTCGTCCCCTTCTCCTGCCCCCAGTCCCTCCCAGCATCAGAGTCTTTTCCAATGAGTCAACTCTTCACATGAGGTGGCCAAAGTATTGGAGATTCAGCTTTAGCATCAGTCCTTCCAGTGAACACCCAGGACTGATCTCCTTTAGAATGGACTGGTTGGGTCTCCTTGCAGTCCAAGGGACTCTCAAGAGTCTTCTCCAACACCACAGTTCAAAAGCATCAATTCTTTGGTGTTCTGCTTTCATCACAGTCCAACTCTCACATCCATACATGACCACTGGAAAAACCATAGCCTTGACTAGACAGACCTTTGTTGGCAAAGTAATGTCTCTGCTTTTGAATATGCTACCTAGGTTGGTCATAACTTTCCTTCCAAGGCATAAGCATCTTTTAATTTCATGGCTGCGATCACCATCTGCAGTGATTTTGTAGCCCCCCAAAATAAAGTCTGACACTGTTTCCACTGTTTACCCATCTATTTGCCATGAAATGATGGGACCAGATGCCATGATCTTAGTTTTCTGAATGTTGAGCTTTAAGCCAACTTTTTCACTCTCCTCTTTCACTTTCATCAAGAGGCTTTTTAGTTCCTCTTCACTTTCTACCATAACGGTGGTGTCATCTGCATGTTGCTGCTAAGTTGTTTCAGTCGTGTCCGACTCTGTGAGACCCCATAGACGGCAGCCCACCAGGCTCCCCCATCCCTGGGATTCTCCAGGCAAGAACACTGGAGTGGGTTGCCATTTCCTTCTCCAGTGCATGAAAGTGAAAAGTGAAAGGGAAGTCGCTCAGTCGTGTCCGACCCTCAGCGACCCCATGGACTGCAGCCTTCCAGGCTCCTCCATCTATGGGATTTTCCAGGCAAGAGTACTGGAGTGGGGTGCATATCTGAGGTTATTGATATTTCTCCCAGCAATCTTGATTCCAGCTTGTGCTTCCTCCAGCCCAGCGTTTCTCATGATGTACTCTGCATAGGAAGTTAAATAAGCAGGGTGACAATATACAGCCTTGACGTACTCCTTTTCCTATTTGGAACCAGTCTGTTATTCCATGTCCAGTTCTAACTGTTGCTTCCTGACCTGCATACAGGTTTCTCAAGAGGCAGGTCAGGTGGTCTGGTTTCCATCTCTTTCAGAATTTTCCACAGTTTACTGTGATCCACACAGTCAAAGGCTTCGGCACAGTCAATAAAGCAGAAATGGATGTTTTTCTGGATCTCTCTTGCTTTTTCAATGTTCCAGTGGATGTCTCCCACATTGCAGACAAACGCTTTACCATCTGAGCCACCAGGGAAGCCCATATTGTTATATAATATTAAGGCATATAGAAGGGAAAAACCGTTTGTCCTTTCCTCCTCCTTGAGAATTTTAGACCCTTTTAGAATTTTAGGTCCCCCTTGGGGACCCCCAGACTTCTTATCAATCTGCCTAGGAATTGACTCTCTCACTAACTATTTGCCCTTTGTCACCTAGAAGAGAGCTCTTTGACACCACCATTACCCTATGGCTTCATTCACATCTTCCTTCTCCACTGTGTCCGCCATTTGCAGATGTCCCAGAGTAGAAGTACCCTGGAAGGAGGGGAACCTGAGAAGACCAGGGACTGCATCCCTTCTCCAGTACTCACTCACAGAGTGTTATGCCTAGAAAGAAGATCATTTCTCCCAGCTCACACTGGGTGCCCAGGGGACTTTCCTGATACAGAAGAAGGCCACAAGAATAAAAAGTCCTGCAATATGCCCGAAGCGACTAATTTATCTGGAATAGGAAGTGGCAAACTCCATGCCTAAGGCCATTGTCCAAAGCAATAGATATCTTGGATAAGAGAATGTATGGTAGTTCCACAAACTAAATATCAGAGCAGCCAGTTTAACACTGAGAACAAGGGAAAGAGACAGCCAAGAAGAGCAGCCCTACTGCACCAGGGCTAACACTGGGTTTTGGAAAGGCTGTGCAATTCTGCTAAGTTGAACCCACTCATGAGTGGTCATAGTGGATGGAGGCAAACTTGAAAGAAACCCCAATCCACACATAGACCCATTAACACACAGGTCAGAATGCACTGGCACAAGAGGCTTGAGCACAGCCTGTGACTAAATACCATCTGAACAAAGAGCCGCTCTGCCCCAGAGATGACTCCTAGGAAGCCAGGCTTATATATTATTTCTAAACACAGCCATTCCTTCCACTGCAGACAAAAGACTGTGTGTGTGTCCAAGCTGTGCCCTCTCAGGAGCCATCGGAGAAGGAAACTCCGAGCTACTGGTTGTAATCCAAACATGGGGCAAAACAAACAAAAGCAACAGCATAAATTCCCTCAACTGGATAGCAGCAAGCCTTACACACTAGTAAAGGCTCAAAATTCAACTGGCTAAGGGACATTGACCAACATACTGAACTCTGGGTAGCCAAACTAGAAGATAAAAACAAGGGGGCAAGTCTGTGCATAGCCATCAGAGGCTGTGCACTGTGTGGGACTTTGGCTGAGTCATCATAGTCAAGCAAATTGTCAGGCGAGTGTATGCTTCTCGGTTCTTGTCTCATCACAACAATGATTTGGAGCAATGGACATTAAAGCCCTCGGTGCATCACAGCTCTCGGGTCTTGAACAAACCGTGTCATAGCTCTTAGACAAATCAGTGTTACTGCTCTATTTTATTTAGAAGATAGCAGGAGAATCCATCCTCGAAGAAGAGATATAGGTGTAATGGAAAGTGGGTAGATCATACAAAAAGAACATTTAGATAAAAAGGAAAAAATAAGATATGTATCTTGAACAACTGAAGCCTGGAAATATAGGGGAAATAACAAGAGTTGGGGAAAAAATCATGAGCTCTGTCTTATCCTAATTGAATCTGAATACACTGTGGGGAAGAGCTATTCAGTAGGCAATTAGACTTGTCTGAAAATGATGTACTGTGACCAAACAAGAAGTGAAGAGGCAGATGGGATCTAAGGAACAGGTTGGTGGCATTCACTACCAATCTTGCCACTGCCCATTTCTACCCCAGAAATGTCAGGAGGTCTCCAATCTGGCTTTTCTTCACATGACAAAGGAAGGTACTAAATGTACAATCCTTGCATTTCTGTTCAGCTGTAAAATTCTAATCCTCAAATTTCACCTACCACTCATGACCCTTGTGCTCCCAAATTATGATACATTTCATCTTTGTTGATTATTCTGTCCGTTAAGTCTGAACTATGCTTCCCTGATCTTGTATCACCAGTCCCCCAACAGTCCCTCATCTTGTATCATTTATAACACTTTTGTTTCCCAGTACAAAAATCTTAATTTGAATTAGCCTAAATGGTTAAGTAAACCTGTCAGTTTGTGAAAGGAAACGCTTGAAGGATTTCAAGTTTATGTATAGGTTAGCTGAGTACTGAGGTTCCACTTTTCTGCCTTTCTCTCTGTTCTGTGCCCCTTGCCTGGATCAATGTTAGGCTTGCTTCCCTCACTGAGACTATAGTTCACCATTTCATATCTATACACTACAGAAACTAGCAACCAGAAGGAAAGACAGTACAAATGTCATGGAATTCCCGGAAAATTTGACAGATGTCTGTGGTCTGGCAAAATGAATTAAGCCTGGATTACCTGAATTAATTACAATGGAAAGGAAGCAGGATTCCCTAAATAGACTGGACCAATTAAGGCATATCCAGTGAGAAGATTAGTTCAGTTCAGTTCAGTCTCTCAGTCGTGTCTGACTCTGCCACCCCATGGACTGGAGCACACGAGGCTTCCCTGTCCATCACCAACTGGTGCAGCTTGCTAAAATTCATGTCCATTGAGTCAGTGATGCCATCCAACCATCTCATCTTCTGTCCTTCCCTTCTCCTCCTGCCTTCAATCTTTCCCAACATCAGGGTCTTTTCCAATGAGTCAGTTGTTCGCATCAGGTGGCCAAAGTATTGTAGTTTCAGATTCAGCATCAATCCTTCCAATGAATATTCAGGACTGGTTTCCTTTGGGATGGACTGATTTGATCTCCTTGCAGTCCAAGGGACTCTCAAGAGTCTTCTCTGACACCACAGTTCAAAAGCATCAATTCTTCAGCACTCAGCTTTCTTTATAGTCCAACTCTCACATCCATACATGACTACTAGAAAAACCATAGCTTTGACTAGATGGACCTTTGATGGCAAAGTAATGTCTCTGCTTTTTAATATGCTGTCTAGGTTGGTCACGGCTTTTCTTCCAAGGGGCAAGCATCTTTTAGTTTCATGGCTGCAGTCACCATATGCAGTCATTTTTGGAGCCCCCAAAATAAAGTCTGTCACTGTTTCCACTGTTTCCCCATCTATTTGTCATGAAGTGATGGACCGGATGCCATGATCTTAGTTTTCTGAATGTTGAGTTTTAAGCCAAATTTTCCACTCTCCTCTTTCACTTTCATGAAGAGGCTCTTTATTTCTTTTTTGATTTCTGCCATAAGGGTGGTGTCATCTGAATATCTGAGGTTATTGATATTTCTCCCAGCAATCTTGATTCCAGCTTGTGCTTTATTCAGCCTGGCATTTTGCAAGATATATTCTGCATATAACTTACACAAGCAGGGTGACAATATACAGCCTTGACGTACTCCTTTCCTGATTTGGAACCAGTCTGTTGTTCCATGTCCAGTTCTAACTGTTGCTTCTTGACCTGCATACACATTTCTCAGGAGGCAGGTAAGGTGGTCTTGTATTCCCATCTTTTTCAGAATTTTCCACAGTTTGTTGTGATCCACTCTGCTGAAGACTTTGGAGTAGTCAATAAAGCAGAAGTAGATATTTTTCTGGAACTCTCTTGCTTTTTTGATAATCCAGTGGATGTTGGCAATTGGATTTCTGGTTCCTCTGCCTTTTGTAAATCCAGCTTGAGCATCTGGAAGTTCACAGATCATGTACTGTTGAAGCCTGGCTTGAAGAATTATTTCTTGCAAAGAAATAGAGGAAAACAATAGAATGGAAAAGATTAGAGATCTCTTCAAGAATATTAGAGATACCAAGGGAACATTTCATGCAAAGATGGGTACAATAAAGGACAGAAATGGTATGGACCTAACAGAAGCAGAAGATATTAAGAAGAGGTGGCAAGAATGCACAGAAGAACTGTACAAAAAAGATCTTCACGACCCAGATAATCATGATGGTGTGATCACTCATCTAGAGCCAGACATCCTGGAATGTGAAGTCAAGTGGTCCTTAGAAAGCATCACTACGAACAAAGCTAGTGGAGGTGATGGAATTCCAGTTGAGCTATTTCAAATCCTGAAAGATGATGCTGTGAAAGTGCTGCACTCAATATGCCAGCAAATTTGGAAAACTTAGCAGTGGCCACAGGAATGGAAAAGGTCAGTTTTCATCCTGATCCCAAAGAAAGGCAATGCCAAAGAATGCTCAAACTACCGCACAATTATACTCATCTTACATGTTAGCAAAATAATGCTCAAAATTCTCCATGGAGAAGCCATAGGGTCAATATCATTCAAACTACATTGCTGTGACCTAACCAACATATTGGCTTGATGCTGAGGAGAAAATCATAACATCTACTAAGTGTGTGTGTGTGTGTGCTCAGACTCTTTGCATCCCCATGGACTGTATCAATAGTTGTCAAAAAATGTTTTTCATTGTTTACTCCTTCAGATGCTACCTCTTTTCACAGAGTCTTTTCTTATTCACTAAGTAAAGTATAATGTTTCCCACCTCTGTTCTATACTTTCCATGCTGCATGTATTTTTAGAATCTATTTTATCTTTTAGCCTATAAGCCTCAGGACAAGAACTATGTTCTATTTATCTCTCCATTTTCCAATTATCCAATAAAATCTAGCTTTAGTGATGCTTAATAGATATTTATTGAACTAAATATACGTAAAATATACTGGATAGCTGAAAATGCAGCCTCGTTTTCCTGCTACCAATTCTTGGAAGGCAGAAATCACCCCACGAGTAAGTAGGGGAGTACCAAAAGTACAAAAGAGATAAGTGGGTCTTTGAGCAATAATTCTCAATATTTAAAATATTCTAACCACATATTAGTTCTTCTTGACTTTTATGACTCCTTGAGGCAGTGAGTGACAAGAGTTTTTAATTTTAATCACTTCACTACAAATAGTTAATTTCCCTCCCCTTCTTTATTGGGAGACCTGAAATCATGGAGAAGAGACCTAAAATATAAATAAATCACCCATACTCCCCTTTAGGAATAATTGAAGAGTCTGTGCCCTTTCTATCTTCAAGAAAGGGAAAGGATGACTGGTTTTTCTTTACTGATGATCTCAGCTCCAGTTTTAATGGACTGCTAAGCTCTATTGTAAAACATCAATGTTTTGGGGGGAAAGAATGAAGAAGGCTTCTGGGGAGGCAGGCTGTGTTACAGGATCTTGGGAAGACTGAGAGGAATTCACCCAAGCAATGGCTTTGTGAGGTCTTGTACCTGTACCAGCCTTTCCCTGCCTGGCACTGAGAATAAGGTTGGAGCATGCCTGGGAAATCCTGGTGAGCAGCAAAAGCCAAACTACCCCAGCCCTAGACTGCCAACAACTGAGCTGTCACACTGAACACTTTAGTACAGCCATCCACAGGCCTCCAGAAGACTGACTGTCTACTCTGCTTCTGCTCATCTGCACCAGTACATCAGCAGCTCACACTTGGAGGTAGCAATTTTTCATCTACTCACAAGTCCTGGGTCTGTCCTGAACCTATTAGATGTCAGGAAAATATCCCTAAATGCCCCCAAATAGCTGTAAGCCTAGAGATCATCAAAGGACAGCCCTATATCTGCTCTTGAGGGGCTGAAGCAAGTTAGTTTAAGACCTAGAACAAAGCTGTGGTTAGTAATACCCACAAATACTATTTTCAAAACATGAAACTGAATATTATTGTATTTGTTTAGAGAATTTGAAAAATTAGTTATAGCCCCTCAAGAAACTAGAGATTCCCTGAGATACTGTAAAACTAAAAATTGTGAGTTTTCCAACAACAACCCAGAGATGGGAGTGGCAGATTCTTCTGTAAATACAACACCTTGGTGGCTCAGACAGTAAAGAATCTGTCCGCAATGCAGAAGACCTGGGTGTAAGATCCTCTTGGAGAAGAAAGGTTACCCACTCCAGTATTCTTGCCTGGAGAATTCCACAGACACAGGAACCTGGAGGGCTACAATCCATGGGGTTGCAAAGAGTCAGACACGACTGAGCAACTAACACTTTCAGACACAAGGTATGTAAAAGTAAACTTTTCAGACTTCTGGTCTTTTGTTCCACATGTAACGCGCTTAGAAGTCACCACCTCACCTTAACAAGTAAAACGCTAAACAAACTGAAAAATCATCAACTCTTCTTAGACCTGTTAGAGAACTAAGGTCACAGGGCAAACTTCTGACCCTACACTGAAGAAACAGACAGGCAAATAAATACAAAGAATCACACAACACACCAGAGCAGAAGACTCCATGGGAACCAGTGTTGGGGCAGGAAAACCTGAACTGTAATTAACTAGCTGCTGGAGGCTCAGTGTGGACAAGTCTGAGAGCTAAAAATTCCAGGAGGGTCCAGTCAGAGAGAGGCACACCTTTGTGAGTTTTACCTCTAGAAGCTCGACCTGGTTCTCACGGTGAATGCTGGAGAAAAATCTCCTTATGCCTCCTCCAATAGGAGGAGAGGGAAAGGAAGCATTCTTAATGCCCCTCTTTTTTTTCAAGCTGAAGAGCAGGACTGCCCTGATGGTGCAGTGGCTGAGACTCTGCACTCCCAAAGCAGGAGGACCAGGCTCAATCCCTGACCAGGAAACTAGATCCCACATGCTGCAACTAAAGATCCTGTGTACTGCAACTAAACCTTGGCACGGTCAAAAACTAAATTAATAAACGCACCAGAGCATTCTGTTCTGAGTAAGGCCTGTCCTCAGGAGAAACGAGTGAACCAGAGCCTAAGCTGCTGGGGTATTTTCAGAATCCACCTAACAATTCCAGCCCCCTATAACCATCCTGTCCCACCTAAAATAGGAGACATATAACTGAGAAACACTGTGAAATTCACAGTCAAGAGGCACAGGCTCCCTAATAGAGACCTGCTCGTGGGGCTCACTACCACATCACTGCAAGCCTGTGTACAGGAGTACCTTTACCCAGTCATCATGTCTGGCTATTAATAAAATTACAAGGCATATCAAAAGGAAAACACTGTGAAAAGACAGAGCAAGTATCAGAGCCATACAAGGTAGAGATGCTGGAATTATCAGACTGAGAATTTAGAAATAAACTATGATGAAAACACTGAGGGCTTAAATGGATAGATAGCATGCAAAGGAAACCTTCCAGAACATTTGGGAAGGTTTGAAACTGTTCATCTCTTGAGATCTATCTTTTGTTCTTCACTTAAGGACTGAGACAAACCAGCTAGCAGAACAAACACAGAAGGGACAGGGAATCACAGAGTATCAGAGCAGGGCTTATGCTCAAAGAGCTTGCCCTCTGACCTTCCGAGGCTGCTCAGCAACCCAGAGGCAATACAAGAGCAGATCCAGGTCTCCGGACTCGGCCAGCTGATCTTCCCCTGAACCGACTCTCCTCAAGCAGACTAAAACCTGTCTTCTGCTCTCCCTCAAACTGTACATTTCCTATTTTGGACCCTACCCCGTGCTCCAAGCCCTTCTCCATGATCAAGTGCAGAACCCCTTCAGCTTGAAAGAAAAGCAGCTCAGGAACTCATTTCTTTGAAGGATAAATTAGCAGCTAAAAGTGGCACAGCTCCCCCGGGTGTCTGCATTATAAAACAGGAGCTTTGAAGCACGAAGGCAGATTTTAGAATTTATGATTCCAGGTTAAGGGACTTGGGTGGGGCTTGGAAGTAGAGCTGGGTCTCTTTCTAAATTTCCCAAACTGCACAGGGACAGCTTAACCATTCACTCTAGGGCTATAAACACTCAAAGTCACTGTCTCTTTGCCAGGGAGGAGAGATTTTCACTAATGGGCTCTTTTTTGATCTCTCTGACACTCAGAGTTCACAGGCAGCTAACGCTTCTACTTAGAGGTACATTAACTACCGGATGAACTGGGGTATAGTTGGGGACATTGCAACAGATGAATCTGGCTAACCTGTGATGTTTCACCAGGAAGATGCAGTTTTTAATTACTGATACAAGGTCTTATATTCTTTTATTTCAATCAGACCCCAATTAAATCTTTCACCACATTTCAGGAAAGTGTAAAAACTAACAAACACGGGATATATTTCCTTTGCCTCCTCTTCCTTCTGCCACACAAGTGCTAATGAGCAACAAAATGATTCCCCTAAACAGTAATACCTGGAGAAGGGAATGGCAACTCACTCCAGTATTCTTGCCTGGAGAATTCCATGGAGAGAGAAGCCTGGTGGGCTACAGGCCATGGGATTGCAAAGAGTCAGACATGACTGAGCGACTAACACACACACACACACACACACACACACACAGTAATAACAACAGGTTTTCTGCACTGACTGCATAACACAGTCAGGCACTGTTCTAAGTGCTTGACATGCAGTGCTTCATTTCATCTTCATGAAGAGAGTTAGGCGTTTTCATTATCCCCATGTTCAATGATTTGTCCAAGCTTTGCAGATAGTAAACAGCAGAGCTGAAAACTGGAGTGCTCAACGCTCTTACCATGCTACTACTCCTCATCAGAAAAACTCCCATCCTTTATGATACCTCACAAGAAAAGAAGATCTGGGTGAGTGCTAAATAAAGGAAAACTGCTGTTTACAGATTTCAAAATTTTTATAATAGCAACATAATTTAAGAGGTAGAAATATAACATAAATAGAATAGATTATCTTAACAAAGACTCTCTATTTTGATAGACTCGTTAAACATGTGATATAGCTTACGACAAAGGGTTAGTACAGACAAAGCTATCACTTTTTCAGTGGTCATGTACAGATGTGAGAGTTGGACCATAAAGAAGGCTGAGTGTCGAAGAATTGATGCTTTGGAACTGTGGTGTTGGAGAAGACTCTTGAGAGTCCCTTGCACTGCAAGGGGATCAAACCAGTCATTCCTAAAGGAAATCAACCCTAAATGTTATTGGAAGGACTGATTCTAAAGCTAAAGTTACAATACTTTGGCCACCTGATTCAAAGAACCAACTCATTGGAAAAGACCCTGATGCTGGGGGAAATGCTGGGAAAGGCAGGAGGAGAAGGAGGCAGCAGAGGATAAGATGGTTAGAGAGCATCACTGACTCAACTGACATGAATTTGAGCAAACTGGAGACACTGGAGGACAGAGGAGCCTGGTGTGCTATAGTTCATGGGGTTGCAGAGTCAAAGGTGATTTAGTAACTGAACAACATCAACAAAGCCTCTGAGCCCCTGCAGAGTTGCCCATAAAATGATGATAGCAGATAGTATCTTAATTTGTATATAAAGTTATATACATGAAATTTCTTAAAAAAATGTCAGACCTCATCCAAGTGTCAGAAGCAATTATTTTTATACATATGCAGGATTAAAATGCAAAATACAAATTGTGTAACTTCAGTGATTCTGCATAAAAGTTAAAGGCTTCTATTTAAACCTGGTATTTTGTATGATATAAAATGAATGTTAAAATTCAAGCTAATAATTTAAATTTTAATTTTTCTTTACTAAGCATTTTATCTATATATTTCATTATATTTTAGCACTTTTAATTGTATATTTTTCCTGGTTTTTTTTTTTTTTTTTTTTTTTGCAAAAGAGATCCCACATCTTTATTTTGCACTGGTGCAAAATGAAAAAAAAGTCCCACAAATGATGTAGTTAGGCCTGGACTCAAGATGGTTCTCCATGAAAGCTCAAAGACACACTCCAAGGCAGATTATACTCTTATTAAACTGATTATCTGATAAAGACAGTATGTCATCCCCCTGCATTCCCACACATCACCCATGTGACACATCTACTGTTAACATCATTAATTATCAATACGGGACAATTCATTCTTAGGCTTACTTGACTTATTAAAGACTAAGTAATGTGTACATTACAGATATTCTCCAGAGAAGGCAGTAAAACACGACAATCTTTCTGTGCTAGTTTATTCTTGAGTTTCCTTAACTCTTTGCTTATATATTTGCGAGAAGAATCTTCTTCAAAAGAAAAGAAAGCAAGCTTGCCAAGCTGACAACATACAAATTGATAAAAGCATTTTAACTTTAAATGCTTTTATTGTCATAAAGTCAGCCCAACACTGCTGCTGCTGCGGCCAAGTTGCTTCAGTCGCGTCTGACTCCGTGTGACCCCATCGACGGCAGCCCTCAAAGTTTTTGTAATTAGAGTCTAGTTGAAACAATCGTAGGATGACTGGTGCCTGCTGCCCTGTTGCTAATGGCAAATAGCTCTTGTGTTTAACCTCAGGCTCTTTTCTGTCTCCTAAACCTAGAGGCCATTCTGAGTTTCCTTTTGGTCCCGAGATCAGTAATACTGAGGCCAAGCTTTGTAATCCCCTCTCTTGGATAACAGAAGAAACTTTTGTAAGGAAAAGTTTTGTTTTAAACTGATTACATTTTGTTCTTTTGCTAGTACTGTATCTAGTATCTAGATTCCACTCTGTTAATTTACAGAGTCTATCCGTTACATACTGATAGACTGAATCAATGAATACATGAACAAAGGGATAAATGACTGAGTAAGATAGGAAGTTAAGAGAAGCCTCTGGAAGTCTCTAACAGAAATCCTTTTAAAAAGGCAAGTAAGGGACAAACATGCAGAATATCGGATGTTGTGGGGAATCTCAGGAAGCTCCCACTCTTCTGCTCCCAGCAAGGTCTGGAATTCCCCTGAAACTAGCCATGTAACACATTCCCTTTTTATTGTGATAGAGAATGTTAGTAGTTCTTATAAATGTTTCTAAGAGAGATACAGCAAAGGTAGTAACAGCCTTTTGAATAAATCACTTCTATATGTTTTTATTATATTTTTTTTTTTGGAAGGACATGACACCTGCAAACACCAAGACTTGTTTAAGGATCCTGCTGCCTTGACTTTTCACATCATTTCTTTATTTAAAGAGAAAGGTATTATCCTGGTATGCCCTTTGCCAGCCAGGTCTAGTATGTTAAACCTAAGGAGGCTGTGAGTAGATTTCATCATTCAGCTACAAACTTTACACTTAATTTACAGAAAGTAACCAAGACAGCTTGTTGAGAAGAGCCAACAGGATCTCCTGTGTCCTTGCTGTCACTCTGCCAACACAGATGCAGGACCTTGGAATGAGATACTTCCCACTTTAGGAGGGCTGAAGGCTGTGCAGGTTATGTCTAGAAGCTGCATGTAATAGGAAACAAAACAGCTTGTGCAACTCACAGTTTTTAATCTCTTGAGGCTCTGGAAAACAAAACAAAACAAAACACCTGTCTCTCTGAAGTTAGAAGAATAAATACGGTTGTCCCAGAAATAAAAGTTACCAGTGATCTGGAGCATATCCTGAAAACCTAGTCATCTCTCCATGTGAAGGGGTTTCAGAAAGAGGGTGATGGTACGTAGAAACAGGCAATTCTGCACATCAATCACAGAAAAGTAAAAAGTCTAATACTAATACCACATAATGAAGTAAACAGGGAACCAGGAGTAACGCCCTGAAACTAAGGCATGATGAACACGGGAGCAAAAGCGGTAGTGCCAGGTTGCACAGAAAAGTATGGCTTCACAAGCCTCACAGCAGGGGAACCTTAACACAGAGAGAACCTACTCCAAAATATGCTCATTCAAATGACCACGGAAGACGCAACCAGGTCCGGTACCCCACAGAGCATCAATCCAGAAAGGGCATTTTCCGCTCTGGTATGTGGATGGCTTCCCTTGAGAGCAAACATGACTAGCTAATGTTAGCCATAGAAATAGATACACAAGTAATGAAGCAACGAACAACACTCATGGTGTGGATATTTTAAAACAGTTGTTAATTATTTTAATCAAACCTTCTGTAATTATTGCCATAATGATATGTGTTTTAAAGGTTAATAAAACATTTAAGAAAAATCATCTTCTTGGATTTGTAACTTTATTGAAATGTTTAAGAAAATTTCAATGAATTGGTGTTCGAGGTTTAAGGAAATTAGATACATAAGGTTTGTGAGTTTAAATGTATTACAGTTTAAATAATGATCAAATATTTTTAACAATGTCTTTAATCAATTCAGTAATAGCAATTATTCCTGCCTGTGCATAAAATTTTGTCAGATATCTAATATCCCAAAGGCTTACTGAATAACTTCCATGTTGTTACATTAATAAAAATCAAATTTTCAATTTTTATAAAATATGTCCAGTAAAATTTATGTTAATTTCATTTAATTCACTTAAATATTTCTATCAGTTCAGTTCAGTTCAGTTGCTCAGTCATGTCCAACTCTGCAACCCCATGGACTGCAGCACACCAGGCTTCCCTGTCCATCACCAACTCCTGGAGCTTGATCAAACTCATGTTCATCAAATCAGTGCTGCCATCCAACCATCTCATCCTCTGTCAGCCCCTTCTTCTCCTGCCTTCAGTCTTTCTTAGCATCTGGGTCTTTTCAAATGAGTCAGTTCTTCTCATCAGGTGACCAAAGTTTTGGAGCTTCAGCTTCAGCATCAGTCTTCCCAATGAACACCCAGGACTGATCTCCTTTAGGATGGACTGGTTGGACCTCTTTGCAGTCCAAGGGACTCTCAAGAGTTTTCTCCAACACCACAGTTCAAAAGTATCAATTCTTCAGCACTCAGCTTTTTTCATAGTCCAACTGTCACATCCATACATGAATAACTTCTGGCTATCACGCTACAAAGTGCTGGAGGAATATGAGAATAACTGAGGCATACCTTTTGCCCTAAGAGAAGTTAAGTCTCACGAGACACAGATTTGCAAAATAACAGGACCTGTATATTCAATAGAGAAGAGAAAGGCCAGGAAGAGAAAAGCCACAGATCATTATTCCTGCCTGGAAACAACTGAGAAAGCAGGGAAGTGCAAAGTTGATTTTGGTAGATAATCAGTCCTAAATTTCTCTGTACCAGACAAATTACCACATTAAAAAAAAAAAAAAAGAACACACACTCCAAAAAGCAAGAACTCCTAGGAAAGCAGTTTTTACATGTTCAGTATGCTTAATTGTGTTTTTGCTCTCTTTTATGCATGACTTATGCCAAAAAAAAAAGTATATGAAGAATTTCCATAACTACCAAGGGCTTTTAATTTTAGTTCAGTTCAGTTCAGTTGCTCAGTCGTGTCCAACTCTTTGTGTCCCTATGAATTGCAGCACACCAGGCCTCCCTGTCCATCACCACCTCCTGGAGTTCACTCAAACTCATGTCCATCAAATCGGTGATGCCATCCAGCCATCTCATCCTCTGTTGTCCCCTTCTCCTCCTGCCCCCAATCCCTCCCAGCATCAGGGTCTCTTCCAATGAGTCAGCTCTTCTCATGAGGTGGCCAAAGTAGTGGAGTTTCAGCTTTAGCATCAGTCCTTCCAATGAACACCCAGGACTGATTTCCTTTAGGATGGACTGGTTAGACCTCCTTGCAGTCCAAGGGACTCTCAAGAGTCTTCTCCAACACCACAGTTCAAAAGCATCAATTCTTCAGCGCTCAGCTTTCATCACAGTCCAACTCTCACATCCATACATGACTACTGGAAAAACCATAGCCTTGACTAGACAGATCTTTGTTGGCAAAGTAATGTCTCTGCTTTTGAATATGCTATCTAGGTTGGTCATAACTTTCCTTCCAAGGAGTAAACATCTTTTAATTTCATGGCTGCAACCACCATCTGCAGTGATTTTGGAGCCCCCCAAAATAAAGTCTGACACTGTTTCCACTATTTCCCCATCTATTTCCCATGAACTAATTTTAACCATCAGCCAAATAGAATGAGAGATTCCACTGGGGAAAATGGTTAACCTAGTAGGACCAAGGTTGTTCTCTTTAGAAGAGACACCTTGGTAGGAAGTCCTTTGGCTGGCATCAGGGAACTTAGCTTTTGGACCATTCCAACTCCTCTTGATCCATTATTTCTAACACATACCCTATCCTACCATGTTGCCTGCATCCATCTCCACAAAAGTCCCTATCTCAGGACAGGGAAGTCCTAAGTGATATAAATGACCTCTCCCTTTACTACACATCTTCAAGCAGACTCCCATGCCTCTTGCCCATTGTACTCCCTGGACTCATCCCTTCAATGACCGTCCTCCCAGTCTCTTTAATATGCTCCTTAGTTCCCTTGCACATTTTCATCGTCCATTAGTTTCTCCCACATAACGCTGCATATTTCCACTGACATTCCACATGCCTCACAACTATAATTCTCTTGTGATTCTTCCCTTTGAAGTACCCATTTCATGCCAATTGCACACATATGCATATATCTTGCTTATAAGCTGAATTTACTTTTCTGTCTATATTACCATGTCTTTCCTGTATATTGTCAGGTGTGTTTTTTACTTTTGTGTGTAAGTATATATGTCTTAAAAAAGCAAATGAATTTTGACACCTTCTGTACAGCACTCAATATATTACAAATGGATTCTTACAATGAATTAAATATTAAAATTATAAAGGATAAGACCAGTAAGGTATCCTAAAGAGCATTAAGCTCAAGTTTTTACTTGAGTATTTTTTACAGACCTATATTTCCAGGAGTACTTAAAAGTTGCTATTTTTTAAAAGCAAAATGGAAAGTTCTTCTGGTCAGATAATTTTTGGCAATGCTAGATAAAATGGTATTTGGCAGATTTCTTTAATGTAGCAATTCTCACAGTTCACGTACTTTGTGAATCTCTGATAAGGAGATGTTGCTTCCTGAATTGTCCATGGAATCATTGGGAAGTAACTGTTCCCAAGACTAGTGTTCCATGGAATATATATTAGAGAATGATAATCTATCCTGCAGAGGTGGCACTGGTGACCCACTCCAGTACTCTTGCCTAGAAAATCCCATGGATGGGGAGCTGCAGTCCATGGGGTCACTAAGAGTCGGGCATGACTAAGCAACTTCACTTTCACTTTTCACTTTCATGCATTGGAGAAGGAAATGGCAACCCACTCCAGTGTTCTTGCCTGGAGAATCCCAGGGATGGGGGAGCTGGATGGGCTGCTGTCTATGGGGTCGCATAGAGTTGGACACAACTGATGCGACTTAGCAGCAGCAGCAGCAGTCTATCCTGATCTCCACCCCACCACCAACACACAAGCCAAATAAAGCAATTTTTCTTTTCACGTGGTTGAAGGAAGAATGATGGCCAGAACTTACACCTCTAGATTTCCAGACAAGGCTCCTTACTTTATGTCATAGAAAATCAGTACTAAGGTAGATATGCAAGAATAGACTTTACTAAAATTACCCCTATTTTTCATTAGTTTCTCCCAAATATCTACCTTCCCAGAACTGACCACCCTTTGAAGTCTATATCCTTTTCTTTTTTCTTGTTACTTCTTCATAAATTTGTTAGAATGGTATATAAGCCCCTGAAACTAACCACCTCTTTGAGGGTCTTCATTTCTTATCTATGAAGACCTCCATGCACATAAGCATTAAAATATAAACATCACAAAAACTATATGCCCTTTCTCTTGTTAATCTGGTTTTCATCAATTTAATTAGCAAGTCCTAATGACTGAACAAAAGACAGTAGAGGAAGAACAATGTTTCCTACCTTGTACCCTCCAACTTGACTTTGAAAAACCACCTCTAATATATCTTATGTGTGCTTAGATCATTAAATCAGATCAAAGCAGAAAAAGAGAGAGCAAAGCTCAAAAATGGTGTGCCGAATTAAAAGGAATAAGTATTATGGACAAATGCTGGGCTGGATGAAGCATAAGCTGGAATCAAGATTTCCAGGAGAAATATCAATAACCTCACATCTGTATACAGATGACACCACCATTATGGTAGAAAATGAAGAAGAAATAAAGAGCCTCTTGATGAAAATGAAAGAGGAGAGTGAAAAAGCTGGCCTAAAACTCAACATTCAGAAAACTAAGATCATGGCATCTGGTCCCATCACTTCATGGCAAATAGAAGGGGAAACAATGGAAACAGTAACAGACTTTATTTTGGGGGGCTTCAAAATCACTGCAGATGGTGACCACATCCATGAAATTAAAAGACACTTGCCCCTTGGAAGAAAAGTTATGAGCAACCTAGATAGCATATTAAAAAGCAGAGACCTTACTTTGCCAACAAATGTCCATCTTGACAAAGCTATAGTTTTTCGAGTAGTCATGTATGGATGTGAGACTTGGACCATAAAGAAAACTGAGCACCAAAGAATTGATGCTTTTGAACTGTGGTGTTGGAGAAGAATCTTGAGAGTCCCTTGGACTGCAAGGAGATCAAACCAGTCCATCCTAAAGAAATCAGTCCTAAATATTCATTGGAAGGACTGATGCTGAAACCAAAACTCCAATACTTTGGCCACCTGATGCTAAGAACTGATGCATTTGCAAAGCCCCAGATCCTAGGAAAGATTGAAGGTAGGAGGAGAACGGGATGAAAGAGGATGAGATGGTTGGATGGCATCACTGATGCGACAGACATGAATTTGAGTAAGCTCCAGTAGTTGGTGATAGACAGGGAGGCCTGGTAAGCGGCAGTCCATGGGGTTGCAAAGAGTCAGACAGGACTGAGCGACTGAACTGAACTGACTGATTATGGACAAAGACTAAATATCATAGGACATGAGGCTGTACTTTCCAACATATGCATTAATTAATGTAAGCTTTTACTTGCATATACTCATCTACATCCACAAACCTTCTTAAAAATTCATAGTTCAGCTAAATCTATTCAGGGGAGTCCACACTGGTATTATTTACAGAAAGCATCTTCACATTCTGTGGTTTTACCAAAGTATCTTCAGGAGATTCCAGATTCAGAATCCTTTTAAACAGCTAAGCAAGTTTGATTGTACACTTGATTTGCTTCCTATCTTCCTTTAATAACTTGTTAACCGATCAATAAGCAGAGATGTGCAAGTCTAATAAGGTTTGGGGGCTTTTAATCTTGGGATATAGTCCATATGATTTTTCTAAAGTAAACAGTCCTTTTTACCTTTAGAACTTCATACCCAGGTTACCCTTCCACGGATCAAAATCCAAAAGGCCCAGAAAGTGAGATCAACATAAAACCCGTGGGGAGGAGGAAAAGGCCTTTACGTGTAGCCTAACTGAACATCTGCTTCATCCTGGACTGGTGGCCTGATTCTCTAAAAGCCCATCGGGTTTTCAGGCTTTAGCTAGAGATGACTACACACGAGCAAGCCCCAGCTCTTCATAAATCATTTCCTTCTTCCTTCTCTATTCTACTCCTCCTAATAGTTTCACCAGCAAATGCCAACTAACAGTTATTTCTTATGTGTAAAATAATTACTCTGCTAGCATCCTCACAATTTGACTTCTACATGAATGTTAACCACTGCTATGACAATAATCACTGTTATATTTTTACCCACAACACCTCACAGAAAAAGATCATGCCCTGTGTTGTCGAGGGAAGAAACACAGAAAGGCTAATGAGTGAGGATTCTTCACATAACTGAGATCTTTTGATCTAGTTTCTGCAGGACGAGGTGTGAACATATCAAGGACACCAGTTTCTAATGCAATTTCTAGTTCTGCTTATTTTAACAAGCATTTTTTACAATAACTTAAATATATGCTGATTAAAAAGACCCAAGGTCTTGCCCCCAAAGACTTGAGTTAAGTGAAAGCAAGAGAAATGGGAAAAGGCGTTTTGAAGGTAGTGTGGAGAGTACTGATCAGAGGCAAATTTACTGCGATGGTGATGAAACCCAGGCTTCTGTATCCACAGGCCCTTCTGAGAAGGGAGGATCTTAGCAACATGTTCCCATGAACATAAGCTTTTGTGGGTGACAAAATTTAAATATTTGTGCACACTTTTTCTTAAGAATGGCTGCCCAAACTGTTCATGCTCCAGGTCCTATGCTATTAGACATCTGTCCTGATGCTATACCCTCACGTATTTACAGGGTTCAATGGATTTTGACTGTTAAGGACTTAGAAATCCACCCTCTAAACCAGCACATAGACATGTATAAAACAAATAATAAGTCCACACCACTACGACACTGCTGCTATTAGCAAAGACCTCAACCATGATAATGCAAAGACTTCAAAAATGATCTTTTTTTTTTTCAACATGAAATCAAGACAAAAGTCAATTAAGTAAATAGTTAAAGCTCAATCACTCATCACTGAAGCTACTGAAAGGACTGGCCATCTTCTGAAGGCTCTGAACATCATTAGCAAAGCAACTTTGGTAGAGAAGTATATAACACACTAGCTTTCTGAAATGGAAATTTTCATGTGAAGACGAGATAAAGCAATTCATAACACTAACTGGGATGTTATGGAATTTGGAATCAATAAGCCTTGGGAATTCTCCAATTCTAACTATCTATGGAGTATATTGATAGATATATAAAATATAAACATATTTACATACATGTTTATGCATACACATGTGATTTTAATTATGTCAATCCAAATTCCAAGTGTACTTGGATGACTCTACCCAAAACAACCTGCTCTCTTTCCACATGTCACAGAAGCTATGGCAGAGAGCTTGACTCAGAACTCTGTTTCTGTCTTATTACCATCCTTAAGTAATGAAACACACAAGATTGAGAACAAAATAAGACAGACATCAGTTGTTATTTGACAGTTGAATGAAAGGAAAAGTAGCAATGGATCTTGCAGGTCAGTTGTTAACATGGTCGGTTTCCAGTTTCCAAATATCATGACCTTTTCTCCAAGGCTACAGTCCATCTCTTGAACCGTGCTTTAGAGTTAAGGCAGAAGATATTAAGACTGCCGCCTACTGCTCACAGGAAACTAGCCATTCTGAGAGTATGCCCTTCAGAACGCCAAACTGTTTCTATCTCTACTGCTTCTAAAACTAGGGACAATAGTTGTGATCTTTCCTATTATTGTCACCATCCTATCTCCTCTTCTCCCACCTTTTCTTATTTTCTTTTCCTTTTCTGTCTTATTCAGAACCTCTCACATTTCCATTTTTTGGGAACACTAGCTTGTAAAGCATTTGGCTTTTTTTTTTTTTATCCAGAAAAAATACTTAATAAGAATCTTAAACTGGTTTTCAAAAGCTTTTGCCATTTTGTTTTACTCATCCAAAAAAATTTTTTTTTTAGTTCCTTTTTTTTTATTGGCTAGATGCCAGTGAGAGAAAGGAAGGACCCTCTCCTTGGACTCCCACTGTGTTCTTCCCTGGGTATTGTCTAGGTTGTAATGTAGCTATTGTGTGCTTGTCCAATCTCTACTGTGCAGGCTGTAAGTTCCTTTACAGCAAGATTACTGTCTATCTTCCAAAGTCCTTCACTGGCAGAGAGCTTTTCACATAGAAGGGATGCTCAGAAATTACTTTGGAAGGACGGGGAATAATGCCTGTGAGATTTCATCTGGTAAAAAGCATTCAACAGGACTATCCCCATTCCCTTCCTTTTAGATGACAATTAAAGTCTGTCAGTTATAATATTCCAGTTTTGATAAGTCACCTAGCTGGAAAATCAATTCTAGGTTCTGCTATTAACTAGCTATGTGAGTTTAGACAACCTCACTGAAGATGTTTCCTCATATGTAAAATGGAGATAATGTTTCTACATCATTGAAATATTGAAATAAATAAAAGATGATTTATTTTTACCTAAATAATAAATTTATTTTTATTAGTACCTAATAAGTAGGTACTATTATGACTAATATTATGAAACAAATGCAAAGTATGATGCCTGGTACAAAGTAGGTATTCTCTTTGATATTATCAGCTATATTTATAAGTGTCAGGCACTTAAGGGCCTCTGTTCAAATAATAATGCAAGATGAAGTCTTGTTTCTATTGTGGAGCTCTTTTTTCAATCATGGAGCTTTCACCAAAGTTCCAGAAGATGGACTTTAATGAAAAGTTGTCAGTTTAAAGAACATTTCTGGGAGCTTGAACACTTTATGGAAATACTACACCTAATTTAGACCATTTTGGTTTTTTTTTCTCTTTCTCAGTGAAGATGCAATAGAGGATTCTACAGTGGTTAAAGCAAGTATCAATAGAGAAGTAAAAAGAATTATTAGGCCATTAACTGAGAGTATCACCAACTTCAGCCTTTTAGAGTGGTTGTATTATTTTGTGCTGTGAAGCATGTTGTTAGCAGTCAGATCAAGTTCCAACTCCTAATTCTATCATCCTTTAGTTTTGTGACTCAACACATCTTTTCTGAACCATTCACATCAAAGTTTTCACATCTCTAAAATAAGGATAATGATTGCACACACATGCATGCCCCGCAGGGTAACTGTGATGATTTTGTTAAATAATGTATGTGAAACACAGGTGCTCAGTAAATGTCAATATTCCCTTTGGTGAGGGCAGCAGAACACAAAGATTTACTATTGAACAGATGTTACGATCAAGAACAGATTGCATACCCATTTGTGCTCTAATATTCAATAAGATTCTACAAAGACACAAATTATGACCAAATGTAGCTAAGAAATTTTGAAATGAGATACAGAGCAGTAAAGATTTTTCTAACCAATTATCCCAGAATTATACAAATAATAAAGAAAAAATTACCATGTATAAATTCTTCCATTCTTACATTATCTAAATTTGCAAATCACATTAATTCTTCTTACAATGACTACCTCACTAATGAGTTTACCAACTGATATACTATGTTGCCTGTAAATATTTCATCTTATTCACTTACTAGGTTTATTAACTGAATTTATCATGTGTTTATTTACTGATTTCATCTATTCAATCCATATTATATATCTGAAAAAAAGACTAAAATATAAATGAACCAGACTGCAAATCCCATGAGAGCAAAACCAAATCTAATAAAGTCCACAGAATATGGGTAACCACTGAGTCACATAGCTGGCAAAGAAAAAATTCCTTTCTAATTGCTGATATGAATAAATCTTTACATATGAAATGTGTACCCTCCCCAATAGTACAATACACACACACAGGAACTGAATTATGCTAGAAACTATTATCTTATACGTTATGAATTTCTCTCATTCTCAGAAAACATAATTCTTTGCAAAGATGGTTGATTATTCAGAAAAAGATTTTAGTCATTTTTAGTGTGCGTGTGTATGTGTTTCATGTTGGGTAGAGGAACATAGAAAATATCCTTGACCTCAGATGGTCTCAGGATGTGATTAATTACACTGCTAGTGGATGAACTAGAGGAAAACATCTATTCACCTTTTCTTTTTCTTTTCTTTTTTTTTTTAACCATGTTCCCAATTCCTGAGGCTAATGAGGAGTAAACAGCTTAAACTTTCTAGGGTTACTCTAACTGTGGTGTTGGAGAAGACTCTTGAGAGTCCCTTGGACTGCAAGGAGATCCAACCAGTCCATTCTGAAGGAGATCAGCCCTGGGATTTCTTTGGAAGGAATGATGCTAAAGCTGAAACTCCAGTACTTTGGCCACCTCATGTGAAGAGTTGACTCATTGGAGAAGACTCTGATGCTGGGAGGGATTGGGGGCAGGAGGAGAAGGGGACGGCAGAGGATGAGATGGCCGGATGGCATCACTGACTTGATGGACATGAGTCTGAGTGAACTCCGGAAGTTGGTGATGGACAGGGAGGCCTGGTGTGCTGCGATTCATGGAGTCATAAAGAGTCAGACACAACTGAGCTACTGAACTGAACTGAATGTCTATATCCTAGACACACTAGCTTCTGAAATTTAAAATTTTAAGTCACCTTTTTTGAAAAGAGAAAGAGAAGCTGACAAGATGGCAGAGTAGTAGGTAGACATGGAGTACATCTCTCTTCACAGATACATCAGGAACATATCATCAGACACAGAAGTACATGCAGAACACCAGCTGAGAGCAGACAGGAGTACCTGCCCAGTGGAAAAGAATATATAGAACCACACAAAACTCAAGATCAAGCCCTACACCTTTGGAGTGGGAGCCCTAACTCCATGACCCTAGACTAAGAGAACTAACCCCAGGGAGTATCAAATAGTGAGAACTCCCACAAAGGAAACCACTTGAATACAAGACCCACCATCACCCAACCACCAGTAGCACCCTGTTACAGGATGTCTCATCCAAACAACAACAAAAAAAAACAAAAATACAAACCCAATCATCAGCATACAGGATTATCACCTCACTCAGCCTTGCCCATCAGAGGAAAAACAAAACAAAACAACAACAACAACAAAAAAAAACTCAGCAGAAATCTCACTCTATATGAAGCTTATAAAAGTCACTGCACCAATCTGAGGAGGACAGAAACCAAAAGGAAGAAAGAATTCAACCCTGAAGGCTTGGAAAAGGGGACCTCAAACACAATAAATTTAAAAAATAATAATAAATAACGAAAATGCAAAGAAATACTGAACAAATGAAGCAACAAACTAGAAACACAGAAGTCCAAATAAATGAAGGCAAACCACCTGAAAAAGAAATCAGAATAATTATAGTAAAGATGATCAATAACTTTGAAAACATAATGGAGAAAATGCAAGAATAAATTAACAAAGACCTAGAAGAATTAAAGAATAAACATACAGAGACAAGCAACACAAGTACTGAAATTAAAAATTCTCTAGAGGGAATCAATAGCAGAATATCTGAAGCAGAAGACTGAATCAGTGAGCTGGAAGATAAATTGGTGGAAATAACTTCTGAAGAGCAGAATAAAGTAAAAAAGAATGAAAAGAACCTCAGAGACCTCTGGGACAATATCAAATGCACCAACATTCAAATTATAGGGGTTCTAGAACAAAAAGAGAAAAAGTAAGGGGATGAGAATAGTTTTGAAGAGATTATAGTTGAAACTTTTCCCAACATGGAAAAGAAATTAGTCAATCAAGTCCAAGAGATGCAAAGAGTTCCATACAAGATAAACCCAAGGAGAAGCATGCCAAAACACATACTAATCAAACTAACAAAGATAAAATACAAATAAAGAATATTAAAAGCAGGAAGGGAAAAGCAACAAATAATATACAAGAGAAACCCCATAAGCTTAACAGATGATCTTTCAGCAGTAACTCTGCAGGCCAGAAGGGAATGGCAGTATATATTTAAAGTACAGAAAGGGAAAAATCTACAACCAAGATTACTGTACCCAGCAAGGATCTCATTTAAAATCGATGGCGAAATCAAAAGCTTTTCAGACAAGCAAAAATTAAGAGAATTCAGTACCACCAAACTAGCTTTACAACAAATGTTAAAGGGACTTATATAGTCTAGAAATACAAGAGAAGAAAAAGATATATAAAATCAAACACCAAACAATTAAGAAAATGGCAATAGGAACATATATAACAATAATTACTTTAAATGTAAACAGATTAAATGCTCCAACCAAACGACACAGACTGGCTGAATGGATACAAAAATTGTATATATACTGTCTCTCTCTCTCTCTCTCTCTCTCTCTCTCTCTCTCTCTCTATATATATATATATATATATATATATATATATATATATACTGTCTACAAGAAACCCACTTCGGACCTCAAGATACATATAGACTGAAAGTGAGAGGATGGAAAAATATATTCCATGCAAATGGGGAGCAAAAGAAAGCTGGAGTAACAATCCTCAGATCAGACAAAATAGACCTTAAAATAAAGAAGATTACAAGAGATAACGAAGGACACTACATAATGATCAAGGGGTCAATCCAAGAGGAAGACATAACAATTGTAAATATCTATGCACCCAACATAGGAGCACCTCAATACATAAGACAAACACTAACAGACATAAAATGAGAAGTTAAAAGTAACACAATAATAGTAGGAGACTTTAACACCTTACTCACAGTAATGGACAGATCATCAAAACAGAAAATTAATAAGGAAACACAAGTATTAAATGATACACTAGATGAGATGGATCTCATTGATATCCTCAGGGCATTTCATCCAAATGCAGAAGAATACACCTTCTTTTCAAGTGCACATGGGACATTCTCCAGGATAGACCACATCTTGGGTCACAAATCATACCTCAGTAAATTTAAGAAAAATGAAATCATATCAAGCATCTTTTCCAACCACAATGCTATGGGACTAGATATAAATCACAGAAACAAACTGTAATTCCGGAGTCCAGCTCCCCAGCATCCAGGGATTCAACCTGAAGGGGTGAGCGGTGTCAGTGAGAAACTGAGGCAGCCTCTCATTTTACTTGGACTGCCTGTTTATTTCAAGCTTATGATTCTCTTTTATACATTTACAAAAGCATTAGTCAGAGGTTTGATATTTTTAGTTCCCATGGACCCAGGTTTATTTTTCTCCAAAAATCATTGTTGCCCCTCAAAAGGAGTTCCTTCCTCAGCGATTCTCTTATCTACTTTTTCTCATGTGTCCTTGTGAATACACTGTAACTCATGCTAATGTCTGGGCTGCATACCACATTCCTCAGTTTAATTCTTATCTTTCTAAGTCCTGTTTGCCCCTAGTATCCTAAGCTCACTATTTCTTAGAAAGGGCTTCTACCTAATAATATCTCTAAAGTCCCTAATTTCTATAAGCTATAGTAGAATATGCTAACATTACAGCAATCCTTAAATCTTTAGCTTCTAACGATTTTAATTATTCCTAAGCCCTAAATTCAGCAAACTCTTTGCCATAAACTTTTCTCACAAATGGGCTTCAGATACCAATCCCTCCCATGGTCTCAAGTTGCGGCCTGTGTGCTCACCCTAGAACACTTTTTTGTAAAAGTCCTTGAACAAATGTCAGTGATTAACTTTATGAATTATTCTTTGAGCACAGCTGCAGAAGGCTTTATGCCTTCTCATGATCCTCTCAAAAACAATAAGCACCTTAATAGTCTCTTCAGTCAACTTAGCCCAAGGAAAGGGAAAAACAAGTCAGAATCACAAAGGCTAACTCCTTCATTCCGGGTCTGTGCCTACGGAACAAAGGGAGGGGGTTTAGGGCAGTGCCTCTATTTTGTCAGTAATGCCTAATGCGGCTCCTGACACTGTAAAGAACACAAACACGTGGAGAATAAACAATACATTTCCAAATAATCAACCAGTTACTGAAGAAATCAAAAGGGAAATTAAAAAATTTCTAGAAACAAATGGCAACGAGAACACGACAATTCAAAACCTACGGGATGCAGAAAAAGCAGTCCTAAGAGGGAGTTTATAGCAAAACAATCCTACCTCAAGAAACATAAAAAAAAAAAATTGTATAGACAACCTAACTTTACACCAAAAACAGCTGGAAAAAGAAGACCCAAAACCCCCCAAAATTAGCAAAAGGAAAGAAACCATAAGGATCCGAGCAGAAATAACTGAAAAAGAAATGAAAGAAACAATAGTAAAGATTAATAAAACTAAAAGATGGTTCTCTGAGAAGATAAAATTGACAAGCCTTTAGCCAGACTCACAAAAAAAAAAAGAGACAAGAATCAAATCAACAAAATTAGAAATGAAAAAGGAGAGGTTACAACAGACAATCAGATCAGATCAGACCAGATCAGTCACTCAGTCGTGTCCGACTCTTTGCGACCCCATGAATCGCAGCACGCCAGGCCTCCCTGTCCATCACCAATTCCCGGAGTTCACTCAGACTCACGTCCATTGAGTCAGTGATGCCATCCAGCCATCTCATCCTCTGTTGTCCCCTTCTCCTCCTGCCCCCAATCCCTCCCAGCATCAGAGTCTTTTCCAATGAGTCAACTCTTCGCATGAGGTGGCCAAAGTACTGGAGTTTCAGCTTTAGCATCATTCCTTCCAAAGAAATCCCAAGGCTGATCTCCTTCAGAATGGACTGGTTGGATCTCCTTGCAGTCCAAGGGACTCTCAAGAGTCTTCTCCAACACCACAGTTCAAAAGCATCAATTCTTCGGCGCTCAGCCTTCTTCACAGTCCAACTCTCACATCCATACATGACCACAGGAAAAACCATAGCCTTGACTAGATGAACCTTTGTTGGCAAAGTAATGTCTCTGTTTTTGAATATGCTATCTAGGTTGGTCATAACTTTCCTTCCAAGGAGTAAGCGTCTTTTAATTTCATGGCTGCAGTTACCATCTGCAGTGATTTTGGAGCCCAGAAAAATAAAGTCTGACACTGTTTCCACTGTTTCCCCATCTATTTCCCATGAAGTGATGGGACCAGATGCCATGATCTTCGTTTTCTCAGTGTTGAGCTTTAAGCCAACTTTTTTACTCTCCACTTTCACTTTCATCAAGAGGCTTTTTAGTTCCTCTTTAATTTCTGCCATAAAGGTGGTGTCATCTGCATATCTGAGATTATCGATATTTCTCCCGGCAATCTTGATTCCAGCTTGTGCTTTTTCCAGTCCAGCATTTCTCATGATGTACTCTGCATATAAGTTAAATAAACAGGGTGACCATATACAGCCTTGACGTACTCCTTTTCCTATGTGGAACCAGTCTGTTGTTCCATGTCCAGTTCTAACTGTTGCTTCCTGACCTGCATACAAATTTCTCAAGAGGCAGATCAGGTGGTCTGGTATTCCCATCTCTTTCAGAATTTTCCACAGTTTATTGTGATCCACACAGTCAAAGGCTTTGGCATAGTCAATAAAGCAGAAATAGATGCTTTTCTGGAACTCTCTTGCTTTTTCCATGATCCAGAGGATGTTGGCAATTTGATCTCTGGTTCCTCTGCCTTTTCTAAAACCAGCTTGAACATCAGGAAGTTCATGGTTTACGTATTGCTGAAGCCTGGCTTGGAGAATTTTGAGCATTACTTTACTAGCGTGTGACATGAGTGCAATTGTGCAGTAGTTTGAGCATTCTTTTGCATTGCCTTTCTTTGGGATTGGGATGAAAACTGACCTTTTCCAGTCCTGTGGCCACTGCTGAACAGACAATACAGAAATGCAAAGGATTATAAGAGACTATTATGAATAACTATATGGCAATAAAATGGATAACCTGGAAGAAATGGACCGATTCTTAGAGAAGTTCACTTTTCCAAGACTGAACCAGGAAGAAATAGATACTATGAATAACCTAACAACAAGCACTGAAATCAAAGCTGTGATCAAAAATCCCCCCAAAACCAAAAGCCTAGGACCAGAAGACCTCACAGGAGAATTCTATCAAACATTTAGAGAAGAGCTAGTGCCTATCCTTCTAAAACTCTTTCCAAAAACTGCAGAGGAAGGAACACTTCCAAACTCATTCTATGAGGCCACCATCACTCTGATACCAAAACTAGACAAAGACAACATAAACAAAGAAAACTACAAGCCAATATCACTGGTGAACACAGATGCAAAAATCCTCAACAAAATTTTATCAACAGAATTCAACAAAACATCAAAAACTCATACACCATGATCAAGTTGGGTTTATTCCAGGGATGAAAGGATTCTTCAATATACTCAAATCAATCACTGTGATACACCATGCTAACAAACTGAAAGATAAAAACCATATGATAATTTCAATAGATGCAGAAAAAGGCTTTGACAAAATTCAGCACCTATTTACGATTAAAACTCTTCAAAAAATGGACATAGAAGGAATCTACCTCAACACAGTAAAGGCCATATATGATAAGCCTTCAGCAAACATTATTCTCAATGGTGAGAAACTGAAACCATTCCCCTAAAATCAGGAACAAGACAAGGGTGCCCACTTTCACTATTATTCAATGTAGTTTTGGAAGTTCTAACTACAGCAATCAGAAAAGAAAAATAAATAAAAGGAATCCAGATCAGAAAAGAAGTAAAGCTCTCACTGTTTGCTGATGACATGAAACTGTACATAGAAAACCCTAAAAATACTATCAGAAAATTACTAAAGCTAATCAGTGAATTTAGCAAAGTCGCAGGATACAAAATCAATACATAGAAATCACTTGCATTTCCATATACTAACAATGAAAAATCAGAAAGAGAAATTAAGGAATCAATCCCATTTACCATTGCAACAAAAAGAATAAAATATCTAGGAATAAACTTACCAAAGGAGACAAAAGGACTGTACAAAGAAAATTATAAGCCACTGATGAAAGAAATCAAAGATAACATAAACAGATGGAGAGATATTCTATGTTCCTGGGTAGAAAGAATCAATATTGTGAAAATGACTATATTACCAAACTCAATCTACAGATTCAATGCAATCCCCAGCAAATTAACAATGGCATTTTTTTCACAGAACTAGGACAAAAAATTTCACAATTCATTATGTAAACACAAAAGACCCCAAATAGCCAAAGCAATCTTGAGAAGAAGAATGGAGCTGGAGGAATCAACCTTTTTGACTTGATCAGCAACAGTCATCAAAACAGTATGGTACTGGCACAAAAACAGAAATATAGACCAATGGAACAAGATAGAAAGCTCAGACATAAACCCATGCACCTATGGGTGCCTTATTTTTGACAAAGGAGGCAAGAATATACAATGGGGCAAAGACAGTGTCTTCAATAAATGGTGCTGGGAAAACTGGACAGCTACATGTTAAAGAATGAAATTAGAACACTTCCTAACTGTGGATCACAACAAACTGGAAAATTCTTAAAGAGATGGGAATACCAGACCACCTGACCTGCCTCCTGAAAAATCAGTGTGCAGGTAAAGAAGCAACTGCTGCTACTGCTGCTGCTAAGTCGCTTCAGTCATGTCCGACTCTGTGCGACCCCATAGATGTCAGCCCACCAGGCTCTCCTGTCCCTGGGATTCTCCAGGCAAGAACACTGGAGTGGGTTGCCATTTCCTTCTCCAATTCATGAAAGTGAAGTTGCTCAGTCGTGTCCGACTCTTAGGGACCCCATGGACCGCAGCCTACCAGACTCCTCCATCCATGGGATTTTCCAGGCAAGAGTACTGGAGTGGGGTGCCATTGCCTTCTCCTAAAGAAGCAACAGTTAGAACCAAACACGGAACAACAGACTGGTTCCAAATCGGGAAAGGAGTACATCAAGGCTGTGTATTGTCACCCTGCTTATTTAACTTATATACAGAGTACATCATGAGAAATGCTGGGCTGAATGAAGCACAAGCTGGAATCAAGATTGCTGGGAGAAATATCAATAATCTCAGATATGAAGATGACACCACCCTTACGGAAGAAAGCGAAGAATTAAACAGCCTGTTGATAAAGCAAAGGAGAAAAGTGAAAAAGTTGGCTTAAAACTCAACATTCAGAAAACTAAGATTATGGCATCCAGTCTCATCACATCATGGCAAATAGATGGGGAAATAATGGAAACAGTGACAGACTTTATTTTGGGGGCTCCAAAATCACTGCAGATGGTGACTGCAGCCATGATATTGAAAGACGCTTGTTCCTTGGAAGAAAAGTTATGACCAACCTAGACAGCATATTAAAAAGCAGAGACATTACTTTGCTGGCAAAAGTCCATCTTGTTAAAACTATGGTTTTTCCATTAGCCATGTATGGATGTGAGAGTTGGACTATAAACAAAGCTGAGTGCCGAAGGATTGATGTTTCTGAACTGTGGTATTGGAGAAGACTCTTGAGGGTCCCAGTCCATCCTAAAGGAAATCAGTCCTGAATATTCATTGGAAGGACTGATGCTGATGCTGAAACTCCAATACTTTGGCCACCTGATGCAAAGAACTGACTCATTGGAATAGACCCTGATGCTAGGAAAGACTGAAGGTGGGAGGAGAAGGGGATAACAGAGGATAAGTTGGTTTCATGGCATCACTAATTCGGTGGATATGAGTTTGTGTAAGCTCTGGGAGTTAGTGATGGACAGGGAAGCCTGATGTCCTGCCATCCTTGGGGTTGGAAAGAGTCGGATATGACTGAGCAGCTGAACTGAGTGGAACAGGATACACAGTGATAAACTCAAAATTCAAGACCTAAATGTAAGACCAGAAACTATAAAACTCTTAGAGGAAAACACAGGCAGAACACTCGATGGCATAAATCAAAGCACGATCCTCTATGACCCACCTCCTAAATTAATGGAAATAAAAACAAAAGTATACAAGTGGGACCTGATTAAACTTAAAAGCTTTTGCACAGCAAAGGAAACTATAAGCAAGGTGAAAAGACAACCCTCAGAATGGGAGAAAATAATAGCAAATGAAACAACTGACAAAGGATTAATTTCCAAAAGATGTAAGCAGCTCATACGACTCAATGCCAAAAAAACAAACAACCCAATCAAAGAGTGGGGAAAAAACCTCGTTTCTCCAAAGAAGACGTAGACGTGGCTAACAAACACATGAAAAGATGCTCAACACTGCTCATTATTAGATAAATCCAAATCAAAACTACAATGAGATATCACCTCATAATTGCCAGAATGACCATCATCAAAAAGTCTACAAACAGTAAATGTTGGAGAGGGTGTGGAAAAAAGGGGATGCTCTTGCACTGTTGGTGGGAATGTAAATTTATACAGTCATTATGGAAGACAGTATGGAGATTCCTTAAAAACTAGGAATAAAACCACCAAATGACCCAGCAATCCCACTCCTAGGCATATACCCTGAGGAAACCAAAACTGAAAAAGCCACATGTATATCATCGTTCACTGCAGCACTGTTTACAATAGCTAGAACATGGAAGCAACCTAGATGTCCATCGACATGAACACAATTTTGGCACATATACACAATAGAATATTACTCAGCCATAAAAAGGAACACATTTGAGTTCATTCTAATGAGGTGAATGAACCTAGAGCCTATTATACAGAGCGAAGTAAGTCAGAAAGAGAAAGATAAATATCATATACTAATGCATATATATGGAATCTAAAAATATGGTACTGAAGAATTTATTTGCAGGGCAGCAATGGAGAAACAGACATAGAGAACAGACTTATGGACATGGGGAGAGGGGAGGAGAGGGTGAGATGTATGGAGAGAGTAACAAGGAAACTTACATTACCATGTGTAAAATGGATAGCCAATGAGAATTTGCTGTGTGGCTCAGGAAACTCAAACAGGGGCTCTGTTTCAACCTAGAAGGGTGGGCTGGGGAGGGAGATGAGGGAGGTTCAAAAGGGAGGGGATATATGTATACCTATGGCTGATTCATATTGAGGTTTGACAGAAAACAAAATTCTGTAAAGCAATTATCATTCAATTAAAAAATAAATAATTTTTTTAAAAAAGAGGAAAGAGAAATACAAACCAACTCAGAGATCTGTATTAATATTCATAGACTAGAAGGTATTATAATGATAAACATAAGAGAAACCTGAGCTAATAAATAAGAAATAAAACAAAAATATAATGTTTGAAATAAAAATTTCTTACATTTTGTTAGCTCCAATAATTTCAGCATGGCAGAAAGAAGGAAAAATCTTGTATGTGACAGAGGGAGTCACCATGAGGGGATGGGGAGGGCCATGGAGTGAGGGTTAAGAGGCCTGGGTAATGTTCCAGCTGAGCCCTTGGTAGGCTGTGTGACTTTTCACAAGACCTTAATAGGGCACAGAATCCTGTTGTATAAAATATAATACGTGGGCCAAAGAATGTTTGTGTAATCTTAGAGATGACTTCTAATGCTTTTTTCTACATGTATATGTATGTGTCTATATCTATAAATCCATATTTTATTCTTCAGCGAGGAGACTGAATTGAGCTAAAAACAGGTTAGCTGTCCTGGGGCTTCTGGGCTGGTGGGTGTGGGCAGGAGCTTGGGGATGCAGAAAGGTATTCAGGGACTTCTTTGCATATAATAAGGTGGTTGGCCAAGGTAGAAGAGTAAGTAGCTCAAAGAAGACCACAGTTACTGCTGTAATACAAAGGTGGATTTCAAGGTTATCACAAGGCAGTCAAAGGTCATAGAAAATGCAGCCACCCAGACACTGGAGCCAGGGTGGGGAAAGAGAGAAGAGCCCAAAGGTGAGGATGGTGCACCCGCATGAAGTCAATGGTCAGGGTAATTAGTGAGGGAAATCCTAGAAGGATACTGCCTACTGCTGTGATTTAATTACAAATACCTATTTTTAGAAACAGAAGATATTATGCAAACAAAAAGCAGCAGAAGTATCAAAGTCACCTGTCTGTTTTCTCACTCCTTTTCACCCTCTTTGGTAGCCCTCAGAAACAGGAGAAAGATTTAGTGACATCGGGAGGCTGTCAGCATTGCCATAATTGCCACACAACTCACAGCCGCCAATTGTTCCCCATCTCCCTAAGAACCAGCTTTTATAAAACTAGACAGCGGAGAAGAGGAAGCAAAGCCAGCATCACCCTGAGGCCCAAGCAAGAGGGACCCCAAGCTCTGGCCAACCTTATCTCCACAGGGCTGAGAAACCAGGGGTCAGGGTGGGTGCCCCAGGCTCTGGGCCTTCTTCCTTCAAGACTATGTTCCTGGATCCAGAAATCTTTCTTGCTGAGCCTGTTTGCAGGAAGTGAGTGAGTGAGTGTGTGTGTGAGACTCAGTCGTGTCAGACTCTGAGACCTCCTCCATCCATGGGATTCTCCAGGCAAGAATACTGGAGTAGGTAGCCATTCCCTTCACCAGGGGATCTTTCTGACCCAGAGATCGAACTCGGGTCTCCTGTATTGTTGTAGGCAGATTCATTACTGTCTGGTTCACTAAGGAAGCCCCGCAGGGACTATATAGACATATTCTTCAGATCTGTCACCTAAGAAGCAACCACACCACCAAAGGGCATATCCCTCAGCCCAAGCATCAGACTGAGGGTGACTCCAGGGATTTTCAGGACAGAGCTTAGATTCACAGACTGGGTGTCCAGATATGCATGCAAGCAGATCCTCCAGTGTGAGAACTGGGGATATGACGATATCCAGCATGCAGTATTGGCTGGGGGATGCTAAAATCTGGGGAACCAGGGGCCGCATGATACCACATTCTGGCATGGAATTTCCAAGGGTGATACCATGCAGGGCCCTGTGGGCCTCCTGGGCACGAGGCCTTTGTGTCCATTTCCTGGATTATGGGAATAGCCTTCATTCAGCCTCCATGACCCTCCCTGACTTCCAAAGGGCAGATTCAAGCAATTGTTAATTAGGGAAGGGGGCACATGAAAGACCAAGGAGAAGCAGTCAAGAGCAGCCTTGGGGCAAGGTCCTTTTTCCTTACCAACAGATTTTGAGCCATCTGTAGATAGTGAGCCCCTCCCCAAAGTGGGAGAAGTTAATGATTAACAGTGGTGTGCTGCCTGCAAGCATGTAGACTCCAGACCAGCTGGACCTGAAGGTTGATGACGCAGACTCCCACTAACCTCACCACCAACCCATCAGAGGGAAGTCCACGAGCCGGTCAAGTCCTCTCTGAACCATTACTATAAAACTTGGCACTATCTTCCCCAAGTGGGGACACTTGGTTTTGAAGGCATTAGCCTGCTGTACTCCACTTTGCCTGGCAAAACAATAAAACTGTTCTTTTCAACCTCACCCCAAACTTGGTCTCCAAGATTTGACATGGCACAGATATATAGAGAAGCTGAACTTTCAGCATTAAGAGTTTGAGAACTCCAAATTGACCCTGGCTCCTAGAATCATCCAGTTGTAGATGGAGGAAAATCCAAATCAAGGTGATTCAGAAAAAATAACAGTATATGAGTGTGTGTTGGGGAGGGAGAAGGGTAGTTTCTTGTCCTGTGTAACTAAAATGTCCAGGAGCACACATGTCTAGGCTCAGCTTACCCTGTATTAATTACCAGGACCTGGTCTCTTCCCATTCCTTGGCTCACTTCTACTCCACAGGGGCTTCATTGTCAGTTTCCAACTTGGGGCAGGATGACTGCTAGCAGCTTCAACCCTATCCCATCCTCCCAGGTTCAAGTCAAAAGCCAAAAAGAACTTTCTCTACTAACACAGTGAAAGCATGATTATTGAACCTATCCTTGGGCCAATCAATGAGATCAGAGAAATAGAACATGTTAATCAGCCAGGCCCAAGTCATTCCCTCCACCCCCTAATCTCCCCAGAGCAAGGGAGAATGAAAGTCAACTTCACTCAAATCACAAGGGTTGAGAATTGGGGCAAGATGAATCCCCAAATGGAAACTCAAAAACAAACAAGAAATATTCCAAGCAGACTATGACAGCTAAGGTTACTTCTGGTTCCAAATTTGCTTGGCTCCATGAAAAATTCCTTAAAAATCAGAAATAAAGTTGAATATTTTGTTTGGCATTATAAATCTCATTGAAATAAATTCGGATTCTTAATCATGGGAAAAAACAGTTTAAAGTAATGCTTTGTGATTGATGAATAGAGATAAGGTATGAAAGCATGGCTACAAATAGTCTAAATCCAGAAAAACTTCACAGCAAATGTATCTATTCTTCTAGGAAAAACAAATCAGGCAAAATTCTTAGTGCTACTGTGATACCGAGAGGCCAACTCCATGACGTACAAAGATGTAAGGGAATATCGCCTCTTACTATTGTGGAAACAGTTGCAACAAACTTAAGATAACATGAAACTTTCTAGTAGGAAAGCTGTCAAAAGCAAGTAGGTACTGATTGTTACTGGGGAGGAAAACAGGGTAATTAAAAAAAGAATTGAGGCACGTATTAATATTAAAGGAAGGAGACCCAATATATTTTTTACATGTTCAGAAATCAAAAGTGGTCCATGGCATTCATTTTATCTGTTTGTTGTTTGCTTTTGGATCCTGTACAAACAAAAAAAACCTTTGCTTCAACAGAAATTGCTAAGATAAGCATTTGTTGTCTGCAGCCTGTGCCTCTGCTGGACGCTGATCCCCAGGGGCTCCTAGGACCCAGGAACACCAAAGGGCTACACACGGGGCTTGAGAAGTGGGTCGGGGGAGGGCGGGTGGGGAGGTGGGTATCTTCTGTAGAGGGTACAGCTGGAGATGTGGTCAGTGAAATGCCTGCACCATGACTTCTATGATGGACAATGAATGTCCACTGTGATTCTGATCCACTGTGATCATGCAGCCTCCTTTCCCTGCGGGTGGCCAGATACCATGTCTTTTTCCAGTGACTTGTTAAGCCATTGACAGATACCCTGCCAGCCGACACCAGTGCAGGCAAGTGGGAGAAAAGTGAATGGATGAAAAACATGTAGCACTTTTAAAAGAATCAGTATCATACTCTCCACAGTTCTCACGGAAGCCCTGAACAGGTCGTGAGTGTTATGTCCATCACTGTCTCGCAGACAATGCCCTCAGCCACACGTGCCCGCTGTTCTGTAGCCGAGAGGCAAAGCCCAGGAATCAGGGGCCGGCATCTTGTGTCAAGTCTGCCACCGACTCCCGGCAAGACCCAGAAAAATCATTTGACCTCTGGGGCTTGATTCCTTGTTTTATCTACAGACAGTGGACGTGAGGCTACTGTTGGAAAATAACAGGCTGCCAGGATGCTATAGGAACTGAAGATTTTATCTTTTAAAAAGCTGGTTTAAGCTTGTTTTGGTCCCACAATGCTTTGTTCATGAGGTATTTTTCAGAATGCAAAAGCAAAAACACACAGAGTAAATGGGCTGACAGCACAGAACCCACCTGTCCTCCTCCTCCTCGTTCACGCCTCAGGAGCTCCTGAGGGGGCTTTGAGGAGGTGGAGATTTAGAACCATTTGGAAACCACTCTTTTACAGATGACAGCCCTGAAGCTGAGAGGGAGTAATTAATTGGCTTGCAGCTAGTTAATGGAAACCTGTGATGAACATAGGGCCATTGACCTCTGGTCTAACGATCATTGTTAGACACCCGGTGGCGGCTTTAATGAAGATTGGCAGACTTCAGAAGGCACAGTCTGGCTCTTTAAAATGAGCCTGGGAATTGAGTTCCCATAATATGTTTTCAAGCTAATCTAAACACCCCTCCAGCTACAACTAGAAATGCTGGGTAGGATATAGCAAATGTTTTAAGTGCAAAGTTGAGCTCACAAGAAACAGTGAAATCTTTAGTTTGTTAGGGCTGCCACAACAAGGTAACACAGGCTGGGTGGCTTAAGTAATAGAAATTCATTTTCTCACAGTTCTGAAGGCAGTCAAAGACCAATGTGTTGCTAGGGTTGGTTTCTTCTGAGGCCCCTCTCCTTGGTTCATGAATGACCACGTCCTCACATGGTCTTTGCTCTGTAGGTATCCATGTCCAAATTTCCTCATCGTACAAGGACACCAGCTCTCCTGGAAAGGGTCCAGCCCAGTGGATCCTATCATTTTAACTTAATCACTTTGTTGAGGACTCTAAACCCAAATACAATCACAGTCTGAAGACTAGAGGACTAGGACTTCAACATGACTGTGAGATGTGCAGGTGGTGGGCGGGCTACAGGGGGAGATGAAATGCAGCCCCAAACAGTGATTTACTTGTTTCCAAAACTAACTAGAGATGAACTGATAATTGTTAGTGTGTTTGAGCTATTGTGGTGGATGCCTTGAGCAGGCTGGAGGAACGACTGTCTCAGTAACAAAGTACTTGAGCCCCCACTGGAGACAAGAGATAAGGTTTTGAGCCTCAGCAAGACAAAGTGTTAGAACCAATGTCTTCAAATGCCTGCACCCTCAGTGAGAACAGGGGCTCGAAATGATCCACTCACTATCACTCGGAGACAAGGAAGCTCAGCTCAACCTGGATTTTGGGGGGGCTAAGGGAAGGGATGGCTTCATAAGGACGTGTAGCCAGGAGTCTGTCTATACCTCAAACTATGCATGTGTGCATGTGTGCTCAGTCGTGTCTGACTATGCTACCTGCATGGACTGTAGCCCACCAGGCTTCTCTGTGTAGGATTACCCAGGCGAGAATACTGGAGCAGGTTGCCATTTCCTTCTCCAGGGCATCTTCCTGACCCAGGGATTGAACCCTGATCTCTTGTGTCTCCTGCGCTGGCATGTGGGTTCTTCACCACCTGAGCCACCAGGGAAACCCAGAACCTCAGACTGGTGTGGAGAGAAATTTGATAATGCCAGTATGACCTGAGAAGCTTTGAGCTTCGGAATTGAGCTATTCGTATTTGTGCTGTAGCATAAAAGCAGATAACTTAAAGATTAATAATAATAATGTTTTGAAAAGTGATTGGATAATGAATACCTTTAATTTGTCAACCTCTAGTCTAGAACACAGGTCTTCCCTGATGGCTCAGATATAAAGAATCTGCCTGCAATGTAGGAGACCTGCGTTCTGTCCTTGGGTTGGGAAGCTCCCCTGCAAAAGGGAATGGTTACCCACTCCAGTATTCTTGCCAGGAGAATTTCATGGACAGAGAAGCCTAGACATAGTCCATGGGGTCCCAGGAGTCAGGCATGACTGAGTGACTAACACACATTATCCAGAACACCTTATATAAGATTGTTCCTTAAATGAGGAAGATCTTGCTTATAAAATCATCTGGTCCGTGTGTGTGTGTGTGCGCGCGCGCACGCATGGGTTGGGTACAGTTTTACAGTTTCAATTTCATTAATGGCTATATATATCTATTAGATGTCCAGAAAAACATCTATTTCTGCTTCATTGACTACACCAAAGCCTTCAACTGTGTGGATCATAACAAACTGTGTAAAATTCTTCAAGAGATGGAAATACCAGACCACCTTACCTATCTCCTGAGAAATCTCTGTGCAGATCAAAAAGCAACAGTCAGAACAGGACATGAAACAATGGACTGGTCAAAATTGGGAAAGGAGTATGTCAAGGCTGTATACTGTCACCCTGCTTATTCAGCACCTATTCAGAGTACATCATGTGAAATGCCTGGCTGGATGAAGACAAGCTGGAATCAAGATTGCCGGAAGAAATATCAATAACCTCAGATATGCAGATGACACTACCTTAATGGCAGAAAGTGAAGAGGAACTAAAGAGCCTCTTGATGAAAGTGAAAGAGGAAAGTGAAAAAGCTGGTTTAAAACTCAGCATTCAAAACACTAAAATCATGGCATCTGGTTCCATCACTTCATGGCAAATAGATGGGGAAACAATGGAAACACTGACAGACTTGATTTTCTTGGGCTCCAAAATCACTTCAGATGGTGACTGCAGCCATCTAATTAAAAGACGTTTGCTCCTTAGAAGAAAAGCTATGACCAACCTAAATAGCATATTGAAAAGCAGAGATACTACTTTGTCACCAAAGTCCATCTAGTCAAAGCTATGGTTTTTCCAGTAGTCATGTATGGATGTGGTAGTTGGAAAAGAAGAAGGCTGAGCTCCAAAGATTGGAACTTTTGAACTGTGGTGTTGGAGAAGACCCTTGAGTGTTCCTTGGACTGCAAGATCAAACCAATCAATCCTAAAGGAAATCATTCCTGAATATTCATTGGAAGGACTGATGCTGAAGCTGAAGCTCCAATACCTTGGCCACCTGATGTGAAGAGCTGACTCATTGGAAAAGACCCTGACGCTGGGAAAGACTGAAGGCAGAAGGAGAAGGGGACAATGGAGGATGACACTGTTGGATGGCATCACCGATTCAATGGGTGAGTTTGAGCAAGTTCTGGCATTGCTGAGGACAGAGAGGCCTGGCATGTTGCACTCCATGGAGTCTCAAAGAGTTGGACATGACTGAGTGACTGAACAACAACAATAAATTCATTCTTGAGTGAAAACCAATATTTTCAGTTAATTTTTACTCTCTAAATAAAATATATATTTAGTTCAAGTTTTCAGATTTGAATAGAATTCTATTGTTTATATTCTACTATAATTTTATATCCCTGAACTGTAGCATTGACTTTTATGTCCCCTGTTCCCTATTTAAAGATGTTTATTTCCCCCTCATTTTCATGGTTAATTTTACTAAAAGTTTGTTTTTTATTAATATTTTTCAAGAATTAGCTCTTGGCTCTTCTGGAATTCTCTATTTTCTCTTTCTTATTTCATGGATTTTGGCTTTCAATTTTATTTCCTTCCTCCTACTTATTTGGGATTTAATCTGTTTTTCTATTTTTATATATAGGCTATATGATCTCTGATGCACTTCTGTTTTGTAGCATAAAAGCAGACAATACACAGACAAATGGGCAAAACTATATTTCAACAAAACTAAACCTACAAAAATAGGCAATGGATCAAATTCAGCAAACAGGCCATAGTTTGCCAATGCCTATTCTAGACAATAGAAAAAAAGAGGAAAATCTCTTCAATTAATTTAGTGAGACTACTATTACCTTAGTACCAAAATCACACATGGAAAAGAAAGAAAAAGAAAGGTCAATGCTACTTGTGAATACAGAAGTAAAAATCCTACCTAAAACATTACTAAACTGAATATAACAATACAGAAAGGTGATAATGCAACATGATGAAAAATAAGGACTGTCCCAGGAGTTAAAAAGTTATCTAATTTAGACCATCTATTAATTCATTTAGTACAGTTTTAATCAAAAACTCAACAGCTTCTTAAGCAACTTGTCATGTTGATACTCGAATTCACTCAGTAGACCAGGAATGGCCAAAGCTATTTCTAAAAATAAGGGTTCTTTTCATAGGTATAGACTTACTTTGAGACTATAATAAACAGTGCTATATTGGCTCACCAAGCCCATATATATATATATATATATATATGGGAGCTAGTATATGACAGAGAAGATACAACTAATCAAATGGTGAAAAAAATACACTTTAATAATTGGTGCCGAACATTTTGGTAATCCATATAGCAAAACACAAAAGCAGGTCTCCAACCCGTGAATAAAAAATTAATATCTTTAGTGAAAGAAGCAAATCTCTAAAATTTGGGGAAATATTTTTATAACTTCAGCATAAAAATTAATTTCTGATTTCAGGATAAAAATTAATTTCGGAAACATGACACAAAACCCCAAAACCATAAGAGAAATTATTATTTGATTACATTAAAATTAAAGCTATTACAAAAGGCACAGCAAAGCAAAAAGACTAATAACAGGCTGTAAGAAGACTTAAATAACGCATAAATCAAATAAACGTTTGTGAAAATAGACACACAATCCAAAAGAAAGATGTATAATTGATAAGAACTGAGAAATCACAAACATCCAAATGGCCAATGAATGTCTACAACAATGATTAACCTCATTAATGAGAAATTTTATTCACTGAAAATTCCATATAGTTATTGAAATGAATTAAATGGCAATATGAAATACAATTTATATGCATCAGAGTGGCAAAATATTAAAATGCTGAATAAATCTAGTGATTGATGTATAAGAAGGCAGGACATTTTTTATGAGGTATAACTTCATAATGTCATTCCCTGAGTGTTTTAGAGGCTTCCCAGGTGGCACTAGGGTTAAAGACCCAACTGCCAATGAAGGGTAGATATAAGAGATGTTGGTTCGATCCCTAGATTGGGAAGATCCCCTAGAGGAGGGCATGGCAACCCACTCCAGTATTCTTGCCTGGAGAATCCCCATGGACAGAGGACTCTGGAGGGCTGCAGTCCATGAGATCTCACAGAGTCAGACTCGACTGAAATAACTTAGCATATACAGAGGGTTTTACACACTTCAAAAAGTGTGATTGCTGAGAAAATGGAAATTCTCCAAAGAGTGGCCACTGGCAGACAAATTTGGCCTATCACACATTCTATATGGTTTGATACAAACTACTTACCAGGCTCATAAGAACAACTCTTTTATGCTATCAGTGAAGTGTAAATTGGTAAAAACTGCCTTGAAAAAGAACTGGATAATATTTAACAAAGCTGAATATGTATGTCTAGATAGATAGGTGATAGATTGATAAATAGATTATGATCCACAATGAGCAGAAATATACTCCTGTTGCCTATCCTAGAAAACTGTTTACAAATATTCACAAAGAAATGGACCGTTTATACTCATCACAGTACTGCTTATAATAGAAAAACTGGAAAAATCTAAATGTCAATAAACCAAAGAACAGATAAATTAATTCAGTTCAGTTCAGTCGCTCAGTCATGTCCGACTCTTTGCGACCCCATGAATCACAGCACACCAGGCCTCCCTGTCCATCACCAACTCCCGGAGTTCAGTCAAGCTCATGTCCATCGAGTCGGTGATGCCATCCAGCCATCTTATCCTCTGTTGTCCCCTTCTCCTCCTGTCTTCAAACTTTCCCAGCATCAGGGTCTTTTCAAGTGAGTCAGTTCTTTACATCAGGTGGCCAAAGTATTGGAGTTTCAGCTTTAGCATCAGTCCTTCCAATGAGCACCCAGGACTGATCTCCTTTAGGATGGACTGGTTGGACCTCCTTGCAGTCCAAGGGACTCTCAAGAGTCTTCTCCAACACCACAGTTCAAAAGCATCAATGCTTCAGCTCTCAGCTTTCTTCACAGTCCAACTCTCACATCCATACATGACCACTGGAGAAACCATAGCCTTGACTAGATGAACCTTTGTTGGCAAAGTAATGTCTCTGCTTTTGAATATGCTGTCTAGGTTGGTCATAGTTTTCCTCCCAGGGAGTAAGTGTCTTTTAATTTCATGGCTACAGTCACCATCTGCAGTGATTTTGGAGCCCCAAAAATAAAGTCAGACACTGTTCCCACTGTTTTCCCATCTATTTCCCATGAAGTGATGGAACCAGATGCCATGATCTTAGTCTTCTGAATGTTGAGCTTTAAGCCAACTTTTCCACTCTCCTCTTTCACTTTCATCAAGAAGCTTTTTAGTTCCTCTTCACTTTCTGCCATAAGGGTGGTGTCATCTGCATATCTGAGGTTATTGATATTTCTCCTGGCAATCTTGATTCCAGCTTGTGCTTCTTCCAGCCAAGCATTTCTCATGATGTATTCTTCATATAAGTTAAATAAGCAGGGTGACAAACTAATTCAAGGGTAGAATAAATTCTAATAGCTAAAAACGTTTAAAAGAGAACTCCATGAGTCAACAAGAACAGAGTTAAAAAGCATGATGTGAGATGCATAAAAAAGTAACAAAAAATCAGTATTCATAAATATGTAAGGTATAATAAAAGCACAAAAACATGCTTAGGAATAATAAAAATACACTTCTGGAGTAAGAGGAAGATGGAAAGTGAAGGGGTAGATTTTTTATCCATTCATAATGCTTTATTTTCTACAAAGTAAAAACTAAAAGAGAAAGAGAAACTTGAAGGAAAACAGCAAGAGTTTAATATTTGTTTAATTTTAGTGATGGGTATATGGTATAGACGGGCATCCTTTGGCTCAGTTGGTTAAGAATCTGCCTGCAATGCAGGGGACACGAGAGACATGGATATGATTTCTGGGTCAGGAAGATCCCTTGGAGAAGGAAATGGCAACGCACTGTAGTATTTTTGACTGAAAAATCCCATGGACAGAGGATCCTGGCAGGCTATAGTCCAAAGGGTAGCAGAGTTGCACATGACTAAGCAACTAAGCATATTGTATGTACCGTATTTCTTTTGACTTTCATATATTTGAAATTTTCCATAATTGAAATTAATGTTTAAAGGAGCCTGGAATCAATATATAAAGTTTTAATTTCAAATTTTATTATTGAAGTTCTTAATTATTTTATTTTTAATAAACGAATTTCCCAAATAAAATTGCCAAAAGAACAAAAATAAACACAAAGGAAAGGCCTTTAACAAAGTTGATTTATTCATCCTTCCTACATCTATGTTTACCTGGCAAGCAACAGAAATAATAAAAGATGAAGAAAGAAAGAGGAAGGCAAAGCCCGGTTTGCATGGTTCTCAGATGGAAAGACGGAGACACATAAACGGCAAGAGCACCTCACATCCGCAGGGGTACAGCAAAGCAGCACAGATGCTCGTCACGGAAGTGGGCGGTGAGCGCCCCTCTTCAGAAGCCTTGCTTTCATCCCCCCATGAGGCGCACTCTGACCACAGGGGACAGACCAGGCCCCGCCAGTCCCAGCCCTCAGAGTCTCTCCCAGGATGGAGCTCCTCACTGCTCCCTCATCCCTTCTGAACTTCTCTGCACACCATCTTGCCTCTCTTGACAGGTTTTACTTAACTTTATGGATATTTTATGCCATATTTGAGCTAAGTTTTTTTGTATATTTTAATTCTATTTTTGGTATATTTTGCATTTGTATAATTTTCAAGTGCAAGTTTATGTAGATGTATGGATGGATGGACAAGAGGAGCCCAGCAGGCAAAGAGGCATCCACAACCGAGCGACTAAGCACAGCACAGAATGGGTGGGTGGATGGATGGATGAAGAGATGATGGATGGGTTAATAGATTTATAGAGAAGAGAAGTAACGAATGCAACAGAAAGACATTAGATGCCTCAGCTGAGAGCTAAGTCCCCGGTTTCTGGTTTCTATGAAGTACAGCTAACCAATCTAGGGAAAGAAGGAGTTACAGCAGCTCGCTTCATCCTAGTTACTGAAATGCAAGAAGACAGGTGACCCAGAATAACTGTAATCATGCTGATGACCATCTTTCTGGTAGAGAGATGAATATTATCTGCTATGAGGAAGACTATATGGATCACAGCCTTGTCTAACTCAATGAAACTATGAGCCGTGCTATGCAGGGCCACCCAAAATGGATGGGTCATGGTGGACAGTTGTACAAAATGTGGTCCACTAGGAAAGGGAATGGGAAACCGCTTCAATATTCTTGTCTTGAGAACCCCATGAACAGTATGAAAAGACAAACATATATGATACTGAAAACTTAACAACAACAACAAAATGATGTCCTTTTCATCATAGGGGACTGGAATGCAAAAGTAAGAAGTAAGAGATACCTGGAGTAACAGGCAAGTTTGGCTTTGGAGTACAAAATGAAGCAGGGCAAAGCTAACCAAGTTTTGCCAAGAGAATGCACTGGTCATAGAATACAACCTCTTCCAACAACACAAGAGATAACTCTATACATGAACACCATCAGATGGTCAACACCAAAATCAGATTGATTATATTCTTTGCGGCCAAAGATGGAGAACCTCTATACAGTCAGCAAAAATAAAACCAGGGGCAGACTGTGACTCAGATCATGAACTTCTTATTGCCAAATTCAGACTTAAATTGAAGAAAGTAGGGAAAACCACTAGACCATTCAGTAATTACTTAAATCAAATCCCTTATGATTACACAATGGAAGTGACAAATAGATTCAAGAGATTAGAACTGACAAAGAGCCTGAAGAACTATGGAAGGAGGTTCGTAACATTGTACATGAGGCATTGATCAAAACCATCCTCAAGAAGAAATGCAAAAAGACAAAATGGTTCTCTGAGGAGGCCTTACACGTATCTGAGAAAAGAAGAGAAGCTAAAGGCAAAGGAGAAAAAGAATGATATATCCATCTGAATGCAGAGTTTCAAAGAATATCAAGGAAAGATAAGAAAGGCTTCTTAAATGATCAATGCAAAGAAATAGAGAAAAACAATACAATGGGAAGGACTAGAGATCTCTTAAAAAAATTAGAGATACCAAAGGAACATTTCATGCAAAGATGGGCACAATAAAGGACAGAAATGGTATGGATCTAACAGAAACAGGAGATATTAAGAAGAGGTGGCAAGAATACACAGAAGAACCATACAAAAAAGATCTTCATGACCCAGATAAACATGATGGTGTGATCACTCACCTAGAGTCAGACATCCTAGAATGTGAAGTCAAGTGGGCCTTAGGGAGCATCACTACAAACAAAGATAGTGGATGTGATGGAATTTCAGTTGAGCTATTTCAAATCCTAAAAGATGATGCAGTGAGAGTGCTTCACTCAATATTCCAGCAAAGTTGGAAAACTCAGCAGTGGTCACAAGATTGGAAAAGGTCAGCTTTCATTCCAATCCCAAAGAAGGGCAATGCCAAAGAATATTCAAACTACTGCACAATTGCTCTATCTCACACACTAGCAAAGTAATGCTGAAAATTCTCCAAGTCAGGCTTCTCCCTAGTACATGAATCGTGAACTTCCAGATGTTCAAGCTGGATTTAGAAAAGGAAAGGGAAGCAGAGATTAAATTGCCAACCTCAGTTGTATCATAGAAAAAGCAAGAGAATTCCAGAAAAGCATCTACTTCTGCTTCATTGACTATGCTAAAGCCTTTGACTGTGTAGATCACCAACAAACTGGAAAATTCTTCAAGAGATGGGAATACCAGACAAGCTTACCTTCCTCCTGGGAAACCCATATGCAGGTCAAGAAGCAACAGTTAGAACCAGACATGGAACAACAGAATGGCTCAAAATTGAGACAGGAGTATGTCAAGGCTGTATATTGTCACCCTGCTTATTTAACTTACATGCAGAGTACATCATGAGAAATGCTGGGCTAGATGAAACACAAGGTGGAATCAAGACTTCCAGGAAAAATATCAATAACCTCAGATATGCAGATGACACCATGCTTATGGCAGAAAGCAAAGAAGAACTAAAGAGCCTATTGATGAAAGTGAAAGGGGAGAGTGAAAAATATGGCTTAAAACTCAGCATTCAAATATTAACATCATGGCATCTGGTTCCATCACTTCATGGCAAATAGATGGGGAAACAATGGAAACACTGACAGATTTTATTTTCTTGGGCTCCAAAATCACTGCAGATGGTGATTGCAGCCATGAAATTAAAAGATGCTTGCTCCTTGGAAGGAAGGTTATGACCAACCTAGACAGCATATTAAAAAGCAGAGGCATTACTTTGCAAACAAAATTCCATGTAGTCAAAGCTATGGTTTTTCCAGTAGTCATGGACACTTGTGAGAGTTGGATCATGAAGAAGGCTGAGTCCTGAAGAACTGATGCTTTTGAACTGTGGTGTTGGAGAAGATTCTTGATAATTGCTTGGATTGCAAGGAGATCAAACCTGCCACTCCTAAAGGAAATCAATCCTGACTATTCACTGGAAGGACTGATGCCAAAGCTGAAGCTCCACTACTTTGGCCAGCTGATGCAAAGAGCTGACTCATCGGAAAAAACCCTGATTCTGGGAAAGATTGAAGGCAGGAGGAAAAGGGGATGACAGAGGATGAGATGGTTGGATGGCATTACCCACTCAATGGACATGAGTTTGAGCAAGCTCTGGGAGTTGGTGATGGACAAGGAATTCTGGTGTGCTGCAGTCCATGGGGTCACAAAGAGTCAGGCATGACTGAGTGACAGAACGGACCTGAACTGATGAGGAAGACATTCCTTATCTGTAAAATGCTCTTAGCTAGAAGTCTCTGGATTAGGATTGTCAAAGGAAGAATAATGTTTCCCCAAAGATACCCATTCTCTAATATTCTGAAGGCATAAAAATCAACTTTGTCAAGCAAGAATGCATTTCTTTCTTCAGGGCTATATTAACCCTCTAAGGTATAGTCTCTAAAGAATTTCAGCATCCTCACAGCCTACGTGTCATCATTCTGGTTCACTGTACTGACAATGTCATGCTATCTGAACTTGATGGGCAGACAGGTCATGTACCCAAGATGCTCTAGTAAGAGATGTATGCCAGAGGATTGTCAACAAGCCTGACAGCAGGGAACTGCCACTTCTGTAAAGTTTTCAGGGATCCAAAAGCCTAGGGTACTCCCTCTAAATTAAAAGATAAAACTTATTGTACCTTATACCTCCTACCACTAAGCACAATGCTCAGCACTTAGTAGGGCTCTTTGGATTTTGGAGGCAAGATATGTTGGACTTTGGAAAACTGATCCCACATATCAATCAAGTAAGCAACTAAAGGCTACCAGTTCCTTGTGGGGTCCAATTCAAAAGAAAGCTCTGCAGCAGATCCAAACTGAATACAAGGGCTTTATTTTCTTGGGCTGTTTGACCCAGCAGGTATGGCTATATCAGAGTTCTTTGTGAATGATGAAGTTGCTATATAGTCTCTAAAAAGTGAAGTGAAGTCGCTCAGTTGTGTCCGACTCTTTGCGACTCCATGGACTGTAGTCTATCAGGCTCCTCCGTGCATGGGATTTTCTAGGCAAGAGCGCTGGAGTGGATTGCCATTTCCTTCTCCAGGGGATCTTCCCGACCCACGAATTGAACCCGGGTCTCCCACATTGCAGGCAGACGCATTACTGTCTGAGCCACCAGGGAAGCCTAGAAGACTTACAGTACAGTTCCTGGGATTTTAGAGCAGGGGCTTGCCCTTACAGCAAAGGACTACTCACCACTCAACAAAAGCTCCTGAAGAGCCAACAGGCCCCAATAGAGATTGTGGTCCTGAGCACTGGACATCACTAAGTACACAACTTGAGCTGTTCATTAAATGTTTTGTGTTATCTGCTACATCAAGTCATAAGGTCAGTAGCATTCCAAAGTACCAGAGAAGTGATGCATTCGGAACTAAACGTGTTTGGAAGGTGCCGGGAGCCAGCGTGAGGAACTCTGCCCATGGCAAAGGTCATGAGGAAGGAGGCTCAGCATACGCAAAGGCGGGATCGAGCCTCAGGAGTCCCCCTGGAAATTCTCGAGCATCTACCCCCAAAACCAAAATCTTCCTACTTTACTGCTTTGTGCTCTCACTTACACCTCTGACTTTACGGGGGGCTGTCCCCCACCACCTCTCTCTCTGAAAAAGAGTTAAATTACAGCTCCAGTTAATAAAGTTCCTGGGCGTGACAAGAGTGTTTTAGTTCACAACCGTGAGAGGCATGAGATGTTCTAAACTGTCTGAATACAGGTTCCTTTGAGCAGTTAAAAGATTGATTAGAAATTGTATTGGTGAAGGGTTTTTCACTTGTTGGGCCAATGTTTGCTGCTAAATTTCCATATCCCTTACCTGCTGTGTCCCTGGCAGTGTATTGATTAATATAATTGGTGTAAGTAGTAGCTTTAATGTTTGTAACCTTGGACCCTTGAGTTAATTCTTTTTCTTGTTATAGCCCACCACACCTTTGTCCTATAGGAATGCAACTTTATCTAATGCTTTTGAAGGGTGGCGCCTGACTAATCACTTTTAGAGAAAAATAAGTTTTCTGAAGAAAGGGTCTTAAAATGTTAACAGGCCTCCGGGCCAGAAGATGATGCAAATCACCTAAACTTTTGCATATGATAAGTTTGCAGGAAGAAAGCCTGGCTTACTGCATGACTCTACCCCTTCCCCCATTATCCTCTATGCATAATTTAAGGTATAAAAACTACTTTGGAAAATAAAGTGTGGGCTTCAAGTTCACCAAAACTTGGTCTCCCCATGTCGTTCTTTCTCTCACCTTCTGGCTGAATTGGAGCATAGTAGTCGTCAAGCCTACTAATTATGCCTGGGCTTCTAAGATCTGACCGGGGAGGCTTTAGTGTCTCCTCTCCTTCGGGAGAATGGGAGGATGCCTGTGGCCTACGTAGGTGACGTAAATTCCTTGCTTTGGAATTTTATTAGCTTTCCATGTAAACCAAGTTATTCAGCCTCTTATCTCCACTGAATTTTCCTGCTGAGCTATCCTTATTATATTACTCTTTATATCCTTAATTAATGTTTAATTAAGCAATTGTTTCCTGATCCTTGCCGACGCCGTCCCCGCTTCGAATTCCCTGGATCCACCGGGTCTGGATCCTGGCAAGAAGGCAAGGATCAATTACATGATTGAGTGGCTCAGACTCTTAAGCAATCTATTTCAGCTGCAATAGCTTCACTCAGTCCACACTTAGGACCTCAAAGGGGCTTTCCTTTGAATTTGTTTTCCTTATATCCAAGAGCAACAACAACAGAAGGAACCTAAACAAATGATAGTATGCACCAGAAAGTTAAAGAGGTCAACGTTCTCCCAGATCCCCTTGTTTAGTCTAATGAAACAATCTCCTACTTGTCTCATGACTTCTACTTTCAAGCCCCAATAATCTATTCACACAACATCCAAAGTGATCATTTTCAAGTGTGTATCAGACCATGCTGCCTCACTCACAAGCCTCTAATGACTGGTCCCCTCTACGTTCTAAATAAAACCTCAAGTGCTTACCACTGGCCAATAAGACCTATATCATCTGGGCCATGATCAGCTTCCTGACCTTATCTTTCTCCTTCATTCCTCCTGAGTCACCCTTACCTTCTTGCTGTTTTTTTTTTTTGAATATGTTGTTCCCTTTTTCTGGAAATGTATTACCCCCACTCCAATGTTTCTATGGCTTGCTTCCTTGCTTGACTTACATCTCTACTGAAGTGCCACCTCTCAGTAAGATCTTCCCTGGCACACCATCCACATCCCACCCTACCTCTATATCGTTCGTTAGCTATCCTCACCACCACTTTTCACTAGTAAACTTATGTATCATTTGTTTATGTCTCTTCTGCAAGAGAAGGTAACAAAATGCTCCATTAGTTGCTGTCATAGAATAATGCCAGAACAGTACCTGCGATGTGGTGGTGGCTCAGTTAACATTCAATGAATGAATGGACAAATGGATAGCTTCTGGTTTTGCAGTAACATCAGTAGCAAGATTCCATCATCTTTTTCTTTGAGACGTCCTCCCATTTAAGTTTTTCATTCAGCACAAAGGGATTTAAAAAAAATCTCTCTGATTGTATATTTAAACACTTTGGTCTGAAATTCCTTTTCTAAAATTACAACATTAATGTGCTCTTTGTGAATAATATAATTAAAAAAATTAATGTTATCCCTCTCCAATCTCACTCTTACTTCACACCCCTAACTCAAGACATCAAAGTTTAAAAGTGATATGTCTTATTCCATCTTTTCCCTATGAAAATGCAGGGAGTTAGTAATTTTCTAAGCATTGGTAATCTTAGTTTTTAAAAAATAAGATCATACTATATATGTTGGTCTTCCCTTGTGGCTCAGTTGGTAAAGAATCCACCTGCAATGCGGGAGACCTGGGCTCGATCCCTGGGTTGGGAAGATCCCCTGGAGAAGGGAAAGGCCACCCACTCCAGAATTCTGGCCTGGAGAATTCCATGGACTGTATAGTCCGTGGTGTTGCAAAGAGTTGGACACGACTGAGCAAATTTCACTTTCACTATATATATTTACTACAATGTATTTTTCTCACTTAAGGGAACAAAATAATAAAAAGAAGACTTAGAACAATTACAAAGAAACATACAAATAATTATATTCCTGTAAACTCATTACAAGATGAGCTTCACAAAATCTCTCAGTGGCTTCCAGCTAGAGAATAAGCACCATACATGTAATGTATTATCTGCTAGAAATGCTTGCAAATTTAAGTCTCACTTGCCATCTGTGACAGTGGAAATATGAGACTCTTCTGAGTCTAAGTGGATGGCACCACAATCACAAGCCCTCAGGCCACACCACACTGTGGGGTTCACTCTTTGCCCGCTGTGAGTGACAGCAGGTCCCCATTGGTAGGCGATAACTAGACCCTCTGGCCAGGCTGCTACTTACACCACTTTTGACTGTGTGTTTAAACAGCTCTCCTCTGCCTCACATGGTCGCAGGTACCCAGGCCCCCTGATTATAAGCACAGATGGAAATCGGAGAAATGTATCCACTTGTGAATTTCATGCTCACTTTATTCAGATTCTGCAAAGGCCAACGTCTGGGTTCTCTTCCCAAAGACTTGTTTTAACTGGTCTATCGTGAGGACTAGCTGGTTCATATACATGTTAAGGGTTATAAGAAAAAATCCTTGATTTTGAAGAATGTTCATGATATTTTCATAAGTTACAAAGACATTCTGCATTTTCCCAGGCCTGGATTCAGAGCATCTCACATAAACCCTCCTTGAGCTTACATATATCATCACTTCCCCAAATTAGACCACCAGCCTGGAGCCCCAATAGGGGACTGGGTATGGTTGGGCTCCAAATGGCTACTCCAAAACATACCATAAGCATGTTTTGTTCTCCTGCTTTTTATTTATTGTTCTACTGCTTTTATATCCTAGTACTAAAGGAATGGAGAAAATGTATAAGAATAAAGCACACAGACCTCTGAGGATTTGTGAGTCTGAGCACACAAGTTTTAAGTTTCATGGATCATATTGCTAAGTAAGCACAAGTTGTCTCACTCTCTCTGCCTAGTCTAGCATTTGAAAAGGACCTTCTGGAAAATATATTCCATATTCTACCCACCCTAGACACTAGCCCACAGGTACCCCTTGAAGAGCACCCCATGGTTGGGAAAAAGTTCAAGTTATAGATAAATGAGTATAGATCAATGAGTCTGAAATTATACTGAAAAAGTCATACTGTATTGATTTTATTTCAAAGAATCCCTTCTGTGATTTTCATCAAGCCTGCCTTACTAATCCAGAGCCAGGCAAGCACAATGCCTACCAATCAGTGACCAATTAATTACATTAATTCAATTTATTAATTATATTGTGATAGGCATATATTTATATGCCTATATAAAGATAGGCATATTGTTATTCTTCAGCAATTTTAAAGTGTGATAGTGACCAACAATTATTGCCACTGAAGTATTGCCTATGGTTTTCCAATGTTAAAAAATAAAGGTATAGAGCTGTAATTGGAGAGTATGACCCCATTCTTATAAAATTTCACTTGTTTGTATGTGGCTGTGTGTACACGTATATAGAAAGACATCCAGAAGGATGTCCAAAAACTCATTCATTCAACAAATACTTTCTATGCCAGACACTGTTCTACGTGCTGACAATAATTACAGAGGACAAACCAAATCAGCATCTTCATGAAGTTAAATTTTATACTAACAAGAAAACAAAAAAACAAATAAAGGAAGCACACAGCAAATATTTCAAATAGTGGTGAACAGGTGCTTTGATGAGAAATAAAGCCAAGTATGCTGGGTTGCACTCTTGCCACCTTGACTGAGGCTAAGAATTACATTTCCCAGAATTCCTTTCCCTCTAGGGCCGCTGGTTAATAGCAGACCTAAAAGGGAACCTGAATGATGTTTAGGAGGCAGAAATGAAGCAGCAGCTAGTGCTGTCCAAGGGCCATGGCCGCCACAGTGACTGGCAGATATACATACACCCGTAGGCTGCAGCTTCTGGCTTGTCACCCCTCTACTGGACCTGCAGACAGACAGCAGCCATGACCCATGCCCCAGCACTGCACCACAATGCCCTGGGAGGCATTCTGCTACTACCCCTGAGCATTTTTACTCTCCACCCGCTTAGATGACCATTCTACACCACTCCCTCTTCCCTCAAACCCTGAACTCTCCTGCCTCTCTACCCCATCACTTCCTGTTTCACTGAGAAGTGAGAGAACTTCCACAAGTCCACATAACTATATCTAATAAAAGATCACCCAAATGTTCTGCCTTCCTTTCTATGACAAAGATTGGCTAGAAGTTCATCCATTCTTTTTCCTTCCTAAAAGCACGAAACTGCATTTCTCAGCCTTCCTTCTCACTGGGTTACAGCACGAATGGAAATGAAAGGAATAGGGGTGAAATTAATGAAGGCCATTTCTCCATTTGGCCCCTAAAGTCTTCCTTGAGATTCTTGGCTCACACTGTTTCTGACCCTTGCATGATTGGAAGTGCTGGAGTCCAGGACTGCAGAGCCACACGACGGGAGAAACTCCAATTCCAGAATCACCACTTGGAAGAGTGCGGCCTAGGACAGAGGTCTGTCCTCAGAGGACTGTGGTATGAACAAGAAATACACCGCTGATTATTTTACAGTATCTTATAGGCTGACTACTATACCTCTGTCTTTGCAGATGAACTGCCCAATTTCTTCCCCTCTACTAGGTCAATCCTAGCATATAAACATGCTCTGATATCTCCCATCTCTAACAATGACAAATTAGTGCTTTTATCTAGGTGATGAGACTTTTAAAATAAATTTTTACTTTTTGCTTTCTTTGCCCTGAATTGCTTAAATGAATCCATTTTACAAGAAACACTTTACAACTATTAGGATGGCTACTATCAGAATAAAAATTAAAATGGAAAATAAGTATCGGCAAGGATGCGGAGAAACTGCAACCCTGGCACACTGTTGGAAGGAATGTAAAATGGTGCAGCCACTATGGAAACAGTATAGCAGTTCCTCAAAAAACTAAACATAAAATTACCATATGATCCAACAATTTGACTTCTAGGTATATACCCAAAAGAATTGAAAGAAGGATCACGAGAAGATATTTGCAGACCCATGTTAATAGCCGCACTGTTCACAACAGTCAAAAGGGAAAAACAACCCAAGTGTTCAAATGTCCATTGACAGATGAATGGCTAAGCAAAATACAGTATATACACACTGCTGCTGCTAAGTCGATTCAGTCGTGTCCGACTCTGTGGGACCCCAGAGACGGCAGCCCACCAGGCTCCCCGTCCCTGGGACTCTCCAGGCAAGAACACTGGAGTGGGTTGCCATTTCCTTCTCCAATGTATGAAAGTGAAAAGTGAAAGTGAAGTTGCTCAGTCGTGTCCGACTCTTAGCGACCCCATGGACTGCAGCCTACCAGGCTCCCGCATCCGTGGGATTTTCCAGGCAAGAGCACTGGAGTGGGGTGCCATTGCCTTCTCCGACAGTATATACACACTGTTCATGTTAAATGCAAACTGACCAAATCTCAAAATTCCCTAGGCAGACAAAACCGTTTAAAGCAAATAGGTGAAACAATTTAGCCTACTCTTTAAAACAAGTGGAACTTAACTTGGTCATTGAAAATCATAATCAAAACTTAAGTTCCTCCCCTAAAATGGCATAAAGTAATGACTTGTAACCAATCCTGTATTATCAGGAACTCTAATCCTATAACCAATCGTTGTAAAGAATTAATAGTCTCTGCATTTTCACTATATAAGCTGTTTTATAACAATATACCTCTGTACTTCATTAACTATTGGTTTGCGAGCTCTCAGTTTGTGAACTGTTTTGTATGTGCAATAAATTCTCACTAAATACTAAAAAACAAACAAAAACTGGAAAAAAAAAATGCTATCACCTCTGGAGAAGTTCTTTGAAATACATGACATTACCAGTGATTTCCTTTTTCCCGCGCTGGGCATTCCCTGGGTCTCCTCCATTCATTCATCAGTGTTCCTGGAGCCTGACTCTCAGAACCTTCTTGCTGCAGTCTCTCCATTCTTTGAGCATACACAAAGAATGTCAGGAAATGGAAAGAGACACAGGGCAGCTCCTTCCTTTCTGAGAGCTAGTATTCCCTGACGCTGTTGCTGCTAAATCACTTCAGTCGTGTCCGACTCTGTGTGACCCCATAGACGGCAGCCTACCATGCTCTGCCGTCCCTGGGATTCTCCAGGCGAGAACACTGGAGTGGGTTGCCATTTCTTTCTCCAAGTCATGAAAGTGAAAAGTGAAACTGAAGTTGCTCAGTCGTGTCCGACTCTTAGAGACTCCATGGACTGCAGCCTACCAGGCTCCTCCGTCCATGGGATTTCCCAGGCAAGAGTACTGGAGTGGGGTGCCTTCGCCACAATGTAATCCAGGTGATATTCATCAACACGTGCTTCTCGAAACCAGGGGCACACTCTCTTCACCTGGTGCCTTTCTTTTCTACCCCTCCACCATCAAAACTATGTATATGATTTCATTCATATATATATGGGTGCATGCTAAGTCAATTCAGTCATGTTCAACTCTGGGCAACCCTATGGACTGTACCCCTCCAGGCTCCTCTGTTCATGGGATTCTCCAGGCAAGAATACTGGAGTGGGCTACTGTGCCCTTCCAGGCGATCTTCCCCACCCAGGGATCAAACCCGTGTCTCTTACGTCTCCTGTATTGAAAGGCAGATTCTTTACCATGAGCACTAATTTAACTATATGACTGAATATATGATACATGATTGATTCAACTAATTTACATCTTAGCAATTTCAAATAAATTCTATTTAACTCCATCCAAATTAATGAATCATTGCTTCCCTGGTGGCTCAAAGGTTAAAGTGTCTGCCTGCAATGAGGGAGACCTAGGTTCGAACCCTGGGTCGGGAAGATCCCCTGGAGAAGGAAATGGCAACCCGCTCCAGTATTCTTGCCTGGAGAATCCCATAGACGGAAGAGCCTGGTGGGCTGCAGTCCACGGGGTCGCAAAGAGTCGGACACGACTTGAGCGACTTCACTTTCACTTTCAAATCAATGAATTACCTTTTCTTGGATTTATAACCAAAAACTTTGACACATCTGCTGCTGCTAAGTCACTTCAGTCGTGTCCGACTCTGTGGGACCCCACAGACGGCAGCCCACCAGGCTCCCCCATCCCTGGGATTCTCCAGGCAAGAACACTCGAGTGGATTGCCATTTCCTTCTCCAATGCGTGAAAGTGAAAAGTCAAAGTGAAGTCTCTCAGTCGTGTCTGACTCTTAGCGACCTCATGGACTGCAGCCTACCAGGCTCCTCCCTCCATGGGATTTTCCAGGCAAGAGTACTGGAGTGGGGTGCCATTGCCTTCTCCATTGACACATCTAGCTCTTAAAAAGAGAGAGAGAGAGAGAGAGAGAGAAAAAAACTCTTTTCACTTCCCAGGCTTAATTTTAAAACTCTAAAGAGAAAGTGTTTTCTAAACAGAAACAAATTGGTTCCTTCACATAGTCATTTCAGTAATGGACATTAGCTGCTTTTGTATACACACTTCACAAAAGTACCTCTTTGGGGGAGAATTTTTAACTGTCTGCCAGTCCTGAAAGCAAGATTTTCTGCTTCATTTGGGCATGGATAGAGGCATCTGCGGTTTTCCTAAATGTTTCAGCACAGGCTGAGCAGTGCCCAAGGTACAGCAGATTGACTGGTTACTGCAGAAATTCTGAAGAATGTCAGCCTGTCATCCAACCCTCGCTTGTTATTCAGCCAGAAGTCTATTTGCTGTCAGTCTTCAGGGGTATAGAATAATTTTAGGACAAAACAAGTCAGACAATCCCCTGCCGCCCTGAAGGATCCTGCTGTCAGGAGTGACTCTGGGCCACACCAAATGTCACCCCTAAGGAAACAAACAAGAATCTGGAGAGCAGAGGTGGCAGCTGCCTCCATTTCAGTGGCATTCTTTCTCATAAGATTATTGGCTAAAACTTCATGTTAAAAAAAAAAAAAAGCCTGTAAGGTAATTGCTTTTAATTTTTTTAACCACCTGAATTTAATTCGCTTTAATTTCAACTCATAAAAGAGTTTAATGAGAACATGGAACCTTATCTAGCATATACTATGGCGGGGGAGGGGGCCAAGAAACTGTATCTTCACCACATGCTTCAGAGTTTCCATCCAGCAGAGTGATGATCCCAAATGCAGGGGTAGGCACATTCTCGTGTAAAACACAGAGGAATGTGCCTACAGGTCCCCAGGTTTCTTATTAGAGTTAATCAATTTCCATGCAGTCAGTCAACAGGTATGAATTGAACATCTGCTATGTATTGAACTTGAGAATTTGGAAGAAACAAAGCATTGAGTTGGACTTGAATCAGAAACAGCCAGGGGCATCTTTATTCCAATACCAGCAGCTGCAGGGGAAAAGAGCAAGCAGAACTGATTTCTTTCCTCCCAAAGTTTTATGGAATATAGTTTTATATTAGGAGAACAAAGGGAAAGGGGAAAAAGCTGGAGAGGTAGGTTGTTTACAGCTTACGTGTAATATGGCATCTGTATTATTATACTATCATACTATTTCTTATAAAAAACATATATTATTGTTAGGTAGGTAGAATAGGGAAAAGGAGCCCAAAATGGCGGTGGCTAGAAGATAAGGAAGGTCCGAGGACCAGAGTGAAGACTTCAGGCAGAACAAACAGAACAAACAGCACTCCTGGCTAAGCCCAATTTGCATAGGGCAGGCCCAGGGGGAGGAAAAAACATATAAAAGGAGGAGCCAAAGCGCGTTCTCTCCGACTCTCTCTCCCACGTGCATGCGCTCTATCTCTCTCTCTCTCTTTCTCTCTCTCTCTCTCTCACTCTCTCTCTCTCCCTCCCCATGCACTCCTCCACTCTCTTCTCATCAAGTCTTGGATTCTCCTGCTATCTTCTAAATAAAATAGAGCTGTAACACTGATTTGCCTAAGAGCTGTAGCACAGTTTGTCCAAGACCCAAGAGCTGTGATGTGCCCAGGGCTTTAATGGTCCATCACTCCAAATCTTTGTTGTGACGAAACAAAGAACCGAGGAACATACACTCGCGTGACATTATTAATCCAAGTTAACCTCATATGTTCTATAAACTTTTAGCTTTAAAACAAACCTTGGGATTAAGAGCTAGATTCTCTAGCTGAGACAGGATCTCAATTTGACCTTAAGAGTCTTTATGTCTTTGCACTGAATGTCAGGAAAACACCACAGAGAAGACAAATTTAATCTTATCTAAGTCTTTGTCAGTCTAATTAATCAATTAATATGATTCTGGGTTTAGCTTACTAAGTCAAAGACACTCTTCAACCTTCCGCATCCTTATCAGCGCACAGAAAGGTAATTGAAAGCCCACGATCTGAATACACAAAGTGATGGAGCCCAAGGCCATTGCTTTCTTTGCAAATCGCAATACCTCTATTGGCATCTAATCAAGGCTAAGTAAGAAGAGATTTATATACAATTTCATTTCCCAGTTTTCTTCTGAAACAAAAGACAATCCACTTTCTGATTCCACAGATTCTGATTCTGTGTCCCAGACAGATACTGGCTCAGGATTTGTTCCCTAACCTTAATAAGCTCTGGAAAAAAACAAACAAACTAATATATTTAAGACAATGAGAAGTCAGCTAAGGATTTAACTGTGGAGCCCTGAGTAAAATAGGACATCAGAATAAAGGGATTCTTCTGGCTAGAAGAGGTGGAAAAGACGGGTTTGAGCTGTGTCCTACCTCAGTTACTTCATCTGGTTTCCCCACTTTCATCGACCCATCCAGATGAGTTTGTTCATGGACTTACTTCCTCCTTAGTAATATCTTTCCTAAAGAGAGACATTACCCTCCTAAATGATGTAAGAGTCTGCAATGTGCACAAACCAATTTTTTTTTTATTCTTTAAAGCCTATCTCTTTAATGGAGGCTCCCTTCCTTCCACTGTTGCCTCTGAATCTCTATTATTTTGAACAAAATAATTTTAGATTGCCAGCATCCATCAGCAACCATGACTGGCTCCCACCCTTAAGGGAGTAAGACCTAGAGGGGGTGCTGACAGCCCACAGTCAAGGGCTTGAGCAGGGCCTGGTGACCCCAGGATACCTGGAGACAAGGGAGTTTCTGCATAGCTTGCATCAGACCTTGCCTAACGGGTGGAGCTCATCCACAGTGCGGTGGGAACAGCCTGTGAAGATCTGAGGTCTCAGGTCCCTGTGACTCCCCAGCAGCACGTGGGCACTGCAGCTTGTCGGTCTGGACGTCTTGGAGGGTGAGTGGGCTCACCCGTGTGACATCAGGGCCACATGCTCTCCATGCACTGCCTGCTAGAAATCAATATCCAGCAATAGCCCTCTGAACAGACACACACACTGCTAAGTTCTAGAAACACCCATAAAACCTTTAAGTACCTGCAACAAAGTCCAGCTGAAGCAGATTCTCCAAGAGCCCTGGCATCAGCTGTCCAGCCTCTCTCACTATGTTGTTTTATCATTTTCTCTTTGGTCCGTCCTTTCCTTGATTTCTGTATAGGATCCTCTATCTTAAGGTGTACTGCCATTTTTATTTGTTTCTGTTTTAAAATTAAAGTATATTTGGGAGAATGGCATTGAAACATGTATAATATCATATATGAAACGAATTGCCAGTCCAGGTTCGATGCATGATACAGGATGCTTGGGGCTGGTGCAATGAGATGACCCAGAGGGATGGTACAGGGAGGGAGGAGGGAGGCGGGTTCAGGATGGGGAACACGTGTATACCCGTGGTGGATTCATGTTGATGTATGGCAAAACCAATACAATATTGTAAAGTAATTAGCCTCCAATTAAAATAAATAAATTTATATTAAAAAATAAAAAATAAAAGTAAATCTCTTGTTGAGTGATTATAAAGAAAATATTAAATATATTTGGGTTTCTTTTTTTTTTAAGGAAATTTTGTAATAAAGTATACAGATTAAAACCTTAGCAACAACTATTTCCAGGCCAAGAAAGGGAAAATGTATAGGGGCTATGGAAGACTTGATTAATTCAGCCGCAAAATAGAAAATAAAAATGTACTAAAGAAAAAGAAGGATTGAGAAAAAAGTGGTTAAATTATCACTTACATACAATATGATTGGCTACATTCAAAATTTAACAGACTCTGAGTACAAGAATATCATGTATTCCATTATAGCTAATCTATTAGAATTAAGAACCAGGTTCAGCAAAGGTGCTGAATTAAAGACCAACCAAATTTATACGATAACATTCTTATATAACAGCCCACCGATAATAAAAGATAAAAAGAAAATAAATGATATTAACAAAATAATAAAAAAAAAATCTTAGGAACTTAAACATAAACATAAGCATCCATGCACAAACTTTTATTAGTGTTAGTCACTCAGTCGTATCCGACTCTTTGCGACCACATGGACTATAGCCCACCAGTTTCCTCCATCCACAGAATTCTCCAGGTAAGAATATTTGAATGGGTTGCCATTTCCTTCAACAGGGGATCTTCCCAACCTAGGGATAGAACCCAGGTCTCCCACATTGCAGACAGGCTCTTTACTGCCTGAGCCACAAACTTTTAAGAAATTTGCAAAAGTATCTCAAAGGATACAAAAGAAGATGAACGAAAGAAATGCACAGTTAGCACTCTTCCTCAGAGGCAAAGCCCCGCCCCACCCCCCAACTTTCCAGACCTATTCTCTACAGATACAGGTCTATGAGACTACATATCTAACTATTCCTTGAAAATTTGCTTCATTGTTTAACCAGGCATATAGAATTCTATAATGTAGCATCATTTATTTCATCAGTTCCTCTTAATGGACATTTAGATTATTTCTAGGTTTTTGCAACTGTAAGTAATTCTGCCATAAACATCTTTGTGCATTCAGCCATGTCCTTGTGGTATTTCTTTCTCAGGTCAAATTCCAAGAAGTCAAATTGCTGGCTCCAAGAAGGTGGATAAGATACGGGGGTTCACATTAGAGATGACTACTAGGAATGTTTCGCTGAGCTGTTTTCATCTAGTATTCTCACCTGACAAGATAATCAGAAATCTATCAGGGATTGTGTAGAAGGGAGAATGGGAAACCAAATTAGGAATATTTCAGGTAATAAAATGTAAAACCAAAATAAATTAAAAGGACAGAGATTTTTCATCAGTTTAGTTCAGTCATTCAGTCATGTCTGACTCTTTGTGACTCCATGGACTGCAACACTCCAGGCTTCCCTGTCCATCACCAACTCCCAGAGCTTACTCAAACTCATGTCCATCGAGTCAGTGATGCCATTCAACCATCTCAGCTTCTGTCTTCCCCTTCTCCTCCTGCCCTCAATCTTTCCCAGCATCAGGGTCTTTTCTAACGACTCAGTTCTTCGCATCAGGTGGCCAAAGTATTGGAGTTTCAGCTTCAGCATCAGTCCTTCCAATGAATATTCAGGACTGATTGCCTTTAGAATTGACTGGTTGGATATCCTCACAGTCCAAGGGACTCTGAAGAGTCTTCTCCAACACTGCAGTTCAAAAGCATCAATTCTTCTGCCCTCAGCTTTCTTTATAGTCCAACTCTCACATCTGTACATGACTACTAGAAAAACCATAGCTTTGACTAGATGGAACTTGTCAGCAAAGTAATGTCTCTGCTTTGTAATATGCTGTCTAGGTTGGTCACAGCTTTTCTTCCAAGGAGCAAGTGTCTTTAAATTTCATGGCTGAAGTCACCATCTGCAGTGATTTTGGAGCCCAAGAAAGTAAAATGTGTCACTGTTTCCATTGTTTCCCTATTTGCCATGAAGTGATGGGACTGGATGCCAGATTTTTTATAGGCTCCTGTAATAAGGAAATACAGGAAGATAGAAAAACAGATGCAAGCCTTGATCCTCTAAATTTTGCTAGAAACCAGGGATAATATTTGTTTATCCTCTATGAGATTTGCTGTAACTGGTGACTTCACTGTTACTTTAGCTAACCCTGTCTGCTTCTATGTAGTTACCTGCAGCAAAGTTTCTTTAAAGTGGACAAACAGGTAGGAGAGCTGGGTGCCGGGGACCAGCCCCGGCTGATCCAGGGTATTCGAAGGAGAGACGGCGTAGGCGAAGATCAGGAAACAACTGCTTAATTAAACATTAATTAAGGATATAAAGAGTAATAGAATGAGGATAGCTCAGTGAGGAAATTCAGTGGAGAAAAGAGGCTGAATAATTCAGCCAGAAGGTAAGAGAAAGAACGACATGGTGAGACCAAGTTTTGGTGAACAAGGCCCACACTTTATTTTCCAAAGTAGTTTTTATACCTTAAGTTATGCATAGAGGATAATCGGGGAAGGGGTAGAGTCATGCAGCAAGCCAGGCTTTCTTCCTGCAAACTTATCATATGCAAAAGCTTAGGTGATTTGCATCATCTTATGGCCCGGAGGCCTGTTAACATTTTAAGACCTTTTCTTCAGAAAACTTATTTTTCTCTAAAGGTGATTGGTCAGGAGCCACCCTCCAAAAGCATTAGATAAAGTTGCATTCCTACAGAGCAAAGGTGTGGTGGGCTATAACAAGAAAAAGAATTAACTCAAGGGTCCAAGGTTACAAATATTAAAGCTACTACTTACACCAATTATATTAACCAATACACTGCCAGGGACACAGCAGGTAAGGGATATGGAAACTTAGCAGCAAACATTGGCCCAACAAGTGAAAATCCCTTCACCAATACAATTTCTAATCAATCTTTTAACTACTCAAAAGAATCTGTGTTTAGACAGTTTAGAACATCTCCTGCCTCTCACAGTTGGGAGGCTCTGAACAATCACATGTGGCCGGAAAAACTTATTCAGGCAGGCTAGAGGATTTCCAAAGGAGTTTGTAGGTTAAACACTGTCACACCCAGGAATTATTAACTGGAACTGTAAGCTAACTCTTTTTTCAGAGAGGTAGTGGGGGACAGCCCCCTGTAAAGTCAGAGGTGTAGGTGAAAGCACAAAGCAGAAAGTAGGCAGACTCTGGTTTGGGGGCTAGATGCTCGAGAATTTCCAGGGGGACTCCTGAAGCTCGATCCTGCCTTTGTGTATGACGAGCCTCCTTCCTCATGACCTTTGTCATGGGCGGGGTTCCTCACACTGGCTCCTGGCAGTGATAGAATTCCAGTTGAGCTATTCCAGATCCTGAAAGATGATGCTGTGGAAAGTGCTGCACTCAATATGCAATATGCAATATGCACTCAATATGCAATATGCCGGCTCCGGGCAGCTGGGGAACATGCATCTCAAGTCAAAGAGGTCAATGTGATGACCTGAAAACCCAGGTGATAGAGGGGGCAAGGAGGATGTGAGGAGAGGGTGGAGGCTGAGCTTCAGGCCTGCAGCATGAACAGTGGGCCAGTGGGGACTGCACGGAGCTCCAGTCACTCAGCTCCTTCCACCAGCATTTACTGAGACCCTACCATGCACACAGTGCCATTCTAGGCATGGAGAGTAGAGCAGTGAACAAAGCAGACAAAAACTTCCCTTTTAGGCTGCTAATGTTGTGGATTGGAGTGCAGAGTGGTAAAAAAAGAGAATAATGGGCACATTTATTAACACATCTGTTAAGTAATCAATGTAGTTAGTAGAAAAATAGAGAAGATAGCAATTTTAGATTCAGTGTCCAGAAGTGCCCTCACTAAGCAAGTGCCATTTTAGTAAAGATCAGAAAGAAGCAAATAGGTGGGGCATATCATTATCTGGGGAAATAGCATCAAAGCAGAGAAAACAAAGAGTGCAAAGGCCCTGAGGTACAGTATGACTGTGACACTGAGAAACAGCAAAAATGAAGTGTTATTGGAGCAGTTATCAGTTCTCATTTTTCAGAAGTTTTTGCCTTTAGTCAGATGAAGGAAGTTCCAGGAAGATGCCTTTCTGTGTTTGTTGGTTTTCATTTGCCTCCAGCCCGAAATAACCTTCATGTCAAATAGCATATTTGAGGGTAGCACATTTCTGGTTCCTTATACAAGCAGAATGGAAAACAAAATCCTACCACTTTGTTGCTATACCTTTATCAATTCAGATCCTTGCCTTTCACATACATTCAGGTGCTAAGTCCTGCAGAATCTTGCTGATTCTGCTTTAAGCTTAACAAGCTCTTAAGGCTGGGTCTGTAATGATTTATATACTGACAGCTTAAAATATTCCCTAGCATTTCTGTTCTTTCAACCAGAAGATCTCCATAGACTCTTTCCCCATGCAAATTTAATTGGCTGTTAGACAAAGTAACAAGCAGAAATTGTAGAAAGGTCATTCAAAGCAAGGCCAGGTTCCTCCAAGATGCTCCTTTTGGGGAGAGGAGGTGGAGAGGGTACATCTGAATTATCACTGTATTTCTCTTCACTTATCAAAGTAGGACAAAGAGCTTTTGTTGGTAGCAAAATGCTACCAAAATCCTGGGTGATTTTCAGTGGTAAGACAGCCATTCTTAAGTGGAGAGAACAGTCTTTTCTCTCTTGTCATGAGAATGGAAAATTTCCAATTACCCTAGTGAGAAAAGGAAGCTGTTCTGACCAAGTTCTCACAAGTCATTGGTCGCTCTAACTTTTAATTCATTTATCCAAAGCATATTCACTGAAGGTCATATTACCAAAATGGTCCAAAGCTAAACTCAAGTCCCCAGTAGACATGTAAAGCTCATAATTCATGATGAAATGTCTACTGTCATTCTTAAATTGCTTAGGGACAATATTCCAGGCTTTTTATTGGAACCCAATTAAAGAGAGGCATTGATCAGCACAGGGAATACTGTAGAGGATTTTTCTTCCCCCTCTCCCACCTTTCAGGTCTCCCAGCCTATAAGCTAATTGGGAAAGTAATATATAGAACTATAAAAGTTTATAAAGCATATGCATATTAAATAATGACATAAGACAACAATATAATATATATCACAAGATTATATATATGGGCAAATAATATGGTATTGTACATTCACAGGAGGGAGAGGTCTTTGTGGGTTGGAATATGGTGGTAGCGGGAGGGAAGATCATGGTGGAGATTTGGGAAATTCAGATGGTTGCAAAACATCCAGAAAGGGCAGACAAAGCATCAGGAAAGGTTGTTCTTAAAAGGGCAGATAATGATGGTCCCCAGGAGCCTGAGAAAATACGTGGGGGAACTTGGGTTATCCCCCAAGATGGGTGTGCCCTCCTGCCTTTCAACGGGTAGAGGTTGGGGACGCTAACCTCACTGTGATACCCAGGAAGTGCCACGCCAGGGAGAACTGTTCCCCCAAGCACTCCACCAGTCCCTCTCAGTTCAGAAACATTACAGAATCATAAGAAAATGTTTCAGGAGTAAAGGTTTATATTTTAAACAATAACAAGCAAGCCATTAAATGTTTTGGAACAGACAGATAACTCTTTCCCACTCACCTCCCGAATAGGTATAAATTATTTCCAAAAAGTTTGTGGAAAACTGTAAGATTTTCCTCTGTGGTAGGCCAATGCTGAATTACCAATTAAAGGATTCTAAGGGTTCAGGCCAACAAATGTCTCCTTAAATCAGTGGTCACCTCAAAAAAACCTGTACCTTTGTTTGTCATATTTAATGTACTATATGTGTGTGCATGCCCAGTCAGTCATATCTGATTCTTTGCGACCCTTTGGACTGTAGCCCACCAGGCCTCTCTGTCCATGGGATTTTACAGACAAGAATACTGGGGTGGGTTGTCATGCCCTCCTCCAGGGGACCTTTCTGACTCAGGGATCAAACCTTCAACTCATGGCTCCTGCACAGGCAGGTGGGTTCTTTACTACTGAGCCACCGGGGAAGCCCATTAAAGTATTATGATTTCTGTTAAAAACAAAGAAAACTTAAAATTTAAGGATAAGGTAAAAAGTTAATAGTCATTTCTAATTTTCTCTTGACATCTTATAGAATTAGATAAGCTGACTTTTTCAGGCAAGAAAATGGTGAAGCCCTGGCCGTGCCTTCAGAAAAGACACTGTCTCCTCCTGCCCAGACCAGTGGCCACTGCCAGTGAGCATTTATGGAGAAAACAATGATCTCTGGCAGATATGTGAATTTGATCATGCCCTATCCACAGTTACTTGTTATGAATTGTTGCTTTACACATAGTTTTGAACTTTCCACTATGAAGGTATATTTGCTAATCCAGAAGAATATTTATTTGAAAGTTTGTTGGTCTGATTTATATTAATAATAAGCATTTAGACATATGGTACATAGGCCTCCATTTGCACTCTTGCCTGGACCCTGAAAATATAAAATGAGAATATCCAGGTGTTCTCCTGTGTAAGAAGTCAAGTGCCAATGTGTGAGCATCCATGATGGGCCAGAAACTGACTCTAAATTGTCATTTTACTTAAACCTCCCAGCGATTTTATGAGGTTCAACAGATAAATGAACAAACTGAGGATCAGAAAAGTTAACATCTTTGGCCAAGATCACATAGCTAATAAGCAAAGGCCTGGAACTCCAACAAAATCTTTCCAACCTCAAAGCATTTTCTTTCTACTAGTTATGCCTCAATTTAATCCAGTGTTGATGCAGGTAAAATGGCAGCTTAGCTGCTCTTCGCTTTCGTTTTCATTTAGAATGGGGAAAACGAACCAACAACTGCCTCCTTGTCCAAGCAGTGTCTCCTGGAGAGACCCAGACTCTACGAGCATGTCTTTTCCAAGTTCCTTGTAATAGTAATGAGATGCTTTCCCAAGGATCCCAAGGTGCTCCTTGGAAGCTCCTTTGGCTTCTAGGAGTACCAACAGATAGTCTCAGTGCTGCAAATCAGGAGGACAAAACTGTTCCTCACTCGAGGATAAAGTGGAGGAAAAGCAAACTGCTAGATAGAGAGTTGTATTCTGAAGTCATGTGTGCGTGTGTGTGTGTGTGTGTGAGAGAGAGAGAGAGGCACTCCTTTTACTGTTCAAAGACCACCAGCAACAGCCAAGCTTGCAAACAAATTCCTTCTGCTGACAAATATCAGAACCTTTTTAAGAGTTTTATTCTTCATATTTTAAAAGTAGCTTCTTTTTACTTTTAGCTCCACTGAAAAATGTAACTGTCAAAGAAGTGGATCCGTTTCCCTAATACTTTAATTATCTTTCAAAATCACATATCTGGTCATGTTATTCCCCTACTTTAAAATGCTTCAGGGGGCGAGGGTGGGATGATATGGGAGACTGGCATTGAAACATGTATAATATCATATGTGAAATGAACCGCCAGTCCAGGTTTGATGCATGATACAGGATGCTTGGGGCTGGTGCACTGGGATGACCCAGAGGGATGGTATGGGGAGGGAGGCGGGAGGGGGGGTCAGAATGGGAAACACGTGTACACCTGTGGCAGATTCATGTTGATGTATGGCAAAACCAATACAATATTATAAAGTAATTAGCCTCCAATTACAATAAATAAATTTATATTAAAAAATAATAATAATAAAAATAAAATGCTTCAGTAGTTCCAACCACCTAGTAGATCAAATCTAAGTTCTCAAGATGACATTCAAGGTCTTTTAATATCTGAATCAGGCCAATTACTTCATCTTCAGTGCTTGCCATTTCCTGCATGATCTATCCTTTAAAATAGGCCAAAAGAGGTGCCATGCCCCAAACAGGCCTCACCTTGTCACATCAAGGGCTTACACTGAGGTCCCTGTCTTGTTCATTATGCCTCAAAATTGTATTTATTCTTGAAGATGCATTTCAGAATAATCTATACACTAAAGCCTTTTCCAACTTAGACAAGTGACTACCAAGTTTTGAAATACAAACATAAATAAGGGAGTCTTAATATTGGATTGCTCAGTTTTACTTTGTCAAGTAAAAATACACACACACACACCTATCATAATATATAGGGCAAGTTAGAAACAAAAAGGAAGCATATAATCTCAGAATAAATGACCTTTTCAAGTTAATAAATTTTGTTTTTATAAAAATCTCACTCATTAGGTTTTTCTTAATTTTCTCATTTGCCACAGGCAAACAAACCAACAAATAAGCCATGGACTTACATTTGGGAACTGTCCGAGACTGCGGATAGAATTATTTCATTAATTGTCTTCTAATGTCTGATGTCCAATGTCCAATGACTGATCAAAAAGTTCCTTCAGTTTTTTCTATAACACCTTATGAAAAACCCCAGCAAATATTTTGGCCAACCCAATACTTCATACAGATTTGCTATACTGAGTTGAAATTTTACTGAATCTCTTTTACTCTCTTCTCATTGAGTTTTGAATTTTTGAGTACAGGGATTATCATTATTATTCTCCATATTCTAAGCATCTGGTACATCATAGGTGCTCTATGAATATCTGCTAAATTAATATTCATACAAGTGACTCTGCATGTAGAAGGTATGCCAAGGCAGACCAGTCCCCAAAATCTTCCTTGTCATTCTGGTTAAAGAATCAACTGCCACTGCATGAGACACAAGAGGTGCAGTTTGAATCCCTGGGTCAGAAAGATTTCCTGGAGTAGGAAATGGCAACCCCACTCAAGTATTCTGGAAAATCCCATGGACAGAGGAGCCTGGTGGGCTACAGTCCATGGGACCACAAAGAGTTGGACACAACTGAGCACAAGCATAGTTCCGTTTCCAGATGTTTCTTATTATTGATATTTCCTGCACCATGTAATGTCATCTGTGAGACACTCTCACACAAGGTGCTAAACAAAATGTCAAGCAATGTTCCCGTAGGTTATAATCATCCTCTCCTTTATCACCATCCTTTAAAGGCATGGGCTTCCCTGGTGGCTCAGATGGTAAAGAATCCTCCTGCAAGGCAGCAGACCTGGGATCAATTCCTGGGTTGGGAAGATCCCCTGGAGGTGGGCATGGCAATCCACTCCAGTATTCTTACCTGGAGAATCCCTGTGGACAGAAGAGCCTGGTGGGCTACAGCCCATGGGGTCTCAAAGGGCTGGACACCACTGAGTGACAAGGCACAATTTAAAGGTGTCCTCTTCTGTGTAACCTTCCAGGGATTTTTACAAAATGAGCATTTCACCTGCTTTTTGTGGTCATTAGTTAGGATGGCTTAGGTTATAAATAATAGGAGTGCAACCCAAACTCAATTAAACAAAAAAGTAATTCATTGATTTATGTAACTGAAAAGTTTCTCGGCTAAAGCTTGACTCAATAGTTCACTGATGCCATTTTGAACCTAGTTTCTCCTTATTTTGTCCTTCTGCCTTCAGTGTGGTTTTATTCATGCAGCACTGGTTCCTTTCATGGTCTTGAGAAAAAGAGCTATCAGCATCTCCACACACTATATACTTTTTATTCCTCATATTTCAAAAAAGAATATAATTTTCCCTTCATTCCCACAAATTCAATCTAATAATAGTTTAGGTTACCTGACCACATCTGAACCGAGGCTAGTGGAATAAAATGGAAAGACTAATTACAATCTTAAGTTCTAACACTGAAGCTAGAACACAGAGATAGAGTCCACTTTCCAGGAAACATGTAAATTCCCACATGGAACCATAGGGTTGCTGCAAAGAAATAGAGCGGTAGCAGTTGTTGGCACAAATGTCCATTACGTTCTGTACAAGTGATCCTTTTCCGAAGATATAAGTATTCTCAAAATATTAGGACTTTCACAAATATGATTATTTTAAAATCTTTCTCTCTCTTAAAGAAAATGATACCTTCCCCAAACTCTTATCCCACCCCCACAAAAAGCAGTCACATTATTCTTTCTTTAACAAAGTAGAATTTAAAGACCTCTTCTAGAAAAAAGATGGATGATGATAAAGGAGCTGTTTCAAGAGCTGACCCAGAAAGTAATGATTAATTATATTCTTTCAGGCTGAACTGTCCAATGTATTAATACTAGAGGGCATCATCTTTCTTCTAGTTTCTAAAGAGGCCAAAAGATTCTTTGCCTGTGGCAGTGAGATATGAATGGAAGGTTAGTCACTTGATCTTTCCACAGAAGCAATAATTCACTGCCTCCAAGAAGAGCTTTCCAAGGAAGCACATTTGAGGGACTATATAAAACCAGTCTTCTCATCTAAAATGGACAGATTCTTAGAAGCTGTTTTAATGATCATCTGCTTTTACCTGAAGAATTCAGATTAGCTAGCCATTTAGACTAAATTCCCCTATGGACTAAATCAGATGGAGTATTATGATCTAAGAAATGACTAAAGGTTTCTTATCTTAAAGGGATAATAAGACTAAAATTTTGTCATAGAATTTTTAGTTAACTCAGATTTCAACTCGTTAGATTTTTAATTACCCTTGAAGTAAACTGCTATAGTAATGACCCCAGGGAATTACGTCTTTCCATATCCACACACACTGGGTATTACACACACACACACACACACACACACACACACTGTGCTTACCTGGTGGCTCAGTTAGTAAAGAATCCACCTGTGTTACAGGAGTCTGCCTGAAATGCAGGAGTCCTGGGTTGGATCACTGTGTCAGCCAGATGTCCTGGAGAAGGAAATGGCAACCCGCTCCAATTTCTTGCCTGAGAAATCCCATGAGCAGAGGAGCCTGGAAGGCTAAATACAGCCCCTGGGGTCACTAGAGTCAGACTTAGCAACTTAATGACTTAACAACTAAAGCACCACCACCACCACCACACCCACCCACACACACACACACACAGATTCTGAGCTTGGCCATATGACTTGCTTTGGGCGATGGAACATTATCAAACATCACAACAAAGGCTTGTAAAGCACTAGCCTAATGGGAACTATTCCACCTTTATGTGGAAAAGCTCTGGGAGGATATGAGAGCTTATGGAGTCAAGTCCCTGCTGTTTCAGCCACCCCAGCTATTTAAGACATCCTTGGACACAACTGACGGAGAATGCAATGGCACCCCCCTCCAGTACTGTTGCCTCGAAAATCCCATGGACGGAGGACCAGGGTAGGCTGCAGTCCATGGGGTCGCTACAAGTTGGACACGACTTCACTTTCACTTTTCACTTTCATGCATTGGAGGAGGAAATGGCAACCCACTCCAGAATTCTTGCTTGGAGAATCCCAGGGACGGGGAGCGTGGTGGGCTGCCATCTATGGGGTTGCACAGAGTCGGACACGACTGAAGCTGACTTAGCAGCAGCAGCAGCCAAAGCCCAAATGCACATATGAGTCCCACCAGCACCGTGTGGAGCAGAAATGAAATTTACCAAATTGAGCTCAACCCATACTGCCATGATAAAGAATTATGAGCAAATAAATGGATGTTGTTTTGAGGCACTAATTCTTGGGCTACATTGGTAGATAATAAACTATAATTGGCATAACTCTTAAGACTTTAGAACAACTACACACCTTAGCCTACACAGTAGATGACCAATAAATGTTTAGTGAATTATTTAATAAATTAAATTAAATAAATCTAATTGTGCTGGTCATCCATTTGAATTGTATATTTGTAAAAAGCTTTTCTAACAGAATATCAGAGAAGATAAAAGGTTTCACAGAAAAATTAATTTGGCCTTTATTTATTCAAAAGAAGACATATAGGATGCCATCTTCTAGTTAGTCAAGTAAAGTCACAAAGTAAACTTTAACAGTAAAGGAAGTAATTGACCTGTAATACTTAGTTTGGTTTCTGACCCTTGATATGTGTTATGTAACCAATAACAATGAGGATGGCTTTGAATACTGATGATGACTGTAAACTTCTCAAGGATGGGGCTATTTTAGTCCATATTTTATTCATGGTACATTATTTACAATATCATGAATATATTTTGAAGGTGAGGTTCATTATGACGAGGATGATAATATTAGATAATGAGTAGAGCAGGGAGGATTTTCAAATCCTAAAAGATGATGCTGTGAAAGTGCTGCACTCATTATGCCAGAAAATTTGGAAAATTCAGAAGTGGCCACAGGACTGGAAAAGGTCAGTTTTCATTCCAATCCCAAAGAAAGACAATGACAAAGAATGCTCAAACTACCACACAATTGCACTCATCTCACATGCAGCAAAGTAATGCTCAAAATTCTCCAAGCCAGGCTTCAACAGTGTGTGAACCATGAACTCCCAGATGTTCAAGCTGGATTTAGAAAGACAGAGGAACCAGAGATCAAATTGCCAACATCTGTTGGATCATTGAAAAAAGCATGAGAGTTCCACAAAAACATCTATTTCTGCTTTATTGACTATGCCAGAGACTTTGACTGTGGATCACAACAAACTATGGAGAATTCTTTAAGAGATGGGAATACCAGACCCCCTGACCTGCCTCCTGAGAAATCTGTATGCAGGTCAAGAAGCAACAGTTAGAACTGGATATGGAACAACAGACTGACTCCAAATAGGGAAAGAAGTATGTCAAGGCTGTATATTGTCACCCTGCTTATTCAACTTATATGCAGAGTACATCATGAGAAATGCTGGGCTGTATGAAGCACAAGCTGGAATCAAGATTTCCAGGAGAAATATCAATAACCTCAGATATGCAGATGACACCACCCTTATGGCAGAAAGTGAAGAGGAACTAAAAAGCCTCTTGATGAAACTGAAAGAGGAGAGTGAAGAGGTTGGCTTAAAGCTCAACATTCAGAAAATTAAGATCATGGCATCTGGTCCCATCACTTCATTGGGAAATAGATGGGGAAACAGTGGAAACAGTGTCAGACTTTATTTTGGGGGGCTCCAAAATCACTGCAGATGGTGATTGCAGCCATGAAATTAAAAGACGCTTACTCCTTGGAAGGAAAGTTATGACCAACCTAGATCGCATATTGAAAAGCAGAGATATTACTTTGCCAACAAAGGTCTGTCTAGTCAAGGCTATGATTTTTCCAGTGGTCATGTATGGATGTGAGAGTTGGACTGTGAAGAAGGCTGAGCGCCGAAGAATTGATGCTTTTGAACTGTGGTGTTGGAGAAGACTCTTGAGAGTCCCTTGGACTGCAAGGAGACCCAACCAGTCCATCCTAAAGGAGATCAGTCCTGGGTGTTCATTGCAAGGACTGATGCTGAAGCTGAAACTCCACTACTTTGGCCATCTCATGCGAAGAGTTGACTCATTGGAAAAGACCCTGATGCTGGGAGGGACTGAGGGCAGGAGGAGAAGGGGATGACAGAGAATGAGATGGTTGGATGGCATCACCAATTTGATGGACATGAGTTTGAGTGAACTCCGGGAGTTGGTGATGGACAGGGAGGCCTGGCGTGCTGTGATTCATGGGGTCACAAAGAGTCGGACATGACTGAGTGACTGAACTAAACTGAATCTTTCCAATTATCTTATCTGTTAGACCCCCTAGGAATTTTACTTTAATGATAGTAGTTCAACGAATTCTCTCTTCTATGCCTAATAATCTATTGTACTCATCTCTCATGCTTATAATTTCAAGGATTATGTTCTTTATTCACAGATGTCTGCTTTGCTCTTTTGTATTCTATCTAATATTTTTATACAATTTTATTTTTTCATTGTGCTATGTATTTATTCTTTATCTTTCCAATTACTTTAAATTTTCTTATTTTATAGTTTCTTTCTGATATATAATGCTTAGATCTTAGAATACTAAGTATTCTGTTGGTTGTATCTGCTCAATCTTGATATATAATATGTAGTTTTTAAACATGAGTTCATCTTCAAGGTTAAATATTTGTTCCTTGGGATTCCTATGTTTTCTAGTTTGTAAAATTATTAGAATGAAATGATTTCAGCCTTTTCGATGCCTAGAGAATAAGGAGATTCAACAGTTCGGCACCATTTTTAAGGACCTGATAGGATGCCACGTCCTTTTTGGCTACCTCTGGACAGAACCCCAGGTTCCAGTCCAACTGCACCCCTCCGTAGTTATCTAACTAAGACAAACTTGCTCCTCCCCTCTCCCAGATAACGTGTCTTACAGTAGCTGTAATTCCTAATGTATCCTAAGCACACAGTCAGAATCAGTCTCTACATAGTCATCTTTCTTTCTGTTCTCTCTTCTTCTCCATCTTAAGCTTTTGCCCTTCACTCCCCTCCTTTTGGTAACATGTTAATCCAATTTGGTCTCTGGCTCTACCTCCTCAAATTCCTCCTCCTCCATGTGCACTGGAATGACTTACTACAATCCTGTTTTGAGTTACAAAGTAAGGGTGTGCTCAAATGACTCTGATCTCAAATGGGAGCACACACAGTATATACACAGCATTTGGGAGGATTTTTCACATTATAAAATTTATTCATGAATCTGAGACTAAGTTTTATGAAGAATAAAAATAACAAAATTGGCCTTCAGAATATTGGCCTTAAATCTACCTAACAGAAGAATTGCCAAAAACCAACAATAATGGTTCTACAAACATTTAAACTTGGGGTAGAAGAATGGTGGGCTCAGTCACTCAGTCATGTGACCCCGTGGAATATAGGCCCCCAGGTTGCTCTTGCCCAGGGAATTTTCCAGGCAGGAATTCTGGAGTGAGTTGTCATTTTCATCCTTTAGGGGATCTTCCCAACTCAGGGATCCAATCTGCTTCTCTTTCATCTCCTGCATTGACAGGCAGGTTCTTTACCACTGGCACCACCTTGGAAGCCCCAGAAGAAAGGTGTAGTTCCAGAAAAACTAAAAATGGTTCATTTTTCTGACAAGATTCTTGATAAAACAGTATCAATAAAAAAAATTGCAGGGTCAAAAAAAAGGGGCCTAATTCTCTAAAATTAATGGTAACTGTATTTCCCATTAAGTAAACTCACTAGAAATAGCTCTATGTGAACAGCGAAAAAAAAAGTTTTTTTTTTTAAACTGAGTTTCTGAATTTAGAAATGAGAAAATTGATGTGCACACAGTTCTAGAGGATATCTTTGAAATTTCTCTTTATTATACAAGTCTTGGAAAATGAAATCAGCTAGTAAAGGGATGGTAGGGACAAAGCAGAGATCTCCATGCCATTACCCACAACATCCATGAGGGAGAGAAACTGGGAGCAGAAACCTACTCCCACAGCCACACATACTGGGAAACATGGAGGGAGTGCAGGGGTAGAGATGGTTAGCATTGTATCCACTCATTTAGCAATAATCCATGAGAACCGTCTTCATGGACGGCACTGCTGTGCTGAGCAGGGAAGGAGATGAAAGCTGTTTCAGATGAATCCTCTGTCCTCTAAAATTTTCTAATCTGGTATAAAACAAAAATAGGATAAAATGTCACATCAAAGTCCCACATGAGTAATACAGTAAAAAGTTAAACACATCCAGGAGATAGAAAAAAAATTTTTTTTTCAGTTTTTAAAAACCTACTTCTGGTTAAATAAATAAGTAAAAGTTTATTACCAGTTAGGCAGGAGATGGGTGGGCCCTAGAGTGAGCCCCTGGAGCATGTTCCCTGTGGACAGAAACCCCGTAACAGCAGGATCGAGAAAGGAGCTGGACCCTGCCCAAATAAAAGGTAAAAAGACCACGTATTTCTCTTTCTCAAAGTCAAGAAGACCCTCCTGACTACACATAAACAGAAAGACCTGCTGGAAGTCAAAAAGAGAGGGGGCATCACCCCCGGAGTAAGTGATGCCAACCTACCCTCAGGCCTTTTCACTAGAATCCACCTTGGCTACGAGATGCGCACACACACATGGGAGGATCCTGAGATAAACCAAATATAGCTTCAGAACCAGAAACCCAGGAAATGTCCCACAGAAGTGATTCAAACTGCTAGGTGGGCACGGCTCTCTCTGATCCCTCCCACGGGTCTATCCACATGTGCCCTTTTCCCTCCTAATAAGCACTTTCCTTGTTTCACACTAACTTTCCATCTCAATGTGGAGATTTATCACTTAGCTGGCAGAAAGAGCCTTGTCACTGCCCACTGGTCCTTGTCACTGGTCCACACCTCGCCGTAGTCTAGCAACTAGGGTTCAGCGGTCTCACTGACACGGCCCGACCTCAGTCTCTGACCAGAGACCAAAATCACGCTTCAAGCTGTTGCAGGCTGAGACTACCCGAGAGCACTAGCACTTCCTGACTCCAGGCCAGGAATTCCCTGAAGACGCTCAAGTTTTCTCAAATGTTTAGTCAGAGAAAAAGCAGCCCCAAGCCTGTCATCCCCATTTACGTCTTCAGCGTAAAACAGAAGAAGGGCACTCTCAGTGTCGGGAACACAAGACCGTCTGAGAGGCCACACCTCCTCATGGGCAGCTTCAGCATACGATGCTCTGTTGAGGAAGCAGCTCCCTAATCTGCTTCAGCAGCTGGTCACAGCTGGCCACCCCTAAAATGCCATTCTCAGTTTCTTGGATCTAATAGAAAAGAAACAAAATGCTATCCAGAGCTACAAAGCCCCATTCAACATCATCGAACAGCCAGGAATCACCCCCTTGATGGGACCTGACGCCCTGGCCAGGGAGATTCAGCCTCGGCTCTTCAGCACACAGCTGGGGCCTCCTGGACAGGAATTTCACTTCTCAGGGTTCCTGCCTGCACAGTGAACAGCAGCACAGCAGAGATTATCTCTAAAGCCCATCTCGTCCTGGATTTTATGAGACTAAGAGATTTCTAAACTGCCAAGTGCCACACTGCTCATTTAATGAGAACATTCACATAAGCTAATCTCAGCAAAACTGTAGAGCTGCTAGTGCTGTCTTAAATAGGAATTTACTACAGACTCACTCTTCTTCGCTTTTCCTGGATGTTCATAGAGAGCCCTGCCCTCTACAACTTGGGTAAATGGGTATTATTTTCCCCTCTTAATCATCACACAGCAAGTCTCCAAATCCAAGTGCAAAAACAGTGGCTCCTCAGAGGCGACAACATGCAATTAGAGGTCTGCAGTTTTGCATATTCCAAGCAAGCAATTTAAAATGTCAAATAGTGAGCCATTTCTCTGTGCTCCATAAAGACTCCCCCTGATTCCCCCAGACAACCCATTTGCAGAATTGCTAGTAAATCAACATAATTTGTTTTCCCTGAGACTGTGTTCTGCTAGGGAAACCTCCTTCAAAACTGCTGAAGCTGCTGCAATTATATAAAATTATTACATCTCACAATAAGGAACTTCCCTATAATTGGTCATGCAAATGAGGGACAATAATATATATATAATTTAGACAGTCTGACTGTTGTTCCTAAGTTAGTTTAATTTCGTCAGTGTTCCCTGTGTTTCATAAAACCCCAGAATTCTACAATTCAGCAGATATGAGCTATCCCAGAGACAGACATTTTGCATGCACAAATTCAAATATTTAGTATGTAATTCATGTTAAATATTTGCAGTATTTAAATGCAAATATACCATCACTGTGATGTCTGTCACAGCAGAATGGAGAATAATTAGACTTCATTTTAATGCAGTTGACAGGCAGTTTTTCCAAAAGTCTCATAGAAAGCCTGCAGGCAAGTCAACAGTGGCCAAGTCCACACACCTGGCACCACCAAAGAAAATGGATCAGCGTCCAAGGTGGGGAACTTTGTGATGCTCTTTCCCCAGAAGACAGAGCAGCCCTAAGGCTCACCCTTGAATGGTATACAGGTATGGAGAGAGACTTGCTCAAAGAATGTCCCCGAAATGTAAAAAGGCAGTTAATTCTGGTGGCAAAAAGAATACTCAAAGAAACTCAAGAACAGTGGCTCCTAGAATAGCTTTGACTAGATCTAAGATCATCATACCTATGATAAATGTTTGCTATTACACACAAGTTAAGGCAAGAATGTAGTCTTAGGTCAGGGGTTGAATTTCAGCTTTAAGGTATTAGCTGCATGAGTCTTTTACAAGGTTCTAGCTCTCTGAACCATAGCTTCTTCATCTATAAAATGAATTTGGTGACAAGAGGGGAGGATTAAGTGTTTACCTGGTATACAGTCAATTGTAAAACACTTAGCCTACACACAAAAATTAAGACATCCCTAGGCAAGGTTGTGAAATGAGTTGAGACTGCCTAGAACCCCTTCTCTCCCCGCATTTTTTTTTACTTTTATTTAAACTTACACCCCTTCCTTTATGCTATTTCCTTCTCCCAAGCATAATTTAGCCACACTAAGATTAGGGAAATACAGAGTATTAGCAGTATTTATACTCAACATGCTATAGAAGCTGAGAGCACAATATCTAGATTCAGACAGATCTGGGTTCAAATCCTGATTCCATCCTTCTCTAGTAACATGACCCTAGGCAAGTTAATTCATTTCTTTATGTCTCAAATTCTCCATCTATAAAATGGGGATAATGCTAATAACTACCTGTACAGAGTTGAGGTAAAGACTAAAATGTTCATGACATGGTTAGTATAATGTTAAAGTGAGCATCTAATGGGCTTCTCTGGTAGTTCAGATGGTAGAGAATCTGTCTGCAATGTGGAAGACCCGGGTTTGATCCCTGGGTGGGGAAGATCCCCTTGAGAAGGGAATGGCTACTCACTCCAGTATTCTTTACTGGAGAATTTCATAAATAGAGGAGCCTGGTGGACTACAGTCCATGAGTTTGCAAAGAGTATGGCTCTGGTTATATTTAGTCCCTCATTCTGCTAATAGCTCAATAGATAGATACATAAATCTATCTTTACACAGGAACTTGAACCACATTTCCCGTCTCCTGCTCAACTGATTTATAAAAATCCATTACAGTCTTTATATTCTACCTTTTTCAATTTTACTTTGTTCTCTTGAGTCCTGCATGTACTTCCCTTATTCTGTCCAATCTTTCTGTAGAGGAAAAAAAGGCAGTCCCTTGAGTTCTACTTTCCTATGAGTCCACCCTCAAATTTCTAGCATCATTAGTTACTTCTCATTCATTCCTCTGTGCCTCCAATTATGCAATAATCTTCGAATGAGCATCTCTTATTTGCCAATCTTGGTTAAGAGCTGGGAATACAAAAATAGCAGAAACTGCCTTCAAACAGGTAACTGCAGGATGGATCCAAGAGATACATTTGAAAGACATTAAGGAGTCAAAATCAACAGGACTTGAGACTGATGGATGTGGCAGGCTAGGAGCAAAGTTCACTCTTAAATTCCTCCCCAAGTTCCTTTAAGAGGTTGTGTATGAATATGCTTTTGTCTGAATATTCTCTCTACCAAGCACCACTATAAGGAGTATTAACATAATGGGGAGACACTTTTAGCTTCTGAAAATACACAGACACACACACACATGTATTTTCATGGAAAAAAAATTTTTTTGTTTTTTTTTTTAGAAAAAAATTTTCTAGCTGAAATAGGCAGAAACTGACTCATGGAAAGCAAAACTTAGGTACATAAATACAAGATTAATAAGATGGTTTGGGACCTTCAGAGTCTTTAAGAATAATTTTTCATCTCAAAGTTGTGAAGGTCTTTTAAGAGCCAGGGTTCTACTGATGAAAAATACAAAATAGCCTCACTGAATGTGCTTCACTCTGCAAAGGAAAGCAAAGGCTATTCCGGAACTGCACAGTTGAGTCAACAAGCAACTAAACTTAAAATTGCTCTGCAAAAATAATATAAAAGGTTAACAGCTAGGAGATGACTTGCTTACCGTGTCCTTATAAGGCACATAAGGAAAGGGGATGGGGTTGTGAGATCCGGGAAAATAGGGACGAGAAAGTAAAGATAGGAAAGGAAATGTTTATACTGGAAGATCAGTGCCTCCTAGTAACATGGCTGCAGCCCAGAGCCAAGAAGAAAACAGGGTTGGTATGTGGCACATATGTTGCATACGGATAGATCCCAGAGGCAGCAACATGTGCTTCCAGAGTTGTTTGCCTTTTCTGCAGTATAATCCACGTTTCTCACCCTCTTTGCCTCCCTAAAACTCAGTAAAGTCTATTTAAAACCTTTTGCACCCATTAAGTGAATGAAGAGGGGTAGGGAAGCATTTCAATAATGTGGAAAAGCTTCCTGCAGGCAGGCAAAAAAGAAAAGGCAGAGAAGCCCAGAGCAGTGATTCAAAGGGAAGTGTGGCCAACAAAGAGACTCGGCAGTGGCCGTCCTTGCAAGGAGGAGTCGACTTCCTAGGCTCACAAAAGCTACAGGCTCAGATGATTGTCTTTTGGATGTTAAAGTAAAGAAGTAACAGAAATGCTAGCGATCTTGGGGAAACTGGCACACAAGGAAAGTTCTTACAGAAGAAAATGAGCCAGGTTTATAAGAGAAGGTCAGAATGCAACCTACTGCATACTGAATCTACTTCATTCAATAGGGCATAAGCAAAAACTCAAAAGGTCACAAATCCCAGGCCTCCCTCCCCAAAGAGAGTTTCTAAGGGTCTTCAACCTTCATAAAGACATGGTTGAAAGATGCTATGAGAAGGAAATCAGCAAAGTTCAACAATCCTAGTCAGGAGCTTCATTCTCCTGTTTATTTCTCATATCAGGGATGTCCTCAGAGATGCATGAAGACCTCCCATTCCCAGAGAAGATTCATGACAGAAACCCAAAGGATTGTCAACTTTTCTGCTAAATGTCGTGCAAGATGGGAAATCTGGTACTTCTTTTCACAGCCTTCTCCAGTTTTTAAATCACTTACAGTCAAAGAGCTCTTATCATCAAACCAATTATCTCGTACAGCAATCCTAGCTCAATCCATCTTCCTCCGACTCTCCATGGAAAAGAAGAGCCACTAGCCAGCACTCTCTGAACTTCTCTACAGCTGTGACTAAAGAGTCACAGCGTGACCCCTTCTCATTTTCTCACACAGGCTAGACAATGCTAATTTTGCCTCCCGGACCATTTCTCCAATGCATCCCCTTCACAGTTTCTACTGTTTTAGCTTCTCTGGCTTTCTGCATCTTCATGTTAAATTGAAAAGCAAATCAGAAACAGTACATTTAAGACCAATAAAAAGCAGACTAAGAAGATAGATGACTTCACTTTCATAGCATAATTGTCCTGATGGCATAGTCATTTTGAAACTTTCTCTAAAATGTCATTATGCACTCAACTTTGGAAACCTGTATCCATTGTGTCAATCTGCTGTGTGCTGAAGCAGTGACATTTTCAATTCTGTTAAACAATGCTTTGCTCTACTGAAAGATTTCTAAAACATTTAGTTTAAAGGGACAACCCAGAGGGATGGTACGGGGAGGGAGGAGGGGGTGGGGGGTTCGGGATGGGGAACACGTGTATACCTGTGGCAGATTCATGTCGAGGTATGGCAAAATCAATACAATATTGTAAAGTAATTAGGCTCCAATTAAAATAAATAAATTTATATTTAAGAAAAATCCAGTTATTAGAGGAGTTGCTCAGGGAATCTACCAGGCACACCTGAAAGTTCACCTTGACACTGAAAACAGTTATTTTAGGTCAAAGCCATTCTTTTTCTGATCAGGTCATTAAGGACCTCTATCTGCCTGATCAAATCACATTTCCTGACATCAGACTTGAGCCTTGATCAACCGTCCTCACAAAGGAATCCTCCTTTGAAAAGTGCTCTCCCCTTTCTTTCTGCAGCCTCACCCTCTGGTTTTCCTCTTCCCTCTCTACTATTGCTTCTCATTCTCTTTGGCCTACTCCTCCTCTTCCTAAAGTTTAACTCCTAAAGTTTCTCAGAGTCATCTCAAGACATCTTGTCTCCTTTGAAGCATTCATAGCATCCTTTATAGTTTTAATTACCACTTATAAATCAAGGACTTCCAATGTGTAATTCCAGTCCAGGCCTTTATTTGAAACTTCATAAAAATATATCTAATTTACTCATCAATATCTCCTTTTAAACATCTAACAAGCAACTCCAACTCCTTGTGTCTAGGACTGAATATATAATTACTCACTTCCCACTGCTTACTCCTACACCTGAAAAATCTGCTTGCTGTGCTCCCTACATTTCCTGGCTCAATAGTTGTTCTTGAAAGAAACCTACTGCCATCACTAAGACCTTTTTCATCCTCCACATTCAATCAACCACCTCGACTTCCTAGACTTCTCAAATGCATGTGTTTTGACTTTCATGGCTCCCTTCTTTATCCCAGTCACTACCACCTCTCTCCTGGACTTCTGAAAAACCCCTAAATGGTTTCCCAGCCCTATTCTTATCCTCTCCAATAATATCTTCACTTTGCAGTCAGGGTGATGTTTTAAAATACAAAGGTCACAATGTCACTGCCTTGCTTAACATTCTGCAGTGGATTTCTATTTAGTATGAAGGATCAGAAATGTTTAACAGTGTCTGCAAGCCTTGATACTGCCTGATCTACCTTCTGCCTGTTTTCTAACATGAGCTCTCACAGCCCTTCTTCTTTCTACATTACAGCCACACTGGTCATCTTTCAATTTCTCAAATGTATCAGGCTCTTTCCCATCTCATAGTCTCCATATGCATAGCTCCCTCTGCCTAAAACGCTTTCCCACCTATTTTTCTGATTACTGTTACTCTTGTCTAATGTGTTAGCTGGAATAAATGTCTCTTCCTCAAAAAAATATCTCTTGATCCCTGCACTGAGTGTGGCAAAGACAAGAGTAACCACCACATACTCCCAGTGCTCATCAATATTTTTCCAGAATTTCCTGCTGTTAGACAGGGTTTTGTGACTAGCTTCAGTCCACTTGCTGGGGATAATGACATCACTCTCATCTGAAGGATTTACAACTGAGTAGAACATCTCCAAATTCTCTCACTTGCTTATGCAGCTGAAAGCAGAGAATTTCATGATGGTAGACTTGTAAGATTATAACATGAGTGAGAAATGAAACTTTGTGGAATTAAGCCACTGAAACCTTGAGATTTTTTTCACCACAACATAGTTTAGCTCAAGAACAGTCTGTTAGATCCCACAGTATCCAGTCCCATATCACCTTGTATTATTATTAATAAAAACTTGGCATCCAGCACAGTTCTGACATTTAATAAGCTCTGGAAAATATATGTTAAATAAGTAAACAAATGAGTAAAATACCAGACTGTACAGATTGAGAATGATTTCCCTTCAAAGAGGTTAAAAAGGATTTAAGGCAACAGAGTAAAATTCTTCATTAGGATTCACAGAAGACTCTGGAGATTTATGGTCACCTCTAATATGATCCTGAGGACTTTACTCATCTTCCGGAGGAACAGACGATGAATAGCAAAGACATATGTAGGTAAAATACCCTGACACAGTCCCTTTCTGGAAGACAGAGTAGATGTGTATCAGAAGGATTATTTCTTATGCCTGCTTTGCCCAGAAACCTAGCTAGATAAACACAATGCTAAAAGAGATTTCATGGGTGAAGAAACAAAAAGCCTACTAGCTTCCCTTTTCAGCTACATACACAAATATAAAAGGCTATGAATGAAATAATTGATCATTTTATTAATTCACTTAAGATATTAGCATAATAATAAAATAACTTTAATCTTAATAATAAATAAGCAATAACAAATATTAGAAAAAATAAAAATCTGTTTTTGGCTGGAGCATGGTGCAAGTTATAACTGTCTCTCAGAATTTCATTTCTGTGAAGTGTTACTCTAAAAGAATCATCTTGGCTAATTTTAAGTTGGGTACATTTAATTTTATTCATTTAAAAATTAAGTATTTCTAAGTACAAAGATAAGAGCAACCTCCCCTACATGTAGGAGGCCACCCACCAAATCTCTAGGAGGGCTAAAGCCTGGCTCTGCACCTACACCACCCAGGCTCCATTCAGCCTTCTGGAAAAGCACCAGGAAACCACAGAAGCAATGCTCTGAAGATAAAATCTTCAAAATTAAGGTGACAAAATGACAGCTAATGTCATAGTCAATGAGGACCCAGAAAATATAATTAAGAGAATTATGATTAGGAAAAATGTAGCAATTACCACACACAACGACAGGGCTGCCATGCCAGAGTTAACCATCCACAACTTCAAGGACACAAGGGATTTAGACACTCATGGTATATTTTCCCAAGTTTCTTGAATTTAATGCTTAATTTATTCCTATTCTTTCTTTTTTGTTAAAAGTTTACAACTACTTAGGGATCAACATGGCAGAGTAGAAGAAAATTGAGTTCACTTCCCCCACCCCCAAAGACATCAAAAATGCATCTACTGCTGCTGCTACTGCTAAGTCACTTCAGTCGTGTCCGACTCTGTGTGACCCCATAGACGGCAGCCCACCAGGCTCCCCCATCACTGGGATTCTCCAGGCAAGAACACTAGAGTGGGTTGCCATTTCCTTCTCCAATGCATCTACAGTGTGGAAAAATTCTCACTAAAAACAAATAGGAAACTGGCAGACAGATTTATACACCCAAGGCTGTAAGTAAAGATTCACCTGGAGTCAGTTAGGAAGAAAACAGAAGTGATGGCTTTGGGACTTGTACACCTGAAGGGGACCCAGAAGAGGAGGGGATTACATTGGCACAGAGATTCTCCCTGGAGACTGAGCAGTTCAAACTACACACTGGGCCCCCTAGCCTGGAGAAAAGTACTGGCAAGACAAGCCCCTTAGCTGGTTTGAAAACCAGTGGGACTAATAGGAGGGCTGGAGAAAATCAAAAGTTTCACTCATGAAGATTGTGCACTTACTTACTTACTCCTGGGGCAAAGCAAAAAAAGTAAATTGAAACTACCTGGGACTCTGGCTAATTTCCTGCAACCTACCAAGCATGCACACTGGCCCACACCAAACAACTCCCCTCTTGCTGTGCAAGGAAGCTCCTCACTAGGGTGAAAGCCTGCCACTGCCAAGGAGGGTGCTCAGTTGCAAGGCTCTCAGACCTGATACTGAGTCCGAATGTGGAGAAGCAACCATTGCTGGTGCTCGCAGGGTCAGCTGACTGAGAGAGGTCTGGAGCTCTGGCTTGTGTGCCAGGGCCATCCCAGAATGCAGCCTGGCCCACACCAAGCACCTGTTCCAGCCACTCTGGCTGAACTGCTGTTCCCCTTTGGGGTGAATGTGCCATTTCTGGGATGGGGGAGAGTGCACACTTAAACGGAACAGGAGAAACTTGGACCCAATCCTCAGGGCTTCTACTCTAGAACCTTGTAACACAATTCTACCCATCAATAGGGCAATGTTGGTCACTGAGCATCAGAGAGGCCCCAATTCACAACTAGTTCATGACCTAGAACCTCCATCTCCAACTCCACTTCTCACCAAGAAAATAGCTTCCAGCACAGCCTGGGGAAGACATGACCTGTATTCATCTCAGATCCACCGCTCCCACCAAAGCCACTGGGCACACAGAGACTGCATATGAATGCTCCCATATAAGGACATCCCTTCAAGAATGGGATAACGAACTATTTTACCTTATTTCATAGAGAAAGGCAAGCAAGCTGAATAGAGGAGCTTGTTTCAAACGAAAGAACAAGAAAAATATCTGAAAAAGCAACTAATGAGACAGAGATAAATAAGTTACCAGAAAAAGAGTTCAAATCATTAGTAAAAGGAATGCTAACTGAACTAGGGGAAAGAAAAGATGCATACAGTGACATTTTTATCAAGGAACTAGAAAACATAAAAAAGAATCAGTCAGATGTGAAGAATACAATAACTGAAATGAAAAACACACTAGAAGAAATTAAAAGCAGATTTAGTGATAGACAAGAACACATAAGTGATCTGGAAGACAGAATAATAGAAATCACCTAATTAGAAAGCCAAGAGGAAAAATAAAATTTAAAAATGAGAACAGATTAAGGGTCCTCTAAGAAAGGCTTTTGAGTTCCTCTTCACTTTCTGCCATAAGGGTGGTGTCATCTGCATATCTGAGGTTATTGATATTTCTCCTGGCAATCTTGATTCCAGTTTGTGTTTCTTCCAGTGCAGCATTTCTCATTATGTACTCTGCATATAAGTTAAATAAGCAGGGTGACAATATACAGCCTTGACGAACTCCTTTTCCTATTTGGAACCAGTCTGTTGTTCCATGTCCAGTTCTAACTGTTGCTTCCTGACCTGCATACAAATTTCTCAAGAGGCAGATCAGATGGTCTGGTATTCCCATCTCTTGAAGAATTTTCCACAGTTTATTGTGATCCACACAGTCGTATTGATGCTTTTGAACTGTGGTGTTGGAGAAGACTCTTGAGAGTCCCTTGGAGTGCAAGGAGATCCAACGAGTCCATTCTGAAGGAGATCAGCCCTGGGATTTCTTTGGAAGGAATGATGCTAAAGCTGAAACTCCAGTACTTTGGGCACCTCATGCGGAGAGTTGACTCATTGGAAAAGACTCTAATGCTGGGAGGGATTGGGGGCAGGAGGAGAAGGGGACGACAGAGGATGAGATGACTGGATGGCATCACTGACTTGATGGACGTGAGTCTGAGTGAACTCCAGGAGTTGGTGATGGACAGGGAGGCCTGGCGTGCTGCGATTCATGGGGTCGCAAAGAGTCAGACACGACTGAGTGACTGATCTGATCTGATCTGAAGAAAACACCAAGCGTATTAACATTTGTATTACAGGAGTTCCAGAAGAAGAGAAGTGGAAAATGATAAAAATGTATTTGATGAAATTATGCCTGAAAACTTCCCAAACATAAAGAAGGAAACAGATATACAGGTACAGAAAGAAAAGAGAGTTCCAAAAAAGATGAAGCCAAAGAAATACACACTAAGATATACAATTATCATAAGATGGAAAATGTATGATGAAGAGAGAATTCTAAAGGAAGCAAAAGAAAAACACAGAGTCATATAGAAGAGATTCCCCATAAGACTGTTAGTTGATTTTTTGCAGAAAAAAATTTAGAATTTAGGTCAAAATGGACTGGCATGATATATTTAAAGTGATAATAGGGAAAATCCTACAACCTAGGGAAATCTACTCAGCAAGGTTGTCATTTAGAAGGAGAATGAAAGAGAGATAAAGAACTTTTCAGACGAGGAAACAACAAAAGACTTCATCAATGATAAACCACCCCTACATGAATTGATAAAGAGTCTTCTCCAAGTGGAAAAGGCTACAACAAGAAGCAAGAATTTACAGGAAATGAAAACTTCCACTAGTAAAGGCAAGTATATAGTAAAGTCTGGATCAAACACTTAAATAATGGAAAATGAAGAGTAAATGAAGAAAATTATAAAATACACTGCATTGTATGTTCCTACCAGTTAAGAAATAGACATGTAGGAGACATAAGTAATGATAGAAAAAAAATGAAACACAGGGGAGAAGAGCTCAAAATGCAGATCTTTTAGGGTGTGTTTGAATTTAATGACAGTTTTTAAAACTGGATATAGTTGTAAGTTAACATACATGAAACACATGGTAAGCACAGGTCAAAGACCTAAAACAGATACACAAAAACTAGAGAGAAAGGAACACAAGGGTACTGCTAAATAAAATAATCAAACCACAAAAGAAAAAGCAAACAGAAGAAACAGACAGAGAACTACAAAAACAACCAGAAACAAAACAGCAGTGAGTATGTACCTATGTACCTATCAATTATCACTTTAAAAATCAATGGACTAAACCCACACATCTATGGACACTTTATTTTTGACAAAGGAGGCAAGAATATACAATGGAGAAAAGACAGACTCATTCATAAGTGGTGCTGGGAAAATTTCACAGCTACATGTAAAAGAATGAAACTAAAACACTTTCTAACATCACACAAAAAATAAACTTTTTTTAAATCCAAAAAAATGGATTAAAGATTTAAATGTAAGGCCAGAAACTATAAAACTCTTAGAGAAAAATATAGGCAGTACATACTTTGACATACATCAGAGCAAGATCCTCTTTGACCCACCTCCTAGAGTAATGGAAATAAAAACAAAAGTAAGCAAATGGGACTAAATTAAACTTAAAAGATTTTGCACAGCAAAGGAAACAATAAATAAGATTAAGAGACAACCCTCAGAATGGGAGAAAATAGTTGAGATGAAACAACTGAAAAAGGGTTAATCTCCAAAATATACAAGCAGCTCAATAGCAGAAAGACAAATGATCCAATCAGAAATGGGCTGAAGACATAAACAGACATTTCTCCAAAGAAGACATGCAGATGGCCAACAAAGACATGAAAAGATGCTCAACATCGCTCACTACCAGAGAAATGCAAATCAAAACTACAATGAGGTGTCACCTCACACCGGTCTGAATGGTCATCATTAAAATATCTACATACAATAAATGCTGGAGAGGATGTGGAAGAAAGGGGAACTCTCTTGCACTGCTGGGAGGAATGTAAATTGACATAACCACTATGGAAGACAGTATGGAGATTCTTTAAAAAACTAAGAATAGAATTACTCTATGACCCAATAAACCCACTACTGGGCATATACCCTGAGAAAACCATAACTGAAAGAGATGCCTGCGCCCCAGTGTTTGTTGCAGCACTTTTTACAGTATGTCGGACATGGAAGCAACTTAGATGTCCATGGACAGATGAATGGATACAGAAATTTTGCCACATATATACAATGGAATATTACTGAGCTATAAAAAAGAGCCCAAGAGCCTATTATATAGAGTGAAGTAAGTCAGAAAGAGAAATGAACATTGCATAGTAACGCATGTGTATGGAATCTAGAAAGGTGGTGTTGATGAACCTATCTGCAGGGCAGCAATGGAAATGCAGACATAAAAAATAGACTTGTGGACACAGGGTGGGAAAGAGAGGGAGGGACTAATTGAGAGAGTAGCCTGGAAATATAAACATTACCATGTGTAAAGCAGATGGCCAGTAGGAGTTTGCTGTGTAATGCAGGGAGCTCAGCCCCGTGCTCTGTGACAACCTAGAGGGGTGGGATGGGATGGGAGATGGGAGAGAGGTTCAAGAGGGGCAGGACATGTGTATACTTGTGGTTGGTTCATGATGATGTATGGCAGAAACCTCACAATATTGTAAAGCAATAATCCTCCAAAAAAAAAAAAAGAAAAACTACCTCTGTCCCCAAAATAATAATGGACTAAATGCCCCAATCAAGAGATGTAGGATTGAATACTGGGAGAATATAACATTCATTAACATCTGTTATCTGTTATTACATAATATACATAACATAATATATTATAACATATATGTGCTTAATATATATTGCTATATTGGGTTCCATAAGATGCTACAGAAAAATCCAAATGAACTTTTTGACCAACTCAATGTATTATAACATATGTACATATGCATGATATAGAAGCATATAATATAGAAGTACCTAAATATAACACAGAGATAGTAACAGACATAAAATAAGAACTTGACATAATACAATAAAAGTAGGGAACTTTAACACCCATTTGCATCAATGGACAGGTCAGCCAGACAGAAAATCAACAAGGAAACAGTTGTCTTAAATGACACACTAGGTCAGCTGAACTTAAGAGACATTAAGTTCAGATACAGGACATTCTATCCAAAACAGCAGAAAACATTCTTTATAGCTGTACATGGAAAGTTGTCCAGAATAGATCACATTCTAGGCCACAAAGCAAGTTTGAACAAAATTTAAAGGAGAGAAATTGTATCAAGCCATTTTCCACCTAAGATGGAGTGAAACTGGCAATCAACTATGGAAGAAAAATGGGAAAAACACAAACATGCAGAGAGTAAACAACATGCTACTAAAACACGAAGGTTCAATAAAGAAATCAAAAACAAATCATAAAACTTTGAGATAAATAAAGATGAAAGCACAACTGTCTAAAATCTATGGGACACAGTGAAAGCAGTTCTAAACTGGAAGTTTATAGTGACACAGGACTATTTTAACAAATAAAAACTTCAAATAGACAACTAACCTACCATGTAAAGGAACTAGAAGAAACCAAGTCCAAAGTCAGTAGGAGGAAGGAAATAATAAAGAACAGACAAAATAGGGGGAAAAAAAACACAACAGAAAATATCAATGGCCCAAAATATGTAAGCTATATTATTGCCCATCAACAGACGAATGGACAAAGACATGAGGTACAGAAACACACACGAGAGAGGAATTATAGTTCCAACCTAAAGGCAGTCTGCTGGCAGAATTCACTTTTCATTGGGGAGGCCAGTTTTTTCTCTATTAGGGCCTTTGATAGACTAAATGAGTTCTGCCCATATTATGAATGGTAATCTGCTCCAGTGAAAGCTCACTTATTTAATCATATCAAAAAATTATCTCCACAGAAACATCTAGAGAAATGTTCAACCAAATATCTGTGTACCTTTGCATACCCAAGTTGAAACAAAATCAGACATTACATGCATAAGGACACAATATTCTTTTAGGCTTACAAACTTTACCACATATAAGATTTCCCTACAAAATGTGTTAAATCACAAGCCAATAATATGCACAAGCCCCTAGCATTATTGACTACCATTTCTGATTCTGGTGATTTAACGATAAATTTTTGAGAAACTACTCCAAGATCTTCTAAGTGTCTTCAAAGGGGCCTCAAAACATCTCTAAGGATTGGAGGGAAGCCCAATAGAAACCTCTCTATTTTCTCAATATTTTCATAAAGGTAAAGCTAGGGTAAAAAAAAAAAAAAACATCAAGCTTAGACTTGAAAAAGTAAAGAAGTCATAAAAGGATAATAATATGCCATCAAATAGGTAGGAAACAAGGAAAAGCAGTTCTGTAATTTCATTTCAATATAGAATACAATTAGGAGTAACATACGCTGCTGCTGCTGTTAAGTCACTTCAGTCGTGTCTGACTCTCTGTGACCCCATAGATGGCCTCCTACCAGGCTCCCCCATCCCTGGGATTCTCCAGGCAAGAACACTGGAGTGGGTTGCCATTTCCTTTTCCAATGCATGAGAGTGAAAAGGAAGTCGCTCAGTTGTGTCCGACTCAGCGACCTCATGGACTATAGCCCACCAGGCTCCTCCGTCCATGGGATTTTCCAGGCAAGAGTACTGGAGTGGAGAGGAGCCAAGATGGCGGAGGAGTAGGACGGGGAGAACACTTTCTCCCCCACAAATTCATCAAAAGAGCATTTAAACGTCGAGTAAATTCCACAAAACAACTTCTGAATGCCGGCAGAGGACATCAGGCACCCAGAAAAGCAACCCAACTCTTCGAAAGGAGGTAGGAAAAAATATAAAAGACAAAAAAAAGAGACAAAAGAGGGAGGGACGGAGTTCTGTCCTGGGAAGGGAGTCTTAAAAAGAGAGAAGTTTCCAAACACCAGGAAACCGTCTCACTGCCGAATCTGTGCCGAGCTTTGGAAGCACAGAGGGCAACATAACAGGGAGAAAAAATAAACAATTAAAACTCGCAGATTTCGAGCCCTACGGTAACTCCCCCAACGGAGAAGCAGCGCAGACGCCTGCACACGCCATTAGCAAGCGGGGGCTGGGCAGGGAGGCGCATCGCGGGCTGCATCGCTCAGAGTAAGAATCTGGCCTGAATACCCTGAGCACTATCTGAGCGAAATAATTTGGGCTAGCAAACCAGACTGTGGGATATCTACCACGCGAAAAGCCAGCCCCAACCTAAGACACCGCCAGGCCCGCACACGGAACAAAGAATTGAACAGAGATAGCCGGCTGTAGACCTTCCCCCTCCGGTGACAGGCAGCCAGAGTCGGAAAGGGGCAATCACAGCCCCAGAGAGACATTATCTATAAAACTGTAAGCAGGCTTCTTTGCTAGCTAAAACTGCTTGGGGGTCTGGACGGTCAACATCTGCCTGAGAAGGTGCGCCGGTTTTACACCCAGATAACCGAGTGGCGGGGAGGCGATAAGTCGCAGCATTGGCGTTCGCCAAACACCTCATCACCTGAGCTGCTCGGACCTGGGAAGAGCACAAAACGCAGGCCCAACTGAGTCTGCGCCTCTGAGGACTACCTGAGTGCCTGAACCTGAGCGGCTTGGACCTGGGAGGTACATGCAGCCCAGGGCCGGCCTCGGATTGTTCTCGGCAGAACAACCTAGAGCCCGAGCAGTGTGGGCAGGGAGGCTACACACGCTGTGAGTGGGGGCAGACCCAGTGTGGCTGAGGCACTGCAAGCGCACGCCAGTGTTATTTGTTTGCAGCATCCCTCCCTCCCTCCCCACAGCGCGACTGAACAAGTGAGCCTAAAAAAAAATAAATAAAAAAGTTTCCCCCACTGTCCCCTTTGTGTCAGGGCAGAAGCCAGACACTGAAGAGACCAGCAAACAGAAGAAGTTATAACAGAGGGAAACGCCTTGGAAGCTACAGGAGATAGATTAAAACCCCGTGGTTACTACGGACTACATAGGAAGGGGCCTATAGATCTTGGGAAATATAAGTCGGACCAAGGAACTAGCCAAAAATGAACTGAACCCACCATACAGCAAAACCAGAGAAAGTCCTAGGTATATTTTTACTATTTTTACGATCATTCTTTCTTTTTTTTTAATTAAAAAAAATTTTTTTTAAGTCCTCTATTGTTCCTTTAATTTTCACTTTTGTAACCTATTACTTTGCAAAAAAAAAAAAAAAAAAGACCCTATTTTTTTCTTCTTCAGCAAACTTCATATATATATATTTTATAATTTTTTTTTCCTTCTTCTTTTCTTTAACATTGTATTTTTGAAATTCCAAACTCTACTCTAGTTTTTTAATTTTAGCTTTTTGGTATATGTTATCAACTTTGTACCTACAGTTTTTTTTATAATTTCTGTGACTTTTTTTTTTCTTCTGTTTCATTCTCTTCTTCTTTTATATAACATTGTATATCTGAAATTCCAAACTCTAGATTTTTAATTTATGCTTTTTGGTATTTGATAACAAATTTGTACCTGTATTTTCTTTATAATTTTTGCAACATTGTTTTTGTTTGTTTGTTTTCTCTCTTTATGTTTCTTCTTCCTTTTTTTTAACATTGAATTTTTGAAATTCCAAACTCTACTCTAGATTTTTAATTTTTGCTTTTTGGTATTAGTTAGCAATTTTGTACCTGTATTTTCTTTACAATTTTCGCGACCTTGTTTGTTTTTCTTTGTTCGTTTTTTCTCTCTTTCGTTTCCTTCTTCTTTCTTTAACATCGTATTTTTTTTTTCAATTTTAATTAAAAAAAATTATACGTGTGTTCCCCATCCTGAACCCTCCTCCCTCCTCCCTCCCCATACCATCCCTCTGGGTCCTCCCAGTGCACCAGCCCCAAGCATCCAGCATCGTGCATTGAACCTGGACTGGCATCTCGTTTCATACATGACATTTCACATGTTTCAATGCCATTCTCCCAAATCTTCCCACCCTCTCCCTCTCCCACAGAGTCCATAAGCCTGTTCTATACATCAGTGTCTCTTTTGCTGTCTCGTATACAGGGTTATCGTTACCATCTTTCTAAATTCCATATATATGCGTTAGTATACTGTATTGGTATTTGTCCTTCTGGCTTACTTCACTCTGTATAATAGGCTCCAGTTTCATCCACCTCATTAGAACTGATTCAAATGTATTCTTTTTAATGGCTGAGTAATACTCCATTGTGTATATGTACCACAGCTTTCTTTATCCATTCATCTGCTGATGGACATCTAGGTAGTTTCCATGTCCTGGCTATTATAAACAGTGCTGCGATGAACATTGGGGTACACGTGTCTCTTTCCCTTCTGGTTTCCTCAGTGTGTATGCCCAGCAGTGGGATTGCTGGATCATAAGGCAGTTCTATTTCCAGTTTTTTAAGGAATCTCCACACTGTTCTCCATAGGGGCTGTACTAGTTTGCATTCCCACCAACAGTGTAAGAGGGTTCCCTTTTCTCCACACTCTCTCCAGCATTTATTATTTGTAGACTTTTGGATCGCAGCCATTCTGACGTGTGAAATGGTATCTCATAGTGGTTTTGATTTGCATTTCTCTGATAATGAGGGATGTTGAGCATCTTTTCATGTGTTTGTTAGCCATCTGTATGTCTTCTTTGGAGAAATGTCTATTTAGATCTTTGGCCCATTTTTTGATTGGGTCATTTATTTTTCTAGAGTTGAGCTGTAGGAGTTGCTTGTATATTTTTGAGATTAGTTGTTTGTCGGTTGCTTCATTTGCTATTATTTTCTCCCATTCTGAAGGCTGTCTTTTCACCTTGCTAATAGTTTCCTTTGATGTGCAGAAGCTTTTAAGGTTAATTAGGTCCCATTTGTTTATTTTTGCTTTTATTTCCAATATTTTGGGAGGTGGGTCATAGAGGATCCTGCTGTGATGTATGTCAGAGAGTGTTTTGCCTATGTTCTCCTCTAGGAGTTTTATAGTTTCTGGTCTTATGTTTAGATCTTTAATCCATTCTGAGTTTATTTTTGTATATGGTGTTAGAAAGTGTTCTAGTTTCATTCTTTTACAAGTGGTTGACCAGTTTTCCCAGCACCACTTGTTAAAGAGATTGTCTTTAATCCATTGTATATTCTTGCTTCCTTTGTCAAAGATAAGTTGTCCATATGTGCGTGGATTTATCTCTGGGCTTTCTATTTTGTTCCATTGATCTATATTTCTGTCTTTGTGCCAGTACCATACTGTCTTGATAACTGTGGCTTTGTAGTAGAGCCTGAAGTCAGGTAGGTTGATTCCTCCAGTTCCATTTTTCTTTCTCAAGATCGCTTTGGCTATTCGAGGTTTTCTGTATTTCCATACAAATTGTGAAATTATTTGTTCTAGCTCTGTGAAGAATACTGTTGGTAGCTTGATAGGGATTGCATTGAATCTATAAATTGCTTTGGGGAGTATACTCATTTTCACTATATTGATTCTTCCAATCCATGAACATGGTATATTTCTCCATCTATTAGTGTCCTCTTTGATTTCTTTCACCAGTGTTTTATAGTTTTCTATATATAGGTCTTTAGTTTCTTTAGGTAGATATATTCCTAAGTATTTTATTCTTTCCGTTGCAATGGTGAATGGAATTGTTTCCTTAATTTCTCTTTCTGTTTTCTCATTATTAGTGTATAGGAATGCAAGGGATTTCTGTGTGTTGATTTTATATCCTGCAACTTTACTATAATCATTGATTAGTTCTAGTAATTTTCTGGTGGAGTCTTTAGGGTTTTCTATGTAGAGGATCATGTCATCTGCAAATAGTGAGAGTATTACTTCTTCTTTTCCAATTTGGATTCCTTTTATTTCTTTTTCTGCTCTGATTGCTGTGGCCAAAACTTCCAAAACTATGTTGAATAGTAATGGTGAAAGTGGGCACCCTTGTCTTGTTCCTGACTTTAGAGGAAATGCTTTCAATTTTTCACCATTGAGGATAATGTTTGCTGTGGGTTTGTCATATATAGCTTTTATTATGTTGAGGTATGTTCCTTCTATTCCTGCTTTCTGGAGAGTTTTTATCATAAATGGGTGTTGAATTTTGTCAAAGGCTTTCTCTGCATCTATTGAGATAATCATATGGTTTTTGTTTTTCAATTTGTTAATGTGGTGTATTACATTGATTGATTTGCGGATATTGAAGAATCCTTGCATCCCTGGGATAAAGCCCACTTGGTCATGGTGTATGATCTTTTTAATGTGTTGCTGGATTCTGGTTGCTAGAATTTTGTTTAGGATTTTTGCATCTATGTTCATCAGTGATATTGGCCTGTAGTTTTCTTTTTTTGTGGGATCTTTGTCAGGTTTTGGTATTAGGGTGATGGTGGCCTCATAGAATGAGTTTGGAAGTTTACCTTCCTCTGCAATTTTCTGGAAGAGTTTGAGCAGGATAGGTGTTAGCTCTTCTCTAAATTTTTGGTAGAATTCAGCTGTGAAGCCGTCTGGACCTGGGGTTTTGTTTGCTGGAAGATTTTTGATTACAGTTTCAATTTCCGTGCTTGTGATGGGTCTGTTAAGGTTTTCTATTTCTTCTTCGTCGAGTTTTGGAAAGTTGTACTTTTCTAAGAATTTGTCCATTTCTTCCTCGTTGTCCATTTTATTGGCATATAATTGTTGATAGTAGTCTCTTATGATCCTTTGTATTTCTGTGTTGTCTGTTGTGATCTCTCCATTTTCGTTTCTAATTTTATTGATTTGATTTTTCTCCCTCTGTTTCTTGATGAGTCTGGCTAATGGTTTATCAATTTTATTTATCCTTTCAAAGAACCAGCTTTTGGTTTTGTTGATTTTTGCTATGGTCTCTTTTGTTTCTTTTGCATTTATTTCTGCTCTAATTTTTAAGATTTCTTTCCTTCTACTAACCCTGGGGTTCTTCATTTCTTCCTTTTCTAGTTGCTTTAGGTGTAGAGTTAGGTTATTTATTTGACTTTTTTCTTGTTTCTTGAGGTGTGCCTGTATTGCTATGAACTTTCCCCTTAGGACTGCTTTTACCATGTCCCACAGGTTTTGGGTTGTTGGGTTTTCATTTTCATTCGTTTCTATGCAAATTTTGATTTCTTTTTTGATTTCTTCTGTGATTTGTTGGTTATTCAGCAGGGTGTTGTTCATCCTCCATATGTTGGAATTTTTAATAGTTTTTCTCCTGTAATTGAGATCTAATCTTACTGCATTGTGGTCAGAAAAGATGCTTGGAATGATTTCTATTTTTTTGAATTTACCAAGGCTAGCTTTATGGCCCAGGATGTGATCTATCCTGGAGAAGGTTCCATGTGCGCTTGAGAAAAAGGTGAAGTTCATTGTTTTGGGATGAAATATCCTATAGATATCAATTAGGTCTAACTGGTCTATTGTATCGTTTAAAGTTTGTGTTTTCTTGTTAATTTTCTGTTTAGTTGATCTATCCATAGGTGTAAGTGGGGTATTAAAGTCTCCCACTATTATTGTGTTATTGTTAATTTCTCCTTTCATACTTGTTAGCATTTGTCTTACATACTGCGGTGCTCCTGTGTTGGGTGCATATATTTATAATTGTTATATCTTCTTCTTGGATTGATCCTTTGATCATTATGTAGTGACCTTCTTTGTCTCTTTTCACAGCCTTTGTTTTAAAGTCTATTTTATGTGATATGAGTATTGCTACTCCTGCTTTCTTTTGGTCCCTATTTGCATGGAAAATCTTTTTCCAGCCCTTCACTTTCAGTCTGTATGTGTCCCCTGTTTTGAGGTGGGTCTCCTGTAGACAACATATGTAGGGGTCTTGTTTTTGTATCCATTCAGCCAGTCTTTGTCTTTTGGTTGGGGCATTCAACCCATTTACGTTTAAGGTAATCACTGATAAGTATGATCCCGTTGCCATTTACTTTATTGTTTGGGGTTCGAATTTATACACCATTTTTGTGTTTCCTGTCTAGAGAATATCCTTTAGTATTTGTTGGAGAGCTGGTTTGGTGGTGCAGAATTCTCTCAGCTTTTGCTTGTCTGAGAAGCTTTTGATTTCTCCTTCATACTTGAATGAAATCCTTGCTGGGTACAATAATCTGGGCTGTAGGTTATTTTCTTTCATCATTTTAAGTATGTCTTGCCATTCCCTCTTGGCTTGAAGAGTTTCTATTGAAAGATCAGCTGTTATCCTTATGGGAATTCCCTTGTGTGTTATTTGTTGTTTTTCCCTTGCTGCTTTTAATATTTGTTCTTTGTGTTTGATCTTTGTTAATTTGATTAATATGTGTCTTGGGGTGTTTCTCCTTGGGTTTATCCTGTTTGGGACTCTCTGGGTTTCTTGGACTTGGGTGATTATTTCCTTCCCCAGTTTAGGGAAGTTTTCAACTATTATCTCCTCAAGTATTTTCTCATGGTCTTTCTTTTTGTCTTCTTCTTCTGGAACCCCTATGATTCGAATGTTGTAGCGTTTAATATTGTCCTGGAGGTCTCTGAGATTGTCCTCATTTCTTTTAATTCGTTTTTCTTTTATCCTCTCTGATTCATTTATTTCTACCATTCTATCTTCTAATTCACTAATCCTATCTTCTGCCTCTGTTATTCTACTATTTGTTGCCTCCAGAGTGTTTTTAATTTAATTTATTGCATTATTCATTATATATTGACTCTTTTTTATTTCTTCTAGGTCCTTGTTAAACCTTTCTTGCATCTTCTCAATCCTTGTCTCCAAGCTATTTATCTGTGATTCCATTTTAATTTCAAGATTTTGGATCAATTTCACTATCATTATTCGGAATTCTTTATCAGGTAGATTCCCTATCTCTTCCTCTTTTGTTTGGTTTGGTGGGCTTTTATCCTGTTCCTTTATCTGCTGGCTATTCCTCTGTCTCTTCATCTTGTTTAAATTGCTGAGTTTGGGGTGTCCTTTCTGTATTCTGGCAGTTTGTGGAGTTCTCTTTATTGTGGTTTTTCCTCGCTGTGTGTGGGTTTGTACAGGTGGCTTGTCAAGGTTTCCTGGTTAGGGAAGCTTGTGTCGGTGTTCTGATGGGTGGAGCTGTATTTCTTCTCTTTGTTCAGTCGCTCTGTGGGGAGGGAGGGAGGGATGCTGCAAACAAATAACACTGGCGTGCGCTCGCAGTGCCTCAGCCACACTGGGTCTGCCCCCGCTCACGGCGCGTGTAGCCTCCCTGCCCACACTGCTCGAGCTCTAGGTTGTTCCGCCGGGAACAATCCGAGGTTGGCCCTGGGTTGCATGTACCTCCCAGGTCCAAGCCGCTCAGGTTCAGGCACTCGGGTAGTCCTCAGAGGCGCAGACTCAGTTGGGCCTGCGTTTTGTGCTCTTCCCAGGTCCGAGCAGCTCAAGTGATGAGGTGTTTGGCGAGCGCCAATGCTGCGACTTATCGCCTCCCCGCCACTCGGTTATCTGGGTGTAAAACCGGCGCACCTTCTCAGGCAGATGTTAACTGTCCAGACCCCCAAAAAGTTTTAGTTAGCAAAGAAGCCTGCTTACAGTTTTATAGATAATGTCTCTCTGGGGCTGCGATTCCCCCCTTCCGGCTCTGGCTGCCTGTCACCGGAGGGGGAAGGTCTGCAGTCGGCTATCTCTGTTCAATTCTTTGTTCCGTGCGCGGGCCTGGCGGTGTCTTAGGTTGGGGCTGGCTTTTCGCGTGGTAGATATCCCACAGTCTGGTTTGCTAGCCCAAATTATTTCGCTCAGATAGTGCTCAGGGTATTCAGGCCAGATTCTTACTCTAAGCGATGCAGCCTGCGCTGCGCGTCCCTGCCCAGCCCCCGCTTGCTAATGGTGCGTGCAGGCGTCTGCGCTGCTTCTCCGCTGGGGGAGTTACCGTAGGACTCACAATCTTTGAGTTTTAATTGTTTATTTATTTTTTCTTCCTGTTATGTTGCCCTCTGTGCTTCCAAAGCTCGGCACAGATTCAGCAGTGAGAAGGTTTCCTGGTGTTTGGAAACCCCTCTCTTTTTAAGACTCCCTTCCCAGGACGGAACTCCGTCCCTCCCTCTTTGTCTCTTTTTTTGTCTTGTATATTTTTTCCTACCTCCTTTCGAAGAGTTGGATTGCTTTTCTGGGTGCCTGATGTCCTCTGCCGGCACTCAGAAGTTGTTTTGTGGAATTTACTCGACGTTTAAATGCTCTTTTGATGAATTTGTGGGGGAGAAAGTGTTCTCCCCGTCCTACTCCTCCGCCATCTTGGCTCCTCTAACATCGTATTTTTGAAATTCCAAACTGTACTCTAGATTTTTAATTTTTGCTTTTATGTATTTGTTACCAATTTTGTACCTTTAAGAACCCAATGTTCAGGACCCATTTTTCACTATGGAGCGAGATTACTGGCTTGACTGCTCTCTCTCCCTTTGGACTCTCCTTTTTCTCCACCAGGTCGCCTGTGTCTCCTCCCTAACCCCTCTCTACTCTACCCAACTCTGTGAGTTTATGTGTGTTCCAGATAGTGGAGAACACTTAGGGAACTGATTACTGGCTGGATCTGTCTCCCTCCTTTTCATTCCCCCCTTTAATCCCTCTGGCCACCTCTGTCTCCTTCCTCCTTCTTCTCTTCTCTGTATAACTCCGTGAACATCTCTGAGTGTTCCAGTTGTGGAGGGCACATAAGGAAGTGACTACTGGCTACCCCACTCTCTCCACTATTGATCCAACCTCATCTCATTTGGGTCACCTCTAACTCCCTCCTCCCTCTTCTCTTCTCCATGTAATGCTGTGAACCTCTTTGAGTGACCCTCACAGTAGAGAAACTTTTCATCTTTAATGTAGATGTTTTATCAATGGTGCTGTATAGAAGGAGAAGTTTTGAAACTACTGTAAAAATAAGACCGATAACTGGAAGCAGGAGGCTTAAGTCCAAACCCTGACTCCAGGGAACTCCTGACTCTAAGGAACATTAATTGACAGGAGCTCATCAAACGCCTCCAAACCGACACTGAAACCAAGCACCACACAAGGGCCAACAAGTTCCAGGGCAAGACATACCAAGCAAATTCTCCAGCAACAAAGGAGCACAGCCCTGAGCTTCAAGATAAAAGCTGCCCAAAGTCACCCCAAAACCATAGACATCTCATAACTCATTACTGGACACCCACCAGAACACCGACACAAGCTTCCCTAACCAGGAAACCTTGACAAGCCACCTGTACAAACCCACACACAGCGAGGAAAAGCCACAATAAAGAGAACTCCACAAACTGCCAGAATACAGAAAGGACACCCCAAACTCAGCAATTTAAACAAGAAGAAGAGACAGAGGAATAGCCAGCAGATAAAGGAACAGGATAAAAGCCCACCAAACCAAAGAAAAGAGGAAGAGATAGGGAATCTACCTGATAAAGAATTCTGAATAATGATAGTGAAATTGATCCAAAATCTTGAAATCAAAATGGAATCACAGATAAACAGCTTGGAGACTAAGATTGAGAAGATGCAAGAAAGGTTTAACAAGGACCTAGAAGAAATAAAAGAGAGTCAATATAAAATGAATAATGCAATAAATGAAATTAAAAACACTCTGGAGGCAACAAATAGTAGAATAACAGAGGCAGAAGATAGGATTAGTGAATTAGAAGATAGAATGGTAGAAATAAATGAATCAGAGAGCATAAAAGAAAAACGAATTAAAAGAAATGAGGACAATCTCAGAGACCTCCAGGACAATATTAAACGCTACAACATTCGAATCATAGGGGTTCCAGAAGAAGAAGACAAAAAGAAAGACCATGAGAAAATACTTGAGGAGATAATAGTTGAAAACTTCCCTAAACTGGGGAAGGAAATAATCACCCAAGTCCAAGAAACCCAGAGAGTCCCAAACAGGATAAACCCAAGGAGAAACACCCCAAGACACATATTAATCAAATTAACAAAGATCAAACACAAAGAACAAATATTAAAAGCAGCAAGGGAAAAACAACAAATAACACACAAGGGAATTCCCATAAGGATAACAGCTGATCTTTCAATAGAAACTCTTCAAGCCAAGAGGGAATGGCAAGACATACTTAAAATGATGAAAGAAAATAACCTACAGCCCAGATTATTGTACCCAGCAAGGATTTCATTCAAGTATGAAGGAGAAATCAAAAGCTTCTCAGACAAGCAAAAGCTGAGAGAATTCTGCACCACCAAACCAGCTCTCCAACAAATACTAAAGGATATTCTCTAGACAGGAAACACAAAAATGGTGTATAAATTCGAACCCCAAACAATAAAGTAAATGGCAACGGGATCATACTTATCAGTGATTACCTTAAACGTAAATGGGTTGAATGCCCCAACCAAAAGACAAAGACTGGCTGAATGGATACAAAAACAAGACCCCTACATATGTTGTCTACAGGAGACCCACCTCAAAACAGGGGACACATACAGACTGAAAGTGAAGGGCTGGAAAAAGATTTTCCATGCAAATAGGGACCAAAAGAAAGCAGGAGTAGCAATACTCATATCACATAAAATAGACTTTAAAACAAAGGCTGTGAAGAGAGACAAAGATGGTCACTACATAATGATCAAAGGATCAATCCAAGAAGAAGATATAACAATTATAAATATATATGCACCCAACATGGGAGCACCACAATATGTAAGACAAATGCTAACAAGTATGAAAGGAGAAATTAACAATAACACAATAATAGTGGGAGACTTTAATACCCCACTCACACCTATGGATAGATCAACTAAACAGAAAATTAACAAGGAAACACAAACTTTAAACGATACAATAGACCAGTTAGACCTAATTGATATCTATAGGACATTTCATCCCAAAACAATGAATTTCACCTTTTCTCAAGTGCACATGGAACCTTCTCCAGGATAGATCACATCCTGGGCCATAAAGCTAGCCTTGGTAAATTCAAAAAAATAGAAATCATTCCAAGCATCTTTTCTGACCACAATGCAGTAAGATTAGATCTCAATTACAGGAGAAAAACTATTAAAAATTCCAACATATGGAGGCTGAACAACACGCTGCTGAATAACCAACAAATCACAGAAGAAATCAAAAAAGAAATCAAAATTTGCATAGAAACGAATGAAAATGAAAACCCAACAACCCAAAACCTGTGGGACATGGTAAAAGCAGTCCTAAGGGGAAAGTTCATAGCAATACAGGCACACCTCAAGAAACAAGAAAAAAGTCAAATAAATAACCTAACTCTACACCTAAAGCAACTAGAAAAGGAAGAAATGAAGAACCCCAGGGTTAGTAGAAGGAAAGAAATCTTAAAAATTAGAGCAGAAATAAATGCAAAAGAAACAAAAGAGACCATAGCAAAAATCAATAAAACCAAAAGCTGGTTCTTTGAAAGGATAAATAAAATTGACAAATCATTAGCCAGACTCATCAAGAAACAAAGGGAGAAAAATCAAATCAATAAAATTAGAAATGAAAATGGAGAGATCACAACAGACAACACAGAAATACAAAGGATCATAAGAGACAACTATCAACAATTATATGCCAATAAAATGGACAACGTGGAAGAAATGGACAAATTCTTAGAAAAGTACAACTTTCCAAAACTCGACGAAGAAGAAATAGAAAACCTTAACAGACCCATCACAAGCACGAAAATTAAAACTGTAATCAAAAATATTCCAGCAAACAAAACCCCAGGTCCAGATGGCTTCACAGCTGAATTCTACCAAAAATTTAGAGAAGAGCTAACACCTATCCTGCTCAAACTCTTCCAGAAAATTGCAGAGGAAGGTAAACTTCCAAACTCATTCTATGAGGCCACCATCACCCTAATACCAAAACCTGACAAAGATCCCACAAAAAAAGAAAACTACAGGCCAATATCACTGATGAACATAGATGCAAAAATCCTTAACAAAATTCTAGCAACCAGAATCCAACAACACATTAAAAAGATCATACACCATGACCAAGTGGGCTTTATCCCAGGGATGCAAGGATTCTTCAATATCCGCAAATCAATCAATGTAATACACCACATTAACAAATTGAAAAACAAAAACCATATGATTATCTCAATAGATGCAGAGAAAGCCTTTGACAAAATTCAACACCCATTTATGATAAAAACTCTCCAGAAAGCAGGAATAGAAGGAACATACCTCAACATAATAAAAACTATATATGACAAACCCACAGCAAACATTATCCTCAATGGTGAAAAATTGAAAGCATTTCCTCTAAAGTCAGGAACAAGACAAGGGTGCCCACTTTCACCATTACTATTCAACATAGTTTTGGAAGTTTTGGCCACAGCAGTCAGAGTAGAAAAAGAAATAAAAGAAATCCAAATTGGAAAAGAAGAAGTAAAACTCTCACTATTTGCAGATGACATGATCCTCTACATAGAAAACCCTAAAGACTCCACCAGAAAATTACTAGAACTAATCAATGATTATAGTAAAGTTGCAGGATATAAAATCAACACACAGAAATCCCTTGCATTCCTATACACTAATAATGAGAAAACAGAAAGAGAAATTAAGGAAACAATTCCATTCACCATTGCAACGGAAAGAATAAAATACTTAGGAATATATCTACCTAAAGAAACTAAAGACCTATATATAGAAAACTATAAAACACTGGTGAAAGAAATCAAAGAGGACACTAATAGATGGAGAAATATACCATGTTCATGGATTGGAAGAATCAATATAGTGAAAATGAGTATACTACCCAAAGCAATCTATAGATTCAATGCAATCCCTGTCAAGCTACCAACAGTATTCTTCACAGAGCTAGAACAAATAATTTCACAATTTGTATGGAAATACAGAAAACCTCGAATAGCCAAAGCGATCTTGAGAAAGAAGAATGGAACTGGAGGAATCAACCTGCCTGACTTCAGGCTCTACTACAAAGCCACAGTTATCAAGACAGTATGGTACTGGCACAAAGACAGAAATATAGATCAATGGAACAAAATAGAAAGCCCAGAGATAAATCCACGCACGTATGGACACCTTATCTTTGACAAAGCAGGCAAGAATATACAATGGATTAAAGACAATCTCTTTAACAAGTGGTGCTGGGAAAACTGGTCAACCACTTGTAAAAGAATGAAACTAGAACACTTTCTAACACCATATACAAAAATAAACTCAAAATGGATTAAAGATCTAAACATAAGACCAGAAACTATAAAACTCCTAGAGAAGAACATAGGCAAAACACTCTCTGACATACATCACAGCAGGATCCTCTATGACCCACCTCCCAGAATATTGGAAATAAAAGCAAAAATAAACAAATGGGACCTAATTAACCTTAAAAGCTTCTGCATATCAAAGGAAACTATTAGCAAGGTGAAAAGACAGCCTTCAGAATGGGAGAAAATAATAGCAAATGAAGCAACTGACAAACAACTCATCTCAAAAATACACAAGCAACTCCTCCAGCTCAACTCCAGAAAAATAAACGACCCAATCAAAAAATGGGCCAAAGAACTAAATAGACATTTTTCCAAAGAAGACATACAGATGGCTAACAAACACATGAAAAGATGCTCAACATCACTCATTATCAGAGAAATGCAAATCAAGACCACTATGAGGTACCATTGTATGCCAGTCAGAATGGCTGCGATCCAAAAGTCTACAAATAATAAATGTTGGAGAGGGTGTGGAGGAAAGGGAACCCTCTTACACTGTTGGTGGGAATGCAAACTAGTACAGCCACTATGGAGAACAGTGTGGAGATTCCTTAAAAAACTGGATATAGAACTGCCTTATGATCCAGCAATCCCACTGCTGGGCATACACACTGAGGAAACCAGAAGGGAAAGAGACACGTGTACCCCAATGTTCATCGCAGCACTGTTTATAATAGCCAGGACATGGAAGCAACCTAGATGTCCATCAGCAGATGAATGGATAAGAAAGCGGTGGTACATATACACAATGGAGTATTATTCAGCCATTAAAAAGAATACATTTGAATCAGTTCTAATGAGGTGGATGAAACTGGAGCCTATTATACAGAGTGAAGCAAGCCAGAAGGAAAAACACCAATACAGTATACTAACGCATATATATGGAATTTAGAAAGATGGTAACAATAACCCTGTGTATGAGACAGCAAAAGTGACGCTGATGTATGGAACAGTCTTATGGACTCTGTGGGAGAGGGAGAGGGTGGGAAGATTTGGGAGAATGGCATTGAAACATGTAAAATATCATGTATGAAACGAGATGCCAGTCCAGGTTCGATGCACAATACTGGATGCTTGGGGCTAGTGCACAGAGACGACCCAGAGGGATGGTATGGGGAGGGAGAAAGGAGGAGGGTTCACGATGGGGAGCACATGTATACCTGTGATGGATTCATTTTGATATTTGGCAAAACTAATACAATTATGTAAAGTTTAAAAATAAAATAAAATTAAAAAAAAAAAAAAGAGTACTGGAGTGGGGTTCCATTGCCTTCTCCAAGGAGTAATATATAGATATAATTGTACACACACACACACACACACACACACACACACACACACACATATATATACTTATCTCCAGATTTTTATTGCAGAATCTTCTGGAAAAAATATATTCTTCTTACCCACTGCTCCCACATTGAGGCTCAGTCCAAAACTCATGGCTCTGGGGTCTCACCATCACCTGGAGAACTAAAGACTGTGGTGTGCTCCACAGGTATTCCTCCAGGACTGAAGGATCTGATCCTCTGGGGATCACGATGGCTGACAGCTCTCAACTGTCACCTCTCTCCAGAAATTGTTTCAGCTGAAGACAGCTTCTTACCCCAGGCTGCACCTCCTTCCTGGGGGCAGCCTGCATCCAGTGACAATCAACACAAGAACATAAAAATCAAGTTCCCTTGTGGCAATGTGGGGTAATACCAGTTTCAGCACTTTCCATCAAGTTATTTGAGAATATCCTCGAGACTACCCAACTTCCTCTGATCAGTCCTGGTTCCCTCTTTTCCTTTCCCTTCCCTTCCCCAGATGTTGATCCTGAGAGTATTCCCTAAGAAACTCCCACATAACAATACTGATTTGAGAATCTGCTGAGATATGGGCGAAGAACCCAGTTTATAGTAGAAGATGGCTCTGCAGCCATTGGGCCTTCTTTTCCCAATATAAGATCCTCTTCTGAGGCCTCCATAGTGAATTAGAGCCTCCCACTAAATCCCACTGCGTATTTTCCTTCCTGCAGCTGCAAACAAAGTAGTCTCAGTGGCCACAATAAATAGAGGAAGTGACAGAATACCATGGATACACTTAGTACTGATTTGCAGCAAGAACCAGAAGCTTCTTTCATGCGGAATAAATTAGTAAGTAGAGAAACCCATTCTATTTCCTTCTTAATGTGTGTGTCATGCTGTGCAACATTTGCCCTGAGGTGTAGGGGTTAGGGTGAGATGCATGGAAATATCTTGCTCAGAAAGACACATTCTTAGCACACTAGGAAACTAACAACCTTAGAGGTGAGCTTTCTGCTGTAATAACTAAAATGTAAAACCCTTATGCCAGCTATTGATATTATCTTATTACTTGGCATTTAGATAGCTACAGGGAGCAAAGAGGCTTTAAAAAGTCTGAGAAAATGGAAATAATCCTACTTTACTGCCAGTGACACTCGGACAGCCATTAAAAATTCAGTTGTCAGATAAACGAAGTTGCATTAGAGTTGTCCTATTTTGAAAGCAGGGCGGGAGGTACTTTTAAAATCGCTTTTCTGGAAATCTGTCTTATCAGCTTTCAGTGACATTGGATTTGTGCATTTATCTGGAAATCAGAGGTGATTTCTGTCAATCCCTTGTTGTAGTCACATTTCAATTAAAAACCTGAAGGAGTGCTCTTATCAGGCCCCAGCATTCGTCTGAGTCATCACTAAATATACTTTCCTCCTAGATAGGATTTGTATTTTCTTCTTCATTGACTACAAAAGTTATTCCAGCTTAAATTTGGCTTTACTCACCAACTTACTTTTCTTTTTTTTCTAATTTTATTTTATTTTTAAACTTTACATAATTGTATTAGTTTTGCCAAATATCAAAATGAATCCATCACAGGTATACATGTGTTCCCCATCCCGAACCCTCCTCCCTCCTCCCTCCCCATACCATCCCTCTGGGCTGTCCCAGTGCACCAGCCCCAAGCATCCAGCAACATGCATCGAACCTGGACTGGCAACTCGTTTTCTACATGATATTTTACATGTTTCAATGCCATTCTCCCAAATCTTCCCACCCTCTCCCTCTCCCACAGAGTCCATAAGACTGTTCTATACATCAGTGTCTCTTTTGCTGTCTCGTACACCGGGTTATTGTTACCATCTTTCTAAATTCCATATATATGCGTTAGTATACTGTATTGGTGTTTTTCCTTCTGGCTTGCTTCACTCTGTATAATAGGCTCCAGTTTCATCCACCTCATTAGAACTGATTCAAATGTATTCTTTTTAATGGCTGAGTAATACTCCATTGTGTATATGTACCACCGCTTTCTTATCCATTCATCTGCTGATGGACATCTAGGTTGCTTCCATGTCTTGGCTATTATAAACAGTGCTGCGATGAACATTGGGGAACATGTGTCTCTTTCCCTTCTGGTTTCCTCAGTGTGTTTGCCCAGCAGTGGGGTTGCTGGATCATAAGGCAGTTCTATTTCCAGTTTTTAAAGGAATCTCCACACTGTTCTCCATAGTGGCTGTACTAGTTTGCATTCCCACCAACAGTGTAAGAGGGTTCCCTTTTCTCCACACCCTCTCCAGCATTTATTATTTGTAGACTTTTGGATCGCAGCCATTCTGACTGGTGTGAAATGGTACCTCATAGTGGTTTTGATTTGCATTTCTCTGATAATGAGTGATGTTGAGCATCTTTTCATGTGTTTGTTAGCCATCTGTATGTCTTCTTTGGAGAAATGTCTATTTAGTTCTTTGGCCCATTTTTTGATTGGGTCGTTTATTTTTCTGGAGTTGAGCTGTAGGAGTTGCTTGTATATTTTTGAGATTAGTTGTTTGTCGGTTGCTTCATTTGCTATTATTTTCTCCCATTCTGAAGGCTGTCTTTTCACCTTGCTAATAGTTACCTTTGATGTGCAGAAGCTTTTAAGGTTAATTAGGTCCCATTTGTTTATTTTTGCTTTTATTTCCAATATTCTGGGAGGTGGGTCATAGAGGATCCTGCTGTGATGTATGTCAGAGAGTGTTTTGCCTATGTTCTCCTCTAGGAGTTTTATAGTTTCTGGTCTTATGTTTAGATCTTTAATCCATTTTGAGTTTATTTTTGTGTATGGTGTTAGAAAGTGGTCCAGTTTCATGCTTTTACAAGTGGTTGACCAGATTTCCCAGCACCACTTGTTAAAGAGATTGTCTTTAATCCATTGTATATTCTTGCCTCCTTTGTCAAAGATAAGGTGTCTATATGTGCGTGGATTTATCTCTGGGCTTTCTATTTTATTCCATTGATCAATATTTCTGTCTTTGTGCCAGTACCATACTGTCTTGATAACTGTGGCTTTGTAGTAGAGCCTGAAGTCAGGCAGGTTGATTCCTCCAGTTCCATTCTTCTTTCTCAAGATCGCTTTGGCTATTCGAGGTTTTCTGTATTTCCATACAAATTGTGAAATTATTTGTTCTAGCTCTGTGAAGAATACTGTTGGTAGCTTGATAGGGATTGCGTTGAATCTATAAATTGCTTTGGGTAGTATACTCATTTTCACTATATTGATTCTTCCAATCCATGAACATGGTATATTTCTCCATCTATTAGTGTCCTCTTTGATTTCTTTCACCAGTGTTTTATAGTTTTCTATATATAGGTCTTTAGTTTCTTTAGGTAGATATATTCCTAAGTATTTTATTCTTTCCGTTGCAATGGTGAATGGAATTGTTTCCTTAATTTCTCTTTCTGTTTTCTCATTATTAGTGTATAGGAATGCAAGGGATTTCGGTGTGTTGATTTTATATCCTGCAACTTTACTATAGTCATTGATTATTTCTAGTAATTTTCTGGTGGACTCTTTAGGGTTTTCTATGTAGAGGATCATGTCATCTGCAAATAGTGAGAGTTTTACTTCTTCTTTTCCAATTTGGATTCCTTTTATTTCTTTTTCTGCTCTGATTGCTGTGGCCAAAACTTCCAAAACTATGTTGAATAGTAATGGTGAAAGTGGGCACCCTTGTCTTGTTCCTGACTTTAGAGGAAATGCTTTCAATTTTTCACCATTGAGGATAATGTTTGCTGTGGGTTTGTCATATATAGCTTTTATTATGTTGAGGTATGTTCCTTCTATTCCTGCTTTCTGGAGAGTTTTTTATCATAAATGTATGTTGAATTTTGTCAAAGGCTTTCTCTGCATCTATTGAGATAATCATATGGTTTTTATTTTTCAATTTGTTAATGTGGTGTATTACATTGATTGATTTGCGGATATTGAAGAATCCTTGCATCCCTGGGATAAAGCCCACTTGATCATGGTGTATGATCTTTTTAATGTGTTGTTGGATTCTGATTGCTAGAATTTTGTTAAGGATTTTTGCATCTATGTTCATCAGTGATATTGGCCTGTAGTTTTCTTTTTTTGTGGGATCTTTGTCAGGTTTTGGTATTAGGGTGATGGTGGCCTCATAGAATGAGTTTGGAAGTTTACCTTCCTCTGCAATTTTCTGGAAGAGTTTGAGCAGGATAGGTGTTAGCTCTTCTCTAAATTTTTGGTAGAATTCAGCTGTGAAGCCGTCTGGACCTGGGGTTTTGTTTGCTGGAAGATTTTTGATTACAGTTTCAATTTTCGTGCTTGTGATGGGTCTGTTAAGGTTTTCTATTTCTTCCTCGTCGAGTTTTGGAAAGTTGTACTTTTCTAAGAATTTGTCCATTTCTTCCTCGTTGTCCATTTTATTGGCATATAATTGTTGATAATAGTCTCTTATGATCCTTTGTATTTCTGTGTTGTCTGTTGTGATCTCTCCATTTTCGTTTCTAATTTTGTTGATTTGATTTTTCTCCCTTTGTTTCTTGATGAGTCTGGCTAATGGTTTGTCAATTTTATTTATCCTTTCAAAGAACCAGCTTTTGGTTTTGTTGATTTTTGCTATGGTCTCTTTTGTTTCTTTTGCATTTATTTCTGCTCTAATTTTTAAGATTTCTTTCCTTCTACTAACCCTGGGGTTCTTCATTTCTTCCTTTTCTAGTTGCTTTAGGTGTAGAGTTAGGTTATTTATTTGACTTTTTTCTTGTTTCTTGAGGTGTGCCTGTATTGCTATGAACTTTCCCCTTAGGACTGCTTTTACCGTGTCCCACAGGTTTTGGGTTGTTGTGTTTTCATTTTCATTCATTTCTATGCAAATTTTGATTTCTTTTTTGATTTCTTCTGTGATTTGTTGGTTATTCAGCAGCGTGTTGTTCAGCCTCCATATGTTGGAATTTTTAATAGTTTTTCTCCTGTAATTGAGATCTAATCTTACTGCATTGTGGTCAGAAAAGATGCTTGGAATGATTTCTATTTTTTTGAATTTACCAAGGCTAGCTTTATGGCCCAGGATGTGATCTATCCTGGAGAAGGTTCCATGTGCGCTTGAGAAAAAGGTGAAATTCATTGTTTTGGGATGAAATGTCCTATAGATATCAATTAGGTCTAACTGGTCTATTGTATCGTTTAAAGTTTGTGTTTCCTTGTTAATTTTCTGTTTAGTTGATCTATCCATAGGTGTGAGTGGGGTATTAAAGTCTCCCACTATTATTGTGTTATTGTTAATTTCTCCTTTCATACTTGTTAGCATTTGTCTTACGTACTGTGGTGCTCCCGTGTTGGGTGCATATATATTTATCAACTTACTTTTCAAAATTAAAGATAAGGTTTTGGGTTAGCAGGATACACTGCCTTCTGCCACCAAAGTAAATCCAACAGCTCATGATAATGTTTTATGCAAACTCGAGAAAAACTGAGATTCATTTAATAGTGGTATATTGAAAAAAAATTTTAATTATGAGAATTTAAATTTTGGCCCTTAGGAAATTCCATCAACTCAATTAATAGAAATAATCATTAATGAGAGTCCTAGCACTTAGAAAATGTACCTAATATTTGTAAGGTCAATTATCAAATAAGAGTCAAAGTATTTTATTTTCAAGGAAAGCTACTGTTAATGGCACATTTGAGGGGTTTTCTGTTATCTCACAACTTCTAAAATCTTTGTTAATTTTCTAAATATTAAATACTAAAGAAGAGATCATATTTATCTATATTCATGTACACATCTATGCACAAAACATGTGTAAATAAAGCCTTTTGTCTTCCAAAGATATCTACATTGATCAGTGTATTTGAATTGAGAATATGAATATCAAGAACTATAATTCCCTATAAGATTTTAACTGATCTTAGGATTCATAACATTTACAAAAACTTAAGGCATGAAAAATCTTGGTATCATGTTGTCCAACTTTAGTTTAACATAAAAGGACATGGAGAGATTTGGAAGATCTCATCTGAGATATAGTTAAATGAAAGCAGAAGCTTTAAACCCAAAAGTACATGGATTCAAATCCTTCACCTAACACTTAACCTAAGCAAGTTACTTAAAAGCTTTCAGCTTCAGTTTCCTCACCTATAAGACGGGCTTAATAGAAGTCAACTTGAAAGGCATTTTAAAGTGTATGTAAACATTAAACCTCGAGCCTGGCACAGGATCTCCACTAATTATGATGGCAGTTATTATTACATGTGCCTAGTAACTCACTAGGTATCATGAAGTAGCCATGAAAAATAAGTATAATATTAGATTAAAATAATTCAGATATTTTTAAAGGATCCAAAGTTGAGAAGATACTAGATAAACTGAAATGAGGTGGTGACTCTGGACTAGGATAGTAACTCTGAGGGTAGGGAGGAGAAATGCTTCCACTGATACAAAAAGCTTAAGAGATAAGGCCTAAAAATTTTACTCAAGAAGTACAATTTACTTCTTGACTACAAGAAATAAATTGAGTTTCACAACCAACTCAGTTACCACATACATTCCCCTACCAGGTGGGTTTCCATATAAGCTCACTTTCCCTCCACTGCTACATATCAGGATTACCATTAATCATATTTATCATTAATTTTACCAGGATTAAAATGTTAGAGAAGAGGCTGGATAACATATCAGGCCTTTATAGATTGCCACTTCCATCTAGGACTTTATTGCTGATCATAGTAGAAATTATACAGAGCCATTAAAATCATGGAAAAATGAAATGTATTTTAAATTTATTTGCAAAAGTGAATCAATATGCTAATAAATGAATCAATATGCTATGAAACATAAGGAAAAAAGAAAAAAATATACTCTAGAATAAGTGATTTTTTAAAACAAGAATAACTTCAAAAAAATCTGCAACACGTTTTTCAAATAGAGCACTATAGTCAATTAAATATATAGAACACAGTATGTGCCCAATGTTCTAGAGAATATAAAAAACCAAAGAAGCATCATGGTTCTTACCTACAAAATGTTTACAGATTACTTGGAGATATGACTAATGCACATAAAACCATTACTGAATTATTAAACTCCATAGGAAGTCAGTGTGAGCTAAAGAGATCAGACAGTAATAAAAATTCTAATCCTAGCTCTTTTACATATGTAGCCTCAGTTAACCTACACGAGATCCTGTGAGAAGTGTATCATTATCCGCAGTGAGGTGATAAACTGAAATTCAAAAGCCCTCCGGACTCTGAATGTAGCCTGAGTACACCTAGATCAGAAGAGGAAATATATGGTAAACACACAGGATTCCTATCGAGCATCCATCACCCACTTTTTGTTTAAAACCAGGATTCTGTACATAGATGGGCCTTACAGAAATCCAGCCTCACCCCAGGTGCAAGGTAGACCAGAGGTTTGCAGGAAACCCATTTCTCTTGCTGGCAGTTAAATTAGGAACAGACTCTTTACCCAATTTGATCCAGTTGTGTTGTGATGCCTATTACGGGGCTCCTGAAAAAGGGTTTGTGATTCCTAGGTGGTTGTTAGCTCCTCAAAGATGCAGTCAGGAAGAGCCTGCCATCTATTCTTCTACGCATCTCTGAGGAGCTAATAATCACTTCAGAAGCCCGTCTTATTCTAAAAGCTCCATCGTGTGAGATATGGAGTTAACTTGTTGGTAGAACCAATTAAGAGGGTTCAGGTGTGTTCTGGTTTTTATTTTGACTTATCACTAAAAGCATCCTAAAAGTACCCTGAAACACAGAACTGTAATTCAAATACAAGCCTTCGGATTTGGGGTTCCACTTGGTTTCCTACTGACCGACGTTACTCTTCTTTCTCCTGGGAACAAATCAGACTCTCACTGATAGGTCAAGATTGTGAACTTAATCTGAAGCAGAGTGGGGACGATGCCTGTGGTGTGGAAGAATTTAAGGTCTCAGAACGAGGTGAGAGCGTGAAGCCACACTCTAATGCTCTGTTCCTACTCCAGCTGAGCATTTCCCTTGTCCTGAATTTGACATTTGGAAAAAGAGGCGATGCTGTGTGCTCCAAAATTCTGTTTGTTGCCATCATCATTCTTTCTTAACCCCCGCCCCTTCTTGCTCCTCTTCCTTAATGCTTAGTCTGGACAGACTAAGTTCCCACTGTACCAAAATAAGGTCCTGGGTTAGGCCATCAACCCCTAAGTTTTCTTAAAATCCTTGCTCATGTTCACCACTCTGATGACTAGCATTGGGGATTACTGAAAGTATTGAGAACGTAATCTAATACTGTGGTCAGGACACAAATGGCAACGCAATAATGATAACAACAGCTATTTGCATTTAGCAACAGCTAAATGCATATGCATTTATTGGTGCATATGAAGTGTTAGGTATTGTAGCAGTTATTTATCTACATTCTCCTCTATGCTCACTAAGGCAAGTAGTAAGTATTAAAAGAGTATATAAAAGCACTTAATATAATGGCTCTTCATAATGATGTCATAGACGTTTTGACAAAAATAGCCAACATCTAATTCTCCAAAATACTTATTGCATAGAGTGCTGGGATGATGAGAGATTCACACCTCCATTTTCTCATTCTGTAATGTTGAAATATTGTTTTTGAAACTAACAATGCATGAATAAGATTCATTGTAGAAGTAAATAAATTCTGAGTCTATCTCATTTGAAAAATGAAGATGACTCTTAGCAATGAGATATGTGTAAGAAAAATGTTAAATAATAAACTGCACACAGTCTAAGGACAGTGAATTCTTAATCAACATTAATGATCTTTTCCTTTCCTAAGAAAGATGACATGTCATAATTTTGCCTAGAAAAAATGTCAAGTACTGAATTGTATAATCCAAACGCATTGATACCTAATGGAAAGCATTAGTTTGTGTATGTATGTGCTCAGCCACGTCTGACTCTTTGCAATCCCATGGACTGTAGCCTGCCAGGCTTCTCTGTTCATGAGATTTTACAGGCAAGAATACTGGAGTGGGTTGCCACTTCTTCCTCCTAGGGAATCTTCCTAACCCAGGGATCGAACCTATGTCTCCTGCATCTCCTTCACTGAGAGGTGGATTCTTTACCACTAAGCCACCTGGGAAGCTCAAGGATTAGCATGGATGAAAGGAAAAATCAACTATTTCTCTACTCATTGCAATAGTCTAATGCCATGACACATATGAGAGGGAAATACCCTAAGACACAGAGGGTGTTTTTTAGAATCATAAATGATAGTTTAGGTTTTAAAATTTCCCCACATTACCCAAATAAAGTTGCTAGATCAATACCAGCAGTAAATATACATACACTGAAAAATATATGATCATCTCAAAAGATGCAGAAAAAGCATTTGACAAACTTCAATACCCATTAGTGGTAAAAATCACTCAACATAGTAGGAACAGAAGGGAACTATCTCAATCTGATAAAAAAAAAAAAAACTTTCAGAAACACACACACACACTTATAGCTAATATACTTAATGGTGAAAGACTGAATACTCTTCCCATAAGAGCAGAAAGAGGATGATGCCTGCTCTCACCACTCCTACTTAACACTGTATTAGAATTCCTAGTCAGTGGATATATTGAAATGTCCTTACATAAAATTATCTGATTTTAAATATTTTTATAATAAACATGAAATCATTAACATAACACAGAGACTAGAGAGTAGGTACTGTATTAGTATGAGTAGGGTAAAGTGAGAACAGGTAAAGTTCAGACAGGGAAAATTCTTACACGCTACGCTCCCAAGTTTGGACTTTATTCTGTAGGTCAGTGTTTCTCAAACATAAGCATGAATCAGAGTCCCCTGGAAGATGTGTTAAAATACAGATTGCTGAGTCCTACTCCCAGCATTTCTGAGTTAATAGGTCTGGGTGTAAGCTAGGTCATTTGTATTTCCAACAAGTTTCTAGGTGCTGCTGAAATTGCTGGTCTGAGGTACACACTTGGAGAACCACTGAGAAGCTTAAAAATGTTAAGATTAAATGTAACACAATCAAATTTACACTGAAGGAAACCTGGTGCAGTGGTTTTCCACTTTGGCTGCACACTGAAATGACCTAGGTGTGAAGACATCAGAGTAAGTAAACAAAAACTCTTGAGGGTAGACCTGGGTATTAGCATTTTTTAAAACTGATAGGTGGTTTCAAAAGGTGTCCAATTGGTGATCTGTGATGATAGTGTTGGAGGCAAGTGAGAGGCTGGTTGAGATGGTGATTCTCAAACCTGGTTTCCCAGAACTCAGGGACCGACAAGGAGGCAAGACTCTTACTTCCATAATTACAATAAAGCAGGTATGCTTTTATCTTTTCAAATAGTCATTTAAAAAGAAAGAAAAGGGTTTTACTGCTCTAAAATGAACAGTTTTGACAATCCTAAGTCAGGAGTTTATTGAAATAAACTTGGCTAAGATATTGTCAGGAGCATTTGAGAATGGCTCAGTTCAGTTCAGTTCAGTCCCTCGGTCATGTCCAACTCTTTGTGACCCCATGAATCGCAGCACACCAGGCCTCCCCGTCCATCACCAACTCCCAGAGCTCACCCAGACTCACATCCATCGAGTCAGTGATGCCATCGAGCCATCTCAACCTCTGTCGTCCCCTTCTCCTCCTGCCCCCAATCCCTCCCAGCATCAGAGTCTTTTCCAATGAGTCAACTCTTCACATGAGGTGGCCAAAGTATTGGAGTTTCAGCTTTAGCATCATTCCTTGCAAAGAAATCCCAGGGCTGATCTCCTTCAGAATGGACTGGTTGGATCTCCTTGCAGTCCAAGGGACTCTCAAGAGTCTTCTCCAACACCACAGTTCAAAAGCATCAATTCTTCAGTGCTCAGCTTTCTTCACAGTCCAACTCTCACATCCATACTTGACCACAGGAAAAACCACAGCCTTGACTAGATGGACCTTTGTTGGCAAAGTAATGTCTCTGCTTTTCAATATGCTATCTAAGTTGGACATAACTTTCTTTCCAAGGAGTAAGCGTCTTTTAATTTCATGGCTGCAATCACCATCTGCAGTGATTTTGGAGCCCAGACAAATAAAGTCTGACACTCTTTCCACTGTTTCCCTATCTATTTCCCATGAAGTGATGGGACCGGATGCCATGATCTTCGTTTTCTGAATGTTGAGCTTTAAGCCAACTTTTTCACTCTCCACTTTCACTTTCATCAAGAGGCTTTTAGTTCCTCTTCACTTTCTGCCATAAGGGTAGTGTCATCTGCATATCTGAGGTTATTGATATTTCTCCCGCAATCTTGATTCCAGCTTGTGTTTCTTCCAGTCCAGTGTTTCTTATGATGTACTCTGCATATAAGTTAAATAAACAGGGTGATAATGTACAGCCTTGACGTACTCTTTTTCCTATTTGGAACCAGTCTGTTGTCCCATGTCCAGTTCTAACTGTTGCTTCCTGACCTGCATACAGATTTCTCAACAGGCAGATCAGGTGGTCTGGTATTCCCATCTCTTTCAGAATTTTCCACAGTTTCTTGTGATCCACACAGTCAAAGGCTTTGGCATAGTCAATACAGCAGAAATAGATGTTTTTCTGGAACTCTCTTGCTTTTTCAATGATCCAGCGGATATTGGAAATTTGATCTCTGGTTCCTCTGCCTTTTCTAAAACCAGCTTGAACATCAGGAACTTCACGGTTCACGTATTGCTGAAGCCTGGCTTGGAGAATTTTGAGCATTACTTTACTAGCATGTGAGATGAGTGCAATTGTGCGGTAGTTTGAGCATTCTTTGGCATTGCCTTTCTTTGGGATTGGAATGAAAACAGACCTTTTCCAGTCCTGTGGCCACTGCTGAGTTTTCCAAATTTGCTGGCATATTGAGTGCAGCACTTTCACAGCATCATCTTTCAGGATTTTAAAGAGCTCAACTGGAATTCCATCACCTCCACTAGCTTTGTTCATAGTGATGCTTTCTAAGGCCAACTTGACTTCATATTCCACAATGTCTGGCTCTAGATGAGTGATCACACCATTATGATTATCTGGGTCGTGAAGATCTTTTTTGTACAGTTCTTCTGAGGAGCTAATAAAGTTGAGGATCAGAGCTGTTGAAAAGGGACTGGTTAGAGATTCATGTCTATAACTGTGGTCATTCATCCAGGAGGCAGGTTCAAATGTTGTTATGGGGGCATTTTCAGGGTGAATTCCCCGCTGGGAACCTGAAATCCCTCTGGTATCAGGAATATGACCATTTTTCCTTCCCATAAAATAAACTCTGTAAGCACTGGTTATTGTTCCAAAGCAAAGTATGCCCAAGGTCATGCAAAACATTTTATGAAAGACAATTACATATTTACACTGAGGAAAACACATGATAAATAAAGACACTAAGGATATTGGTGGCTTGGTTTAGGGCAGTAGCCTCCAAATTTAAAAATGCATACTTCCTGAGGGTCTACCAAGTTTTCCAAAAGAATAAAAGCTTGGTCGGTTTTGAGGGAATCAATTTGAGACTCAACTCTTTCTTCAAAAATGGACCAGCTGACCACATCATATACAAATAAAGAATTATGTTCAATACCTGAAACTAATACATTATATGTCAATTACATCTCAATAAAAAAATATACGCCAGTTGAGAACGTCACTGACATAGAGACATTATGCTGATTCTCCTTTTGTTCTCTTCTCCAGTGTAGTGCTGTTTACAACAGCCAAGATGTGGAAGCAACTTAAACAGATAAGCTGATAAAGAAGATGTGGTACATATACATTGGAATATTACTCAGACATTAAAAAGAATGAAATAATGCCATTTACTCCAACATGGATGAATTTGGAGATTGCCATACTAAGTAAAAGTTGGCTTAAAACTCAACATTCAGAAAACGAAGATCATGGCATCTGGCCCCATCACTTCATGGCAAATAGATGGGGAAACAAGGGAAACAGTGACAGACTTTATTTTGAGGGGCTCCAAAATCACTGCACATGGTGACTGTAGCCATGAAAATAAAAGACACTTGCCCCTTGGAAAAGTTATGACCAACCTAGACAGCATATTAAAAAGCAGAGCCATTACTTTGCCGACAAAGGTCCGTCTAGTCAAAGCTATGATTTTTCCAGTAGTCATGTATGGATGAGAGAGTTGGACTATAAAGAAAGCTGAGTGCCGAAGAATTGATGCTTTTGTCCTCTGGTATTTGGAGAAGATTCTTGACAGTCCCTTGGACTGCAAGAAGATCCAACCAGTCCATCCTAGAGGAGATCAGTCCTGGGTGTTCATTGGAAGGACTGATGCTGAAGCTGAAACTCCAATACTTTGGCCACCTGATGTGAAGAGCTGACTCATTTGAAAAAACCTTGATACTGGGAAAGATTGAAGGAAGAGGAGAAGGGGACAACACAGGATGAGATGGTTGGCTGGCATCACCGACTCTATGGACATGAATTTGAGCAAGCTCTGGGGCTTGTTTGTTGATGGACAGGGAAACCTGGCATCCTGCAGTCCATGGGATTGCAAAGAGTCAGATATGACTGAGTGACTGAACTGAACTAAGTAAAGTGAGTCAAACAGAGAAAGACAAATATATAATATTATTTATTTACAGAAGCTAAAAAATATGATACAAATGAACTTATTTACAAAATAGAAAGAAACTCACAGGCCTTAAACAACAAATTCATGGTTACCAGGGGAAACAGGTGGGTGGGAGAGATATATTGGGACTTTAGGAATGACATGTACACATTGCTATATTTAGAATTATCAACAAGGACCTACTGTATAGCACAAGAAACTCTGCTCAATATTATGTAATAATCCAAAGGGGGAAATAATTTGAAAAAAAAATAAGATACACATATATGTAAAACTGAATCACTTTACTGTACATCTGAAACTAACACATTTTTAATCAACTATGCTCCAATATAAAATAAAAATTTTAAAGAAAGAAAGATCAACTTTCACTTACCCTAGTCCTACTATGGTGCACTGTCTCAGGATTTATAAAGCTCCAGGATGCCAAAGGACATCATCATTTCCATTCTGCATAATCATCACTCCTAAATGAGAATCCCTAGAGATCAAAGCCAGGAGCATAATGGTACAGAAGATGGCAAAGCCCAGAGCCTTATTTCATCTGAGCACTAACCTTTGGCAAGACTTCATGCCTTAAACACATATATGTTTTACAATTAGAAGGTAGAGAAGAAGACAGTTGTCCCTAGGATGGGTATCTGAATGAAAAGTGTACTTGAACCAAAGATTTTTATTGAGAAAAAGCCTCATTGGACAGGTTTAACAGTCAACACTGGCTTTGCAAATTCGACAGCCAACACATTTTCCATAAATAGCAGGAGCTAAATCTAAAGCCTCAAGGTTGTGACATACACATCTATATCTATATCCATATCCATATCCATCTCTCTCTATCTGTACACACAAATGTGAGGGGAAGAAATTAAAGCATTTTAATAAAAAGTACTGAGTTGACAAAAAAAACTTTAAAATTAACGATATTTCTGTTTTCCAACCCTTTCTGAATAGATCATATTCAACAAAATCCACAAAAGTAAAAAGTGATGGGAATAATTAATTATCCATTGGCAAGTTTTGATAAAGCTTTTTTGAAATACATTCCAGAAACTGGGAAAGAAAATTGCTCTACTGACTAGATAATACATTTATTTGGTAATCAGGTAGTTTTCCATTCCTTAATTTCAACATAATTGAAGTTATTAGCTAAAAAGATGTTATTAAAAATCATTTGTGATAACACAAAACTATGTTATCAAATATTTGACAAGGGTATGATTTGGAGGTATAACTTGGAAGAAGTTCAAAAATTCATATAACAAAACTCCTTCCATTCTTACATATTTATATGGGGACATGACTTTGGGTGCTTATATCTAGAAAATAAAAATATAAATAAAAGTGATGCTCATGCATGTATGCATGCTAAGTTACTTCAGTTGGGTCAGATTCTTTGCAACCCCATGGACTGTAGCCCACTAAGCTCCTCTGTCCGTGGGGATTCTCCAGGCAAGAACACTGGAGTGGGTTGCCATGCCCTCCTCTAGGAGATCTTCCCAACCCACTGAACGAACCCATGTCTCCTGTGGCTCCTGCATTGCAGGTGGATTCTTTCCCCCTGAGCCACCAACAGGGAAGCCCTAAAGTGATGTCAGTCCTATTTTACTCTAGCATGAGCAACATTAATTCATGGACTCACAAATCAACTGAACAGAAAAAAATCCATTAATTTTATTAGGAGATAAATTTCCTTAAAATTTTACACCATGTTTAAAAGTCACTCATCAAGAATTTTAATTATCTATTATATTTTAATTAATTGTGCAGAAAAAAGTCATTATGATGATAACTCAATCTGGAAAATAGTTTCTTTCAAAAATAATTTAGAAAGAGTTTCATGGTAAGGCCAAACTTAGAAAAGATAAATTTCAATTTACCTAAATATTTCTGTTGCAGAGACATATGGTCATGATCAGAAAAAGAATTCTAAGCATAGTTATCTGGCATGCAAATTTAAGTCCAAGAATAAATGGAGTGACATAAAATTTCTGTTCAAGAAACTTATTTATCTTTTAAGCTGATGATGTAGGGTATCAAATCTAAATGGCATTTGGATTCCCCTTGAAACATTTGAGAGACCAATATACACAATTAAGTGCAACAGAAATTATCATTCTTTGCAAATATTTTTAACTTACATTGAAAAATAGTTACCCACTTTTAATTTTTGGGGGGTGAGTTACATAATGTTCAAAATTCCTTGAGTAGGTATGGAAGAATAAAATGTTTGAAACTAATGCCCTAGTAAACATTGCTAACTACACTATTTAGGAAACGGTATGTTCCTTTATTTCTCAAATAAGATTGCCTTGAATAATGTTTGTCTAATAGATTTAAGCCCAAGAGAACAGTAATAGATTTCAGCTTTAAACTGCCAACCCTGCCTTCTGATGCCCAGAAAGATCATGAGAAGACACGAGGATCCATGATCAGAAACACTCAGATAAAGAAGATAACGGTACATATATACAATGGAATATTACTCAGCCATCAAAAATGAAATCATCCCATTTACAGCAACATGGATGGTCCTGGAAATTATCATACTAAGTGAAGTAAGTCAGAGAGAGAAAGTCAAATATTATATGGTATAGCTTATAATAGAATCTTTAAAAAATGGAATCAAAAAATGATACAAATGAACTTATTGACAAAAAAGAAACCAACTCACAGACTTACAGAACAAACTTATTGTTATTGGGGGGAAGGGTTGGGTGGAGGGATAGATTGGGAGTTTGGGCTTCCCTGGAGGCTCAGCTGGTAAAGAATCCGCCTGCAATGTGGCAGACCTGGGTTTGATTCCTGGGTTGATAAGATCCCCTGGAAAAGAGAATGGCCACCCAGTCCAGTATTCTGAACTGTATAGTCCATGGGGTCACAAAGAGACACGACTGAGTGATTTTCACCTTCACTTGGGATTAACATGTACTCATTGCTATTACTTAAAATAAAATGCCTTTCCATGGAAAAAGTAAATAAATAAAATGAAAAATAAATAAATAAAAGGAGAGAGAGAGATACTCTGCAGAGGCTCAGCTAGAAGCTGAGAGCATTCAAACTTCCCACTTCAGATAAGGACTGAAAGCAAAGAAATAATATCTAAGTACTGTTTAGCTGTTCCACTACTAAAGAAGAAAGTTTATTTCCAATGGAATTTTTAAAAACTGGAGCAGTCTGACACAGGGAGAGGTGTGTCAGTTGCTCAGTTGTGTTCGACTCTGTGACCCCATGGACTGTACCTCATGGCTCTTCTGTCCATAGGATTCTCCAGGCAAGAATCCTGGAATGGGTTGCCATTTCCTTCTCCAGGGGATCTTCCTGACCAGGGATCAAACCCGGATCTCCCACACTGCAGGCAGATTCTTTACCATCTGAACCACCAGGGAAAGGAGAGGGGTTCCCCCAAATTTGAGCATCATATATATTTAGATAGGCATTTTTATTTGAAGGTAGTTTCCATCTTGAAGTCTGCTGAACAAACGAGACTCCATAAATGATATGAAGAACAAATTTAACTCTTTCAAATGTCATAGGAATTTTGGAATTCTTGGGAACCTTGAATTTCATACATATATAAAACCTATGTCTTAAATAAGATCAATATCTTGCCCAAGGTTACATAGCATTTTAGTGACAGATGCAAGAAAGAGACTACTTTTCCAATCTTCTCTGTCATTTGCTCTTTCTACACTATGGCCTAAAAAGCTATGCCAAAAATAGTCTCTTGACAGCTGATTTCCCACATGACATCATCTAATAGTCTATATATTAGGAAGTGTTGTTAAGATCACTATCGCAGCAACTAGCATAGCTTAAAACCCTGAGGAGAAAGAAGCCAGGTTCCTATGTGTATGATACCTTCCTCAACATCATACTAAGAGGAAAATAACTTCAAAAACGCCACTAAAAACCCCTTTTTTCTAATGAATACCGTACCAACATTGATTTAAAAGCTTCATCTGGTAAAATTTCCCTCTTTCTCTTTCCTGAGATAGGAGAAACCTGTGGGTTCCTTTCCTAATCTGGCTGCTGTTCAAAGCAGAGAAAAATTCTCCCGTGATTTTATGGCTGCATACAGCAAACATCACTCTCCTACAAGCAAGACAAATAAAATAATACAGGGTTTATTTGCAATTAAATCTGTAAATAGGAGTTCAGGAAATAAATATTCAAACCTTCATCAGAAAACTGAACTAACAAGATGGGAAAAAACTTTTCCACCAAGCTACTGATACATCATTTTCTTGAAAACAACTATGATAGGCACATTGGCTCCTATTGGTTCGACTGTAAATAGCTAAATGAGTGCCTATAGATAATTGGCGTTTCCAGGATCTGGTTTATAGAAAGAAAGAGGAGGGTCCTTAAAATACACGTTCTACAAGATCTGCATTCAGACACAAATTAGATTTCATCCAGACTACAGAAGAGAATAGCTGACTGATAGAATAAGCTGGAAAGGACTTGATTGGCAGACCTGAGTTTTGACAGGAGGTTAAAATAGGAGAGGGAACAGGAAAGCAAGAAGGTGCAGGGAATGAGGACCACAGAGCACAGCACCAGTCAGCTAGACAACTGGAGGTTGATTGGGCCCTGGGGAACAAAAGAAAAGAGGTACAGAGAAGATTTTGAATTATTTTGATTCCCAAGAGACTGGGACTTCTCGCTCCAAGGAGGAGTCAGAAAAGGAGCAATGCTCAAGTAAAAGTCTAGAGAAGCCAGTGGGCCAGCTGCCCTCTCTTTCCCCCCAAAATCAGGGCTGAGCAAGGAGGAGATGGTGAGGACGAGGGCCAGCACCAGCTGCCCATTTTAAATTTCAAGTACTCAGATGCAAAAAGGAAATGAAAAACCAAACCTATCAGCTGACTTTGAACTTTTCTTTGCCTCCAAGGGAGAATCTCATCATTGCGTTTTCTGGGGTACTGTATTCAGGCCACACTCATGCACCTATGAATTTAAAAGTACTGTCAGTAAGGGCACTGTGTCATGAGCCTGCTTATGTCCTATGTCCAGACAGTTCTCCAGGTGTATGGGAGATTGTTTTAAAAACTGTGCAGCTTATCTCATGAGTCACCTAATGTTTAGGATCATGGACTAGAGCTCTGGGGATTATGTGATCCTTGTAGTCACTACGAGGGTTGGGCAAGCTGTAGTTATTTCATGCTGTGACACTCAGGTCTGTGTTCATAACAAGGAATGGTTTCTCTGTTAATAAAGTTGAATGCATCACGCAGACACTATGTTTTCCCATTGATTTCAGGAAATATCATGGACAGAATTTGTATTTACTTCCTAGGTCTCTGACTCTAGCTGTAATTTCTCCTATAATGAAGGCCTGTTAACTTGAACTTCTTCCAACACTGAACATTAAAAATCACGGGCTTACTTAAGTCACTTAAGCATTTTATAAAATGAGGTGTCTATTTAGTTAATGAAACAGTTTTTTTTAACACGTACAACTCAAAACTAGGAAATAAGAAATAATTAGAGTCCTATCTCTGTTCCCTGTGCATTATCTGAGGCTCCACAGCTCTTCTCACCTGAGCTCTGTTTTACGAGATTGGCCTCGGACATTCCCCAACTCTTCACATTCCTCCCCTCAGGATACCTTGATATCCCCAGGGCGTCTGAATGGGGCAATTTTATATATCCATTTCCTTTGTGGAATGTCAGACTCCCTCCTGGAGACCATGACCTCCAGTTGCACTTGGCGTCTCCAGGTATCTCTGGGCGCCCCTCCACCGGCAGTTCTCTGTCTGCCTATAGCAGGGGAAAGCAGCAGAGCAGCTCTGCCCTGCTCAGGGTCGCTACCCACTTCACTTTCTTCACTGGAATATGGAGATGGGACTAACGTAGTGGCTGGAGGCCCACAAGTTCTGACTTTAAAGCTGCCTAAGGGCTTCCCTCGTGGCTCAGCTGGTAAAGAATCCGCCTGTAATGCGGGAGACCTGGGTTCGAACCCTGCATTGGGAAGATCCCCTGAAGAATGGAAAGGCTACTCAGTCCAGTATTCTGGCCTGGAGAATTCCATGGACTAAATAGTCCATGGTGTTGCAAAGAGTCAGACACGACTGAATGACTTTCACTCACTTAAGCAAAAGGCTTAACTGATTTGCCTACCTTACTTTGTCCTCCCTTCAACTGCAAGGTGCAGAGCCTGTGAAATTCTCAATGGCCTCATCTGCTTAGAAAGGCTGATTTAAACTCTTTGAGGACCTAATCATCTTTGTGATGTTATGACAATAGTCAAGAAACAAAGTACATTTCTAATGGGGTGGAGGTGGCTGTGTGTTGATGACTAACATGTCCTCCCTAAATGTTTTATTTCCCTTGCAAACAATGAGAGTAGTTACTCCTGATTCACTTTGTCAGGTGAGAAATTCGTCTTTGAAATCTCACTGGACAGTTAAGATATTTTAGATCCCATTTGAATTCTTATTACATATTTCACTAAAAAGCCAATGGGAGCAAAACTTTTTACAATAAGTCAATAACTTGAATGTTAGACTTTAGGACCCTGAGTGTCAGACCTTTAACCTTAGGGACTAATGGGTGGCAAAAACACTGAGGCAAAATACTTCATTTCCTCCATTAAAATTGCTTTCATATTTAGCATTCTAAGGGTAATAACTGATATTTGTTTAGCATCCATAAAAATTACAAAGCTTGGTGCTTATTTGTGGAGGGTTTCCCATTGCCTGAAAAAAAAAAAAAACTAAAAAAAAAAGGAATTATGGACTTATAAAATTAAATTTATAAATTAAGGAATTGAAATAAGTCTTTGAGATTCCCAAAATTTTAAATATCTGTTCTTTCATTGAAGCTGGCAACAGCTTTGTGAAGTAAGTAATTTTATGTCCACACTGGAAATGAGGAAACAGGGCTCAGAAAGGTGAAGTGACAATGAACAGCATACAAAAAGAAATTTTCAGACAGGAGTCTATTCTGTCCACAACCAGGTGCATCACTTTCAGCTCCCAACAAGCTGTAAATGTAAAAGAACCCACACTTTACTGGCACTTATTTTTTCTCTGATGTGCTTCCTTTCATCATGTTGATCCTAATTTATGACCTATATCATTTTCCTTCTCCCTGAAGAACTTCTTTTAACATTTCTTGTAAGGCAAGTCTGTCAGAGACAAATTCCCCCAGGTTTTGCTTGTCTGAGAAAGCCTCTATTTCTCTTTCACTCTTATAGGATAATTTTGCTGGATACTAAATTCTAGTTCGGGGGGTTTTCTTTTAACACTTTAAATACTTCACTCCTCTGTCATCTTTGAATAGATTCTGATTAGAGGTCTCATGAAATTCTTAACTTTGTTCCTCCATAGGTTCCTTCCTCTCTAACCTTATTCAAGATTCTCTCTTTGTCTTTGGTTTTCTGAAGTTTGAAAATATGTCTAGGCATATTTATTTTTTTTAGTATTTATTCCCTTTGATCTCTGAACTTCTTGGATCTGTGGTTTGGTTTCTGTCATTAATTTTAGAAAATGCTCAGTTATTGTCACAAGAAAGGATGAAAGAAAGAAATATGGAGGGAGGCAGGAAGGAAAGGAGGCAGGAAGGAAAAGGAGGAAAAGAAAGACAGAGCACATGTCTGTGTAACATCTCAAGAATGTTAGAACCAGGTTACCGTCAGAGTTTGGATAATGTCAAGATGACACCTTGGAACAGTGTGGGGGAGAGTGGTACTCTCCCGGGAAGTCCATTAGAGTACTACACTAGAGAGGAGAGACACAAATGTGTAGGGAAGAGTCCAGAAAAGCAAGGTCACATCCAGGGACCTAGAAAGCATGCTGAGCTGAGCAAACAATACCTGCAGAATGGACAATCAAGTTAGAGGACAAAGTAGAGGAATGGAAATGACATGTGTAGTACAAAGTGTACAAAACATATCATTGAGAAGATGTAGCCAAGATCACATTGTTGCTGTTCAGCTGCTAAGTCATGTATGATTCTTTGCGACCACATGGACTGCAGGATGCCAGGCTTCTCTGTCCTTCATTATGCCCAGAATTTGCTCAAACTCATGTCCATTGAGTCAGTGATGCCATTCAACCATCTTATCCTCTGTCAATCCCTTCTCCTTTTGCCTCCAGTCTTTCCTAGCACCAAGGTCTTTTCCAATGAGTCAGATCTTTTCCAGTGAGTCAGCTCTTCATATTAGGTGGCCAAAGTATTGGGGCTTCAGCTTCAGCATCAGTCCTCCCAATGGATATTTAGGGTTGATTTCTTTTAAGATTGACTTCTTTGATCTCCTTACAGTTCAGGTAACTCTCAAGAGTCTTCTCCAACACAATTCATAAGCATCAATTCTTTGGTGCTTAGCCTCCTTTATGGTCCAACTCTCACATCTGTACATGACTACTGGAAAAACCACAGCTTTGACTAGACGGACCTTTGCTAGCAAATGATGTCTCTGTTTTTTAATACACTATCTAGGTTTGTCATAGCTTTTCTTGCAAGGAGCAAGCATCTTTTAATTTCATGACTGCAGTCACTATCCACAGTGATTTTGGAGCCCAGGAAAATAAAGTCTGTCACTGTTTCCATTGTTTTCCCATCTATTTGCCATGAAGTGATGGGACCAGATGCCATGATTTTAGTTTTCTGAATGTTGAGTTTTAAGATTATATTAAACCTGACAATAAAGCAGAGCCCAGTAAAGATCAAGAGAGCTCCCCAAATATGCCACATCTCATAAGGTACTGGTCCAAGCTTTAAAACCTCCTTGCTTTATTGATTGGGTTTGCTTGATTGACAGCAAGGGAAAATGGGTGGGGGAGGGGAGCAGTCTACAGTAGAGCAGGGCTCTCTTTCCCCCATTGGCTACAACATACAAGTTGCCCTTTGTCCTTATCCTAAGTCAAGCCATACTCTACCCCACCTCAAGGCCATTTTTGTGCTCTTTCCCCTGCTCTTCCCACATATTTTCTAATTATATATGTTATTTTTGCTCATTTGACTTCCACCCCCCGCCACTACCTATAGGGTGCAGGAGGGCAGGTATAAACTCAGTTTTATTCACCACTAAATAACCTGCAGGGCTTAAAACAGGTACAAACCCATGAATATTTAATAAATGAATGACTAGCTAGGCCACTGTGGTGAGAATTCTCATTCCTTTCACACCATCACCAGAATAGGACATGGATGAAAGGTAGCATCAGAGCTGACTAAGGAAGGAGAGGGAGAAGAGGTGGAGGAGGGAGGCAGTAAGAGTGTAAAAGTGATAGCTAAGAGACTAAATCATCTGTCAAGGTAATGGGGCACTGGAACAGCTCTGATGCAAACATTTAACAAGCCATGACTGGGAAGCCAAGCATCTTGAGAGGGAATAGCATACAGTGCAGAATGCTTGAGGTAAGGCAAGCTTCACATACCCAATGGTCACTTCTTAACAGTGCCAGGTGGGACTATTTCTTAACAGCACTAGTGTTGACAAGTTAACAAGAGATCAAACTTCCATTTGATTTCACTGGCTTCACAAAGCAGTGTGACCCTACAGGAAAACTAAGTTTCTTAAGACAACTAGAAATGCAAAGAATTGGACGTGAGTCAAAAATGCCTCACTTTCCATATTTACAAAGCTAATTATCCTCTTAAGAAAGGAGAAATTAAATATTTGAATGAAGTAAGAGCAACCTAGTGACTTTATTTAAAATTTGTTATCTAGTTTGATAATAGCTTGGCTGGTAAAGAATTTGCCTGCAATGAGGGAGACCTGGGTTCAATCTTTGGGTTGAGAAGACCCCTGGAGAAGGGAATGGCTACCCACTCCAGTAGTCTGGTCTGGAGAATTCCATGGACTATATAGTCCATGGGGTCACAAAGAGTTGGAAACAACTGAGCAACTTTCACTTTCTTTATCTAGTTTAAAACCAGCAAAAATTCATCACTTTCACCTGAGTTGCTTATCAGTCAAATCTATACACCTGTTAAGATACTAAGTTAAAACATTATGTGGTTGAAAAACTAGTTTGATCTGATGGAATTGATCCAATAAGACTTGTGTCTATGATACTAGGAATGTTTGATTTTGGTTAAATCTGTTGGGATACTAAATCCTTGGACTTCTTCTTCTGAAACACAAAGGAGGTATATTTCTGTCCATCTTATTACCGGGTGGCCAGAGGAGGTATATTTGTCTCCATCTTATTACCAGGTTGGCCAAAGAGTTCATTTGGGTCATATATACGATTTCCATTGAGGACTGATGGTTATCCAAATTGAAAGTGCTATGTGTATATGTAATTTTTCCCCTAAATCAAAGAATGAAAGCCCAAGGTCACTCAGCTACTAAGCTCAAATCACAATTTAAGGTCATCAGTTGAATACCATAAATTTCTAAACATATTCATAGACTAATTTTTGTTGTTGCTATTAAATTAGGACATTTTATCAACATAGTTTAGAACTTTCAAATACTATGTCTTTTAATTTGTTTGTTTCCTCTCTCCCTTGTTGAACTTAAGTCTACAAAAATAAAATTTTGGTTTATTCACCCTGAGAAATTATTTGACCAAATGTTAGCGCTATATGATAAGATGAAAAGGACTCATCCCTACCTATTTTCTTGATGGTATCTTTGCTCTCCCCTTGTGTTTACCACTGATAACACTCAACATCTTTCTAAGCAATCTCTCCTAAGTCCTCTGAGCTGATAATCAGAGCAAATTCAGGTCTTTGAACATCTAAAACAAACTAAATAGGAAGAAATTCGAGTGCACAGACACATTTCACATTTTAAAATTTTAACTGAAGATAGGAAAGGGATAGATGAAAACAGTTGAAATGTTCCAGATGTTTACCGACATAAAAGTGATGACTTAAGGAGTAAAGAAGCAAGTAAAGAGTAAAGGAGTAAAGAAGGGTGGGCCTAAGGATAATCTGGCTGAGAATGGAAAGCAGTGGTTCTCCATGAACTGGGATGTGGGCTTCCAGAGGACATTTGACAGTGCCTGGAGACATTTCTGATTGTCACAAGTGAAGTGAATGCTATAGCCATCTAGTGGGTACAAGCCAAAGATGCTGCCGAATATTCTCCAATGCATGAGACAGCCTCACCCCCATAAAGAATGATATGGCCCCAAAGAATAGTGTCAAGGCTGAGAAACCCTGTTCTAAAACAATCAGTATGCTGTTCCTGTCTCTTCAGCATCCCCTTAATATGTTGGAAATGTTTACCTTTTAGGTTTTTCAAAATGAAAATATATTCCACAAAGCAATTATGCTTTCCTATTGCCAAAGTTGGGTGGTAGACTACTAGGCACATTCTTTCTTTTCCTAACTCCCCAGTACAATCTAATTCTCTAATACAACCTAGCCCCAATGTCCTTATTTATGTGCCTGACAACTATGAACAGGGAATAAGCTTCCTTTTTTATAAGATTCTTGGGAGACTGTTTGGGGACAATATCATGTCTCTCTTGCCTGATATTCCACAGTCCAGACGGACTGCAATATCAGTTCAAGGGTTGCAGTCCAAGGCGGGGGTATCACCTAGTAGAAGAAAAAGGAAGAAAGAAAGGGGGTGCTGATATAATGATATAACATCCTGATCCAAAGTCCTACAAGTCATGTCAGTGGGACACTTCAATGGGACACTCTGAGGTCAGGACAGCTGCCAGTGAGAAGATAAGTTTGTCATTTACCACCTTCCCACTCAACCCACAGGTAAACTAGATTATTCTAGATTCTTCCAAGGCTTCAAATATATGAGTCCCTGAGGTCCTGATCAGATTCATGATTATTAAGCATTAGAAATGATTGCTCTATAATAAATATATTTTTCTTTATAAAAGACAGAATATAAGAGGTGAAAAAAAAATCAATTCATGTATTACCTGCAAACCTAAATTGTCCAAGATGGCATTTAATCTAATTTTAGGTTTTATTTTATTTTATTTTATTTTTAATTTTAGGTTTTAAATGAAATGACAATAATCTTAAACACTTTCTAGGAAATAGAAATTTAAAGACTTATGTTACTAGATTATGTAAAAAAGAGACAAATATCCACCATATACCATTTCTACTTTGATTAAGAATGTAACAACTACTATATATTAGATTTAGTCTTTTATCAGCTTAAACTCCTTTATTGGCATCTTACTGCACTATGAATAAAATTTAAATTTCTAAAGATCCATCTAGGCAAAATAATTATTTTTTAAAGACCAATAATGTGAGTAAATCTTGCCCCTCCATATCTGAGATAATAAATGTGTCAAAATTGTTAAAATAAAATAAAATGGAGATGAATCCTCTGAGTATACAAAATCAGTTAAACTATGTAAGCAAAACTTAACTTAGGTTATTTCTTGTAAATGCCTCTGATAGTCATAAATTAAAGTTAAGTCATCCATCTAAAATTGTATAAGAAAATCACATATATTCCCTGCTGTCTAGACAACTATCCCCAACCCCCTGTCAAGGTTAAACAGCTTCTTCATTTTCACTTTATATGCCATCTTGTGACATCATGCCTCTGATCTTTTTACCACTTTCAATATTTTAAGTTTGAAGTATTCCTTTTTGCAAACAGCTTCTCTCTCACTCAATAAAATATTCATATAAAGTAAAAATTAATAATAAAAGTCCCTCCGTGATGGTTGTTATTTCCCCTGCTCCTCCTGGCACCCTGGGCTCCCTGTCCCTAACTTCCTGTCTGTCATTCAAACATTCCAACCTCTTTCTTGCTGCAGTGCCTTGGCACTCACTCTTCAGCCTGCACTAGAGCACTCTTCCTTAAGTTTTTGCAGCATGGCTGACTCTTATTCTCAGGCCTCAGCTCAAGTGCCACCTCTTTAAAGAAACCTCCCTAGACCACTTCTCACCTGCACACCAGTTATTTTCACATGAGCCCATTTCCTTTCCCTCTGTGCACCCTTTACAATTATCATTAATCTTTTCAGGATGCTTTTTACATATTGTCTCTTTCTCCACCAGAAGGCTAGCTCCCTGAGCACAGGAATCTTACCTGCAGTTGTTGACTGCTGCCAGAGCCTCACAGTACCTGGCATGTGACAGTGACTGACCACATTTGTTGCATTAATGAAGGAAGAATCTAAAAAAATGGCACTGAAGAATTTATTTGCAGGGCAGCAATAGAGAAACAGACATAGAGAACAGACTTACGGACATGGGGAGAGGGGAGGAGAGGGTGAGATGTATGGAAAGAGTATCATGGAAACTTACATTACCATATGTAAAACAGATAGCCAATGGGAATTTGCTGTATGGCTCAGGAAACTCAAACAGGGGGTCTGCATCAACCTAGAGGGGTGGGATGGGGAGGGAGATGAGGGAGGTTCAAAAGGGAGGGGATACATGTGTACCTATGGCTGATTCATGCTGAGGTTTGACAGAATACAACAAAATTCTGTAAAGCAATTATCCTTCAATAAAAAAAATAATTAATTAAAAAAAAGAAGTCCATATAAGCAAAACATTTTCCACAAGCAGAGATCATTCAAACTATTTCTTCCAGAAATTTCAAATGTGAAATCACATGACCTGAGCCAATATGCAGAAGCCAAAGTATCAGTTCCTAAACTCTGAAAGGAGCAGGACATAGAAATTAGCAGATACACTGACATTATTGAATACATCATACAAATGACCTAGTTTGCCAGAGAAAGGTAGTGTGTCTGTGTTTTACAAGTTGATCCAGCAAAATAACATAAAACAGTCCCCTTTCTGTATCAGCATAAATTAAATTTGTATGCTCTTTGCAAAAGTGAACATCTTATAAATCACTTCCACCAAGTGGAAATTATAAAGAAATAAAGTGGAAACTATTCTAAAGACTTCTGTAAACACATCTTGTGGGACAGTTAAATAATAACAATGTATTGACAAAGGAAGGCAATTGGAAAACTCATTAACTGAACATTAAATAAACATATATATGTACCTATATATGTACAAGACTAAAGCATTTCCAGGTTATTACACAACACTGTAGTACAACTGCAGTCTAAATACTGAAAGAAAAGATACACCAATTATATGAAAACCTTACCCTATCATCTGATAAACTTCAATATTTAAAATAAAAAGCTGTATATTCCAGTTATTGGAGAAAAGCACAAAACAAAGTCTAGGTTTACAAAGTTGTCAAATTCACAAAAGTTGGAAGTTGAAAAAAAAAAAGAACTGGCTTATAAAAAATAATGCTTAAAATGTTTTTAAAAGTATAAATAATAATTTAAACTCTAAGGCACATAAAGTCCTTCTGCTCACCTGCCTCGGTTTCTGCTGCCGGCATCATGGATGTGAGTCTCAGGGTGGTCAGACCCACAGCAAAGCGATGACCTTTGCCACCCAGGTGCTTCCCAGGGAAGCATGATCGAGGACCCTAGAGTCTTAGTTAAGTCTTTCATACATGGGGGTCAACCTGTGAAATCACTGATGTTTTTCGTATTTTTAGGACATGAGGGTTCTGTTTCCAAATCTTGATCCTCTTCCTCTCAGTCAGTTTGCACTCACCTTCAGCTGTAATGCTGCATGTGTTTCAGAGTATAATCAAATATAATAGCTTCCTTCAAAGCCAGTGGAGGTGATTTCAGATGAGCTGTTTCAAATCCTAAAAGATGATGCTGTTAAAGTGCTTCACTCAATATGCTAGCAAATTTGGAAAACTCAGCAGTGGCCACAGGACTGGAAAAAGCCAGTTTTAATTCCAATCCCAAAAAAGGCAATGCCAAAGAATATTCAAACTAACACACTATTGTACTCATCTCATATGCTAGTAAAGAAACATTAAAAATCCTCCAAGCCAGGCTTCAACAGTATGTGACCTGTGAACTTCCAGATGTTCAAGCTGGATTTACAAAAGGCAGAGGAACCAGAGATAAAATTGCCACATCCGTTGGATCATTGAAAAAGCAAAAGAGTTCCAGAAAAACATCTACTTCTGCTTTATTGACCACGCTAAAGCCTTTGACTGTGTGGATCACAACAAACTGTGGACCATTTTTAAGGAGGTGGGAATAGCAGATCACTTTACCTGCCTCCTAAGAAATTTGTATGCATGTCAAGAAGCAATAGAACTGGACATGGAACAATGGACTGGTTCAAAATTGTCCGGGGCGGAGGGGAAGTACGTGAAAGCTGTATATTGTCACTCTGGTTATTTAACTTATATGCAGAGTACATCATGCGAAATGCCAGGCTGGATGAAGCACAAGCTGGAATCAAAATTGCTGGAAGAAATATCAATAATCTCAGATATGCAGATGACACCACCCTTATGGCAGAAAGTGAAGAAGAACTAAAGAGCCTCTTGATGAAAGTGAAAGAGAGTGAAAAAGCTGCCTTAAAGCTCAACATTCAAAAAACGAAGATCATGGCATCCAGTTCCATCACTTCATGGCAAATAGATGGGAAAATAATGGAAACAGTGACCAACTTTTTATTTTCTTTGGCTCCAAAATCACTGCAGATGGTGACTGCAGCCAAGAAATTAAAAGAGACTTGCTCCTTGGAAGAAAAGCTATGACCAAACTAGACGCATATTAAAAAGAGACATTACTTTGCCAACAATGGTCTGTCTAGTTAAAGCTATGGTTTTTCCAATAGTCATGTATGGATGTGAGAGTTGGACATTAAAGAAAACTGAGCACCAAAGAATTGATGCTTTTGAACTGTGGTGTTGGAGAAGACTCTTGAGAGTCCCTTGGACTTCAAGGAGATCAAACCAGTCAATCCTAAATATTCCTGAATATTCAATGGAAGGTCTGATGCTGAAGGTGAAGCTCCAACACTTTGGCCACCTGATGCGAAGAACTGATTCACTGGAAAAGACACTGATGCTGGGAAAGATTGAAAGCAGGAGAAGAAGTGGACAACAGAGGATGAGATGGTTGGATGGCATTACCAACTTAGTGGACATGAGTTTGAGTAAGCTCCAGGAGTTGGTGATGGACATGGAGGCCTGGCATGCTACAGTCCATGGGGTTGCAAACAGTTGGACGTGACTGAATGCCTGAACTGAATTAACAGCTTCCCAGGTGGTGCAGTGGTAAAGAATCTGCCTACCAATGCAGGAGACACGAGAGACCTGGTTTCAATCCCTGGGTTCGGAAGATCCCCTGGAGTAGGAAATGGCAACCCACTGCAGTATTCTTGCCTGGAAAATTTCATGGACAATGGAGCCTGGTGGGCTACAGCCCATGGGGCCACAGAGAGTCAGACATGACTGAGCAAGTGAGCACACAGCACACACATAATTAAAGATAAGCCAAGAAGCCAGCCATACAATTGTTGGTAGCTATCAGCAAATATATTAATTAAATACATATATTAAAAACTTGTATTCACCGCATTTGTATCACAACCAGGTGAAGAGCATCCAAAGAGAGGAATTTTAATACAGAATCTTACAACCCTCTTCCCCCTTCTCCCACCAGGCTCCTCTGTCCATAGAGTCTTCCAGGCGAGAATACTGGAGTAAGTTGCCTCTTTCCCTTAATATTTACTAATTTAATTCTATTTTAGAGTTCTCTACACATAACTGCTTAAGATAAATCACCGGTCTTTGATTAATTTTCTTAAACAATGATAAATTTTGGTTAAGACAAGTATTTCCTGTGTACACACAATGTCAAGCTTACCTAGACCTCTGAGGAAAGAGGGTTGCCTCGCTGGTACTACTGCATTCAAGAAGGCATAATGAGGTTGGTTCATAGAATGTGGAAGTCAAATCTGGAGATCTGAACCAAATGCACTGCCAGGATAAAGAGGTATCGCTGGCAGGAGCAGGGTGCAGACTGGACAGAGTGTGTCTCTTCTCCTTCCAGCCTTCTGAGGCACTCTCCAGTGCTTCCTACAGGTATCCTCACTGAAACCCAGCAGGCAAAAGAGAAACATGTTTTGCACAGTCCCAGCCCCAGCATTACAAACTGAGTATAGACAGGTGGATCTGAAACTGAAAACCAGCAGCACATCCCTGTCCCACCCGACCTCAGGGCTCAGTAGTGTGTTCACTTCACCTGCCTCTTGGCAACAACTCGGGGCTGTTCATTTGAAAAATCCAACTTGTCTCCTCCAGAAACAGATACGGGTTTTTGTTATTAATGTTGAAACAGAGCACACAAGTCACCCACTAAATCTCCACTAACAGAAGCAATGAAACTGACGCCAGAGATGAATAAACGCAACCTTGATTGTGTGAAGCATCTTAACTGGTGAAATATAAATACAAATTGGCCCCAAATCTCTCAGAATAACAAAATCAATGCTCATAAGTCATTTTACCCGAATACGCAGGTCTGCTTCTCCTCTCTATTCTAAAGTGAATGTGGATTTCTCAGTAAGCCAAGGACTGACAGGCTTGTTGATAGATTTTTGTGTTTTTTCCTTTCTTCTCACTGGTACCTTTCTCTTCAGCACTTCCTCTAGAAAGGAAATGCAGCAGTGAACTTCCAATGAATCCACTCAGTGAATTTCCAGTGAACTCATTCAGCTGCTCTCTCCACTGCTTTTTCAGAGTTTCAATGGGAAAGAACATAGAACCATGCAACAAACTCTGAGGCCCTGCAGCCAGATTCTGTGAAGTCTGGGGGTATGCAGAGCCCTTGCCTCATGCCTTGGGCAGGACACAGACTTCCTCAAAAGTTTACAGACATCAGATGTGTTGCTACTTACCCTATGACTGCCTGCTAAGATGTAGGGTCATGCAGTATCCTGGGGAACTTGGAGTGTTCCTCTACAGATCGTCCCAACAATGCAAAACAAGGCAGGGGAGGTGGGGCTGTAGGAGGACCATGTTGCCAGGCTGCTCCTGCTACCTGTGATGAGCATCTGAACCAAGGAAGCTCCCACTGGTAAGGCTGGGGGAAGACGGGCACCAGTCAGGAGCTGCAAATCATGACTCAGGAAGTCTATACCTACAGGACTCACGAGAAAAAGGAACTAACAAATCTAAGGGAAGAGATTTAAGACAGAAAACCAAAGCAGAAGTTTAGGATGATCATGATCACTCTTTCTCCTCTTTTCCACCAATTCATTCCATCCCACATTCTATAAAGTGGCCAAGCAAACTCCAAGATAAGCAACAATTTAGAATGTATGCACAAAAATCTACCAACAAAAAGAGGGACGTATAATAAAATATGAGCAATGGGCAAATAGACAACACATTGCAAAGGGGAATCATCAAAAAGTAACACAGAAAGAATTCACAGTCATAGTCAACTGTAGCCTCAAAGAAATTGCAGAAAGCTTATTAATTATTTTAAAAAATCTCAAAGAGATTCAATGGTTCAAAGGAGAGATTATGAGTTATTATGAATGAATGAATGAAAATTAAACAGGCAGAATTTAAAAAATAAAAGAAAAAAGATAAAATAGGCAAAGGATAAGCCACACATAAACCATATCCAATAGAAGCCAACTTGTGTTCATTAATCAAGGCATCAGTTAGAATATACGGGAAAAATTTTAAAAAACAATAAGCATAATTTAAGTATGGAAAATAATATACTGGAAAATAGATCAACAAAATAAGCAAAAAAGTATAAATAAATAAGAAGAAATTAATACAGTTTTTAAAAGATAAACTTAATGAAAAAAATTACAAATAATAAAAAGGAAAAAAGGAATAAAACAAAAGCTGCTTCTAAAAATTTTAAATAGATGAAGCCCTGGAGAAGGGAAAAAACAAAAGTTAATAATATTACAAATAAAATCAAAGATTTAAATACAGAAGAGATCAAAGGACTTAAGGGAATATCATCTTCAATTCCATATCAACATTTTTGAAAAACTAGAGGAAATGGATGGTTTTCTAACAAAATAGATGCCAAAGCTGGTCCAAGAAAAGGGAGAAAAATTTAAAATACCAACAGGTAAAAAATTGGTAGTAAATATTAAAAAACCAATTTTTAAAATCTGCCATCTTAAAAAGACACTTTCTCCAGACATTTTTATTGTGGGCTTTACAGACAAGTCGATATAAAACAGATAGTTCCCAGTCATATGATAGTTAAACTGCTGCAGACCACAGCAAAAAAAAAAAAAGAGTTATTTACAAAGTTAATATTACCTTAACACCAATATTAATTAAAGTATGCAAATTCCATTCATGAATATAGATACAAAAATTCAAAATAAAATATTAGCAAATTAAGTGCACAGTATATTGAAAAAATAACACACCATGACCAAGAAGTATTTCTTTAGAGGAATGTAGGCAGTTCTTTTAGGAAACTCAAAAGGCAATGAATGCCATTATGATACGAAAAAGACTGATTAACCCCAAAACGTATATTAAAGAAGTTACTGAGCTTCGAGTATATTTTAAAAATATAGACATTTACACCAATAAAGCATGTCATATGGGGCAAAAAAATCAGAGTGTTCTTAGATTTCTTTATAACAATGAAGTGAAAGTGAATGAAAGTGAAAATGTTAAGTTGCTCAGTCATGTCCAACTCCTTGAGACCCCACAGATTGTAGCTCACCAGGCTCCTCTGTCCATGGAATTCTCCAGGCAAGAATAGGGAGCAGGTAGCCTTTCTCTTCTACAGGGGATCTTCCCAACTCAGGGATCAAATCCGGGTTTCCTGCATTGCGGGCAGATTCTTCACCATCTAAGCCACCAGGACTACTTATAGAAGAATCTGCTACTCCCATCTCTGGGTTCGTGTTGGGGAACTCACAACCAATAGTTGTATAATACCTCAAGGCAGAAAAGTGCAGTGGTGTCTCCACATTTCCAAAGGAAAAAAAGTTTGATTCAAGACTTCCTCTTGCAAGACTGACATTCTCAGCTGAAGTAAGAATTTAAGGATTCCAATCCCCAAAACTCATTTTTTACAAATACACACGTGTGTATACCTGCACACACAACATGCAAAGAAATACACACTGGCACACAGATGTGCACACATACAAAATAGGCATTTAAGCAAATACATCACACCACAGGCATGCACACAGACATGCACATGTGCACATTTTGTTTTCTAAATCCTTTTTCTTAACTGTAGGGGGATTTTTAAGTACAAATATACAGTGAAACGGAGAAGGCAATGGCACCCCACTCCAGTACCCTTGCCTGGAGAACCCCATGGACAGAGGAGCTTGGTAGGCTGCAGTCCATGGGGTCACTAAGAGTCAGACAGGACTGAGCGACTTCACTTTCACTTTTCCTTTTCATGCCTTGGAGAAGGAAATGGCAACCCACTCCAGTGTTCTTGCCTGGAGAATCCCAGGGACGGGGGAGCCTGGTGGGCTGCCGTCTATGGGGTTGCACAGAGTCCAACACGACTGAAGTGACTTAGCAGCATACAGTGAAAATTATTTACTGTATTTCAGCAACTCCTTCAGTTTAATTTTAGGGTCTTTTAAATAGAAATAGATTCATAGACATAGAAAACAAATAAAAGGTTACCAAAAGAGAAAGGGGCGGGAGATGGTGAGGGAAAGAAGGTCTGGCACGCTGCAGTCCATGGGGCTGCAAAGAGTCTAACACACACGACTGGGTGACTGAACTGCCACAACAAAGGAGAAAGGGGGGTGGGATAAATTAGGAGCTTGAGATTAATACACACACACTACTATATATAAGGGCTTCTATGTATAAAATAATCAAGAAAGGCCTACGTATAGCACATAGAACTCTACTCAATATTCTGTAATAACATAAACAGGGAAAGAATCTGAAAAAGAATATATATATATATATATATAGCTACATCACTTTTCCATATACCTGAAACCAACACATTATAAATCAATTATAACTTTAAAATTTTTTCAGTATCTTTTTTTTTCAAAAATCAAGTGAATGTCAAGGAAGGTTCTATTTAATATATTTTATTTAAATTAGCATGTTTCATAAGAGCTCAGTTTTCTAAATTATTTTTACCTATCCTGTTTGAATGTATAGATTAAAATACCTATAGAATAGAGTTCATCAAATATTAAGAATGTTATTTCTGAATGAACTTTTGAGTGATTCTAGTTTCTTTTATTACTTGAATCTCTTATATCCTTTTCTACAAAGGAATTTTATATCCTTTTCTATAAAGCCCATACAGTTCTTTGTTTACAAAATTAAAATAGGGGGAAATAAGAAAAAAGGAGAAAAAAAATCATATAACCATAATGTTTTGGTGTATCTGCTGAATGAGTCAAAGAAAATAGTATAACGGAGTTTCAATTCTGTAAATCAAACTTTACAACAGGAAACATGAGATGAGACAGCCATTCCAAACACTTAATGGGCATCCCTACCTTTCTCTTATTCAATAATAGAAATTAGAGCTGGATAAGGCCTTCCCGTCTCCTGTGTTTCCTGCGGTGTATTTTCTTGGGTTCTTTTAGTTTCATATTAAATGACTCAAGTGTCAGGGTTTCATCTATTTCCCATTACAGAAACCAACTGTTCTCTTACATCCACAAGATGACAACGGCTCCTAAAAATGTGAGGGAAGATTACACCTCATTATTGAGTTCTAACAGGGCCCTGCCTGAGGACCTTCTAGTCACGCCACAGGCACTAGATTCTGATTAAGCAGCTATGACACTATAAATTAGACTTATTATGGGTATTTTCAGTAACAAGAAGAAAACCTGAGGCCCGCTTTTGAGTATTCGTATATTCTTGGCCACTATGCCTTGCTAACCCTATGTCAAAGCTTGTGAAATTATAAATGGTCATTTAAGAAAAGGAGATTCTAGCCCTGCCCAACTTTTATGTGGAAATAGAATTCTGAAGTCTACTCAGTTTTGAACTTACTTTGCTTCTCCTTCCTAAGCATACACACAAGCCCGTACATACACACACATACCCACAGACCCACATACACATCCCACTCGTGGGGCTGCCTTCCTGAGAAGCATAGTAACCAACAGAGCTCCAGTGGGAATATGCTATTTTTTATGGTTAAGAGAATAGACATAAAATTCTACAATGTAAATGAGGAATGCAAGGTGGTGACAGCTAGTGAAATGGGCTAAATCAAATCTAGACCCACAAATAACAACATGACTACTGCTCTCAGTTTGGATTTTGGATGACTTCCAGTTCTGATTTTTCCATGTCTTAAGAATGAATGCATTATTTTATAAGAAAAAAAAAAACAAGTTTTTTAAAGGATAGTTTTCTCCCCTCTCAGCCTCACTCCTCTTCCTCAAACTCTCTGAAGACAGTTCCAAAAATTGAATCCCTATTCCTTTCATTTGAGTGACTCTGGCAAAAACCAAACTAATCAGCTCTGAAAGGATCTATTAAGATTTCCTGCTAATATTAATAGAAACCAGGACATCTTGAAAAATGGCTGTTCTAGGGTGGGGACAGAGAAGATGCAAGATTCGCCTGGAACTTCAGTTTGCTTCAGAGCAAGGAAGTGCTCAAAAATAAATGATGAGGCATGTCACAAGGTCACAGCTACCAGGTTACATGAGATGGCTACCCAAGACAAATACCAAACAATTTAAATGCCAAACAATTAAAGGATTAGTAAAGTATAAGGCTTTGAGGAAAAACTGGGACTCTGTGAGTCTGTAATGAAAACAAATAGGGAAAGAAAGATACAAGATAAGGGTACACATTTGATGCAAGAGAATGACAAGTACCAACTGCTAAAGTGGACTGAATGCTGGAGTTGGCAAATCATCATTTTGCAACCATTATAATAAGGACTGGTTCAGGATAGAATCATAAACAGATACTAAATATAGGAGGGAAATTACCAACTATAGGGAGGCAAAATTTACACATAATATTAATAAGAGGTACCCTTTATTTGTACAGTTAGAAGTTTCAACAGATTTTTTCACTGTTGTATCCACCACTAAAATCAAGATTAGAAACATTTCTCTCTCCTCAAAATTCCTATGTGCCCCCCTTCAGTCAACACATCCCCACCATCCTTAGTCTCTAGCAACCAATAATGCCTTCTTTTACTAGATATTAGTTTTACCTTTTCCAGAATCTCACATAAATGGAATCATACAGTACCTATTCTTTGCCTGGTTTCCTTCTCAGAACATAATATTTTTGAGATTCATCCATTCTGTTGCATGTATAAGAATGCCACTCTTTTTTTTAACTACTGAGTAGTATTCCATGGTATATCAGCATGCTATAACTTGTATATGTGGTCCTCTCTTGATGGGCATTTGAGTTGTTTTTGGTTTGGGACTATTGTGAATAAGGATGATGTGTACATTCATGCACAAGTCTTTGTGTGGACTTGTGCTTTCATTTCTCTTGGGTTAACAACTAAGCGCAAAACTCCTAGGTCATATGAGAAGTGCATGTTTAACTTCATAAGAAACTGTCGGATATTGTTCAAGGCAGCTGCACCACTTTCCATTCCCATAGTAAGCATGAGAATTACAGTTGCTTCACATGCTTGTTATGATCAGTCTTCATAATTTTAGCCATTCTAGTGGGTAGATGGTAGTACATCTCATGGTAGTTTTAACTTTCATTTGAAGAATAAGCTTTGATAAGGAGTGGGATATTTGCAAGGTCTTAAAACATCTCACCACAGGCTGTTTATTAGTAGCGAGAGAAAATGACAGCATCCACACAGTGGAGAAATCTGGCAAAATTAACATCACAGAAGGCAGGCAAGTGGAAATCATATACCTCCAGACAACACACACTAAGAAGAATACAATGTCACTTATGTATAGTACCATTCTGACTGAGGGTATATAGGAATCATCACAGAGGGGCTTCTTTGGTGGCTCAGTGGTAAAGAAACTGTCAGCCAACTTAGGAAATTCAGGTTCAATCCCTGGGTTGGGAAGATGCCCTGGAGAAGGAAATGGCAACCCACTCCCAGTACTCTTGCCTGTAAAATCCCATGGGCAGAGGAGCCTGGTGAGCTACAGTCCACTTGGTCACAAAAGAGTCAGACACAACCTAACAACTGAAAAACAAATCATCACGAAACATACATAGACCAAAAATGAAGAACATTCTTCTTTTAAAAAGAAGTAAGCCAGAAGGAAAACCACCAATACAGTATAATAACGCATATATATGGAATTTAGAAAGATGGTAACAATAACCCTGTGTATGAGACAGCAAAAGAGACACTGATGTATAGAACAGGCTTATGGACTCTGTCGGAGAGGGAGAGGGTGGGAAGATTTGGGAGAATGGCATTGAAACATGTAAAATATCATGTATGAAACGAGATGCCAGTCCAGGTTTGATGCACGATACTGGATGCTTGGGGCTAGTGCACTGGGACGACCCAGAGGGATGGTATGAGGAGGGAGGAGGGAGGAGGGTTCAGGATGGGGAACACATGTATACCTGTTGTGGATTCATTTTGATATTTGGCAAAACTAATACAATTATGTAAAGTTTAAAAATAAAATAAAATTTAAAAAAAAGAAAAAAAAAGAAATTACATTGTTCAAAAATGTCAACGGCATAAAAGATAAAGAATTTTTTTTTTCCTAATCTGGAACAGTTCCCTAATCTGGAGAATTATTTCATATTAGGGAGACTAAAACTCCTAATAGTTAATGCCGTACTTGATCCTAAATGGATCCTGCAGTACAGGAGAAAAATCCACACACATGTACAGAAATATTATAAAAGGCTGTATAGAGTAAATTGGTCTAAAACTGGTCTATAATGAAGTAGATTAGGTAAAAGTGTTATACCTATGCTAACTTTACTGACGTTGATCAATGTATTAAAGTCATGAAGAAAATAGTCTGCTTCTTTGGAAATCTACACTGAAGTATTTAGGGGTACACAATTATATTGTTTTCAACTTTCAAATGGTTCCCATGAAAGAATATATGAAAGAGAGAAGAAATTATTGAGCTGCTGCTGCTGCTGCTGCTAAGTTGCTTCAGAAATAGACCCAAATGGGGCTAAAATCTGGGTAAAGGGTGTACTGCATTTCTTTGTACTATGTCTATAACTTTTGAAGTTTGAAATTATTTCTAAATAAAACAAGTCTTTAAGTAGTTAGGCCAGATTGGATTAAATGGCACGCACTTTGTTTCCCACCTAAAGATCCCTAGAAATTAGAAGGAAAGGGTGAGTTTTTCAACAATCAATAGCAGCAATAGGAAAACATGAGTGACGTACGTGGACCCGAAATGTTCTGGTCCTGAAATCTTAATAAGCAGAGAAGGGAGAACTTAGAACTCAAAACAAATATATACTTCTTACCACTTCCCCTACAAACACCAAAATCCAGATCTAAAAATAACACATGTATACCTGTGGTGGATTCATTTTGATATTTGGCAAAACTAATACAATTATGTAAAGTTTAAAAATAAAATAAAATTAAAAAAAAAAAATAAATAAAAACGGTCAGTTGGTTTCAAGTTAGGTACAAGCACAGGAGAATGAACTTTAAACTCTTACACCTTAACTGGGTCTTGAAGCAAAAGCTGTTTACAAGTTCCGGGATTGTGGGTGACGGCAGCGATGCGGCTCTGTCCCTCTGTACTGACAAAGCATGAAGTTCTTCTGGGGGTCCCGACCCAGGCCTGGCCGTGGTTAACAGTGTGGGCCCAGAGTTCCCGAGACCAATAGGAAGCAGTAAACAGGACCCAGGGAGGACACAGCCTCTGCTTTCAGAGCAGGCCTTTATTTCAGGGTCGCCTGTCCCTGTGCTGCTCTTTTCAAATCTCTCTGACCCCTAGTCTCTAGTCCTCAATACTGCAGACTTACTATGCCTGCTTCTCTCAGACAAAATGAACTTCTCTGCATCACTAAACAGCTGACAAAGCCCATCTGGCCAAACCTGTTCTGTTACCAATTTAGTGGTTTCCTGAAAGTGCACAATCTTACTCTGGGTCATGGATTTCCAAGGCTCTCTCGTCGTTAGCCTCGGGTCTGCTAATCCACGCTTTCTCCTGAGAACTCCTACTTTTCAGTGTTTGGCAAGATAAATCACGTCTCTCCCTTACTTTGAGAAGTTATAGATCTTTTGTTAGCAACTTATAAATAGATCATCTTTTTCCTTTGTCCTTACAAGCCAATCTTTCTAATTTCCTAATTTCCCAGAGTCCCATTGCTTTTCTCAGAAGCCCTTTTCAGCCACGTTGAAGTATTGGAAGCAAGCTGCCAAGCAGTCACTTTTGATTCCATTCAAGGTGATACATTGGAACCTTCTTTAATTACTAATAGGGAAAGGTCAAAGGTCACCTTCCCTCAACTGCCAGGTATGTCATTTCATATTAAAGAGCAAAGAAAGTATAACCAGGAATATCAAGTAATTAATTAGCCTAATTTTTAGAAGCTTTTACACCAGCTTCCAAAAATCATATTGAGATCCAACCAGATCTAACTTAGCTATTTCCATGCCACAGGACATTTGCAGCCGATGACTTACCTGCTACCCCTCAGGTCAAGTCCTCTGGCCTATCTGGTTTTCTTTTTTCAGTCCTTGCTCATGAAAGTGTAGATTCTGAATCTTTGTAGAGGCGGTAGTCTAGATTTGTTTGTTCAGTAAAATCTCATATTATCACTTCTCTGTAGTCATGGCCTGGGTAGAATTTACTGGTGAAATATCAGTCTGGCACCTGTGACGGCTCATCTTCCTCAGATACAAGTATTTCTCTTGAATAAAAGAAGCCCAAACAAGCATATCCTGGACGTCTACTGGCCAAAAACATGGACCATTCACCTGCTTTACTCACCAACAGGGTGCATTTTAAGATGAAATTTTTAAAACAAATCAATGAAGATTTAAGGAAAGCATTTCCAACAGATTTACCCATTCCAGGCTGCTTATAATGGTGTGTGTAACAAAGCCAGATACCAAGAGAATGTGAATTGTTCAATGTCAGTAAATTACATGAGACACTATTTGAGGCCCTTTATCTTTTATTTTTATAATTTCATGCAAAAATATCAGTTAATATGGATTTATATGATTTCTCCATAATTAATCATTAGATCACATTTATTAAAGGGCTTCTGCTAAGTGCTTTATTTGTAGTATCACTTGAGTCTTTACAATAATACTACTCTGAGATAGATACTATTGCCTTCATTTTACAGAGGAGGAAACTGAGGCTTAGCAGGATTAAATAAATTGACCAAGATCACACAGTAAAGGACAGTAGAAGGACTCAAAGCCAGACTGGACTCATGATTAACTGTGTTCTAACTAACTCTTCTGTATCTCACCTCTTTTTTATCTCAATGTCTGTTCATGTGTTTCCAGAGTCAATGGAGTTAGATTTATTAGAACCTACTGTCAAGAACCATTCTACTTAAAACTACTTCAAACTGCTCTCTCTTCCATAATATTTTCAAAATGAATTGGCAACAAGTCTGTAAATTAGCTAAGTAGCATCTTCAGGCCTGACGAGCCCACATCTGCAGGCTTGTTGATTCATATTCATTCCAATTTTACAAGTGCTGCCTCTCCTGTGTTTTACTGATAGCTGTTTTACAAGATCTTCATTACTTCCTAATTGTTCAGGCTTCTACATTAAGTTTTGCTTGTGAAGACAGATGGTTTGCATGCTTGTAAAGTTGGAATAATAAAAGAAAATGAGAATGCTATACCATCATCCCCAGGACTGATAAATTAGTAAATTAAATGTTCCTTTTTTGGAGTGCACCTCCATTGGCCAGTTTCTTATAAAATTCTGCAGAGAAGCAGAAGCCAAGAATAAATGAAGGGAACGTTAATCCATTTCATTAACAAGGAAACATGTCCACCACACAAGTAATCTGTTACTGAACCTTGAACAGAGGTGAACACTTTTCCTTCTCTCTTAAAAACTGCTATCTCCTAAGAAAGCCTGAAGTTTACAGGCATTCTGTGCCTTCCTCACAATGTATCTCTGTTTAGAAACTTATTTCCCAATGGCAGGGTAACAGGCAGGAAGGCCAGGGGTCTCCAAAAGGAGGAAATAGCCTGCAAGTGTCAGACATTTTTTATCTCTCTTAAGCACCAGAAGGAAAGAAACTAGTGATATTTTTTCCTTCTCTATACAAATTCAAAAGGAGGTTTCTCTTAAAATACTGTGTTGCCATAATGACACCTGGTTTCACCTGAAGTTAACTATTCTCTAACCTAGAGATAACCAATGTTCTTATGGAAATGTTTGTCTTACGCTATGCTAATGTGCTATGCATTTACCCCAAACTCTTTCTTCAAGTTGTCCCTCCTCTTGGCTCAGAACCTACTTGACAAACCAGTATGTTATACTCAGATATTGTTCCCCTAATCCATGTAAGTGAAACTATTTGTATGGTGGTCTGCCCTTCTTCAAGATTCAAGTTAATCATTTTATGGCCCAGGATAAACCATTTGGTGCCAAGATTATCCCAAAATGCATCTTATGGGTGAGGGGCCTGGTGCCATTCTGAATTTTAAGACATTCCTTTCTTTCATTAACAGACTGCTAGTGCCTATATAACATCCAGCTGAAGACTAGCAGTGGGGTACTCTTTCTGCCCCCTTCTGATGCCTATGTCAGAAGCCTTCTCTATCTCCTTTATAAAACTTTATTACACAAAAGCTCTGAGCGATCTCTATCTCCTTTAATAAAACTTTATTACACAAAAGCTCTGAGCAATCAAGCCTCATCATCTCTGTCCCCGGATTGAATTCTTCTCCTCCGGGGGCCATGAATCCCGGCATCTTTGCATGATTCAACAACAACCTTTCACCACCTTTCCCCACAACTTCGACTCCTACCCTTAAGGTTGTTGTCGTTTAGTCTCGATGTCGTGTCTGACTCTGTTGCAATCCCACAAGGCTCCTCTGACCATGGGATTTCCCAGGTTAAGAATACTGGAGTGGGTAGCCACTCCCTTCTCCAGGGGACCTTCCCAACCCAGGGATCAAACCCAGGTCTCCTGCATTGCAGACAGATTCTTTACCATCTGAGCCACCAGGGAAGCCCTTTCCACTAGCTGTTAGTAAATGCTGAAGGAATGAACAAATAAATGGCAAAATGTGGCATCCCAACTCATAGCATTTAACTCAGATTCACCAGACACACCTGCCAAAAAGTCAAGACAGAGACCACAATGCACATATGGCATGAGATCCCAGCCATCATTCACACAATGAGCACATCCTACAAGCAAACATAACATTAGATAGGTTACCCTGATCTTCCTACCTATCTCCATTACTTCAGTTCTTACCAGCTATGATCCTAAAAGTTAAAAAGTATAATTTTATGATGGTGCCTAAATGTAAGCCAAATATCTCTTCAGACTCAAGAAAGAATTCTGAAACTCCTTTTGCCTAAAATGATACATGTTTTGATTAATATGCAATAGAACTGTAAATTTGCTACCATACTTTTTAAATACCAAACAGCTAGTCCCTTGGACTGCAAGGAGATCAGTCCATCCTAAAGGCAATCAGTCTTGAATATTCAGTGCAAGGACTGGTGCTGAAGCTGAAACTCCAATACTTTGGCCACCTGATGTGAAGAACTGACTCACTGGAAAAGACCCTGATGCTGGGAAAGATTGAAGGCAGGAGGAGAAGGGGATGACAGAGGATGAAATAGTTGAATGGCATCACCAACTCGATGGACAGGAGTTTGAGTAATCTCTGGGAGTTGGTGATGGACAGGGAGGCCTGGTGTGCTGCAGTCCATGGGGTTTCAAAGAGTCGGACATGACTGAGCAACTGAACTGAACTGACTGAGGTAGTATAGCCTCAAATTCTCCCCTTTAATTGACCCTTTTTTTTTCCTGCCTGCCTCTCACTTTATACACTTTATACTCCACAGGGGAGCCACTTTCAACTAATACAATACTTCTAAACATTTGAACTGAACTCAAAATTCTCCAAGCCAGGCTTCAGCAATACATGAACCGTGAACTTCCAGATGTTCAAGCTGGTTTTAGAAAAGCAGAGGAACCAGAGGTCAAATTGCCAACATCTGCTGGATCATCAAAAAAGCAAGAGAGTTCCAGAAAAAACATCTATTTCTGCTTTATTGACTATGCCAAAGCCTTTGACTGTGTGGATCACAATAAACTGTGGAAAATTCTTCAAGAGATGGGAATACCAGACCACCTCACCTACCTCTTGAGAAACCTATATGCAGGTCAGAAAGCAACAGTCAGAACCAGACATGGAACAACAGACTGATTCCAAATAGGAAAAGGAGTACATCAAGGCTGTATATTGTCACCCTGCTTATTTAACTTATATGCAGAGTACCTCATGAGAAACGCTGGGCTGGAAGAAGCACAAGCAGGAATAAAGATTGCTGGGAGAAATATCAATAACCTCAGATATGCAGATGACACTACCCTTATGGCAGAAAGTGAAGAGGAACTAAAAAGCCTCTTGATGAAAGTGAAAGTGGAGAGTGAAAAAGTTGGCTTAAAGCTCAACATTCAGAAAACGAAGATCATGGCATCCGGTCCCATCACTTCATGGGAATTAGATGGGGAAACAGTGGAAACAGTGTCAGACTTTATATTGGGGGGCTCCAAAATCCCTACAGATGGTGACTGCAGCCATCTACATGAAATTAAAAGACGCTTACTCCTTGGAAGAAAAGTTATGACCAACCTAGATAGCATATTCAAAAGCAGAGACATTACTTTGCCAACAAAGGTCCATCTAGTCAAGGCTATGGTTTTTCCAGTGGTCATGTGTGGATGTGAGAGTTGGACTGTGATGAAAGCTGAGCACCAAAGAATTGATGCTTTTGAACTGTGTTGTTGGAGAAGACTCTTGAGAGTCCCTTGGACTGCAAGGAGATCCAACCAGTCCATTCTGAAGGAGATCAGCCCTGGGATTTCTTTGGAAGGAATGATGCTAAAGCTGAAACTCCAGTACTTTGGCCACCTCATGTGAAAAGTTGACTCATTGGAAAAGACTCTGATGCTAGGAGGGATTGCGGGCAGGAGGAAAAGGGGACAACGGAGGATGAGATGGCTGGATGGCATCACCGACTTGATGGATGTGGGTTTGAGTGAACTCCAGGAGTTGGTGATGGACAGGGAGGCCTGGCATGCTGCGATTCATGGGGTTGCAAAGAGTCGGAGACGACTGAGCAACTGAACTGAACTGAACTGAAGCCATCTGCAGTCAGCACACAGTCCACACTGGTGGGAGAGAGTATGTTTGGTTCTTAGTACTTAATATTATTGACACCATTCTGAGTCGTGCATCATTTAGATGTAAAAAATTATAAGAAGTCACTAAATTCAGGCCAACCATCAAAATACCAAGGTCTGGCTGCAGTGACAATTACTCCAAACTTAGTGGCTTAAAATAACAGAAATTTATTTTCTCCCAGTCCTGGAGGCCAGGAGTGTGAAATCAGGCCAATTTAAGATGTTAGCAGGACTGTGCTCCTTCTAGAGTTTCTAGGGGAGAATCTATTTCTTGTCTCTTCCAGTTTGCTGTGGCTGCTGGCATTCTTTGGCTCATGACCACATCTCCCAGCCAGATCTCTCTACCTTGTTTCCATTACACCTTCTTCTCTGTGTTTGTGTAACATCCCTCTCTGCTCCCTCTTACAACCATATATGTGATAGAATTTAGAACCCAGGATAACATTCCCACCTCAAGATTCTTAACTTAATCACATCTGTAAGAACGGTGTTTCCATATAAGGCAACATTTACAGATTCCAGGCATAACCTGGTACTTCTGGGGAGTCATTATTCAGCTTACCACATCTCCGCAAAAGTATAGATAAATTAAGACAACTTTGAATGGTTCAAGTAATGGATGCGTACTGGAATCCAATAGCAGCTGACTATAGATCAAAGTTGGTTTTCTCCTGATCTCTGATACATGTCAGGGGATTAAAAGTACTGATTTCCTTGAATATACAGATACATCTCATCCCCCCTGAGCAGCCTTGGCTCATGACCCCACTATGAGGTTACACCCAAGCTTCTGTCACACTCCCAGCCAATTTCATCAATGAATAACAGAAAATTTACTGAAAACTGAAGAGGGGAGGGGAAAGTAGAAGGAGAGTGGAAAACATAACTAGCAACACACAGCACATTTTCATTTTAAACAATTCCTCCCAAGGCAACGTTTTTCCCCTCCTGCAGTTGCCGCTATAGTCACTAAGCCTTTCACCATCCTTGTCTCCTTTATTCTTCGAAAATCTTCTTGTCACAAGCAACTCAATTCTTGCACCAAGCTTGCAAATTTCAGTCAGCAAAGCAAAATCCCTGCAGTTATCTAATCCTGCCACCCTCAAAGTAATTTGAAAAAAAGCCATCAGATCTTGAGCAAGCCCTCTGCTGTCTTAGCTCCAACTGTGTATCAGCTTGTTCACTTGACCAACACAGCTCTTCCTAAAAAGGAATCTGCTACTAAATAAAATAACAATGTTCATAATAAAATCCTGACGGTGAATGAATCATTGTTTCTACCTCTTTTCACGGTCCTGAACAACTTGTCCTCTGAAGTGAAGTGAAGTGAAGTGAAGTGAAGTGAAGTCGTTCAGTCATGTCCGACTCTTTGCAACCCCATGGACTATAGCCTACTGGGCTCCTTCGTCCATGGGATTTTCCAGGCAAGAATACTGGAGTGGGGTGCCATTGCCTTCTCCAGAGGATCTTTCTGACCCAGGGCTCGAACCAGGGTCTCCCGCAGTGTAGGCAGTCGCTTTACCATCTGAGCCACAAGGGAAGCCCTGTATTGTCCTCTGAAGAAGTTGGAAAAAACAAATCCCCCACTTCATCAAAAGACTCCATATAAATTATAGAATTTCACAAAGATGAATTCTTATTTCTGTCCTTCTCAAAAACTAACTTGATTGCTTTTATGTTATCATGGTTCCTAGTAAACATTTCTGGAGCAAACACATTATTTTCTATTTAGGCTTTACAAGAGTTAAGAAAAAGTTTTTAAATATTTAAAACATTTTTTTCTGGGCTTTTCCTTTCACAAGCTAGTAGGTTTCCAAGAGATTTTAAAAATTCTCCAAATATGCCTGGCAGCATTGTGGAAATAACAGAATTTTGGATATATTTTCTGGATCATGTTCTGTATCTAGTTATCTAGTTTATAAGTATCTGGAAAGATTAATTTTTTTCAATCAATAGTTTAGTAGTTAGACATCCATAATGAAAAGGCTTTGCCCTTCTCAGCTGTACATGAATCATTTCCTCCAGCTCTCTGACACATACAGACTTTTTACAAGGATTAAATTAAATTAGCTGAAATCCCAATCTGTCTTCTAGGCACCATGAATGAGTGACATCATCCTCACCACCAAGAAGCATGCAGGATAGGAGAGGACAGTAACTCAGCGGTTTACCCAGCAATCAGAAAGGCATAAGCACATTAAGTCATTGGTAACAAATGACAACACAGGGAAGCTGTTTTTCATCACCTGTTTTAGGGCCAAAATTGCTTTTCACACTAGAGATTAGAAGACTCTCAAGATCAGATGAGAAGGCGATGGCACCCCCACTCCAGTACTCTTGCCTTGAAAATCCCATGGATGGAGGAGCCTGGTGGGCTGCAGTCCATGGGGTTGCTAAGAGTCGGACACGACTGAGTGACTTCACTTTTATTTTTCACTTTCACGCATTGAAGAAGGAAATGGCAACCCACTTCAGTGTTCTTGCCTGGAGAATCCCAGGGACAGGGGAGCCCGGTGGGCTGCCATCTATGGGGTCGCATAGAGTCAAACACGACTGAAGTGACTTAGCAGCAGCAGAAAGATCAGGTAGTTTGAGAATGAAGCCTAGCATTTGGGGGCCCAATTTGCATAAACATCTCTCAGAAATAGCAACAAGAGATAAAAGTGAGTCAACATTGATTTTAAAACCCATATGATAGATTAAAAATAGTCCATTGTCCTCAAAGAAATAGACGAGAAAGAGAAGGAGCCAGAGTAGAGAAAGAAAAGAGGAAAAGGAAGAAGAGTAGGTATGAAAGGATCACAACTCTCAAAATGAAATAGTAGTGACAAAAGGTGTGTGTACACAGCACACTTACAGGTCCAAAATCTGCACTCAGAACAACTAGGTTCAGCTGGAATTCTTCACTGGAGTCTGCACAGGAGCATCAGAGGAGCAAGAGCCACCTCCCCGGGAAGGAAAGGCACTGTGCCAGGCTGGAGGCGGCTGGAGATGAGAAGGAAGTGGAACCAACACTCCCCTCGGGCCTCACCCAGCAGAAGACAAACAGGGTCCGCATTATCTGAACTATACTAATTCCTCTTTGATTTGGCCTTTTGGGGAAACAATTAGGAAACTCACAACGTCTACCTCATTGGGTTATTGTGAGAAGTCAATGAAGAATTCTGGATGGGTTTACTCTTTCCTGTACACTGTGTTGGGGGTCACAAACAAAACAACCCAAGATGATAACAGAATGGCCAGCCAAATGCAGGCTACTTTAGAGAATTGCAGCGGTAGCTGAGTTTTTCTTAATTTGTATGCTCAGGGTGCTAAGAGTCTAGTTCTAACTAGGGAAACCTTTTCAAATTGTGATCTGGAATCCTGGGGCTTCTGGTCTCCACATATGGTACAAGCCTGAAGACAGAGAAAAATGAGATCAGCAACCTGGGAAAGCATGGGGTGGGAGTGGGGGGTCATAAACAGAAAGCCTTTGAAAATGTCTCATAATCTCTAAAAATAAAAATGCCTTTAGCTACTCGCTGGAGCATTCCAGAAGCTGCGCCTCTGAAGAAGAACAAGGCACTCCTCAGAGCTGACAGTTTTCAGGAGTCAAACAGTGTGAAAATACAGTTTCTATTCTTACACAGCAAACTCCAAAGCCTCATGACTGCATCCAGGAGCAGAAGAGGTGCCTGCATAGCTCTGCTATTTGCTGGCCTGCAGTGAAGGGCATTGGCGATGACAAAAGGTATTTTCCCTCCCGCAGCAGCAAGCAGCCCATCTGTTATCCTGCCCCGGCACAGTGCCGGGGAAATCCTTCACGAACTAGAAGCCTCCTGCCAGAGATCCCTGGAAACACTCCCCAGACGATTCTGCCCACGCGCAGGAGCGCACGCTTCTTCCCAGCCTGCCTTTTTGTAATTTTCCTTTTTATTGCTCCAGAGAACAGCGCCTGTGATTTAAAAGTAGCAGGAGGGTCTGCCTTCAAAGTTGTCAGGAATTTTTCTTATTATTTTAACCCTAGAATGGCAATGATTGCCTCGATTCAGAGACACGTATGGCTAAGAATGGCATCTTGTGGACAAGCTCACGGGATGGGGAAGCTCATCAAAGCTGTGTCCATGCTTAAGCAGAGACCCTCCAAAGATCACTGAGACATGTGAACTGCATAGAAACAGCACCCCTATGGCTGCTGGCTAGACTGCTGACACAGTCACCTGTCCTGCTGAGGGCCAGGTTGCAAGGACCTAGAGCTGAAGTGACAGCTCTGGGCACCTGAGCAGGGAGGACTCCCCCCTCCCTCGGGCTCCAGAAAGAAGGAGGAGAGGGAGCCAGAGTCCTTGGAGGGGGACAAATGCAGAATTGTCTCAGGGTTGGGGCACCCAAGACACATTTGGTCATCACCTAGAGGCAGGCATATGTACCTCTAGCCTGCTTTGGAAGGCTTCTGTGCAAAACACCTATTAGCTTCCCTACTGCTTGGCTTTGGGGATACGCTGCTTTCTTTGTGCTTTGCTTCAAGAGTTAATTCAAGTTTTCTCTGACCTGATTTGTGCTTTGGGGAATGCTGGAGAGCTTTCTGAAACACACTCCATCAGCCTCGGGTTTGCCTCCACAGATCAGATTGTCAGTCTGTTGCAATCAGCTCTGCCTCCTCAGCCAATGCCTGTATATGATGCTTCTCTGTAAAAGTGACAGTGACCCAGCCAAGGCACCTGGCAACCTGTGGGACACCAGGCACGGGAGCCAGGAGGATGCTGGCAGGCTGTCCCTGACCTTCAGAAGTCCCTGGCTTGTGCTCTGAGTCACAGTGCTGAGTGCTGCTTTCTTCTTTACCTCGCCGCCAATTGCTGTTAATGATCCGGGGAGGGAAAGCCCTAAGCGAACTCATTTTCAACAGGGAAACAAGAATAGCGCAGTAGCACCACCATTCTCAAGCTGGCAGAACTGCAGGAGAGAAACCGAAGGAAATCCTGGATGGATAAACGACAGTCCTTTTGTTAGTGCCTAAAGAAACCTTTGCCCACATCCATCTGAAATGCAGAAAGAAAGAAGTCGTGTAACCCACTTTATAACTATCACAAAACAAGAGGAGGAGAGTTTTTACTGATCTGTTGAAGATAATTGATTCAAGCAACAAATCAGGATATTCCAGTAATAAAACTACAAGAGGATTTTTGGCCTTTTGGTTTTCAGTATTTTGATTATCTACACAGATCGGAACAGTTGTATAATGGGCAGATCTCATTTGATTCTGTATAGACACAGCCTTCTATGCTACTGAAGGAAACTAAGAATAGAATTCCTTCTTCTACAAACTTAAAATTTCAGCTCCATCATTGCAGGTACAATATATTTTTGTATAAGTAGGCAAGTCAACCCCCACGTCCTAGTGCTCTTTGGCACAAAGCACGTTACATTTTCAAAACTGGGAGAAAGTGTTTGAGTTGAGAAGTCCAAAGAACAATGTTTTAGGGGAGGGATGGATTGAGAATTTGGGATTAGCAGAGGGAAACTATTATATATAGGATGGACAAGAACAAGGTCCTACTGTATAGCCCAGGGAACCATATTCAATATCCTACAATAAACCATAATTGAAGGGAATATGAAAAACAATGTATGTATATATGAATATATACATATACATGGGCTTCCCCGGTGGCTCAGATGGTAAAGAATCTGTCTGCAGTGCAGGAGACTCAGGTTTGATCTTTGGGTAGGGAAGATCTCCTGGAGAAGGAAACGGCTACTCACTCCAGTATTCTTGCTTGGAGAATTCCATGGACCGAGGAGCCTGGCGGGCTACAGTCCACGGGGTCACGAAGAGTCAAACACAACTGACCAAATAACACTTCACTTCACATACATATAAATACATATGTATACACACGTACATATATAAAATTGAACCACTTTGCTGTGTACCAGAAACTAAACTAAACTAGTCATCGTTGATGACCAACTTCCCAGGAAATGAAAACAACAAAAAGCAAGTGCTACATGGGGGAGAAATAGCCCTTCTGAGACGTGTAATGAGTAGGAGGCCAGACTGTATTATTATTATTAATTCATTCCTTAGCCCTGCAGGGGGGAGCCTGCAATTACTGAACAAGTGAAGTAAAACAGTACTATGGAAGACTTGGGTATGTGTCATTCCTCATTCCTTCACCCCAACTATCATGGCTTTTTAAGAAATATACAGACAGTCTTCTGCAAGACGATGACTGGAAAATGGGGCTACTTTATTAACATTTCCAAGTAATTCATCTTCAGATTTACTCATAATGTTATTGTTCGATCCAACTTGTTTTAGTTCAAAGGACATAGAAAAGGGACCATACACAGATCTTCCCCCATTTATTGAGCTTTCTCGCTGACATTTTGCTAGGTACTTTATATATTTTGTCTCATTTTTATACATCTACCAGTTCTATGAGTTGGGCGTTATTTAAAAAAAAAAAAAAATAAGGAAGAAGTATGGGGCTTCCCTAGTGGTTCAGATGGTAAAGAATCTGCCCACAATATGGGAGACTCAGGTTCGATCCCTGGGTTGGGAAGATCCCCTGAAGAAGGAAATGGCTACTCACTCCAGTAATTTTGCCTAGAATTCCATGGACAGAGTAGCCTGGCAGATCCATGTGTTCACAAAGAGTCAGGCACAACTGAGCTACTAACACACTTTTTCTCATCACATTCACTAACTTCAGACTAGACAACAGTCAGTTCAGTTGCTCACTTGTGTCCAACTCTCTGTGACCCCAGGGACTGCAGCACACCAGGCTTCCCTGACCATCACCAACCCCCGGAGTTTACTCAAACTCATGTCCATAGATCCGGTGACGCCACCCAACTATCTCATCCTCTGTCGTGCCCTTCTACTCCTGTCTTCAATCTTTCTCAGCATCAGGGTCTTTTCCAATGAGTTAGTTCTTCACATCAGGTGGCCAAAGTATTGGAGTTTCAGCTTCAATATCAGTCCTTCCAATGAATATTCAGGACTAATCTCCTTCAGAATGGACTGGTTGGATCTCCTTCCAGTTCAAGGGACTCTCAAGAGTCTTCTCCAATACCACAGTTCAAAAGCATTAATTCTGTGGTGCTCAGCCTTCTTTATGGTCCAACTCTTATATCTATATGTGACTTCTGGGAAAACCATAGATTTGACTAGATGGACGTTTGTTGGCAAACTAATATCTCTGCTTTTTAATATGCTGTCTAGGTTGGTCACAGCTTTTCTTCCAAGGAGCAACTGTCTTAACTTCATGGCTGCAGTCACCATCTGCACCAAGAAAATAAAGTCTGTCACTGTTTCCATTGTTTTCCCATCTATTTGCCATGAAGTGATGGGACCAGATGCCATGATCTTCATTTTCTGAATGTTGAGTTTTAAGCCAGAGTTTTCCCTCTCCTCTTTCACTTTCATCAAGAGGCTCTTTAGTTCCTCTTTGCTTTCTGCCGTAAGGATGGTGTTATCTGCATATCTGAGGTTATTGATATTTCTTCCAGAAATCTTGATTCTAGCTTGTGCTTCATTCAACCCATCATTTCACATGATGTAATCTGCATATAAGTTAAATAAGCAGGGTGACAATATATAGCCTTGACATACTCCTTTCCTGATTTGGAACCAGTCTGCTGTTCCATATATAGTTCTAACTGTTATTTCTTGACCTGCATACAGATTTCTCAGGAGACAGGTATGGTGGTCTGGTATTCGCATCTCTTGAAGAATTTTCCACAGTTTGTTGTGATCCACACAGTCAAGGCTTTGGCATAGTCAATAAAGAAGAATTAGATGTTTTTCTGGAACTCTCTTGCCTTTCTATGATTCAACAGATGTTGGCAATTTGATCTCTGGTTCCTCTGCCTTTTCTAAATCCAGCTTGAACATCTGGAAGTTCATGGTTTATGTCCTGTTGAAGCTTGGCTTGGACTATACTACAAAGCTACAGTAATCTAAACAGTATAAGTTAAGCATTATTTCATCTGTTGTGCACTAAATGAAACCAAAGCACAAGCTTAGGTTAATAGATAGCAGAGAGGTCCTTAATTGTCTGACCTGTTAGGCTGAACACTCCATGAGATCAGAGACCACTTCCCCATTGTTTCCAGTTATAAACATGACCTTTAGTAAACACACACACAGCACAGTTCTTGACACACAGTAGATGTCCAGTTAATACCTGCTGAAGGACTAAACAGAAGAAAAAGGGGAAAAAAGATTATCTTGAAAGTAGATAGACTGCTGCTGCTGCTGCTGCTGCTGCTGAGTCGCTTCAGTCGTGTCCGACTCTGCAACCCCATAGACAGCAGTCCATCAGGCTCCCCCGTTCCTGGGATTCTCCAGGCAAGAACACTGGAGTGGATTGCCATTTCCTTCTCCAACGCAGGAAAGTGAAAAGTGAAAGTGAAGTCGCTCAGTCATGTCCGATTCTTAGTGACCCCATGGACTGCAGCCTACTGGGCTTCTCCATCCATGGGATTTTCCAGGCAAGAGTACTGGAGTGGGGTGCCATTGCCTTCTCCGGGGTAGAAAGACTAAGAAACCATAAATAAATCTTTGGTTAGCCATTCTTATTTTTTATTTTGATGATAATTTTTCAGCTCCCATACTTCTATTGGTTTTCAATATATACATAAGGAAAGTTGGAGTTATTTTTTCCCAGCCATAGTAAGACATGAATAAAAGAACCCAAAATTGGCCAAAATTCCACAACTACTAAAAAGGAAGGAGCCTCTGGACCCTGGGGATTAAGAGTTGCATGGAAATTGGGTTTTATTAGAAATAATAGACTTACAGCACCAGAATAAATCTCAGTGTTATCTAGCTCACCTCCTAGCTTCAAACACAGAAACACTTAACTCAGCCAATACAGAACCTTGAGTCTAAGGAAAAGCAACTTAATACAAGAAGGCCAGCAAAGATAAGCCTCTATTTACAATTTTGTGTCAGACAAAGTTGGAAGAGACCCTCAGGGATCAACAGCCATTCATTTACTCATCAAATATTGGGAGCTCTGAATACTTTTTCTCATGAATACAAAAGCTAAGTGCCTTTTTTAAGAGCTGAAAATTTCAGTTGTGAAGTGAGAAAGGTCTATAGTAAAGAGATGCTATGTTCTTTCAATCTAAAAAGTGAGCAGCTATTTTTGTAGTATTTGAAGTATATAGTTTTGCTAACGTTAGTTAGAATCAGTGTCTCTCATTAAAGAATCTCAGTGACTGCGCACTGTAGTTCTATACAGTGGAAATCCCATGTGCTATGGAGTCTGCTCTGGGTCTGGTGAGCCTTCTCCCAAGGCTCAAGATTGAGTCTCAAGTGCCCTACAAACACTACTTCAGCTTCTAGTCAAGACCATGGTAGCTCCCAGGCAGTGCCACCTAAGTATGTGAAACCTGGGGTATTCTCAAGTCACTTCCACTGTCTCCCACAAGTCCACCAAGGAGCAGAGCTGCAGTGTTGATCTGTACCACATATCTCTTTCTGTGCTTTTACCAACCTTTCTCCTATTAACAAAGACACAGCTATATATTCATGGGGATAGGGAGGAAACAGAGTTGGTAGACAGATGGTAGGGAGTATTCAAGTCCACCTTAGTATGAGTCTCTCCCAAGAGTAAACCTGAGTCCTTCATGCAGATGCTGTCCTGGCAGGCTGCCCTACCTGTTCCCAGGCATGCTTACAGCCAACCAGCAGTGGGTATTCTCTCATCTAAAGTTGGGGCAGTGCTCCATGTTTTCGTCAGAAGAAGTGACAGGATAAACAGAATTTCAATCCAACCTCTTCTCTAACCACAAAGAAAAATTTGTTACCCAAGTTTTAGAAATTTCAGTCCCATATGCCAACACAAAAATGTCAGCCTTTGTCAACTGACAGAGAAAAAAACAAAATGATTATGAGTGAAGAAAAAGGCTCAAGCAAATAATCAAGCTGGTGCAGTCAACTGAGGCTATATTTAACAGATGGACACCAGCTTCAAAAAACTCTCTTGAATATGTAATTTGTTTTAATATTGAGTGATAAATATCATAACTTATGTCTGAAAGATGCAAGTAAACATCATGTAACATTAATAGAATAAAAAAATACCATTGATAGAAAGAAAGAACATATTCTTTGTTCAATGTGCCATACATAGAGAATAGTGAATACTACATGATATCAAGAATAAGAACATATTTGAGAGTCTCTGTTAAATTGTAAATTCCATTCAAACAAAACATATTATTATGCAAATGTAAAAGCTATGGTATAATACTTTGAAAATTAATGACTTCTTTCTATATTCAGATTTAATAAAGTAAAAAGGAAGTACCTAAAGAATGTGGCTGCTCAGGAATAAATGTAAGTGCTCCAGTGTCATTTTTAATTATCTCTGCCTAATCATTCCTTCTTTTAGCACTTAGGTTTACTTTTCATAAAGCTTAACCCCAGCACATCTTCACAGAGTATTATTTCCGTTTCTTCCTATTCCCTTTTCCCTTCTCCTCCTTCTTCCTCTTTCTCCTTCTCTCTTCCTCCTTCTTCTCCTTTGTCTTCATCTTCTTTTAATTTACCTTGTTCCTTCCATATATTATTTAAAGGGAATAAAAAGATGAAACAAACTATAATCCCACAAAAGCCTGCCAAAGTTAGTTTTGCTACTCATTCTTACTGCTTTTAAATTTTCTTTTTTCTTTTCTGCCAGTTTTCTTTCTTTCTTTCTTTTTAATGTTACTTTGACTCCTCAAAAACAACAAGTCTTTAAACCCCAGTCAGCTGAGGCTCTGAGAATACTTTCAGAGTTCTCTGAAGTTAGATCCAGTTCACTCTGGGACACTGGACTTTCTGCCAGTCACTAATCTTAATAATCATTATTGCTGCCAAAAATATAGGCCTCTTTTGATATAAATCATGGTAAAGAGCAGGAGCTGAATAGTTTTTAAAGTAATTGGTTTTCCAATTAAAACCACAGTGTCCTATGCTAAAAAGTCACAATGTTGAAAATCACTCTGTCAAAATAGACCTGGGCTCTAGGAAAAAAAATGTATTTTTAGCTGTGACAAATGTTAATTGAAATCAGCATTGGAAATACCGGTGAATCATCGGACTGGGTGTTTGGAAGCTACCCCATTATAATGGGTATATAAACTGAGCAGCCTTCTTCAATAACACACCAATTTATGAAATTTTAATAGAAACAGAACACTGAAAGAAAGCTTAGTGATTTAATAGTTAAGCCCTGACTTTATTTTACATTTTTATTTATCCAAAATAAGATCTACTTTTACACCATTTAATTTTAAATGGATAATGAATTCATATGAGTTTACCGTATGAAAAAAATCTGGAAAGAGTCTTGCCTCCCTTTCATCATCTCTCCAGTTTCCTTACACACTATGCCTGCCCCATTAAGTAATGACTTTTTATTCTATCAAACACTGGTTCCCCTAAATTCACCAACACAAGCTATTGATAAGACAAAGCTGAGTATACTCTTTACTGCAGTAAAAGAGGATACTACATTGCAAAAGTTTGTAGTATTAGGTCAAAATTTAATGAAAATTGGAAACTTAGTTTAAGGCTTGTCTTTTAACACAATGACTTGATTGGAATTGCGTAAGAATCTCCACACAGAGAAAAGGGAACCCTCTTACACTGTTGGTGGGAATGCAAACTAGTACAGCCACTATGGAGAACAGTGTGGAGATTCCTTAAAAAACTGGAAATAGAACTGCCTTATGATCCAGCAATCCCACTGCTGGGCATACACACTGAGGAAACCAGAAGGGAAAGAGACACGTGTACCCCAATGTTCATCGCAGCACTGTTTATAATAGCCAGGACATGGAAGCAACCTAGATGTCCATCAGCAGATGAATGGATAAAGAAAGCTGTGGTACATATACACAATGGAGTATTACTCAGCCATTAAAAAGAATACATTTGAATCAGTTCTAATGAGGTGGATGAAACTGGAGCCTATTATACAGAGTGAAGTAAGCCAGAAGGAAAAACATCAATACAGTATACTAACGCATATATATGGAATTTAGAAAGATGGTAACTATAACCCGGTGTACGAGACAGCAAAAGAGACACTGATGTATGGAACAGTCTTATGGACTCTGTGGGAGAGGGAGAGGGTGGGAAGATTTGGGAGAATGACATTGAAACATGTAAAATATCATGTAAGAAATGAGTTGCCAGTCCAGGTTCGATGCACGATACTGGATGCTTGGGGCTAGTGCACTGGGACGACCCAGAGGGATGGTATGGGGAGGGAGGAGGGAGGAGGGTTCAGGATGGGGAACACATGTATACCTGTGGTGGATTCATTTTGATATTTGGCAAAACTAATACAATTATGTAAAGTTTAAAAATAAAATAAAATATATTAAAAAAAAAAAAAAAAAGAATCTCCACACAACAGTCCAGGATTAATGAAATCATCATGAGGATTTTAAGAACTAAGAATTCAAAGAATCTTAAGGCACAAATGGTTGATGTTTTCCAGTGAAGAGTAGGCAAGTCTTTGGGCAAGTTCCTGTAATGAACAACCAAGACATCTGCTTGAGCATAACTGTCCCAGAGGAGGAAGGAAATGCTATTGGAAACAGTGGAAAAGCAAAGGCATATTAGTGTAGATATAAAATGTGGTTCCCACCTCAGGGTCCAGGCTGACTATGGGAAAAGATGGGCTTGGTTTTCAATTAGTTTCTTGTGTCTCCTTCCAAAGTTTCTGCATGCAAATAAGCTTAAGAATTAGTATGCATTCTTGTTCATCTCCTCTTCTTTTAAACAAAATTGCACATTAGACACATTCTTCTGAATCTTGCTTTTTTGATTTAATATATACTGGACAACTTTCCATATCAATAATGGAGTACAGCTGTGCAACATACAGAGGTACCAACATTTATCTGACCAATCCCCTACTGGGTTGCTGCCAAACTTACAATAATACAAACAACGCAGCAATGGATGTCTTTGGTGAATCTCTCATTCACAATCTGAAGGATTAAACTGTGGAAATGGGATTGATCTAAATGTATCTAAATGTGTAATTTCTGACAAATATTTTCAGTTGACTTCCGTAGGGCTTATACCAATTCACCTCCCTACCAGCTCCCATTTCATACACTCAGACTGCAGCCCAGAAAGATCAAATCACCTGCTTAGTTCACCCAACCTGTTAATGAACGTGAGGCTCTAACACCCAAATCTCATAAATCCCACTCCAAGGTTCCTATTTTCCTGAATTTTTCAGAATATGAGGTTGGCCAGTGCTGACCTCCAAGAATCCAACTGGGTGATCTCTGAAACCTCTTGATTAATGTCCAGTTTGGGAAGCCCAAGGGCATTCCCTAATCTGCACCTCCTAACCCAGTTGAAATAACTAAGTGTATCCCACCGTAAGGAAAAGAGGGAAAAAAATGCTTAGTGGAAGATAAGGAAAAAAATCCATGAAGGAGCAATAACATAAGAGTCACCTTGTGCTATGAGACAGATTGGCTGTATTACTGTGTGTCTTTAAAAATAGCAACCTCATTAACAAATGCAGTAGTAATTTGCATTTTCAGACTTTAAGAACCTACTTGGTTTAATACAGTCTCCATCTCCTGCCATCCAGGTTAGTTTGGCATCATCCTTTATACTCTAGCTCACAAAAATTAAAGCCACTACATTAATTTTGGAAGTTGTAAAACCCCATATGCACAGATCATTAACAGGCTTATTTGTTTGCTTGATCTGCCTCTGTCTGGCCTCCCAAACCTTGGCTGTTTTAGATCAGTTCATCAAGAATCAACTCCCTTGATAATAATTTGGCTAAAGGACCAAAAAGGCCATAAACTCCCGGTCTCCTGCCATATCCAAACATCTTTGATTATCTGATTCTGCTAAGTCCAAAGTTAAGGGTACAAAGCATGCATTTCTCCTGGATCCAAAAGAACTAGAAATAAATACTGAGTGTTTTACATAAAGGAGGCATTTAGAAAATGTTAGCTGGTAATAAGGTCTGTCCTTAAAACAATTAAAAAAGACCATACACCTCACTATTAGCAATGAACATTTGTTTAAAAAATGGGGCATCTCCAGCTGGGGCAACCACCTGTACTAGAATTACAGGGAGGAGGGAAAAGGAAGGCAAGAGGATTGTCTGGTGACTGATTCGCCAGACTCCAAAGGTCCCAGTTGGAGTGGAGGCCCCAAATACATTTGAGCGTCCCCAGTAAGCCCTCTGTTTGTTGTTATTGCTGCTGTTTGGGCTGCACTGTGCAGTATGTGAGATCTCAGCTCCCCAGGGATCGACCCCATGGCCCCTGCAGTGGAAGTGTGGAGTCGTAACCACTAGACCACAGCGAAGTCTCCAATGAGCCCTTTGAACCCTGAGTAGGACTGACATGCAGGGAGACACAGAAGATGAGGTGTTCCATGACTGAAGTGGGGAAGGCATCTCATGGCAGAGGCAGGCCCAGAGGCCTGCCTATCTATAGATCAAATACTCAAAAAGAGAGATTGTCTTGTGCTAACAACACAACGAGCAGCAACCTAAAGGACCTCATTTATTGCAAATGAAACACAAACACCTACACAACTAACAAGATGCTTTTTAATCCAATACATAGTAATTAGAGAAAAATCAGGAGGCAAAACGTCTTCTCTTTTCCTTACCCGCTAAGCCAGACATAGTGCCAAGTTCTAATTTGAGGGTTATGACTTCAATGAGGATTCTGTAGCTAAATTATATTGCTCCAGGTTTTAGACCTCCAAAACATCTGGCCTAATAGTATATGTATTCTAGTCTGGATAATTAATTCAACTAGCTGTGATTCTTCACTTTGGTGAACAGAGGATGAAGGGAAATGCAGAATTTAACACATATACAAAAGTTGTTAATTTCTTAAAGTTTCATCCAACCAAAGATAAAACAAATAAGTTGCCTGCACTCTTCATACATGAATATAAAGATGTGACTTTGAAGTCGTGAGACTTTTTTATATATGGTGTGTGAAACTTTTCCTATTACTTTATGGTCACATAAGCTTCCACACCTTTCAAATAGCTTGATGATCACCTTGTAGGGTTTTGTTCCTTTAAATATCTAATTAATATGGGCAGTTCCTCATCATACAAACATTGGGTTTTTTTTGGTGTGTAGATGACATGGTTTTAGTCTCTTCCTTAACTTCAGCCATTCCACTGCAGCAAAAAGCAGATTTCAGGAAAAGACAATTTGATTCAATTTATGTTAAATAAATTAATGGAAATAAAAGCTATGTATATATTTACATATATGTATGTAAACAGAAGAGAACTGTCTGGAAACTTGACAGTATTTCCCTCTGTTAAAAGAAATGAGATAATTGGAAGGGAGAGATATTTTTCATTTCAAATATTTAATGAAGTGATAATGTTTTATATACTACTTATAAGAAATGATCTAAAATAAAACTTACTGATTAAATTTAAATTATAAAATAAAATTTCAGTCTACACCGCAAAATTTAGATGCTTAATTATACTCCCCTAAGAATATAACCTCTCAGAAAAACTTTTTTTTTGCATGTAGAGATATAATTGGTATCAAATGGAATAATCTAAGAAAAGAGTTTTTGGTTTTTTTTTTAAATAAATGCTTAGAAAAGTTCAGTGGCTATAGACACTGGCTCCTTTCGTCACCTGTATTCTGCTGCCATGAAAGAGGAATATGATCCATCCTAAGTGCTTTTTACTCAATCCCTCCTTCTGCATAGTAGAGATTCTGTACAATCAGTTCCAGTCAAGTTTGTTCCCGTGTCCTTTTGGATTCTTTCAAAGAATGTTCTTTTTTCAAAGCCAGTATCTTGTGCTATTAACCTTTGAGCATCCCTTTGCTAGAGCTGCACATCAGACTGAATCTGATCGCTCTCCCCTCAACCTATCAGTCCTCTCTTATTGCTTTGCTTGGCTCTTTGCCAAGCTTTTCGAGCAGCCAGCCTACACCAGGAGGTCTAAATAAACTGTTCTAAGAGAACAAGCCTTTAAAAGCATTTCCCTGTGTTTGATCAGGAAACCCACTTATTCCTCTCCTCTGAGGACAAATTAAATTTAAAAAATCCTGTAGGCCATCATCTAATTCTATTCATCTAGGATTCATTGAGTCTTGAGATGTGTAAGACATTCAAATAGATACTGTAACATCTACAATAATATAATGTTTCTGTCCTCAAGAAGTTTACAATCTACCAAAACTAAATCATCATCCTTTAATTTCACAGCTTACCTGGTATTTTATAATATTATTGTATGTACTCTTAGAATCTTTGCAGAATTTTTTTTTCCTTTTCTATTGCAGTAAAACAAATATAGCATAAAATTTACCATTTTAATTATTTTTAAGTGTACAATTCAGTGGCATTAAGCACAGTCACAGAATTGTGCAACCATCACCACTATCCATTTCCAGAACTTTTTCATCATTCCAAATAGAAAATTCTGTACCCATTAAATGATGAATTCCCAACCCCCACCCCCAGCATCTGCTTTCTGTCTCTATGAATTTGTCTATCTTAGGTATCTAAGAGCAATCATATGGTACTTGTCCTTTGTGTCTGTCTTCTTTCATTTAGCATATCATTTTCAAGGTTTACCTATGTTACAGCATATATTGTAATTCCATTCCTTCTTAAAGCCAAGTAATATTCCTTCATATGCATTATTTATTTATTTTTTTCATCTGTTGATGGACACTTGAGTCATTGCAACTTTTGACTTCTTTTTTTCTTATTAAGGGAATCTTTTTCATATTTCTACAATCTCTATATTTGGTTTAGTTTGAGAAACCCAGATCAGTCTTTTTTAAGTGTCCTCAGCCTCTTTGATATGGATACAATGCTCTATACAATGACAAGCAAGTCACAGAGAAGCAAAATCATGTGTAGAGCAGGCTTCCGTTTTAACAAGGTGCAACTTCTTCTGCTGGTATGCACACTTCCATCTGCTACATGCATGCACACTACACACACATACCCCGTGTTGATGTCTGGTGAAAGGCATGTTAGGTTCTATTTTATAATTAAAGAAGGAACATAATTTTTCATTGGGATCTTATAACAAAATTTGCCAAGGAGCATGAAGAAGATGGTATGCTGCCTATTTCTCTTTTTAAAAAAATTTTTTTATTATTATTATTATTTTACTTTACAATATTGTATTGGTTTTGCCATACATCAACATCCATTACTAGAAATAATCAATGACTATAGTAAAGTTGCAGGATATAAAATCAACACACAGAAATCCCTTGCATTCCTATACACTAATAATGAGAAAACAGAAAGAGAAATTAAGGAAACAATTCCATTCACCATTGCAACGGAAAGAATAAAATACTTAGGAATATATCTACATAAAGAAACTAAAGACCTATATATAGAAAACTATAAAATACTGGTGAAAGAAATCAAAGAGGACACTATAGATGGAGAAATATACCATGTTCATGGATTGGAAGAATCAATATAGTGAAAATGAGTATACTACCCAAAGCAATCTATAGATTCAATGCAATCCCTATCAAGCTGCCAACAGTATTCTTCACAGAGCTAGAACAAACAGTTTCACAATTTGTATGGAAATGCAAAAAACCTCAAATAGCCAAAGCGATCTTGAGAAAGAAGAATGGAACTGGAGGAATCAACCTACCTGACTTCAGGCTCTACTACAAAGCCACAGTTATCAAGACAGTATGGTACTGGCACAAAGACAGAAATATAGATCAATGGAACAAAATAGAAAGCCCAGAGATAAATCCACGCACATATGGACACCTTATCTTTGACAAAGGAGGCAGGAATATACAATGGATTAAAGATAATCTCTTTAACAAGTGGTGCTGGGAAATCTGGTCAACCACTTGTAAAAGAATGAAACTAGACCACTTTCTAACACCATACACAAAAATAAACTCAAAATGGATTAAAGATCTAAACATAAGACCAGAAACTATAAAACTCCTAGAGGAGAACATAGGCAAAACACTCTCTGACATACATCACAGCAGGATCCTCTATGACCCACCTCCCAGAATATTGGAAATAAAAGTAAAAATAAACAAATGGGACCTAATTAACCTTAAAAGCTTCTGCACATCAAAGGAAACTATTAGCAAGGTGAAAAGACAGCCTTCAGAATGGGAGAAAATAATAGCAAATGAAGCAACTGACAAACAACTAATCTCAAAAATATACAAGCAACTCCTACAGCTCAACTCCAGAAAAATAAATGACCCAATCAAAAAATGGGCCAAACAACTAAACAGACATTTCTGCAAAAAAGACATACAGATGGCTAACAAACACATGAAAAGACACTCAACATCACTCATTATCAGAGAAATGCAAATCAAAACCACTATGAGGTACCATTTCACACCAGTCAGAATGGCTGCGATCCAAAAGTCTACAAATAATAAATGCTGGAGAGGGTGTGGAGAAAAGGGAACCCTCTTACACTGCTAGTGGGAATGCAAACTAGTTCAGCCACTATGGAGAACAGTGTGGAGATTCCTTAAAAAACTGGAAATAGAACTGCCTTATGATCCAGCAACCCCACTGCTGGGCATACACACTGAGGAAACCAGAATTGAAAGAGACACGTGTACCCCAATGTTCATCGCAGCATTGTTTATAATAGCCAGGACATGGAAGCAACCTAGATGTCCATCAGCAGATGAATGGATAAGAAAGCAGTGGTACATATACACAATGGAGTATTACTCAGCCATTAAAAAGAATACATTTGAATCAGTTCTAATGAGGTGGGTGAAACTGGAGCCTATTATACAGAGTGAAGTAAGCCAGAAGGAAAAACATCAATACAGTATACTAACGCATATATATGGAATTTAGAAAGATGGTAACAATAACCCGGTGTACGAGACAGCAAAAGAGACACTGATGTATAGAACAGTCTTTTGGACTCTGTGGAAGAGGGAGAGGGTGGGAAGATTTGGGAGAATGACATTGAAACATGTAAAATATCATGTAAGAAATGAGTTGCCAGTCCAGGTTCGATGCACGATACTGGATGCTTGGGGCTAGTGCACTGGGATGACCCAGAGGGATGGTATGGGGAGGGAGGAGGGAGGAGGGTTCAGGATGGGGAACACATGTATACCTGTGGCGGATTCATTTTGATATTTGGCAAAACTAATACAATTATGTAAAGTTTAAAAATAAAATAAAATTAATTAAAAAAAAAAAACATGCATCTGCCGCGGGTGTACACATGTTCCCCATCCTGAACCCCCCTCCCACTTCCCTCCCCATACCATCCCTCTGGGTCATCCCAGTGCACCAGCCCCAAGTTTCCTGTATCCTGCATCGAACCTGGACTGGTGATTTGTTTCTTATATGATATTATACATGTTTTAATGCCATTCTCCCAAATCATCCCCCCCACCTCCCACAGAGTCCAAAAGACTGTTCTATGCATCTGTGTCTCTTTTACTGTCTCCTACACCGGGTTATTGTTACCATCTTTCTATATTTCATATATATGCGTTAGTATACTGTATTGGTGTTTTTCTTTCTGGCTTACTTCACTCTGTATAATAGGCTCCAGTTTCATCCACCTCATTAGAACTGATTCAAATGTATTCTTTTTAATGGCTGAGTAATACTCCATTGTGTATATGTACCACAGCTTTCTTTATCCATTCGTCTGCTGATGGACATCTAGGTTGCTTCCATGTCCTGGCTATTATAAACAATGCTGCGATGAACATTGGGGTACATGTGTCTCTTTCAATTCTGGTTTCCTTGGTGTGTATGCCCAACAGTGGGATTGCTGGGTCGTATGGCAGTTCTATTTCCAGTTTTTTAAGGAATCTCCACACTGTTCTCCATAGTGGCTGAACTAGTTTGCATTCCCACCAACAGTGTAAGAGGGTTCCCTTTTCTCCACACCCTTTCCAGCATTTATTGCTTGTAGACTTTTGGATCACAGCCATTCTGACTGGCATGAAATGGTACCCCATAGTGGTTTTGATTTGCATTTCTCTGATAATGAGTGATGTTGAGTGTCTTTTCATGTGTTTGTTAGCCATCTGTATGTCTTCTTTGGAGAAATGTCTGTTTAGGTATTTCTCTTCAGCTTCAAGGTTTGACCCCCTACTGGAAGACTGAGGATTATAATATAGAATATTCTTTAGAGATTTTTTGGTGACATTTTCGAGATAAGCAGAGTTGCATCAAGGCTCAAGTGACAATATGCCTCAGAGCTTCTGAAACAAATCCAGCATTAAGGATTTCAGAGACCAAAGACCATTAGCAAGCACAGACAGAACTGTCTTCCTGATGGGCAGTCACAGGGGTGGCCTTCTTCCTTCTGCTAGCAGCTCTGAGGAATAGACAGGGCTAGAACAAGAGCAGGAAAAGAACCCAGATGTGACATGGTGCTCACAGGTGACAAACTGCTGTGGGGATACACATGAGGCATCTTCTGGGGAAATATTGGTAAATACTTTTAGGAGAAATGAGATTCTGCTAATATGTGGCAGGAGTATTATCTGATGCTACAATGTCTTTGGAATATATGTTGTTGTTTAGTTGCTAAGTCAAGTCCAACTCTTTTGCAACCCCATGGACAGTATCCCACCAGGCTCCTCTGTCCACAGGATTTCCCAGGCATGAATACTGGAGTGGGTCAGCATTTCCTTCTCCAGGGGACCTTCCCAACCCAGGGATCAAACCCTCATCTTCCGCATTGTCAGGTGGGTTTTTTACTACTGAGCCACCAGGGAAGCCCTTGGTACATACAGGCCTGCTTCCAGGCCTACTGTAAGCCTGATTCTAGCTTTTGAACCATCAAATTCTAAGTGTACATGAACCTGAGTATATGTTATAGACACCTCCTAAGAAACTCTTTGGCATTGCCTTTCTTTGGGATTGGAATGAAAACAGATCTTTTCCAGTCCTGTGGCCACTGCTGAGTTTTCCAAATTTGCTGGCATATTGAGTGCAGCACTTTCACAGCATCATCTTTCAGGATTTGAAATAGCTCAACTGGAATTCCATCACCTCCACTAGCTTTGTTCGTAGTGATGCTTTCTAAGGCCCACTTGACTTCACATTCCAGGATGTCCGGCTCTAGGTGAGTGATCACACCATCGTGATTATCTGGGTCATAAAGATCTTTTTTGTACAGTTCTTCTGTGTATTCTTGCCACCTCTTCTTAATATCTTCTGCTTCTGTTAGGTCCATACCATTTCTGTCCATTATCGAGCCCATCTTTGCATGAAATGTTCCCTTGGTATCTCTAATTTTCTTGAAGAGATCTCTAATCTTTCCCATTCTGTTGTTTTCCTCTATTTCTTTGCATTGATCGCTGAGGAAGGCTTTCTTATCTCTTCTTGCTATTCTTTGGAACTCTGCCTTCAGGTGCTTATGTCTTTCCTTTTCTCTGCTTTTCACTTCTCTTCTTTTCACAGCTATTTGCAAGGCCTCCCCAGACAGCCATTTTGCTTTTCTGCATTTATTTTCCATGGGGATGGTCTTGATCCCTGTCTCCTGTACAATGTCATGAACCTCCGTCCATAATTCATCAGGCACTCTATCTGTCAGATCTAGTCCCTTAAACCTATTTCTCACTTCCACTGTATAATCATAAAGGATTTGATTTAGGTCACACCTAAATGGTCTAGTGGTTTTCCCTACTTTCTTCAACTTAAGTCTGAATTTGGCAATAAGGAGTTCATGATCTGAGCCACAGTCAGCTCCTGGTATTGTTTTTGCTGACTATATTGAGCTTTTCCATCTTTGGCTGCAAAGAATATAATCAATCTGATTTCGGTGTTGACCATCTGGTGATGTCCATGTATAGAGTCTTCTCTTGTGTTGTTGGAAGAGGGTGTTTGCTATGACCAGTGCGTTCTCTTGGCAGATGGTACTTGCAGCCATGAAATTAAAAGACGCTTACTCCTTGGAAGGATTGTTATGACCAAACTAGATAGCATATTCAAAAGCAGAGACATTACTTTGCCTACAAAGGTCCATCTAGTCAAGGCTATGGTTTTTCCAGTAGTCATGTATGGATGTGAGAGTTGGACTATGAAGAAAGCTGAGCACCGAAGAATTGATGCTTTTGAACTGTGGTGTTGGAGAACACTCTTGAGAGTCCCTTGGACTGCAAGGAGATCCAGCCAGTCCATTCTAAAGGAGATCAGTCCTGGGATTTCTTTGGAAGGAATGATACTAAAGCTGAAACTCCAGTACTTTGGCCACCTCATGCGAAGAGTTGACTCATTGGAAAAGACTCTGATGCTGGGAGGGACTGGGGACAGGAGGAGAAGGGGACGACAGAGGATGAGATGGCTGGATGGCATCACCAACTCGATGGACATGAGTTTGAGTGAACTCCAAGAGTTGGTGATGGACAGGGAGGCCTGGTGTGCTGCAATTTGTGGGGTTGCAAAGAGTCAGACACGACTAAGCGACTGAACTGAACTGAACTGAAACTCTAGGTTTCCACTGCCAACAATATAAAGATCATTATTTTTCAGAGTTCCATACTAAATCTGCTCTAAGTGACAATATTAACCAGCTGTTGATACTATTTGCCACACGAAAAATAGTGGACACGCTGAAAATGTCATTAGTGTCAATATAATTTTTAGAGTAAAATGAATAATGACAAAAGATGGTAATTTGGGGCTCTTCAAAGACATGACCTTAAGGAAACAGTCAATCTGTTTCAGCAAGAGACATACAATACATGTCAAATATAAAGTGAAGTATATTCTCAAACTATTCCTTATTAAAATAAGGAATACAGGTGACTGTATGGCCAAGTGTAGACAATGACTTAAAAGATAGTGTAACTCTCTATTGTTTTATTTTACTCATTTAGAGAAGACATATAATTAGCCAGGGAGGGCAAGGCCATGCTTTGACGATAAAGTAGCTCCGAAGTCCATGTGACTTGACACAACTCATTTCTCTCACACGACCTGTCCCTCACAGGTTCACAGACCTCAGTTCCATGTGGTCACCCAGGAATCCAGGATGCTTGCGTCTCCACTGTATTGTAATCGCGCCATGTGGACTATGTCTTGTCAACAATAGACAGTACTACAAACTCGTGCACAGATTGTTCCCTACCTTAGGTAGGAAGAGACCCAAAATGCTAAAATTTATTTTCAGTGTGTAGATGAGATCAGTACAATGTAACTACTCATTGGGTTGCTTTCAAGTTATCTTTAAAAATTTTTTTAATATTTTTTACTGTTATACAAGAGAGTACTTCTGACTCGAGATAGTGTCCATTGACAGCATCATACATGGATTCATAAAGATATCTTCACTAAGGCAGAAGTGAAACTTTAAACACCATGAGCCCAAAGGCAGCACAGTCAGGCAGTGTGCAGGAGCGTGCAGCAGTCGCCTCTCCGTGAGCGCACCCCTCCTCTGCCTCCTCCACACCACAGCTTGGCACCAGGCCTGGGGCAGCCAGGTCCTGGGATAAGAGTGCATCTGTGGAGGCCATCCGTGCTCATGGGGCTTTGTGCAAAAAGGAGCATTCACAGCAATGGTGGTTTCCAAAGAAACCTCCATACCACCACCACCTCCTCTACTTTCTCGATCCTTGAAGTGGGTCAGAGACTCCAGAGCCACAAAGTCGCTTCAAGACATTTCCTCTGAAAGTCTGCTCAAGGGTGATGTGGTAGCACAGTCTGGAATTTCACGTTTACCCTATCCTGGGGTTCAGTGGGATCATCCTTTTTGATGCAGTTACATAAAAGACTGGGCAAGGCCAGCTGGGTCTCCAGTCAGAGGGCCAGGGCTTGGTCCCCTGAGAGTCAGGGGTCCTATACAAAGGATGCTGAAGCAGAATGAGCCAAAGATACAAAAAGGCCTTGTGTTGAAAGGGCCCAAGTCAAAAAGTCAGAAAATTAAGACAGCATATAGTGAGCAAGGCGCAAGGCAGGAGTGGCGTGATGAAATGGGAAACAGAATCAAGATTCAGAATCTGGACCAACGTTGGAACAGGAGCAACTTAGGGATCAATGAGATTTGGAACAATTTCAGTGAGGCATTCCAGTACCTAAGTGAGATGGAAAACCTATGCCGGAGACCTTGCACTTTTTTTCTCTATTTAATTTCCTAAAGCAAGTTAGCTCTCTGCTTAAGGTACACTCAACCAAATTCTCTAGAAATTACAAGAAGCCTCCAGAGATTTCCATAAGCTAAACAACAGAGAGAGTCCCAGTACTGCCTCTTCCCCCTCATACGAGAGCAGCAATCCCAACCCCAGGAGCTGCCAGCTTTATAAAGTCTTGTGACAGCCAACCTACATGGAAAGAATAGGTTTCTATCCTCACAACCCGTTCTTTCCCACTGATACTCCAACACTGGCCATTCCTGCTTTTGAGCACATACCAAAAGGCAGCACTTGAATGGTCAGTCTCACCAGCAACCAGAACCAGCGACAGCCCAGCTCAGCATGTTTTAGTAGCAAACTCTTAATACTGCTGAGAAAATGGAAACCATCTGCTGTTCTCACACCCAGCCAGAAACTGCCACTCTACATGTCCAAATGGTCTGACTGAACTTCTGGACCACCAGACACGAGCTCCCTAACAGAATAAAGTCAAACAAGGTGTCTTTTTGGTATCAAGGGCCACTGTGATTTTCCTGCTTTGCATGCAAGTTGGATGACTTGCAACACACTTTGCAAACAACAAGTCCACAGCTCGTAGCTAATGACACAGCCTTAGCATTCATTTTTATCTCATAGAACATGGCCTCACCTACTTCATCTCCTGATTTCCTCTTCATCTACCTATCTGTGTATCATCTACCTATCTGCCTAACTACCTATCAATTTATCCATCCGTCCATCAATTCGCCCATCTCCCCATGCACGTATCTACATATCTCCTATCTATCTATATTCCTGTTTATACAACTTCCTTTCTGTATTGGTTTCCTAGGGATGCTGTAACACATACCACAGACTAAGTGGCTTAGAATAAATACATTTTTTCACAGTCCTAGAGGCTAGATGTATGAAATCAAGGTTTCAGCAGGGCTGGAGCCCACTGAGGGCTATGAAAGAGAATCTGACCTGCCTCTCTCCTAGCTTCTGGCTGGCTGACAATCACTGACATCTTTACCTATGGATGCAGCACTTTGATCTCTTATTTCACCTACACATGACATTCTCCCTGTATGTGTCTGTCTCTGTGTCTAAATTTTTCCTTTTCATAAGGACATTGGTTTAGGGTCCAGTCTAATGACTTCATCTTAACTTGATCATCTGTAAAGTCCCTATTTCCAAATAAGGTCACATTCACAGGCACAGGGGATTAAGACTTTAACATTTTTGGGGAGACACTCTGTCCAATGCAAGGTTCTCCAACTTTTCTCATCAAGCCCGATGTTAGCAGGTTAAAGAGAAACCACAGCCCCTTGGCTTCATTTATTCCCATATATAAGTGGCAAATGAAGCCAGTAATAAGAGTGAATATAGAGTTTAGGAAAATTACATACAAATTTACATTAGCAATAGGACTATGGGTGATTTGTATCTGAATTATATTCATATTTAAATACCTAGTTTTTAGAAAATTATTGCATCAACACAAACTTAAAGTTGACCAATAAATCCACAGAAAATTTTAACAGATATACAAAGATAAGCTAAACATGATTTATAATTAAAAAACTAGAGTAAGAGTGATACAAAGCAGTGGGCCACTCAAGACCACACTGGTGACTGATAGGCGCCTTGATAAGACAGTCCTTCCTGAAAACATTTAAAAATCCAATTGTTTGCATTTGCACTCTGCAACAGGACCTTTGCAACTGTGCTAAACCTTATGGGACCCAAGTTTCTTAAAGAATATTGGAAAATCATGCTGAGTCAACTGTAGAAATGCCAGAGTTTTTGCAGACATCCAGGTGACCATCCATACCGGAGTCATATAAATAACACCCTCTGGAAATATACATGGACCACAACTATGATGTCATATAAACTAGCCCTGAGAAACACGCCAGTTTAAATTATACAAACACAATATTTTCATTCTAATGCCAAAGAAAGGCAATGCCAAAGAATGTTCAAACTACCACAAAATTGCACTCATTTCACATGCTAGCAAAGTAAGGTTCAAAATTGTCCAAGCCAGGTTTTAACAGCACATGAACCAGGAACTTTCGGATGTTTAAACTGGATTTAGAAAAGGCAGAGGAACCAGAGATCAAATTGCCAACATCCATTGGATCATAGAAAAGCAAGAGAATTCCAGAAATACATCATTTCTGCTTCATTGACTACACTAAAGGTTTTGACTGTGTGGATCACAACAAACTGTGGGAAATTCTTCAAGAGGTGGGAATACCGGACCACCTTACTGCCTGCTGAGAAACCTGTATGCAGGTCAAGAAGCAACAGTTAGAACTGGACGTGGAAGGGCAGACTGGTTCAAAATTGGGAAAGGAATACATCAAGGCTTTATATTGTCACTCTGCTTATTTAATTTACATACAGAGTACATCATGCAAAATGCCAGGCTGGATGAAGCACAAGCTGGAATCAAGATTGGCAGGAGAAATACCAATAACCTCAGATATGCAGATGACACACCATCATTAGATTATGGCAGAAAGTGAAGAAGAACTAAAGAGCCTCTTGATGAAAATGAGAGAGGAGAGTGAAAAAGCTGGCTTAAAGCTCAACATTCAAAAAATGAAGATCATGGCATCCAGTCCCATCACTTCATGGCAAATAGATGGGGAAACAATGGAAAGAGTAAGAGACTTTATTTCTCGGGGTCCAAAATCACTGCAGATGGTGACTGCAGCCATGAAATTAAAAGATGCTTGCTCCTTGGAAGAAAATCTGTGACCAACCTAGACAGCATATTAAAAAGCAGATACATTACTTTGTCAACAAAATTCCATATAATCAAAGCTATGGTTTTTCCAGAAGTCACATATAGATATAAGAGTTGGACCATAAAGAAGGCCGAGCACCAAAGAACTGATGCTTTTGAACTGTGGTGTTGGAGAAGACTCTTGAGAGTCCCTTGAACTGCAAGGAGATCAAACCAGTCAATCCTAAAGGAAATCAATCCTGAATACTCATTGGAAGACTGATATTGAAGCTGAAGCTCCAATACTTTGGCCACCTGATGCAAAGAGATGGCTCTTTAGAAAAGACCCTGATGCTAGGAAAGACTGAAGGCTGGAGAAGAAGGGGATGACAGAACACAAGATGGTTGGATGGCATTACCTACTCAATGGACATGAGTTTGAGCAAGCTCTGGGAGATAGTGAAGAACAGGGAAGCCTGGCATGCTGTAGTCCATGGGGTTAGAAAGAGCTGGACACTACTGAGTATCTGAACAACAACAACAAATCAATAATGATTCTCAGTTTCTAGTAACTAGCGCCTAATTGCTTTTAAAAATGATGGTTTATGTAATTAATATAATTTACCTAGAAGAAATAAAATACTTTTTTACATTAGTTCACAAGCACTGTATTGTGAACCCCTGACTGAGCTCTACTAATAGTCCATGAGATCAAACCCTCCTCTTTATAAAGAATGGCCACCACTTTCAATCATGTGACTACTACAAGATAAGCTATTTCATACAATATAACACATATCATAACTCCTGGCCATCTCTGATAGGTCCAAGTCTGTGTATCGAAACCAAGTTGAACCAATGAGTCATTTTTCAGAAGACAAACAAGAAGTAAAATAGAAGAAAATATAAAAATTAAAACATTTGTTGCATGTTTACTCTATTTCAATGGCTATTCTAAGAATTGTCTATATAATAACTCATTTAATCCCATTCTGTAGGAGCTGTTAATACTCCCATTTTACATATAAGAGTCACAGAGGTTAAGTTACTTGCCCAAACTTAAACAGCTAGTAAATGGCAAAGTCATAACTCAAACCAGATGGTTTAATAAGCCATTCCTTTGTCCAGCCTGGTATACTACTTCTTTGATCTTGAGAGAGACAGAAGAGGAGAGAGTTCTTCGATGGCTGATGTGCTGCATGTAACAAGGAACATAAGAGAGAGAGAAAACATAATAATGCAGGAAACAGACAAAGTAGATCACATTTAAGTTCCTGTTTTCAGTCATTCTGCAGACAAAAAAAAAGTTTCTGTTTTAGGATCCCAAGAGATTCTCTAGTGTTTATATGATATAACTTGCAGGCAAACAAGTCTAACTAATAAAACAATTAGAATTTTTTTTCTCTATCTTCTAGTCCTTTGCCTCTTTGGAAAAGAGATAAAATTTTCATGGGTTTCTGTTTACAAAAGCATATGATTTAGGATACTTCTACTAAGATGGTGTCCATGGAGCAGAAACAATAGCATCAGCTGAGAGTCTGTGAGAAATGCAAAATCTCAGGCCCTCTCCCAGATCTACTGAAATAGAGCTGGCATTTTAATATGCTTGCCAGGTGATGTATATGAATATTAAATTTAAGAAACCCTGATCTGAATAACCTTAAAAGCCCTTCCATCCAAAGCATCCAGAGTAGCATGGTAACAACATTCCATTTACACACATGACCGAGGACCTAAAGTAAAAGAAAAGCTCCAAAATGAAGAGGAAAACTAAAAAACTGAAATTCAGTAGATGCTGAAATGGTAAATGGAGCTAAAGCTTTGCTGATATCAGGAAATAGAGAATGAGGGGTGGTTCTAGAAGGATTAGTATATTAAGAGCCGTACAGTGATGAACCTTAGCTTGGGAAAGTCAGGGTGCTGAAACAGACTCCACACAAAGAGGGTATCCTCAAAGGGATCCACTTTTGAGAAAGACTGGATCAGGAAGAGAACATTTTAACCATCTAAAGGACAAACGTATTTGTTGAAGTTTAGAACTTTAGGGAATGGATACATAATGCATAGGTAGAGAGGCAGATTCAAAATCTGAAGAGGAAGACAGATGTGAAGAAAGGATTAAGGATGAAACCAATATAAATAGAGATGCAAACCAGGAAAGTGAGCTTCAGGAGAGCAGAAGAGATAATGAGAAGGTCCAGCATGTATCTTTAAAGAGGGTGGCAGGAGGGAAAGGAGGAAACAGGAAAGAGGCAATATTGAAAAAGATAATAGCTGTGACTTTTTTCACAGGTGATTAAAGAATCCTTAGTTACAGGAACCCTAATGAGTCTCAAGTAGAATTAATACAGCTAAATCTATATACATCAGCCCTCAGCCTGAAACCACAAGAAAACAACAACAAAATGTGAAAAGGCCAGAGTAAAATGATCAATTATTTATCAAGGGACACTAATTATTAGACTGACAACAGACTTCCCAATGATAACAACAGAAGAAAACAATTCAACATCTTCCAAGTACTCAGGAAAATGAGCCATCATTCCAAAATTTTAAATGCAGCCAAACCATAATTTCAAAAGAGTGAAATTCACTTTCAGGGCTTCCCAGGAGGCGCTGATGGTAAAGACCCCACCTGCCAATGCAGGCAGACATGAGAGATGGGAGTTCGAGCCCTGGGATCATCCCCTGGCATCATCCTCTGGGTTGTGAAGATCCCCTGGAGGAGGGCATGGCAACCCACTCCAGTATTCTTGCCTGGAGATCTATCCCTTAATCCTGTAACCTAAAAGTTTAAAAAGTGTCTATGATTCTCTCCATCCGTGAACAGTATCAGCACCGATTAGAAGGCAACAAGATACCAGAAAATGCCTTCTGATGACAGAATGATGACTCCTACACTGAGCAGTGTCTCTGGTGGAAATCACCCCTTTGTGGAGCTTTGTGGAAGATGAACAGGATCTTAGGTGCTGAGTCAGGAAATTTGCATCCAAGTTCTAGCCCTACTGAAAAGTGGCCATGGGATTTTGGACAATTTACTCTGGTTTCTTGTGTATAAAAAGAAGCAAGTGAGCTCTTTACCTTTACAACTCCAGTTTCTATTTCTCTGTATTTCTCCCTGCACCTTCCTGATTGACGTGAATTGGCATCTACCCAAGGACCACACATGATTATTTCACAAAATGTAATCAAGATTGTTGTTGTTCAGTCGCTCAGTAATGTCCAATTCTTTGCAAACCCATGGACTACAGTATGCCAGGCCTCCCTGTCCATCAGCTCCCTGAGTTTGTGCAAACTCATTCTCATTTAGTTGGCAATGTCATCCAACCATCAAGATGGGTTTCACACTTTCACTGCAAAAATCTCAAACTGAAAATCTCAGTCCAACAAATACAGAGTGGCAGACTGCTTCTGCTGCTAAGTCACTTCGGTCATGTCCAAATCTGTGCGACCCCATAGATGGCAGCCCACCAGGCTCCTCTGTATCTGGGATTCTCCAGGCAAGAATACTGGAGTGGGTTGCCATTTCCTTCTTCAATGCATGCATGCATGCTAAGTCGCTTCAGTCGTGTCTGACTCTGTGCAACTCCATGGACAGCAGCCCAGCAGGCTCTTCTGTCCACAGGATTCTCTATGCAAGAATACTAGAGTAGTTTGCCATTTCCTTCTCCAACAGAGTGGCAGACTAGAAACTCTTTATATCAACTTCTGCCCTGGAGTTGGCAACCCACTCCAGTATTCTGGCCTGGAGAATTCCACGGACAGAGGAGCCTAGCAGTACAGTCCATGGGGTAACAGAGAGTCGGACATGACTAAACATCTTTTACTTAACTTAACTTCATATCAACTTCTCAAAAGAAAAACTCCTAAAATTTCAAATTTCAAGCCAATTCTACCCTTATCTTGCACCCCATACCTACACCAAAAAGTCATAACTCTTCTGAGTTTTGCCACATTTAGCTGATGAGACTCACCAAGACTCCTCTGAATTTCCATCCTCCTGGCACCACCCAGACTTGTTCTTCCTTCTAAACACATCAGCACTTTCTTTGTGATTTAAGTTACCATGCTCCTACTTCCAACAGAGAATGAAAAAAGATGATTTATCATTTTGCCTTTAATGGGTACAAGAAATATTGAATTCTTCTGGCCCAAAAGTACATTTCCCACAGGGGATCATCTTAAATCTTAATTACAAGTTTATGTATTATTCAGGCAATGCTAGAAACTTAGCTTTGGGTTAGCACTACACCATTAGTCTTCATTCGCTCCTTCTTGGATTTTCCCCTCATTTCCAAATGATGGTCATTCCGGTCTTCTTGCTTCTTTAATTACACTTCAGTTACAATCACTTTTCCCCAGAGCACCTGACTTTCTCTGGCAGAATGCCCATGACTTCCTCAACAAAAGGGCTTGACTCTCCACTGGGCTCCTTGCTGACAAGCGTTAGGTATACATACAAACAGGCTATTTATTGCAACAGAAGTGATCTCTCATAGGGAAGGGTCAATGACTTAATACAAAGAGAGTTCTCTTCTCACAGTGTACATTTGAGTACATACACATGCACACACTCACACATTCTATACACACATTCAAAGATTTTTAAAAAGGCAGACAACTCTTCACCAGTTGCCAGATATGGCATTTATTGGCTTTATTAAAAGCCTAAGGTTTGCATCAATAGCTAATACTTGTCAAGAGCTTTCTGTGCAAGGTTATCTCACGACACACCTGAGCCCTTTAGCACTGCTCTCTGTATCGCTTCATGGCTTTCCCTTTATGTCTCCAGGGTGCTCTCTGCACTTGATTCTCCATGTGCTGTGAAGCCTTTGTAAGTGAGCCTTTTACATCTTTCTATACAGGGTGTGATGAACAAACTCCCCATCCCCTTGGTCTCTCTCAGAAAGTGTCTAAAAATCAAAGAATTCAATTTGAAAATGATGCCACTCCTAGCAGGATACAAAAAGGTCAATCTAAGAGCTGTTGCGATTTCTGTTTTGTTGTGTGATGCTAGGCTTTCCTTAGGACAGAAAAGAGCCAAATACTCCAAAGCATGATCACGGAAATCTGCCACTCCAAACACGCAAAGCCAGGAATGTGCTAACAAAAGAAATATTCTTTCCCTTTTTAGAGTCTTTCTTTTTTTGATGTATGATTTTCATACTGCTAAGTGTAATTATTAACTCAGCAGCTAAGTAAATTTTTATTTACTTTTTACCTGTGTATGCATCACCCAGAACAAGATATAGGCATTTATGTCACTCCAGAAAATTCCCTGCACCTCTTCCCAGTGCAATACTCACCTCAGAGACACCCTCTACACTGACTTGAATCATCATCGATTATTTTTATCTGCCTTTAACTTCACATATATGGAATCACACAGGGTGTACACAGTCTGGCCTGGTTTCGCTTGTCTGAAAGAATGCTTTTGAGATTGAGCCATGTTTCTGTGTTTATGCACCCCTTCTTTCCACGGCTGCATAGCAGTAGTCCACTCCAATAATACATTATACTACAGCTTGCTCCTACATTCTCCTACCATTTGACATTTGTACTCTTTCCAGTTTGGGGCTAACTAAGAATCCCATGGACAGAGGAGCCTGGTGGGCTGCAGTCCATGGGGTCGCAAAGAGTGGGACAGAACTGAGCAACTTCACTTTCACTTTTGACTTTCATGCATTGGAGAAGGAAATGGCAACCCACTCCAGTGTTCTTGCCTGGAGAATCCCAGGGACGGGGGAGCCTGGTGGGCTGCCATCTATGGGGTCGCACAGAGTTGGACATGACTGAAGCGACTTAGCAGCAGCAGCAGCAAAGCTTCAAAAAGCATTTTATATGCCTTTTGGTAAATACAGATGCTCATTTTTCTTGGAAATATACGTGGAAATAGAATTGCTGCGTCACAAGATCAGAGTATGTTTGGCTTTAACAGATGCCAACTAAGTTTTCCAAAGTAACTGAACCAGTTTATACTCCCCTCAGCAACTCCAGCTGCTCTGTTATCCTCTAATGTTTTCAGTATTTTAATTACAGACATTCTATGATTTTGTTCTATTCTCTCATTGTGGCATTCACTTGAGTTATATGCTTTACCTGTATTGATTTACTGACGCTTAATATCTATACATGCTGGATACGAGTCCTTTGTCAGGTGTGTGTGTGTGTGTGTGTGTGTGTGTGTGTGTGTGTGTGTGTGTATTGGAGAAGGAAATAGCAATCCACTCCAGTACTCTTGCCTGGAAAATCCCATGGACAAAGGAGCCTGGTAGGCTACAGTCCATGGGGTCACCAAGAGTTGGACACGACTGAGTGACTTCATATATATATATTTATATATATACACACACACACACACACACACACACACACACACACACATAATGAATGTCTTTATTCAATGTGAGGTTTGCCCAGTTTCTTAATGATATCTTCTGATGAACAGAAGTTCTTACTTTTAATGAAGTTTAATATATCTTCTTTTCTCTTCTTTTATACCTTAATGTGTTTTGGGAGTCTTATTGAAGTAATCTTGCCTAATCCATGGTAATTTTCCTTTGTTACATTCTAAAGACTTTCTTGTTTTACCAGTCACATTCAGATCTATGGCCCACTTGAATTAATTTTTATGGTGAGGTCAATTTAAGATTCACTTTTCCCCAAATAGATACTACTTTCTCCAGCACCCTGTATTGAAAAGTAATCATTTGTCCACTGAAGGCAAGGTACTTTTATCAAATCATGTTACCATGTATGTACCACCCTTCCATTTCAGGCCTCTATCTTCTCCACTGCTCTATTTGTCAACCATCCTTGCACCAAAATGTGATTTCCACAAGCCAAGACTAGCTTGTGCGTCTCTGATGAATGCAAGGTACCTCACATCATGATAAACCCTCACTGACTCACTGTTGTTCCACCTCCAAACCCTCCCTTCTCTGCCCAGTTATGTGGTGCTGGGACTGGGACTCTGTAGACAGCTCTCCTATCCCAGCAGCTTCCTGTTAGTTTCTGCCAATAGAGGTCACTACAGGGAGACTGTGAGCTGGAGGAAGAACAAAGAACTTTCTTCTTCATACCTGCCATCTACATTCCCATCAGCATTGCCCAGCCATGGTTCCTATTAGCAGCAGCAGTGGTTAACTGCTGGTTCAAGTTTCACCTTTATCTCCTCACTCCCAGAGCTGGCTTCAGTGCACTCCCTCAGAGATGCCAGCACCAGGCAGCAGCTCCCATCTGCAGGCCTGGGTGTCAGCTCTGGGGACCCCAACATCAACCTTCAGAGTCCCATTAATCTCACACTCTTCTACTTCCTCTGCTTTAGGGTAACAGTCACTTCATGAAGTTCCTATCTCTGCATTACCTCATTCATCCCATATAAGAAAAGCTTCTAAAGTGAACAATGCAAAGAACAGAGGAAAACAATAGAATGGGAAAGTCTAGAGATCTCTTCAAGAAAATTAGAGATACCAAGGGAAGATTTCATGCAAAAATGGACACAATAAAGGACAGAAAGGTGTGGACCTAACAGAAGAAGAAGATATTAAGAAGAGGTGGCAAGAATACACATAAGAACTGTACAAAAAAAAGGTCTTAATGACCCGTATAATCACGACAGTGTGATTACTCACCTAGAGCCAGACATCCTGGAGTGTGAAGTCAAGTGGGCCCTAGGAAGCATGACTACCAACAAAGCTAGTGGAGGTGATGGAATTCCAGCTGAGCTATTTAACATTCTAATAGTTGATGATGTGAAACTGCTACACCAATATGTCAGCAAATTTGGGAAATTCAGCAGTGGCCACAAGACTGGAAAAGGTCAGTTTTCATTCCAATCCCAAAAAAGGGAAATGCCAAAGAATGTTCCAACATTCACATCCACAATTGTGCTGATTTCTCACGCTAGCAAGGTAATGCTCAAAATCCCCCAAGCTAGACTACAACCATGTGTGAACCAAGAACTTCCAGATGAACAGGCTGGATTTAGAAAAGGCACAGGAACCAGAGGTCAAATTGCCAACATTAATGGATCATAGAAAAATCAAGGGAATTCCAGAAAAATACCTACTTCTGCTTCATTGACTATGCTTAGCCTTTGTCTGTGTAGATCACAAAAAACTGAGGAAAATTCTTAAAGAGATTAGAATACCCAACCACCCTCCCTATCTCCTGAGAAACCTGTATGTAGATCAAGATGTTACAGTTAGAAACAGACATAGAACAATGAACTGGTTCAAAATTGGGAAAGGAGTACATCAAGGCTGTATATTGTCACCCTGCTTATTGAACTTACAAATCATGCAATATGGCAAGCTGGATGAAGCACAAGCTGGAATCAAGATTGCCAGGAGAAATATCAATAATCTCAGATATGCAGATGACACCACTCTAAAGGAAGAAAGCAAAGAATTAAAGAGCCTCTTGATGAAGGTGAAAGAGAGTGAAAAAGCTGACTTAAAACTCAACATTCAATAAATGAATATCATGGCATCCAGTCCCATCTCTTCATGAAAAATAGATGGGAAAAAAATGGAAAGAGTGACAGACTTTATTTTCTTGGGCTCAGAAATCACTGTGGACACTGACTGAAGCCATGAAATTAAAAGAAAAGCTTGGAAGAAAAGCTATGACAAACCTAGACAACATATTAAAAAGCAAAGACATCTCTTTGGTGACAAAGGTCCATCTAGTCAAAGCTGTGGTTTTTCCTGTAGTCATGTGTGGATGTGAGAATTGGACCAGAAAAAAGGCTGAGTGCTGAAGAATTAATGCTTTCAAGCTGTGGTGCTAAAGAAGACTCTTGAGAATCCCATGAACAGCAAGGAGATCAAACCAGTCAATTCTAAAGAAATCAACCCTAAATATTTATTGGAAGGACTAATGCTGAAGCTCTAATACTTTGGCCACCTGATCTGAAGAGCCACTCACTGGAAAAGACCCTGATGCTGGGAAAGATTGAGGGCAGGAGAAAAGGGTTTTGACAGAGAATGAGATGGTTGGATGGCATCATCAACTCAATCAACATGAGTTTGAACAACTCCAGGAGATAGTGAAGGACAGGGAAGCCTAGCATGCTTCAGCCCATGGGGTCGCAAAGAGTCATATACAACTGAGCAACTGAAAAACAACAACAACAACATCCCATATCACCCTTCAATTCTCCAATACCAGTTCCCGGTACTTTTTGATTCTGTTAAAATGTATGATGTCATGCCATTTGCCTAACTGGACTTGGACTAACACACTCATTAACAAAGAGAATAAAGTAGAACTGAGTAGAATGAGAGAACATACTCTTCCTCCTGGAACTAGAGCCCCTGGTCACAAGCCCCAGAGATGAACACCTATGCTTACCCTGTGCACTTTCAGTTCAGTCGCTCAGTCGTGTCCAACTCTTCACGACCCCATGAATGGCAGCACGCCAGGCCTCCTTGTCCATCACCAGCCCCCGGAGTTCACTCAAACTCACGTCCATCGAGTCAGTGATGCCATCCAGCCATCTCATCCTCTGTCGTCCCCGTCTTCTCCTACCTCCAATCCCTCCCAGCATCAGAGTCTTTTCCAATGAGTCAACTCTTCGCATGAGGTGGCCAAAGTATTAGAGTTTCAGCTTTAACATCAACCCTTCCAATGAATACCCAGGACTGATTTCCTTCAAAATGGACTGGTTGGATCTCCTTGCAGTCCAAGGGACTCTCAAGAGTCTTCTCCAACAACACAGCTCAAAAGGATCAATTCTTCGGTGCTCAGCTTTCTTCACAGTCCAACTCTTACATCCATACTTGACCACTGGAAAAACTATAGCCTTGACTAGATGGACCTTTGTTGGCAAAGTAATGTCTCTGCTTTTGAGTATGATATCTAGGTTGGTCATAACTTTCCTTCCAAGGAGTAAGCGTCTTTTAATTTCATGGCTGCAGTCACCATTTGCAGTGATTTTGGGAGCCCAAAAAAAATAGTCAGCCACTGTTTCCACTGTTTCCCCATCTATTTCCCATGAAGTGATGGGACCAGGTGCCATGATCTTCGTTTTCTGAATGTTGAGCTTTAAGGCAACTTTTTCACTCTCCACTTTCACTTTCAACAAGAGGCTTTTTAGTTCCTCTTCACTTTCTGCCATAAGAGTGGTATCATCTGCATATCTGAGGTTATTGGTATTTCTCCCGGCAATCTTGATTCCAGCTTGTGCTTCTTCCAGCCCAGCATTTCTCATGATGTACTCTACATATAAGTTAAATAAGCAGGGTGACAATCTACAGCCTTGACGTACTCCTTTTCCTATTTGGAACCAGTCTGTTGTTCCATGTCCAGTTCTGACTGCTGCTTCCTGACCTGCATACAGGTTTCTCAAGAGGCAGGTCAGGTGGTCTGGTATTCCCATCTTTTGAAGAATTGTCCACAATTTATTGTGATCCACACAGTCAAAGGCTTTGGCATAGTCAATAAAGCAGAAATAGATGTTTTTCCACCACTCCTTGGACATGGGGTTGCTCCTCTCGGCCGCAGCCCCTGACCTCGGGCATGGGGTAGCTCCTCTCAGCCGGGAAAGATCAAAGCATAAAGGCTTCCTTGGAAAAGCTTAGTATTTCCTCAGGGATGTTAAAGTTGTTTAACTGAGAAACCTGTGTATTACAGCAGAGGGTCACATACAAAAGAAGTGAGGTCAGTGGTAGTAAAAATATACAAGCAACACTGAGCATATGAAAGCCAAAAGTCTAAAAATATGTTCCCTTTTATAAAAAAGAAAACATTTGGGGATTTCTGTGGTGGCTTGTGGTTAATAATTCATCTGCAAAATGGAGGGGACATGGGTTAGATCCCTGATCTGGAAAGATTCCACATGCCGCAGAGCAACAATGACAATGTGCCCAACTACTGAAGCCCACACGCCCTGAAGTTCACGCTCTGCAACAAGAGAAGCCACTGTACTGAGTAGCTTATGCACCACAACGAGCGTGTAGCCCCACTCACCATAGCTAGAGAAGGCCCATGTGCAGCGAAGACACGGCACAGGCTAAAAGTAAGCACATAACATTTTCCAAAAAGAAACATTTATCCAGCTAATACATCAACTGTAGACTCTCCTACCATGCAATACACTTTTGAGTATGTCTTTGAGTATGTTGAACCCTTCAGTAAAATACTTTATATATACACAGTTTGGTCTGGCAGAAACTAATGCAATGGTGGGACTGAAGGAGAGACGGGTTTGCTCTGCCCTATTTTTCCTCTTCTGGAAAACGTTATGAGTGACCATTTAATAAATTATCCTCTTGAATCCTTTTGAGAAAACCTAGAAGACTGAATAATTGAAACAACAAATGATTTTTAAGTGACTATGATGGAAAAGAGAAATGAAACAATGATATTAGAAAGTATTACTGTGATATTTTCAAATTACCTAGCAATCAATTACCTACATGTTTAGGATTTTATTGATTTTGAAAAATAGTCAAGATTTTGCATGAGTTGCTGCTTGGAAAAATTGCTGTGGTAGCTACTACATATATTCTTTTCAATAAATGTCTGCTGTGTACCCAGAATGCAGAATATGAAAAGAGTTCAAAATAATAAGAGAATAAAAGATATAAAATATAGGTATGCATTTATGTGTGTGTGTGTGTGTATGTGTATTTTTTTCCCCCAGACAGGGGCAACATAATAGATGAGACACGAGCAGTGTCAGAAGAAACTGCTTTGGAGAAGAAGACAGTCTGGAGTCTATAGATCAAGATGACTAAATTAACAGAAAGCAACTCCAAAACTACAAAAGAATGAACTAATAAAGTCATTAGAAATAAAAATAACATCCGGAAATGTGCCTAGTTACTTACATAATCTACTCAAATCACTTTCCTGTTAGGAAATGTAGCTTATTAGAAAACATATTTTTTTAATTCCAAATTTCTGATTTGAATACTCCCTCCCCAACTATACATACACACAAAATTTCCATTTAAAAAGCAGTAAATCCATACTAATAAAGATAAAACATGATAATTATGAAAGTAAGAATTGCTTTTATCAGAAATATGGATGGCTTTCTGAAAGATAAAAAGCACAACAGATTATGGTTACAGATAAACCAGAGCAGAGAAAACCAAAACGCAAAGTAAGCACAGGGCAAGCCTTCAGCAGAAGTAGAGGTTATTCCTTCCAGGAAAGCTCTAGGCTCAGAATTGGCAGGAACAGAAGCCAGATGGGCAGTGAAGCACCATTAAAGGTAATTAAGTACAGACTGCCTTTGACAGCTGGATCCCGCAGTCCATTCTCTGCCCAGTGGATACAGAAGCGGCCTACAGCACCTGCCCTAGGCCAGAATGCTGAGCACTGTTGATACTGCCCAAGTCTAAACAAAGGGAAGGGGCGCCTGGCTAGTCTACTTCAAGTTAGAGCCTAAGCCAGCTCCCCCAGGAGTGAAACACACCCAACTGTACAGGACCTGTACAGGGGACCTTCTGCACACACTAGAGGGACGCTCACCTAGAAGCAGCACTTAACCAACTACAAGGGTACCTAGTGTGCATGCTCGAGCAAAGGGTCAGCATTTGAGGTGAGCATACAAATATCAGCTGCCTATTATAATCATCACAAAAATAAATGTAAAACGGAAAATAACCAGTCATTTAGAGAAAGTAACCTGAGAGAGATACCAACTAAACAAAACTACTGAAGAAAAATACTACTAAAGGTTTTTTTAAAGAGCTCAACAAATGGGGAGATAAACCATGATAATGGAAGGGCAGGGGATATTGCAACCTTTCAATTCTCCCCCAAACAATATATATAACCCAAATAAAATTCCAGCAAGATTTTTCATGGAATATAAAAAATTGATCACAAAATTCTTAGAAGAATAAATGTGCAAAAATATTCTTACCTAACAGTTTAGGGGGGAAAAAAACAAAAGACCAATTTTCTACCAAATTCCAAATTTTACTCTAAAGATTCAGGAATTAAAACAGTATGGTATTTGAAATGGACAAATAAGTGGAAGATAATAAATAACCTCAGATATGCAGATGACACCACCCTTATGGCAGAAAGTGAAGCGGAACTAAAGAGCCTCTTGATGAAACTGAAAGAGGAGAGTGAAAAAGTTGGCTTAAAGCTCAACATTCAGAAAACTAAGATCATGGCATCTGGTCCCACCACTTCATGGGAAATATATGGGAAAACAGTGGAAACAGTGAGAGATTTTATTTTTCTGGGCTCCAAAATCACTGCAGATGGTGACTGCAGCCATGAAATTATAAGACACTTACTCCTTGGAAGGAAAGTTATGACCAACCTAGATAGCATATTCAAAAGCAGAGACATTACTTTGCCAACAAAGGTTCATCTAGTCAAGGCTATGGTTTTTCCTGTGGTCACGTATGGATGTGAGAGTTGGACTGTGAAGAAGACTGAGCGCCGAAGAATTGATGCTTTTGAACTGTGGTGTTGGAGAACACTCTTGAGAGTCCCTTGGACTGCAAGGAGATCCAGCCAGTCCATTCTGAAGGAGATCAGCCCTGGGATTTCTTTGGAAGGAATGATACTAAAGCTGAAACTCCAGTACTTTGGCCACCTCATGTGAAGAGTTGACTCATTGGAAAAGACTCTGATGCTGGGAGGGATTGGGGGCAGGAGGAGAAGGGGACGACAGAGGATGAGATGGCTGGATGGCATCACTGGCTCGATGGACGTAGGTCTCAGTGAACTCCGGGAGTTGGTGATGGACAGGGAGGCCTGGCGTGCTGCGATTCATGGGGTCACAAAGAGTTGGACACGACTGAGCGACTGATCTGATCTGATCTGAAAGGTAATATTTTAAATAGAAAGAAAAGGACAAACTAGTAAATAAATACTATGAAAAAAATGGAGTAACCACTTGTGGGAAAAAATAAGTTTATTTCATATAACAGTTTGTAGCACAAATTCCAGAGGGATCAAAAATTTAAATATTTAAATATAAGTAATAGGAAAATAAATGTGTTAGAAGAAAAAGAGTAAATATTTTAATCATCTTAGGATGTAGATAGTCTTTCCTAGCATGGCAGGGAAGTAATTAAAGACTGACATCAATTTGACTACATAAAAAGCAAAATTATTTATGCAAAAATAAATTTGATAAGAATAAAAGACAATGAACTGAAGGAAAATTCAACAAATGAGCATATTAACACTTGTATAAAGTAAAATAAATGGATTAAGAATCTAGTATAAAAAGGGGCAAAAACCACAACAGATACATTACAGGAAATGATGCAGAAGTTTGATAAATGTACATTAAGCAAAGAAATGCAAATTAAAGCAGTAAAATTAATTTAAATTGGAAAGATTAATGATTTATTTCACAGAGAATATAAGGGAAAAAATAATGTAATACTTGGTTGATAACAATGTTGTCAGAGTTATTGGAATAACCTCTTTGGGTGGTATTTGGCAATATTAAGGTGAAAATTGTGTGCAAAATTCCAGTACTAGGATTTATCCCATAAAAATACTTAGAAAATAGTGAAAGAATATTGACATATTTGTAATAGTAGAAAACTGAAAAGAAATTAAGCTTCATCAGTAGGTATTAACTAATCACAGAATCGTTCTGACTCTTGCAACTCCATGGACTTCAGCACGCCAGGTTCCCTGTCCTTCTCCATCTCCCAGAGCTTTCTCAAACTCATGTTCATTGAGCCAGTGGGCTACAGACATCTAGTAGGTAGAAGATAGAGATGCAAATAAACATCCTATAATCACCAAATAGTCTCCTGCATCAAAGAACTATCAAGCCCCAAATGTTCAAGTTTAAGAAATCATGCTCTACATGGACTATCAAAGAAAGATTCCCTTGATATAGTAAGAGAGGGAAGGGAAGCCAAGTTGCACAATGGTATGATATATATTGTAGTACAAAAATTTTTACAAATTTTGATCAATCAGAGGTGATAATGATTTATTGAATATTAAATTTAAAGAAAGTCTCATATAATATTTAACTCAACTGGCAAAAGCAATATATTCAAATTCTAAGTCAGGCTTATCATTTTTACTCTAAAAATTCCCTCTTCTCTGTCTCTGGCCAAATACAGAATAAAAATTTGAAATTTTTCATTGAACAGAACAATTTTCTAGAAAAACAGAAATTGCCAAAATTGTTTCAAGAACATGTATCAGTAATAATGTTATTGTTGTTCATTCGCTAAGTTGTGTCCGATTCATTGTAACCCCATGGACTGCAGCATGCCAGGCTCTTCTGTCCTTCACTATCTCCCAGAGTTTGCTCAAATAAATGTCCACTGAGTCAGTGACAGTATCTAACCATCTCATCCTCTGTTTTCCCCTTCTCCTTTCACCTTCAATCTTTCCCATCACTGGGGGCTTTTCCAATGAGTTGGCTATTGACTTCAGGTGGCCGAAGTATGGGGGCTTCAGCATCAGTCCTTCCAATGAATATTCAGGGTTGATTTCCTTTAGGATTGACTGGTTTGATTTCCTTGCTGTTCAAGGGATGCGCAAGAATCTTCTCCAGCACCACAACTGGAAAGCATCCATTCTTTGGCACTCAACCTTCTTTATGGTCCAACTCTTACATCTGTACATGACTACTGGAAAAACTGTATGTTTGACTAGATAGACCTTTGTCAGCAAAACGATGTCTCTGCTTTTTAATACATTGTCTAGGTCTGTCTTAGCTTTTCTTCCAAGGAGCAAGCATCCTTTAATTTCAAGTCTGCAGTCACCACCCTCAGTGATTTTGGAGCCCAAGAAAAGAAAATCTGTTACTGCTTCCACTGTTTCCCCTTCTATTTGCCATGAGGTGATGTGACCAGATGCCATGATCTTAGTTTTTTACACACTGAATTTCAAGCCACTTTTTTACTCCCCTCTTTCTCCCTCCTCAAGAGGCTCTTTAGTTCCTCTTTGCTTTTTGCCATCAGAGTGGTATGATCTTCACATCTGAAGTTGTTGATACTTTCCCGGACAATCTTGATTCATGTGCTTCATCGATCCCAGCAGTTTGTATGATGTACTCTGCATGTTAAGTTAAATAAACAGGATGACAATATACAGCCTTGACGTACTTCTTTCCCAATTTTGAACCAGTCAGTTGTTCCATGCCTGGTTTTAACTGTTGCTTCTTGACCTGAATACAGGTTTCTCAGGAGACAGGTAAGGTGGTCTAGTACTCCCATCTCTTTAAGAATTTTTTTTTTTTTTGCAATGAATTTTATTTTTTTTTAACTTTTATTTTACTTTTAAACTTTACAATATTGTATTGATTTTGCCAAATATCGAAATGAATCTGCCACAGGTATACATGTGTTCCCCATCCTGAACCCTTCTCCCTCCTCCCTCCCCATACCATCCCTCTGGGTTGTCCCAGGGCACCAGCCCCACACATCCAGTATCATGCATCAAACCTGGACTGGCGACTCGTTCCATATATGATATTATATGTATTTCAATGCCATTCTCCCAAATCATCCCACCCTCTCCCTCTCCCACAGAGTCCAAAAGACTGTTCTATATATCACTCTCTCTTTTGCTGTCTCGTATACAGGGTTATTGTTACCATCTTTCTAAATTCCATATATATGCATTAGTATACTGTATTGGTGTTTTTCCTTCTGGCTTACTTCACTCTGTATAATAGGCTCCAGTTTCATCCATCTCATTAGAACTGATTCAAATGTATTCTTTTTAATGGCTGAGTAATACTCCATTGTGTATATGTACCACAGCTTTCTTGTCCATTCGTCTGCTGATGGACATCTAGGTTGCTTCCATGTCCTGGCTATTATAAACAGTGCTGCGATGAACATTGGGGTACACATGTCTCTTTCAATTCTGGCTTCCTCAGTGTGTATGCCCAGCAGTGGGATTGCTGGATCATAAGGCAGTTCTATTTCCAGTTTTTTAAGGAATCTCCACACTGTTCTCCATAGTGGCTGTACTAGTTTGCATTCCCACCAACAGTGTAAGAGGGTTCCCTTTTCTCCACACCCTCTAAGAATTTTTTTACAGTTTGTTGTGATCCATGCAGTCAAAGGCTTTAATGTAATCAATGAAGCAGAAGTAGAACTCCCTTGCTTTCTCCACAATTCAACAAATGCTGGAAATTTGATCTCTTGTTCCTCTGACTCTTCAAAATCCACCTTGTACTGAAAAGTTTTCAGTTCACATATTGCTGAAGCCTAACTTGATTGATTGTAAGCATAACCTTGCTAGCATATTAAATGAGTGCAATTATGCAGTAATGTGAACATTCTCTGGCATTGCCTTTATTTGGCACTGGAATGAAAACTGACCTTTTCTAGTCCTGTGGCCACTGTTCTATTTTCCAAATTTGCTAGCATATTGAGTGCAGCACTTTAACAGTCTCATCTTTTAGGGTGTTAAATAGCTCAGCTAAAATTCCATCACTCCTCCTGCCCACTAACTTTGTTCATAGTTATACTTCCTAAGGTCCACTTGACTTTACACTCCAGGATGTCTGGCTCTAGGTGAGTGACTATACCACCATGATTATCCAGGTTATTAAGACCTTTTTTTTTGTATATTCTTGCCACCTCTTCTTAATCTCTTCTGCTTCTGTCAGCTCCTTACTATTTCGGTCCTTTATCATGCCCATCCTTCCATGAAATATTCCCCTGACATCTCTACTTTTCTTGAAGAGCGCTCTAGTCTTTCCCATTTTATTGTTTCCCTCTATTTCTTTACATTGGTCATTTGAGAAGGCCTTCTTACCTCTCCTTGCTATTCTCTGGGACTCTGCATTCAGTTGGGAATACCTTTCCCTTTCTCCCTTGCCTCTGCCACTCTTCTTTCCTCCCCTATTCATAAAGCCTCCTCAAACAAAAACCACTTTGCTTTCTTGCAAACAAGACAAAAATATTAAAATGATGTTCTAATACTGTCTCCACAAAGAGCCACTAGACCCGGTTTTATAGGTAAGCTCTTTATTCCTTCAAAGAGCAAATAATGCTCTTGCCATATAAATTACTTCAGAACAGAGGAAAGATGAAAAACTCCCCAGTGAACTATACAAAAGCAGAAAATCCCTGATGGAAAAATCTGACAAAATTGCATGAAAAAGAAAATTATATCTCTCTCCCCTATAAATATGAGTTCAATCATTTAAAATAAAGTTGGTGTTCAAGAAACATTATTTACAAAAGCCAAGACATGGAAACAAGTGTCCATCAATGGAAAGTGGATAAAGAAAATGTGGCATATATATTCAAGGAAATATTATGAGGCCATGAGAAAGAAGGAAATGCTGCCATTTGCAACAACATGAATGGACCTTGAGGGAATTATGCTAAGTGAAATGAGTCAGAGAATGACAAATACCTTATTATCTCAGTTATATTGATAATATAAACAAATAAACAAAAATGCAATTCACAGAGAACAAACTGGTGCTTGCCAGAGGTGGGGTTGAAATGTGCATGAAATGGGTGTGTACGTGGCAGTCACTCAGCTGTGTCCCGCTCCTTGTGACCCCAACTACAGTCCACCAGGCTTCTCCACCCATGGGATTTTCCAGGCAAGAATACTGGACTGGGTTGCCATTTCCTTCTCCAGGGGAACTTCCTGACCCAGGGATCACCCACATTGCAGGCAGACTCTTAACTGTCTGAGCCACCGGGGAAGCCATGGTGAGAAATTGGTGAAGAAGTCAAAAGTTACAACTTCTAGTTATAAAATAAATAAGTCATGAGAATGTGATGTACAGCATTATGACTATAGTTAATAATGTACAGTACATTTTAAAGTCTAGTAAAGAGTAGTAGACTACTCTACTAGAAGAGGAGATCTTAAAGGTTCTAATCATAAGAGAAAAATTTGTAACTGTGTGGTGATAGAAGCTAACTAAACTGACAGTGGTCATCATTTTGCAAACCATTATGTTGTACATCTGAAACGAATATAATGTTATATGTCAATTATATCTCAATAAAAATAAAATACAGTTCCATACTTACAGTTCAGTAATTCACAAAATTCATCAAGTTGAAATAAAAATATATCAAGCCAAATCTAGGACAATGTTTTTTAAAAACTAGTCAAATCAATGTATTGCAGAAATGTTAGAGTGTTTCAGTTCAGTTCAGTTCCATCGCTCAGTCATGTCTGACTCTTTGCAACCCCATGGACTGCTTTCTTTATAGTCCAACTCTCACATCCATACATGACTACTAGAAAAACCCTACCTTTGATTAGACAGACCTTTGTTGGCAAAGTAATGTCTCTGCTTTTTAATATGCTGTCTAGGTTAGTCACAGCTTTTCTTCCAAAGAGCAAGCATCTTTTAATTGCATGGCTGCAGTGATTGTGGAGCCCAAAAAACTAAAGTCTCCCACTGTTTCCATTGTTTTCCCATCTACTTGCCATGAAGAGATAGGACTGGATGCCATGATCTTTGTTTTCTGAATATTGAGTTTTAAGCCAACTTTTTCACTCTCCTCTTTCACTTTCATAAAGAGGCTCTTTAGTTCTTCTTTGCTTTCTGCCATAAGGGTGGTGTCATCTGCATATCTGAGGTTATTGATATTTCTCCCGGCAATCTTGATTCCAGCTGTGCTTCATCCAGCCCAGCATTTCTCATGATGTACTCTGCATAGAAGTTAAATAAGCAGGGTGACAATACACAGCCTTGACATACTCCTTTCCTGATTTGGAACCAGTCTGTTGTTTAATATGAGATATATTTTGGTATCTTTTTAATTAAGTTATAATTAACATACACTATTATATTAGTTTCAGATGTATAACAGTGATTCAATAATTATACATTATAAAATAAGAATAAGGATAAATGATCACCATAAAAGACTACCATAAGACTCATAATCACTCATCACTATGCAAAGCTGTGATAATGTTATTAGCTATATTCTCTGTGTGGAAATTGTACATTACTCATGTATATTTGCATCGATATACACCTTTTAATTACTTCTAATATGAGATGCATTCATGTAAGTTATTACATACTGGAACTTGAAATAAAGCTTTAAATCTTTTGAAACAAGTAAATATATTTAATAAAACAGCATTCACTGATGGTATTAAAAATATGTACATTAAAAACTGTTAGTAAACTGGACCCCAAAGGCTATTTCAAGCACCTAGCAGAGTGCCTACAATATAAGCATCCAATAAGTTATAATATGATTGCATAAACAATGATTCTGTCATTTGATACAGAATATTTACCTTAAAGCAAGAGCAATTGTTTCTTCACTTTATGGTGAAAACTAAGAGGCATTTCCCAATCAGGGATTAGAGGAAAATGCTTACTCTGCTGTTATTTACCTCTGAAATAAGTTAAAAAATGAAAGATATAAATGATAATTTTAAAAAGAGAAGATAATATTATTGACAAATGATCTGATTGTCTCCCTGGAGATTCCTTATCCTCTCCTCATCTCTTCCATCTTCCTCTGCTCAATGCCTCCCCCTTCTTCCCCAAACCCACATGCATAAATAAATCAGCACAGGATAGAAGGGAAACCATTCTTGGCCGTCAATGTTTAAAGACCATTTAATAAAGTACTCACTTGCAGTCTTACATCCTGGGCTTACCAGTCATGTTCCCCAAACTGCCACGGTCCTTCTGGAACAGAAGCATGCCTTCCCATCTCAGTCCTGTCGTTCTTTTTTTAAGTACTGAGCAAGTCTTTTGGCAGTGCCAAAGAATGCTCAAACTACCGCACAATTGCACTCATCTCACACGTTAGTAAAGGAATGCTCAAAATTCTCCAAGCCAGGCTTCAGCAATACGTGAACCGTGAACATCCAGATGTTCAAGCTGGTTTTAGAAAAGGCAGAGGAACCAGAGATCAAATTGCAAACATCCTCTGGATCATGGAAAAAGCAAGAGAGTTCCAGAAAAACATCTATTTCTGCTTTATTGACTATGCCAAAGCCTTTGACTGTGTGGATCACAACAAACTGTGGAAAATTCTGAAAGAGATGGGAATACCAGACCACCTGACCTGCCTCTTGAGAAACCTGTATGCAGGTCAGGAAGCAACAGTTAGAACTGGACATGGAACAACAGACTGGTTCCAAATAGGAAAAGGAGTACGTCAAGGCTGTATATTGTCACCCTGCTTATTTAACTTATATGCAGAGTGCATCATGAGAAACACTGGGCTGGAAGAAGCACAAGCTGGAATCAGGATTGCTGGGAGAAATATCAGTAACCTCAGATATGCAGATGACACCACCCTTATGGCAGAAAGTGAAGAGGAACTCAAAAGCCTCTTGATGAAAGTGAAAGAGGAGAGTGAAAAAGTTGGCTTAAAGCTCAACATTCAGAAAACGAAGATCATGGCATCTGGTCCCATCACTTCATGGGAAATAGATGGGGAAGCAGTGGAAACAGCATCAGACTTTATTTTGGGGGGCTCCAAAATCACTGCAGATAGTGGTTGCAGCCATGAAATTAAAAGACGCTTATTCCTTGGAAGAAAAGTTATGACCAACCTAGATAGCATATTCAAAAGCAGAGACATTACTTTGCCAACAAAGGTTCATCTAGTCAAGGCTATGGTTTTTCCTGTGGTCATGTATGGATGTGAGAGTTGGACTGTGAAGAAGGCTGAGCGCTGAAGAATTGATGCTTTTGAACTGTGGTGTTGGAGAAGACTCTTGAGAGTCCCTTGGACTGCAAGGAGATCCAGCCAGTCCATTCTGAAGGAGATCAGCCCTGGGATTTCTTTGGAAGGAGTGATACTAAAGCTGAAACTCCAGTACTTTGGCCACCTCATGCGAAGAGTTGACTCATTGGAAAAGACTCTGATGCTGGGAGGGATTGAGGGCAGGAGGAGAAGGGGACGACAGAGGATGAGATGGCTGGATGGCATCACTGACTTGATGGACGTGAGTCTGAGTGAACTCCAGGAGTTGGTGATGGACAGGGAGGCCTGGCATGCTGCGATTCATGGGGTCGCAAAGAATCGGACATGACTGAGTGACTGAACTGAACTGAACTGAACTGAACATGTCTGACACTGGAATTACTTCTGTTCCTTTAGTGACTTGAAAAATCACAGCCTACAACCTGCTAGGAAGAGATGAGGGTCTTTCTTTTGAACTGAAAACTAATCTAAAAATGAAAGTGCTTTCTTTGTCACTATAAGAGAATAATCTATAATTCCAAATATTTTGATTTTATAATCCACAAATCCTACCAAAGGACAAACCCTTTAATAAATCCATTGTGTATGAACTTTTGTACCATTTTGTTCATCACTGATTCCTTGTTATCAATGAGTTCAATTTCCATTGGAAAATGCTAACAATTTTCTTTAAAAGTTTGAGAATTGATACTTTAATAAATTCATATATTTTATGTCTCATAGTAGTCAAGAATAAAATCAGAAGCATGATAGCAGTGGAAGTGAACCAATAATAATTTTTAAAGTAGATTCTATTGAAATACTGAAAAGGGTTAGGGATAAGGTTTCCAGTCTGTCATAATACAAGTGGTTTAAGAATCTACTAATCTATCATTTAAAATATTTTAATGTATTTTCTTATTAGATTGAGTTCCCAACCATTTTATTAGTTTTCCAAATATTTTATGTTCACTATACAAAAAAGCAAAAATATTTGGTAGCTTAATAACCATTTTAAAGCTTCAGTTTATCTTAAATGTAGTTTTCTTTTGAAAAATAATAACCCTAATCCATGGCATCAGAAATTCAATTAGACTATTTCACAGGCAATGGTTTCTTATTTAGTGGTGCAATCATCCATAAAATGGAATTCTTTCAGAGTTTACTGAGCCATTTTTAATTGTTTTCCTTAAAATCAGACTGAAGGCTGCTACAAGAAGGAACGATATGTATCTCCTAGGGCATGTTTAAGTGCTTTAGACCAATATATAACACTTTCAGCTAAAGGAGTCTTTGTGGGTTTCCATTCGATTAAGATCTGAATTTACAGTCCTAAATGTTCTGAGTTAAACATGTATATACACACCCGTGGCTCCCCAGGTGGTGCTAGTGGTAAAGAACCTGTCTGTCAATGCAGGAAACATACGAGACACAGGTTCAACCCCTGGGTCGAGAAGATTGGAGGAGGAAATGATTACCCACTCCAGTATTCTTGACTGGAGAATTCGAGGGAGAGAGGAGCCTGGTGGGCTATAGTCCATAGGGTTGCACAGAGTTGGACACAGCTGAGGCAGCTTAGTGCACACGCACACACACACACACACACAATTCAGTTCAGTCGCTCAGTAGTGTCTGAATCTTTGTGACTGCATGGACTGCAACATGCCAGGCTTTCTTGGCATCGCCAACTCCCAGAGTTTACTCAAACTCATGTCCATTGAGTCAGTTTTGCCATCCAACCATCTCATCCTCTGTCGTCCCCTTCTCCTCCTGCCTTCAATCTTTCCCAGCATCAGGGTCTGTTCCAATGAGTCAGTTCTTCGCATCAGGTGGCCCAAGTATTGGAGTTTCAGCTTCAGCATCAGTTCTTCCAATAAATATTCAGGACTAATTTCCTTTAGGATTGACTGGTTTTTTATATCCTTGCAGTCCAAGGGTCTCTCAAGAGTCTTCTCCAACACCACAGTTCAAAAGCATCAATTCTTTGGCACTCAGCTTTCATTATAGTCCAACTCTCACATCCATACATGACTACTGGAAAAACCATCTAGCCTTGACTAGATGGATCTTTGTTGGCAAAGTAATGTCTCAGCTTTTTAATAAGCTGTTTATGTTTGTCATAGCTTTTCTTACAGGGAGCAATCGCCTTTTAATTTCATGGCTGCAGTCATCATCTGAAGTGATCTGGGACCCCAAGAAAATAAAGTCTTTCACTTTTTCCACTCTTTACCAATCTATTATCCATGCAGTGATGAGACTGGATGCAATGATTTCAATTTTTTGAATGTTGAGTTTTAAGCCAACTTTTTCACTCTCCTCCTTCACTTTCATCAAGAGGCTCTTTAGTTCTTCTTCACTCTCTGCCATAAGGTTGCTGTCATCTGCATATCTGAGGTTATTGATATTTCTCCCAGAAATCTTGATTCCAGTTTGTGCTTCATCCAGCCCAGCATTTTGCATGATGTACTCTGCATATAAGTTAAATAAGCAGGGTGACAATATACAGCCTTGACGTACTTCTTTCCCAATTTGGAACCAGTCCGTTGTTCCATGTTCAGTTCTAACTATTGCTTCTTGACCTGCCTCCAGGTTTCTCAGGAGATAGGTAAGGTGGTCTAGTATTCCCATCTCTTGAAGAATTTTCCACAGTTGGTTGTGATCAACACAGTCAAAGCCTTTAGTGTAGTCAGTGAAGCAGAAATGATGTATTTCTGGAATTCTTTTGCTCTTTCTATGATCCAATGGATGCTGGCATTTGATCTCTGGTTCCTCTGCCTTTTCTAAATCCAGCTTAAACATCTGGAAGTTCTCAACTCATGTACGGTTGAAGCCTAGCTTGGAGAATTTTAAGCATTACTTTGCTAGCATGTGAGATGAGTGCAATTGTGCAGTAGTTTGAATGTTCTTTGGCATTGCCTTTCTTTAGGATTGGAATGAAAACTGACAATTTCCAGTCCTGTGACCACTGCTGAGTTTTCCAAAAGGCCTGGCATATTGAGTGCAACACTTTCACAGCATCATCTTTTAGGATTTGAAATAGCTCAAATGGAATTCCATCACCTCCACTAGCTTTGTTCATAGTGATGCTTCCTAAGGCCCACTTGACTTCACATTCCAGGATGTCTGGCTCTAGGTGAGTGAGTACACCATCGTGGTTATCTGGGTCATAAAGATCTTGTCTGTATAGTTCCTCTGTATATTCTTGCCAACTCTTCTTAATATCTTCTGCTTCTGTTAGGTCCATACCATTTCTGTCCTTTATTGAGCCCATCTTTGCATGAAATATTCCCTTGGTATCTCTAATTTTCTTTAGAGATCTCCAATCTTTCCAATTCTATTTTTTCCCTTATTTCTTTGCATTAATCACTTAGGAAGGCTTTCTTATGTCTCCTTGCTGTTCTTTGGAACTCTGCATTCAGATAGGTATATCTTTCCTTTTCTCCTTTGCCTTTAGCTTCTATTCTTTGCTCAGCTATTTGTAAGTCCTCCTCAGACAATCCTTTTGCCTTTTTGCATTTATTTTTCTTGGGGATGGTCTTGATCACTGCCTCCCGCACAATGTCACGAACCTCCATCCATAGTTCATCAGGCACTCTATCAGATCTAATGCCTTGAATCTATTTGTCACTTCCACTTATAAGAGGCTTGATTTAGGTGACACCTGAATGGTCTAGTGGTTTTTCCTACTTTCTTCAATTTAAGTCTGAATTTGGCAATAAGGAGTTCATGATGTGAGCCACAGTCAGCTCCCGGACTTGTTTTTGCTGACTATATAGAGCTTCTCCATCTTTGGCTGCAAAGAATATAATTAATCTGATCTCAGTATTGACTATCTGGAGATGTCCATGTGTAGAGTTTTCTCTTGTGTTGTTGCTGGAAAAAGATGTTTGCTATGATCAGTGCATTCACTGGCAAAACTCTGGTAGCCTTTGCCCTACTTCATTTATATTCCAAGTTCAAATTTGCCTATTACTCCAGGTATCTCTTAATTTCCTACTTTTGCATTCCAGTCCCTTACAATGAAAAGGACACCTTTTTTGGGGTGTTAGTTCTAGAATGTCTTGTAGGTCTTCATAGAGCCATTCGACTTCAGCTTCTTCAGCATTAGTGGTTGGGGCATAGACTTGGATTACTGTGATATTGAATGGCTTGCCCTAGAAACAAACAGAGATCATTCTGTCGTTTTTGAGATTGCATGCAAGTACTCATTTCGGACTCTTTCATTGACTATGAGGGCTACTTCATTTCTTCTCTGGGATTCTTGCCCACAGTAGTAGATGCAATGGCCATCTGAATTAAATTCACCCATTCTGGTCCATTTTAGTTCACTGCTTCCTAAAATGTTGATATTCACAAACAGGAGATATTGCCATCTCCTGTTTGACTTTGATTCATGGACCTAACATTCCAGGTTCCTATGCAATATTGTTCTTTACAGAATCAGACTTTACTTCTACCACCAATCACATCCACAACCGAGTGTGGTTTTTGCTTTGGCTCAGCGTCTTCATTCTTTCTGGAGCTATTTCTCCACTCTTCTCCAGTAACAAATTGGGTACCTACTGACTTGGGGAGTTCATCTTTCAGTGTATGTGTGTATATGTATACACACACATACACATGTATATATAAAAACGTGAGTATTCTGGTAGATATTCTGGTATTACAGTGACAACAGTACTTCACTTCCTTATAAGCAATTCCTTTTAGAAACCTAAAAATGTCCCCCTCCTTGTAATGATTATATACACCATGATGTCTCAACACAATTAGTTGAATTTAGCCACTAAGAATGATAACAACAACCGTATACCACTACCAAGTGGGATTCATCCCACATTCACAAGCGTAGTTTGACATGTGAAAGTCAATGTGACGCACATCAACAAAAGACAAAACCACATGATCATCTCTATACATGCAGAAAAAGCATTTGACAAAATTAAACATTCATTTACAATAAAAACTCTTAAACCAACGTGGGTATAAATGGAATATATCTCAACATAACAAAAGCTACTTACGGCAAACCCACAGCCAATATAATACTCAACAGTGAAAAGCTGACAGCCTTCCTGCTAAAATCTCAAACAAGACAAGGATACCCACTTTCACCACTTCTATTCAACACATTATTGACAGTCCTAGCCACAGCAATTAGATGAGAAAAATAAACAAAAGGGATACCAACTGGAACGGAAGAGGGAAAACTGTCAGTATGTGCCAATGGCATGATGCTCCATATAGAAAACCCTAACGGCTCCCTGTCCTCTCATGCCTGTGGACAAGCTTGGTCTGGCCCTACCTGTGCTCCACTTGACAACCCAAGAATATTCAAGGGAAGAGCATAGCCAGAAACTATGTCACTTAAAACTCAAGACCATGAAAACTCCTTCTCCCACCTTCTGTCAATTTTCCTTTTGAGAGCTTCACCATCAGATCACCAAACAACTTTACCCTGTGTCCATCCTTAACCTCTAACAAAGAGAGTAATCCCCCCACTCCCCTACATTTCACTTTCCATGGTTTCAGTCCCCCATGGCCAACTATGATCTGAAATATTAATGGAAAATTCCAGAAATAAATGATTGGTGCATTTTAAACTGCATGCCATTCTCAGCAGCATGATAAAAACTCCACTCTCCTCCTCTATCCCACCTCAGAAGTGAGTCATCCCTTTATCCACTGTATCCACACTATGTATGCTATGCTATGCTAAGTAACTTCAGTTGTGTCCGACTCTGTGCGACCCCATAGACAGCAGCCCACCAGGCTTCCCCGTCCCTGGGATTCTCCAGGCAAGAACACTGGAGTGGGTTGCCATTTCCTTCTCCAATGCATGAAAGTGAAAAGTGAAAGTGAAGTCGCTCAGTCATGTCCAACTCTTCGCGACCCCATGGACTGCAGCCTACCAGGCTCCTCCATCCATGGGATTTTCCAGGCAAGAGTACTGGAGTGGGGTGCCATTGCCTTCTCCTCTATGTATGCTACCTGCCCATTAATACAAATGAAAACAGTATACCTAGGCTTTAGTACTATCCACAATTTCAGGCATCCATTGTGGGGCTTGAATTGTATCCCCCACAGATAATGGGGGGCCACTATAGGCTATACTCTTTAGTTCATCCTCTAAGCCAGAAAGGCCAAATCCAGGCACTGCCTGATTTTGTAAATAAAGAGTTATTGGAACAGAGTCACACAAAATTTGTTTGTGTGTTTTCTGTTTGGGCTGTTTTCATGCTGCAACGTCAGAGAAAAATGGCTGTGACAGAAATATGTTTAAGGTTCAAAAAGCCTAACTACTTGCTATCTGACCCTGTAAAGAAAAACTTTGCTGACACCTGTTACTGAAATGCAAGTCCATGTGCCCAACACACAGTGACACCAAACAATTCCAAAACTTAGGAGTTTGGAACAGAGACAGGCTTACTGAGGGCCATGCAAGGAGATGGGTGGTTCATCTCTTAAAAATCCCAAACTCCCCAAAAGTTTTCAGCAAAGCCCTTTTCTAGGAAAGGTGAGGGAGGGTCGTGGTTAGTTGTTGCAAACGTTTTGGTGTCAGATCCTTTGTTCTAGAGATCCTGTCATGGTCAGGTAACAATATTCCTATAAATCTCTAACACACTGACATGATTCTCTGTTCTGACAAGAAAGGATGAGGTCCCGATGAATGAGTTTCCCCTCCAAGGTCCCAGTCTTGGCTAAGAGGAGGCAGCTCTCAGCTGGCAGCTGCCCCAAGGCCAGTCCCCAGACCCTGCCACCAACTGTCATCGCTGCGGGAGCCAGGCACCCAGGGCCCAACTGGCCCTCAGGCTCCTGAGACTGCCCCTGTGGACCAGGTTCGCAGGCTGTGTCCCATGCAGAGGGCCCTGCCATTAGGTCACAGAGACAGGGATGGCACGGGGCTCGGGGGGGAGGCTCACTGCTTCCTCAGCACCTGAGCCCAGCCACTGGGTAGCCTTGGCAAACGCTCTGGAGCCCGGCAGGACACAGGACACTGCCCCCAGCCTGCCTCCTGCTCCCAGCTCACCTGCTAGCCCAAGGTGAGCTGGGAGGCCCCGGGGAGATAGGGTCTGCCTCTTACCTTACTCTCTGCCAGCCACTGGGCAGCCTTGGGTAATGCTCTGGAGCCCTGCAGGACACAGCCCCCAGCCTGCCCCCTGCCCCCAGCTCACCTGCTGGTCCAGGGCAGGGTAAGCTTAGGGCCCCCGGGGGAAACAGGGTTTTCCTCTTACCTTACTCTCTGCCTGACGATGACCAAAGGCTACTCTCTGACCTGTTGGCTAAAAATGCCCCCACTAATGGTTGCCATTTGACAGCTGGTCACTTGGGGGCAGGGCCCACTGAGGCATCAACCAGTGGCTGAGCAGGACAAACAAGGGTTCCTAGTAACTCTTAACATACTGGGGGCAGGGGTTTTGTAAGGGTACACAGTACTGCTGTGTGCTAAGGGCTGTGGTCAGGGGCACTTTATTACATTCAGATTCCTTCAAAGCCCATCTTGAAGGTCATGGTCTTGTACGTTCTTCAATATACCACCCTCAGATGGGCTGAATTAATGGCTTTGTCACTAATATGTCCACAGCCCTTTATGCATCTTCTATAAAATCAATGAATACTTTATATGATAGCTGTTGACAACAGGCCTGTCTCCTTCTGACGGAAGCACTTACTGAAGTGGTGGCCCCAGGTGGGACCCAAGGCATAAAGGGCCTTCCCCTCCTTGGCTCCAGCCTGCATGCTCCGTTGATACAGATACCAGCTGAACAGTCTTACTCAGCCATTGGTCAGGCACCCTAGGGGGCCCCTCCTCCCCACCAAGTAAGCAATGGTCAACCAGCAACCAGTTGACAGCCCTGCTCTGCCGCTGATCGATGCCACTGGAAGCCCCTCCCCCCTGTCTATCATATATAAAAGGACCCTGAATCTTGACTGAGAGGAGACGGTTCTTAGAGATGCTAGTCTGCCATCTCCTCAGTTTCCTGGCTTTTCGATTAAAGTCATCATTTTTTGCTCCAACAACTAATCTCCCAATTTACTGGCCTGTCGTGCAGTGAGCAGAATGAGCTTGGGCTTGATAACATTATCTTAAGGTATAGGATCATATCATCCCTAAATGCCCAAGACCTGCCTAGTATAGCATCTAACCTAAAATCATGAATCATAGTTTGTGACTTATTTTGTATTACTGAACAACTGTGTCCAAGGCACTGTAATGAACATTTATAGTCATTCTTTTCCATAACCTTCACAATAATCCTTGTAAGAAGACTGAGGCCCTGAGAGGAGAAGTAAATACTCAAGGTGACAGAGTTCATAAGAGGTAGACAAACAGTGTAACTCTGATTTCTATGACTCCAGTGCCTGGGTGTCTGACCCCTAGTCTAGAAAATTAATGTTCATTGAAGAATCCTTGCATCCCTGGGATAAAGCCCACTTGGTCATGGTGTATGATCTTTTTAATGTGTTGTTGGATTCTGAACGCTAGAATTTTGTTACGGATTTTTGCATCTATGTTCATCAGTGATATTGGCCTGTAGTTTTCTTTTTTTGTGGCATCTTTGCCAGGTTTTGGTATTAGGGTGATGGTGGTCTCATAGAATGAGTTTGGAAGTTTACCTTCCTCTGCAATTTTCTGGAAGAGTTTAAGTAGGATAGTGTTAGCTCTCCTCTAAATTTTTGGTAGAATTCAGCTGTGAAGCCGTCTAGACCTGGGCTTTTGTTTGCTGGAAGATTTCTGATTACAGTTTCAATTTCCATCAATGTAATACACCACATTAACATACTGAAAAATAAAAGCCATATGATTATCTCAATAGATGCAGAGAAAGCCTTTGACAAAATTCAACATCCATTTATGAAAAAACTCTCCAGAAAGCAGGAATAGAAGGAACATACCTCAACATAATAAAAGCTATATATGACAAACCCAGAGCAAACATGCTCAATGGTGAAAAATTGAAAGCATTTCCCCTAAAGTCAGGAACAAGACAAGAGTGCCCACTTTCACCACTACTATTCAACATAGTTTTGGAAGTTTTGGCCACAGCAATCAGAGCAGAAAAAGAAATAAAAGGAATCCAAATTGGAAAAGAAGAAGTAAAACTCTCACTGTTTGCAGATGACATGATCCTCTACATAGAAAACCTTAGAGATTCCACCAGAAAATTACTAGAGCTAATCAATGAATATAGTAAAGTTGCAGGATATAAAATCAACACACAGAAATCCCTTGCATTCATATACACTAATAAGGAGAAAATAGAAAGAGAAATTAAGGAAACAATTCCATTCACCATTGCAACGAAAAGAATAAAATACTTAGAATATATCTACCTAAAGAAACTAAAGACCTATATATAGAAAACTATAAAACACTGGTGAAGGAAATCAAAGAGGACACTAACAGATGAAGAAATATACCATGTTCATGGATCAGAAGAATCAACATAGTGAAAATGAGTATACTACCCAAAGCAATCTATACATTCAATGCAATCCCTATCAAGCTACCAATGGTATTTGTCACAGAGCTAGAACAAATAATTTCACAATTTGTATGGAAATACAAAAAACCTCGAATAGCCAAAGCAATCTTGAGAAAGAAGAATGGAACTGGAGGAATCAACCTGCCTGACTTCAGGCTCTACTACAAAGCCAGTCATCAAGACAGTATGGTACTGGCACAAAGACAGAAATATAGATCAATGGGACAAAATACAAACCCCAGAGATAAGTCCACGCACCTATGGACACCTTATCTTTGACAAGTGCAGTTCAGTCACTCAGTTGTGTCTGACTCTTTCCGACCCCATATATCGCAGCACGCCAGGCCTCACTATCCATCACAAACTCCCAGAGTTCACTCAGACTCAAGTCTATCGAGTCAGTGAGGCCATCCAGCCATCTCATCCTCTGTTGTCCTCTTCTCCTCCTGCCCCCAACCCTTCCCAGCATCAGAGTCTTTTCCAATGAGTCAACTCTCTGAATGAGGTGGCCAAAGTACTGGAGTTTCAGCTTCAGCATCATTCCTTCCAAAGAAATCCCAGGGCTGATCTCCTTCAGAATGGACTGGTTGGATCTCCTTGCAGTCCAAGGGACTCTCAAGAGTCTTCTCCAACACCACAGCTCAAAAGCATCAGTTCTTCCGCACTCAGTCTTCTTCACAGTCCAACTCTCACATCCACACATGACCACAGGAAAAACCATAGCCTTGACTAGATGAACCTTTGTTGGAAAAGTAATGTCTCTGCTTTTGAATATGCTATCTAGGTTGGTCATAACTTTCCTTCCAAGGAGTAAGCGTCTTTTAATTTCATGGCTGCAATCACCATCTGCAGTGATTTTGGAGCCCCAAAAAATAAAGTCTGACACTGTTTCCACTGTTTCCCCATCTATTTTCCTTGAAGTGATGGGACCGGATGCCATAATCTTCGTTTTCTGAATGTTGAGCTTTAAGCCAACTTTTTCACTCTCCTCTTTCACTTTCACCAAGAGGCTTTTGAGTTCCTCTTCACTTTCTGCCATAAGGGTGGTGTCATCTGCATATCTGAGGTTATTGATATTTCTCCCAGCAATCTTGATTCCAGCTTGTGTTTCTTCCAGCCCAGCGTTTCTCATGATTTACTCTGCATATAAGTTAAATAAGCTGGGTGACAATATACAGCCTTGATGTACTCCTTTTCCTATTTGAAACCAGTCTGTTGTTCCATGTCCAGTTCTAACTGTTGCTTCCTGACCTGCATACAGGTTTCTCAAGAGGCAGGTCTGGTGGTCTGGTATTCCCATCTCTTTCAGAATTTTCCACAGTTTATTGTGATTCACACAGTCAAAGGCTTTGGCATAGTCAATAAAGCAGAAATAGATGTTTTTCTGGAACTCTCTTGCTTTTTCCATGATCCAGCGGATGTTGGCAATTTGATCTCTGGTGCCTCTGCCTTTTCTAAAACCAGCTTGAACATCTGGAAGTTCACAGTTCATGTACTGCTAAAGCCTGGCTTGGAGAATTTTGAGCATTACTTTACTAGCCTGTGAGATGAGTGCAATTGTGCGGTAGTTTGAGCATTCTTTGGCATTGCCTTTCTTTGGGACTGGAATGAAAACTGACCTTTCCAGTCCTGTGGCCACTGCTGAGTTTTCCAAATTTGCTGGCATATTGAGTGCAGCACTTTCACAGCATCATCTTTTAGGGTTTGAAATAGCTCAACTGGAATTCGATTACCTCCACTAGCTTTGTTAATAGTGATACTTCCTAAAGCCCACTTGACTTCACATTCCAGGATGTCTGGCTCTAGGTGAGTGATCACACCATCATGATTATCTGGGTCGTGAAGATTTATTTTTGTATAGTTCTTCTGTGTATTCTTTCCACCTCTTCTTAATATCTTCTGCTTCTGTTAGGTCCATACCATTTCTGTCCTTTATTGAGCCCATCTCTGCATGAAATGTTCCCTTGGTATCTCTAATTTTCTTGAAGAGATCTCTAGTCTTTCCTGTTCTATTGTTTTCCTCTGTTTCTTTGCATTGATTGCTGAGGAAGGCTTTCTTATCTCTCCTTGCTATTCTTTGGAACTCCAAGGCATTCAAATGGGTATATCTTTCCTTTTCTCATTTGCTTTTCGCTTCTCTTCTATTCACAGCTATTTGTAAGTCCTCCTCAGACAACCATTTTGCTTTTTTGCATTTCTTTTTCTTGGTGATGGTCTTGATCCCTGTCTCATGTACAATGTCATGAACCTCTGTCCATAGTTCATTAGGCACTCTGTCTATCAGATCTAGGCCCTTAAATCTATTTCTCACTTCTACTGTATAATCATAAGGGATTGGATTTAGGTCATACCTGAATGGTCTAGTGGTTTTTCCCTACTTTCTTCAATTTAAGTCTAAATCTGGCAATAAGGAGTTCATGATCTGAGCCACAGTTAGCTCCCAGTCTTGTTTTTGCTGACTGTGTAGAGCTTCTCCATCTTTGGCTGCAAAGAATATAATCAATCTGATTTCACTGTTGACCATCAGGTGATGTCATGTGTAGAGTCTTCTCTTGTGTTGCTGGAAGAGGGTGTTTGCTATGACCAGAGCATTCTCTTGGCAAAACTCTATTAGCCTTTGCCCTGCTTCATTCTGTTTTCCAAGGCCAAATTTGCCTGTTACTCCAGGTATTTCTTGACTTCCTACTTTTGCATTCCAGTCCCCTATAATGAAAAGGACATCTTTCTTGGGTGTTAGTTCTAAAAGGTCTTGTAAGTCTTCATAGAACCATTCAACTTCAGCTTCTTCAGCGTTACTGGTTGGGACATAGACTTGGATTACCATGGTATTAAGTGGTTTGCCTTGGAAATGAACAGAGATCATTCTCTCATTTTTGAGATTGCATCCAAGTACTGCATTTTGGACTCTTTTGTTGACTATCATGGCTACTCCGTTTCTTCTAAGGGATTCCTGCCCACAGTAGTAGATATAATGGTCATCTGAGTTAAATTCACCCATTCCAGTCCATCTTAGTTTGCTGATTTGTAGAATGTCAACTTTCACTCTTGCCATCTCCTGTTTGACCACTTCCAATTTGCCTTGGTTCATTGACCTAATGTTCCAGGTTCCTATGCAATGTTGCTCTTTACAGCATCGGACATTGCGTCTATCACCACCCACATGCACAACTGGCTATTGTTTTTGCTTTGGCTCCCTCCCCTTCATTCTTTCTCGAGTTATTTCTCCACTGATCTCCAGTAGCATATTGGGCACCTACCGACCTGGGGAGTTCATCTTTCAGCGCCCTATCTTTTTGCCATCTAAAGGGTCTAGATGAAGTGAATTTACTTATTAGTGTGTAGACTTCTATTCAGTAGAACAGACAACCCCCAAAGATTTATGGCCTGTTATAGTGGGATGGCCAAAAAGTTCATTGGGTTTTTACCAGTGGATGTTATAAAAAACCCAAACAAACTTTGTGGCCAAAGCAATACATTAAATAGTTTTATAACTAATTCAGCTACCTTAGGATAATATTTCTTTATAAAGTTACCTATAAATGTCCTGGATTCCTAAATGTTCTTTCAACTAGTGCATGCTTAGTCATTAAGTCATGTCTGACTCTTTGCAACCCTATGGACTGTAGCCCACCAGGCTCCTCTACCCATGGGATTTTCCCAGAAAGAATACTGGAATATATCAATTTACATTCCCACCAATACAGCCACTATGGAGAACAGTATGGAGATTCCTTTAAAAAGTAGAAATAAAACTACCACATGACCCAACAATCCCACTACTGAACATATACCCTGAGAACACCATAATTCAAAAATATACATGTACCCCAATGTTCATTGTAGCACTATTTACAATGGCTGGGACATGGAAGCAACCTAGCAATCGAAAGATGAATGGATTAAAAAGTGTGGTACATATATACAATAGAATATTACTCAGCCATGAAAAAGGAACAAATTTGAGTCAGTTCTAATAAGGTGGATGAACCTAGAGCCTATTATACAAAGTGAACTCAGAAAGAGAAAAACAAACGTGTATTAATGCGTATATATGGACTCTAGAAAGATAGTACTGAACAACCTCTTCGTAGGGCACCAGTGGAGATGCAAACATAGAGAATAGACTTGTGCACACAGTGGGGGAAGGAGAGGATGGACAACTTGAGACAACCAGCAGGGATTTGCTGTATGACACAGGGCGCTCAAACTTGATGCTCTGGGACAACCCAGAGCGGTGCAGTGGGGTGGGAGATGGGAGGAAGATTCAGGAGGGAGGGACATGTGTACACCTATGGCTGATTCATGCTGATGTACATCAGAAACCAACACAGTATTATAAAGCCATTATTCTCCAACTAAAAATAAATTAACTAAATTCAAAAGAATACTGGAGTGGGTTGCCATTTCCTCTTTTAGATGATCTTTCCAACCTAGAGACTGAACCTACATCTCTTGCATCTCCTGAATTGGCAAGTGGGTTCTTCACCACTAGCACCACCTGGGAAGTCTCCTTTCAACTGGTATGAACATCTAACTGATTCCTTCACTAATAATTAAATAAAGTGAATGATATATATTCATTTGATTTTTACCTGGAAATCATCATTGTACCTCTTTGAAAATCATACTTTACAAATATATGAAAGATTTCACATTCATATGAAGAGGTTCAACTGATAAAACACTGAGGAAACCAGAAGGGAAAAAGACACATGTACCCCAATTTTCATCGCAGCACTGTTTATAACAGCCAGGACATGGAAGCAACCTAGATGTCCATCAGCAGATGAATGGATAAGAAAGCTATGGTACATATACACAATGGAGTATTACTCAGCCATTAAAAAGAATTCATTTTAATCAGTTCTAATGAGGTGGATGAAACTGGAGCCTATTATACAGAGTGAAGTAAGCCAGAAAGAAAAACACCAATACAGTACACTAACGCATATATATGGAATTTAGAAAGATGGTAACAATAACCCTGTATATGAGACAGCAAAAGAGACACTGATGTATAGAACAGTCTTATGGACTCTGTTGGAGAGGGAGAGGGTGGGATGATTTGGGAGAATGGCATTGAAACATGTATAATATCATGTATGAAACGAGTTGCCAGTCCAGGTTCGATGCACGATACTGGATGCTTGGGGCTAGTGCACTGGGACGACCCAGAGGGATGGTATGGGGAGGGAAGAGGGAGGAGGGTTCAGGATGGGGAACACATGTATACCTGTGGCGGAGTCATTTGGATATTTGGCAAAACTAAATCAATTTGTAAAGTTTAAAAATAAAATAAAATTAAAACAAACAAACAAACAAAAAAACACAAAGAACTCAAGGTCATCTATTATTTAGACTTTTCTGGTGGAAAAAATAGTGTCTTTTTTTTTTTTAATCTCCTAAACTGAAGAATGCTTAACTGTCCTCTAGATATCATTTTAAAAGGTACAGTTATCATTTATCTAAGATAATTCAGCACCAGGAAATTACACTGGATACATTCTGTCTGATGAAAATTACACGTGGACTCAATAAAGCTAAATAAAAATAAGATTTCACAGTTGTTCATATCACATTCTGCTGTATTACAGGTAAATTCAAAGGTTGTATTTTCTCACTTTATTTATAACAGGAAGTACTTTCAACTAAATTTAATAACTTTTGTCTTTGATAAAACAGTGTTACTTCTAGCAATAATGCCAGAGCCTAAACATATAGCTGCAACACCAAAGGTCAGGTCCTTCAGAGAACACTTCCTCAAGATGGCTTCACAAGTTGTCCTCTCTCACTATATAAGATCACTCAGTAGTGCCAGTTGGCCAACTTCTGTATGGAGGCTGAGATTCTCATTGGGGCCAACTGGCAAGATGGCAAGTAACCAAGGCCTGCTGCAACAAGGGCAAGTTGTTCCTGGTCACTCAAGATGCCAATAATATCACATCACTTTATTGTAAATGTGCAGATACAACTCAATTGTGTCTGCTTCATCTCCACCCTACCATGAAAGACAATGAAGAAAGACAATGATCTACATGAAGACAAATATACCAGTAAATTTTCAGGCCTCTCTCCATGAAGTTTGTACCTTTCAATATCTCAGGGTTTATGGGATGCTGGGTCACAGTGAAGGGTCGATTCCTCAGTCTGTGTGGTCACCAGTGATCTGCTGCTGGCCCAAGCCAGGATGTACTTCCATTTGGGGACGTGAAGTCCAGTGTGGCCTTGGGGACCTCTGCCTCCACCCTTGGTGACCTCACTATGCAGCTATGACCCCTCCCACTGTGGTGGCACTGAGTCCTCAGAGATTCCCACCTGTCTCCTTCCCCACTTGGAGGAATCCTCACAACTCTCTTGGATGGACGCTTCTGCCTTCAACCCTTGATGTGCCAGGTCTTCAAAGCCCTCTCTATCCCATCAATCCATGCTAGTCTTCTAAATGGGCAAAAACTTCTCAAAAACAAATCCACACTTAGCCCACATTATTGATGTGCCTCAGGGTGAGAGCATTCTACTTTCACCCTGGAACACACAGATGGTGAACTACAAGATGTGGGCTATTGAGGGGATGGGTGGGATAGATACGGGAGCTTACGGAACAAGGAAAGACTGGCCTAGCATGGGATGGGGCAGGAGGTGGGAAGTGACGTATGACAAAAAAGCTGGGAAATCTCTCATTGCTTTACACTGTAAACGTACACTCAGGAAAATAAGTTTTTCTCAAAGCTTTCAAATCCAGAATCCTTTAGCTATGTTTCTAAGCAAGTTACTTGACCTCAATCTCTTCATCCGAAAATGGGGTTAACAGCAGTATTTATCTTATATGATTGGGTAAGAATTATATAGTAATCATTCAATAAATCTTGGATATTACTGACATCTAAGATTATGATTAATATTTTCTGCCATAGTAAACTCTCAGTAAATTACCACCTTACATTGAATATACCACTGTATTCCATTAGGATGGAATTATATGTATCACTGAAGCTGAGATACCTTGAGATAATGTCTCTAATCTCTGGGAAGAACAACTAAATCTCAATATATATATATAATGGATTTATGTCTAAGAATGAATGTTTTCTCAAAGCCTCATTTAGAAAAGTGTCTAGAGCTAGGGATTCATTTCCTCAGCAATGTGAGGGGCACCCAGATCTGAAAGTCCTCTATGCTGTTCTTCCCTCTGAATGCAAAACCTATTATGTGTCTAAGTGAAAGCTTATTGCCTGCTAGGAAATTCTGTACCTAACGTTGGTTTGCACAGTGCACCCATGGGAATTCCCTACTGGGGGCCATAGTAATTTGAGTGTTCAAATGGATTACCTACAATGTCGTGATATTAGATTACAAACAACATACGTTTGAAACACTTGGCTGAAAAGTACATGAAAGAAAATCTAATATGGCAAGAAAACAGGAAGCAAGGGAATAATTAATAAGAAAGGCTAGAGGTTTGGAATGGGGCCAGGTATGCAGGACCTGCAGATCATAATAAGGACTTTGGACATTATCCTAAGGAAGTGGAATATGATCCTGTTTTCATTTTAAACAGATTACTCCAGCCACAGCAAAAACAATGGATTTTAGTGTGGCAAAACCAGACATAAGGATATTCAACAGAAAACTACTGCAGAAGAACAGGTGACAAATGATGCTGACTTAGATTAGAATGGTGACAGTGAGAAAGGAAAGAAATGGATGGATTCCAAAGATCTTTAGGAGGTGCTAATAATGATAGGTTGAGGAGGTCAAGAAAGAGGGTGAAGCAAGCCAACTTCCAGGTCTCTGGCATGAATGGCTGAGTCGGAGGTGCCAGTCATTCACCATTAAAGAGAGCACTGGAGGAGAACCAGTCTTGAGCTGATGAGCTCATTTGGAGGAATAATCCATTTGAACTGATGATGCCTGAATATTAAATTTGATACATCTAAGTAGAAATCTCACAGAGAAGGCAATGGAACCCCACTCCAGTACTCTTGCTTGGAAAATCCCATGGACGGAGGAGCCTGGAAGGCTGCAGTCCATGGGGTCGCTGAAGGTCGGACACGACTGAGAGACTTCACTTTCACTTTTCACTTTCATGCATTGGAGAAGGAAATGACAACCCACTCCAGTGTTCTTGCCTGGAGAATCCCAGGGATGGGGGAGCCTGGTGGGCTGCCGCCTATGGGGTCTCATAGAGTTGGACACGACTGAAGCGACTTAGCAGCAGCAGCAGCAAGTAGAAATCTCAAGCAGGCAAACCAATACTCAGAAGAAAGCCTGGTCAAACATTTTGGAAGTTTTTGATATAAAAATAACAGCTGAAGCCATGGAAACAGGTGACATCGCCTGGGAAGAGAAGACACAGTGAGAAAAAAGGAAGTAAATAAGCTGGAAGGAAGAGAGGAAAAGGATAAAGTGAAGAAGATGGTGAAAGAGAAGAAAGGCAGGAGTTCTCACCATGTCAGCCTGTGCTTTAGAGACACAAACGGATGGTTCTCCATGTCTACAGGGACGTAATGGTGGGGGTCTAGGCCAGGGAGGGGCGGGGAGAAGAGGGTGCCACGGGAAGCAGGCAGGGGCATGTGTCAGAGCAGGACATGCTCCCTCACGCCTACTCCACCCTGCCCAGGCCTCTCAGCTAGCTGGGCTGTCAGAGGGCATCAGGCCAGCTGCCTTTCTCTGCATGTGGCTGCACGCAGCCTACGTCCGTCTGGCTGACCCACGTTCCTTTGGGCCAGGGGGACCAATACGGGAAAAGAAAAAAGAAGGGGAAGGCCGACAGTATCCAGAAGGGAAGGTGGTGAAGTTTGTAACTCTTTCCCAGACCTTCTCACTAACCACTTATCAGAACACCACTTATCAGACTATTAGAATCCACATTTAGTAAGATCCCTGGGTGACTGGTATTACACTACAGTTTTAGACTTACTGACTATAGTAAGGGTCAGTAAAATTTATAAAAAATGAGAACAAACATTTTAAGATTTGTGGGCCACCTGATCTCTGAGAAGACTACCCAAATTCTTTGCTATCACACAGCAAAGCAGACCAAGATGACCTGTAACAAATGAGGTGGCTGTGTTCCTATAAAAGCTTATTCATGACACTGAAATTTGAATTTTATATAATTTTTACATGTCACTCACACATACACAAAAGAAGAGTCCTATTCTAGGAGGACTCTAGAAAATTTGTAGGTAAGAGAATTAGATGATTTCATAAAACCTGGAGAATAAAAGAGACATACAATTTTAAAAATAAGCTCCTTTGTGAAGATTCTGTTTATTCTATATCTAAATAAAACCTCAATGTTCAACTTTACATAGCCATCACCTAGGTAGAGTCTTAGGTAGATGTAATTTGGCCTCATGCATAAAAACTGAAGAGCGAGAGCTTCTGTGAGTATTTTGAATGAAAATTTGCTATTTGCAGAAAAGAAAAACTGCCTTACTGTGCAATGGTCCCTCAGACATCCACAGGTTCTTGTAAGCAATTAAACCAAGCATTTACTTCTTAGGATTAATTTGTGAGTTTTTTGCTTGTTGGTTTACCATTCTTCCTGTAGACGTCTAAAGCTTCACGAATGGGTAGGAGGTTCATGTGAAATGCCTGCTTTATCTGTCAAGCAGGCTGTACTCCCAGATGAAATACAGATTTTTAAAATTAATCTATTCTTTACCAACAAAAGTCCATCTAGTCAAAGCTATGGTTTTTCCAGTAGTCATGTATGGATGTGAGAGGTGGACTATAAGGAAAGCTGAGCACCGAAGAATTGATGCTTTTGAATTGTGGTGTTGGACAAGACTCTTGAGAGTCCCTTGGACTACAAGGAGATCCAACCAGTCCATCCTAAAGCAGATCAGTCCTGGGTGTTCATTGGAAGGACTGATGATGAAGCTGAAACTCCAATACTTTGGCCACCTGATACCAAGAACTAACTCATTGGAAAAGACCCTGACTGAAGGGAAAGATTGAAGGTGGGAGGAGAAGTGGACGACAGAGGATGAGATGGTTGGATGGTATCACCGACTCGATGAACATGAGTTTGAGTAAACTCCAGGAGTTGGTGATAGACAGGGAGGCCTGGCGTGCTGCAGTCCATATGGTCTCAAAGAGTCGGACACAACTGAGTGACTGGACTGAACTGAACTGACTGATTCTTTACTAAGAAAAATAAAATCACCAGAATTTCCCTCTCACCAAATTGAGTGAGATATTTTTCTCAATATTTGAACTGCTCTGCCTCAAAACAGTTTCCTATTTTTTCCCATTCTTCTTAAGTCATTAGTGTTCTTGGCATCTCACAGTCTATCATCCCACTCAATGCACTCCTCTTGGATTTCTTTTCATCATATCTTGCCAAAAGAATTGAAAAGTGGAAAACTAAAATTTTTCATTTTAAAAGTTATTTGATATTAAGACCAAATAAAATTTCATCTACTGGCCAAAGTCTCTTCCAAATGCTGTTTCATCCACTCTTTTCCAAATGTTTATGATGCGTAGGTCTAAGTCATACAGAAAGTTCTAACACTTTAAAACGTATATTCTATATAATATAAGACTGTAAAATGTAAGCAACTTATTAAGAATCTAAAATTACTCAAAGCAAGAGCCAGTCAAAAGTTGCAACCACATCCCACATTTTTTCATAACTTCCTTTTTAAAAGCAATTAACTATTTAGTATTGAAACATTAAAATTTTAAACTTGAGAATATGAACCTTAGAATCTTTAGTTCTTTACTCAACTCTTAAGATGACATGAAGTATCTTGATGGCTTCAGTTTCTTTAAGGGTACATGGAATCCTAATGATACCTTCTCCCAAAAAGTACGAGGAGTTGCTACCTTTTGTGGAACCGGAGAGCCAAAAAGAAAGTCAGAAATGGTAAAGACTAATTAAAGAGCAATCCTGTGTCTCTTCCCTTTAGACCTACAAGGCAACAACAAAAATGTGACTCCCACCCACCTTGGAAGCAAGGAAAAGTGGAATAACATAAAATCATGAAATGCCTTAAGCTCATGGAGAGCCAAGGCAGCAAGGCAGAGAGGCGAACTAATTTTCATAAGATAGATTCCTCTCATGAGAGGTCAAACACACGAACTGCTTCACCTGTGGCAAAGTACAGCATGACGAGGTGATCATCTTAAAAGAGGATAATCAGGAAACAGATAAAATTTAAGGAATTGTTCATTCCTTAAAGCGTGGGCTAGAGTGACGCTGAGGCCTCTTGCTGTTCCCAACACAAGGAAGCCCATTCTCTCACAGGTCTTCCTACCCCATCCCACCCCCATCCCCGGTGCTGCACACAAAGCCCCATGCATTTTCCCTTCTGGAAGACCTTCTGAAAGTGAGAGCCAAGAGGTGAAGGTCCCTGGGGTTGGGGCAGGAAGTGCTCCCGCCTCAGAGCCCAGGCAGAGTCATTGCCTCTGGGATGGAGGAGAAGCCGTCACTTGTCTTTACCCCAGGCAAAGAGAGACTTTGAGGGCAGAGTCAGGGAACGCCCCCTCAACGTCACCACCAAGGCTAGCACCAGGCAACACAAGGACTACTAATCCACCGCTAGGGCTGGGACGCGGAGGTCCGGGGCGACCACCTGCGTGCTCTCGAGTCAAGGGCCACTGTCCAGGGAGGAATAAAGCTACGGCCGCTGCCACTGCGAAGCGGGCAGGAAATCCCCCAGGGCCGGGCTTCTGTGCTGGCACAAAGCAGAGGTTCAGAGGTCAGCTACCACTCGGGCGGACTAGGGAGCTACTCCGGCCCTCAACATTCCACAGATTCTAGGCAGAGCTTCAGGAGCCATATGGCAGACAAGACTAATGAAAAGTCCCCATCCCTGAGACCCCTGTACCAGGATCTGGTTAAATGAAGCAGAACCAAGAGAACTGGGCACAGCCCATCCTCACTTTTAGCCTCCCACCAAATAACCAAAAATGGCAGTACACAGTGTGGAGACAGTAAGAGCATAGAAACAGACCCTTCTGAGACACAGCCCTTCATAAGGGTGAATGAGGAACACTAGGAAACCCCGCCAGCAGCCTAGAGTTCATATTAAGTAGTAGGCAGCGGCAGTTCACCCACCACTGGACAGATCTGAAAACTGATACATTAATGGTAAATACATCAACAAGACCTGAAATTAGCTTAAGTAAAAGCTAGACTGGCGAGATCCCCTCCTGTGAATCACTAAGAAAAAGAGGTACCCATTTCCAGGTGGAAACCCTACTCAGCACAGGCTCTACTACTCTTTTATACAAAATGTCCAGTACTCAGCCAAAATGATGACACACACACACACAAGAATGCATATCCTGCTGCTGTTGATGTGTTCTACGTATGTCAGATAAGCCGAGCTGCTTCACAGTGATTTTCTTCTATAGTCTTACTGATTCTCAGTCTAGAAGTTCCATTAAATACTTCCAGAGAACTATTAAAACCTCCAACTACAATTGCTGAATTGTCAATATCTTCCAGTTCTGTCCCTTGCTTCATGTATTTTGAGACTGTTCCTATAACAATTGTTGTTATAAATTGTTCCTATAACAATTTATAAATGTTATATATCCCTGATATATTGACTCTTTATTATTACAAAATGACTTCCCTGGTGGTTCAGACAGTAAGGAGTCTACCTGCAATGCGGAAAACCTGGGTTCAATCCCTGGGTTGGAAAGATTCCCCTGGAGAAGGAAATGGCAACCCACTCCAGTATTATTATTAAAAATAATCCTCATTGACTTTAATAACACTCTTTGCTATAAAGTCTATTTTGCCTGAAATTAATACGGCCATTCCAGGTCTCATAGTTACTGTTTACAAAGTAAATCTTTTCCATCTCTTTTCTTTCAGCCAATTTTGTGTCTTTAAACACAGTGTATCTCTTATAGATAGCGCACAGTAGGATATTGCCTTTTTATGCAGTCTGACCATCTCTACTTTCTAATGTAATTATCGATGTAGTTGAACTTAGTCTGCTATTTGTTTTCTATGTTTAATGTCCTACTTATTCTGTTCCTTTTTAATGCCTTCCTTTGTGTTAAATGTTTTTTCTAATATACCATTTTAATTCTTCTATTGGTTTAAAGCTTTTTTCTTAAAGTACTTGTTCATTTAAGAATCATTATTCATCATTAACTAATCATAACCTAGTTCAAGTTAATATTGACTTAATTTTGATAAAATATAGCAAATTTGATACAATATAGTTCCATTTCTTCCTCCATATTTTAGGCTATTATCATCATATAAGTTAAATCTATGTTATAAATCTAACAGTCTTACATTTATTGCTTTAAAGAAATTTGGAAAACTCAACAGTGGCCACAGGACTGGAAAAGGTCAGTTTTCATTCCAATCCCAAAGAAAGGCAATGCCAAAGAATGCTCAAACTACCACACAATGACACCCATCTCACATGCTAGTAAAGTAATGCTCAAATTCTCCAAGCTAGGCTTCAGCAATACATGAACCATGGACTTCCAGATGTTCAAGCTGGTTTTAGAAAAGAAGAGGAAGTGGAGATCAAATTGCCAACATCCGCTGGATCATCAAAAAAGCAAGAGAGTTCCAGAAAAACATCTATTTCTGCTTTATTGCCTATGCCAAAGCCTTTGACTGTGTGGATCACAAGAAACTGTGGAAAATTCTGAAAGAGATGGGAATACCAGACCACCAGACCTGCCTCTTGAGAGACCTGTATGCAGGTCAGGAAGCAACAGTTAGAACTGGACATGGAACAACAGACTGGTTCCAAATAGGAAAAGAAGTACGTCAAGGCTGTATATTGTCACCCTGTTTATTTAACTTCTATGCAGAGTACATCATGAGAAATGCTGGGCTGGAAGAAGCACAAGCTGGAATCAAGAATGCCGGGAGAAATATCAATAACCTCAGATATGCAGATGACACCACCCTTATGGCAGAAAGTGAAGAGGAACTCAAAAGCCTCTTGATGAAAGTGAAAGTGGAGAGTGACAAAGTTGGCTTAAAGCTCAACATTCAGAAAACAAAGATCATGGCATCTGGTCCAATCACTTCATGGAAAATAGATGGGGAAACAATGGAAACAGTGTCAGACTTTATTTTGGGGGGCTCCAAAATCACTGCAGATGGTGACTGCAGCCATGAAATTAAAAGACGCTTACTCCTTGGAAGGAAAGTTATGACCAACCTGGATAGCATATTCAACAGCAGAGACATTACTTTTCCAACAAAGGTCCATCTAGTCAAGGCTATGGTTTTTCCAGTGGTCATGTATGAATGTGAGAGTTGGACTGTGAAGAAGGCTGAGCACCGAAAAATTGATGCTTTTGAACTGTGGTGTTGGAGAAGACTCTTGAGAGTCCGTTGGACTGCAAGGAGATCCAACCAGTCCATTCTAAAGGAGATCAGTCCTGGGTGTTCTTTGGAAGGAATGATGCTGAAGCTGAAACTCCAGTACTTTGGCCACCTCATGCGAAGAGTTGACTCATTGGAAAAGACTCTGATACTGGGAGGGATTGGGGGCAGGAGGAGGAGGGGATGACAGAGGGTGAGATGGCTGGATGGCATCACTGACTCGATGGATGTGAGTCTCAGTGAACTCCGGGAGCTGGTGATGGACAGGGAGGCCTGGCATGCTGCGATTCATGGGGTCGCAAAGAATCGGACCCGACTGAGTGACTGAACTGAACTGAACTGATACTTTTACATAAATTAGAAGACAAGAAGTATATATACACAGTCTTTTATACTGACTCACATCTTAATCATTTCTTATGTTCCTCATTCCTTCTGTGGATCTGAATTACTATCATTTCCTCTCCTTGTGAAAAACTTCACTCTCGGTTTTTGTTAATCTGGGAATGCCTTATTTCACTGTCATTTTCTGAAGAATAGTTTTGTTGGATATAGGATTATTGAATGAAACTTCTTCATTTCTGCATTTTAAAGTGTCATTCCGCTGCCCTCTGGACTCCATCGTATTCTGAGAAATCACGCACTATTTTCATTGTTGTTTCTCTGTAAACGTGAGTCACTCTTCTTGTGGCTGCTTTCAAACTTGCTTTGTGTCTTTGTGTTTCAATAGTTACATTGTGACATTACTAGGTGTAGTTTTCTTTGTATTTATCCTTGTTTAAGTTTATTGAACTTCTTCAATATGTAGAATACAGGTTTTCAATAAATTTGACAGGTTTCAGATGACTACTTCTTCATGTATTTTTTTCCCTTTCTCCTTCCTTTCCCTCTGATTCTCATTACAGAAATGTAGGGACACTTGACATTGTCCTACGAGTTCCTGAGGTTCTGTTCATCCTCATGTTTTCTAGTTTTTGAACTGGATAATTTCCTTCCTCAGGATTATTCACTTTCCTGCTCTGGAGCTCATTTACTGAGTTTCTCACTTTGTTATCTTACTTTTTACTGTTAGACTGCCTGTTCAATTTTTTAATAGTTTATATTTCTCTACTGAGATTTAGCATTTGCTATCAGTGGCAGTTTTTTAACAACATTTTGTTTTTTAATGTATTTACAGTAGCCGTTTTGAGACCTTTGGGCCCAAGGAGAATCAGTTGCTATTGACTGCTTTTTGCCCTGAATATTGATCACACTTTCCTGTTTCCTTGTATCTCTCACAATTTCTGGCTGAAAACTGGACATTTTAGAGAATACATTATAACAACATTGCTTCATTTTTCTGAGAATTTTTTATCTTTCCTTCCTAATTTGCACAGACTTAAACTATAAAGTCTGTCTCCCAGGCTATGTGCTATCACTGATGTCTCTGGACAGATATTTTTGTTTTAATTTTTATCTTTTACTCTGACTTCTTAGTGATTTCCCCTGTATTTATATAGCTTACTGGGTCAGTCAATGTTTTGAGTGGAGGTTAGACTCAAACATCTTAAGCCCATACAGTTTCCACCCTCTGCTGACTGATGTATGCAGCCTGGGAATATATTCAAATTTCCAGTGAGTCGGCTCTTCTTTGAGATTCATTTGCCCCTCAGCTCTCTCAAGTCTCTTCCATGCATCTGTGTGGTTTTCCATTAAGCCAGGAATGTTTGAAGAGCTGATCTCATTTCCAGGATCTCTCCATTAAGTTTCTGGCTGGTCTAACACTCACCCCAATAAAAATTGCAACCTCAGGTCAATAAAGTAGATGATTTTTCTTGTTCCCAATCCAGTTCTTCACTTTTAGCTGACAAAGCCACAGGTTTTAATTCCTGCCTCCCACCCTAAATCAAATCTGCTCACTCTGGCAGCAAAACAACCAGTTTTCCCCTCCAGCCCCACATTGTTGCTGCTTCAGGTGTTGGTGTGAGGGGTGGGGTTGCAGAGAGATGGAAAGCTGTGTGATTTAGCAAAAATAATAATAATAATATAGGCTGCTCAGTTAAATTTGAAATTCAAATAAATAATGAGTAATTTTTAATATAAGTATGCTCCATGCAATATTTTAGTCATACTTACTAATATAATTATTTATTGTTTATCTGAAATTCAAATTTCTGGGCAAAATGTATTTTATCTAGGGTTACAGAAGGAACCTCACACAAGAAGGCCATTTATGCCTGCTGTCCTTATGTTAAATTTTCTCATTTTCAAAGATTAAACTCATGTCAATTTGTTGTCTGTCTTTGGTCAATTTCTAATGCCCTTAAACGCATATCTGGGCAAATTTTTCCAGTTCTGTATTTATTTTTGCAGAGAGGAATCACCATGATCTTCTTCTTGCCATAACTGGGAGCTGATCTCACTTGATTCCTTAGTATTCATACTGTTAGAAAATTTTTGTTTTCTAACTAAAATTTTAGTTAGAAATTAAATAAGCTATGCTACAAAGCAAGAAAAATGTTAGTTCTCCTGATAGTTGTACCCTGTCTCATGGGTAGCATTTTCCAATCATTAAAATGGATCCACAGAGAAAGTTTCAAAGAGAAAGTTAACTGTGGAGAGCATTGGGTTTCTTGCTCAGCTGATTCCACTTTCCCACAGTGAGGTGGTCCTTCTGGACTCTTTGCCAGTGGTGAAAGTCATGATTTCGCTGCTGTGAATTCTGCCCCCGCCCCCATGATGAAGAGTCCCGGGAAGATCTAAGTTCAGTAACAGTGCAGTATGAGGCCCTAAGGTAGGAAACAGGCCAGCCCAAAGATGACTCAGGGTCCAAGGACTGGTGGGAACAATGACTGGATCTGAACTTCCTTCCTTTCACTTTGTTTTATCACTGAACAAGTAAACAGTGATGCAACAGCACATGCCACATCAAGAAGTTATGATAACTGTGTATCCGGATGCAATTCTCCTGCAGCTCTCTTGTTCCCCAGGAAGGAGCATCTGAGGTTTAGTGTTTTCAGCAGCCTGCTTCTCAGGTGGGGCCTGCCAATGCAGAGGACACAAAAGAGGTAGGCTCAATACCTGAGTTGGGAAGATCCCCTGGAGGAGGAAGTGGCAACCCACTCCAGCATGCTTGCCTGGAGAATCTGGCAGATAGAGAAGCCTGGCGGAGTACAGTCTACGGGGTCTTACAGCAGCCTGAATGGTTGCTCTCCGGGGCTTCAGAAAAGCCAACAACCACAGATTCACCATCTTTGTCTTATTTTAGACCAGGGAGCTTGCACTGGAGGTAGACAGGACACATTGGCACCAGCACTCAAGGGTATATACCTATTACCATGCATCAAGTGAGCTAATATCCAGATTCAGGTTCAATATGGATCTCTGCATGGCGTAACATAACACAGCTATTAGCACTGACAAAGCACTTTATACACCAGAGCTACTGCTGTGTTTTATTCCCTGCTTTACCATTGGGCTGTCAGATATTTCCATAGAGCAGGCCTGGCAATGGCCTTCCACAGTGGAAGACAGATTTCTGAGGTCAAAACCAGGCTTTACCAGGCACCATTTGTGGAGCTCTAGTCTCCTCAAATGCAAAAAGAAATGCAAAGTCTGACACATGCCTTGAAGGCTTGTTGAGAAGGTATTCTGAAAAGTAAGCAACAGATTTATTCCTTAAACATTTCCCCATTTTGCCTCTATGCTCCTCGAACTCTCCCCACCCCCCTTAACCCCCGCCCACATCACTCAGAGTAGACTATTCTTTCAATATCCCAGATCTGCTCATTTTTCTCTTTTAACACATGGATCAGCTCTCTTAGATCCTTAGCACCATGCTTAGCACAGTGTTGGCAAAAAGTAATAATATCTAATATTCCGTGAGCCCTTACTATCTGCCAAGCACTGCTCTAAATGCTTTACATACACTGATGCATTCAATTCTTAAAACAAGTTATAAAAAAAAGTAGTATGCACTATAATTACCTCAATTTTATGGATGAAGTAGGTGAGAAGCAGAGACAGTGAGAAACCTGTCCAACGTGACAAAGCTGGTAAATGTCAAATATGAAATTCAAACCAAGAAATCTAAACTCTGCACTCTGACAATGATGTCAGAGTGAAGAATGACTTTTTAAAACAAACAGGTGAAACTCATTTCACTGTCACATTCCTCACATCAAAGCAGTACTATATTTTGTACAAGTACACTTTTAAAAGGAACACTTCATTGAAACACCCCCAATGAAAGGCAGGTTTAATTTATTCTCCTAGATAATTGTACGAAGATTAAAAGTAGAGGCACTAACTTGAAATAAAGCTCCCAGGAATAATAAAATTAAACAAATAAAATAACATTTAGTTTCCTATTAAATGTTATACGGGTTTGCTAGCTAACATATTGAGTGTTTCAGTTATATTCCCCCATTTCCTGCATTTCAAATAATAAATCACAGCAACTGGCACTAATTTGTTATCTGCATCAAGGCTTCTATTCTCCAACCTTAGTATCTCCAAGATACTAATAGCTTTAGCTTTCACAATGCTTTTCAACATATAAATTACCTTTTTATACACTATTTCACTTTATCTTCACAACAACCCCTATGAGATAGGCACTATAATTCTCATTTCAGGATGAATCAAATGACAAACAGAGAATTCAAGCAATGCTTTCCAACTTACCCAGTTTGTAAGTGCCAGAATACACATTCAACCCTCAATCCAGACTCCAAGCACAATCCCCTTCTGTTGCACCCAGGCTACATAAAAGGAGAAACAGCTTTCATCCTATCAAATTCTCCCCATGAGGCACCCGCTGACTAAAACTGAGGGATAATATTCACGGTTAAGTGAGAATGTGTTTGTTGCAGGGCCCAGTAGTAAAACTAGATAAGAATCATAGGACTGGAGATATATGACACAGAGCTCATATTCAATCCACAAATCACTTGGTTTACTGCATAAAATAGTTTAATCACACTAATCAGACAACATAGTGTAATCAAAGTAGGGAAAATAGAACACAGGTAATGACCTGCTCCAAAGAAAAGTGCGGGAAGAAGGCATCTTGAGATGAGTAGGGGTCGCTGGTGCAGCTCTGGGTCTCCCCGCAAGCAAGAGCAGGAAGTGGCCCTCAGTTCTGACAAGGCTTCCAGCAAAATCCACCAGGAACAGCTCCAGCAGCCTGAAGTCAGTTCTACAGCCAAGAGCCTTCAAGTCACAGGGCTCAGTGGTCTCATTTTATGGGGTCTGCCAATAGGGTGTAAATGCTACACAACAGGAGGTCTGGTTTCTGTCAGTTGCCCCTTCCTTCTTCCATCTTCTGGAGGATGTTGCCAAGCAAGTTCCTTATCTAAAGCAATACTCTTAATTTATCACTCACAGACTATAGAGAGACTTTATTTTGGGGGGTCTCCAAAATCACTACAGATGGTGGCTGCAGCCACAAAATTAAAAGACACTTGCTCCTTGGAAGAAAAACTATCACCAACCTAGACAGTATATTAAAAAGCAGAGACATTACTTTGCCAACAAAGGTCCATCCAGTCAAGGCTATGGTTTTTCCAGTGGTCATGTATGGATGTGAGAGTTGGAATATAAAGAAGGCTGAGCACCTAAGAATCAATGCTTTTGAACTGTGGTGTTGGAGAAGACTCTTGAGAGTCCCTTGGATTCCAAGGAGATCAAACCAGTCAATCCTAAAGGAAATCAGTCCGGAATATTCATTGGAAGGACTGATGCTGAAGCTGAAACTCCAATACTTTGGCCACCTGATGTGAACTAACTCATTGGAAAAGACCCTGATGCTGGGCAAGATTGAAGGTGGGAGAAGGGGATGATAGAGGATGAGATGGTTGAATGGCATCATCAACTTGACGGACATAAGTTTGAGTAAGCTCCAGGAGCTGGTGAAGGACAGGGAGGCCTGGCATGCTACAGTCCATGGGATCACAAAGAGTCAGAGGAAACTGAGTGATTGAACTGAACTGACTATAGCAAATGTTTCAAAACTAGTATGGGATTTCACACTGGCCTCTGCAACTCCATCTTTAATTATTTAACACACTTAAATCCTGAGTTTCATTCAAGATGAACAGGAATCACAAAACAAAAGGAATCACATTGTAACAAAGAACCTTGTCTCAGCAGAGCTCAAATGCTTTATGCTCCATTAATCTTGTCAAATATTTCTATAGCTGACAAAAAGAAAGACTGAAATATGGAAGGTAATCCTGCGCACAGTCCTAATGCCACCAACCCAACCAGCCCTCAGCTCTCAGATCCCCTAGTAGTCCCAAGTTGGGCAACTTGGCCTGGGCTTTATTTCCCTCAAGTCACACAACAAAAAGTAAAAAGCTGAAAGTAACTTTCTTGTTTCCAAGGCTCTTGGGGAGCTTAGCTATGTTTAGGAAATTCTTTAACACTGCAAAAAGAGCAAAGTGGAGGAAAGATCACAGATGAGTAAGCAGATGAGATCAATTGAGTTCTTCTACTCCCTAGTGGATAGCTTTGGACAAATTTCTTGACCTCATCTATGGCTCAGTCTTCACCTATCACAAAAGGGAGAAAGTCAGGCAGTCACAAATCAGTGCCTGAGAGTCACATCCTGTCTAACACTTGTTTGTGAATCAGACTGGTTGGAACATGGCCAAATCCATCCATCACTTATCATCTATAGCTACTTCTGCATGACAAAGGCAGAAAAGAGTGCTTATGAGAGATACCATTTGGTCTGCAAAGCCTCAATCACTACGTGGCCTTTCACAGCAAAAGCCTGGCAATACCTAAGATAGTTCATGTGCTAGTCTTCTCCCTCCAATCACAAATATAATATGAAAAATATATTTGAATCCTGTAATGGGCTTCCCTGGTGGCTCAGATGGTAAAGAATTTCCCTGCAATGCAGGAGATCTGGGTTCAGTCCCTGGGTTGGGAAGATCTCCTGGAGAAGGGAATGGAATAGTCCTGAAAAACAAGAAGGGGTACTCTTGGGCACATAAATTTCCAAGGACCCCCTGAAGGACAGAGGGCAAACGGGAGTAGAAGGAAATGGAACATACGAGAAAGGGACAGCTGCAGAATGGACAACACCAAAAAGTCTACAAATAATAAATGTGGAGAAAAGAGAACCCTCCTACACTGTTGGCAGGAAAGTAAATTGGTGTAGCCACTGTGGAGAAAAGTACAGAGATTCCCCAAAAAACTATAAATAGAATTACCATATGATCCAGCAGTATCACTCTTGGACATATACTCAGATGAAATTATAATTCAATAAAATATATGCACCATTATGTTCACAGCAGCACCATTCACAACAGCCAAGAAATGGGAACAATCTAAATGTTCATTGACAGATAAATAAAGAAGATGTAGATATATATAATGGAATACTGCTGCTAAGTCACGTCAGTCGTGTCCGACTCTGTGCGACCCCATAGATGGCAGCCCACCAGGCTCCCCCGTCCCTGGGATTCTCCAGGCAAGAACACTGGAGGGGGTTGCCATTTCTTTCTCCAATGCATGCAAGTGAAAAGTGAAAGTTAAGTCGCTCAGTCGTGTCCAACTCAGTGATCCCATGGACTGCAGCCTACCAGGCTCCTCCACCCATGGGATTTTCCAAGCAAGAGCACTGGAGTGGGGTGCCATTGCCTTCTCCATTATAGTGGAATACTACTTAGCCACAAAAAGAACAAAATAATGCCATTTGCAGTAACATGGATGGACCTAAAGATTGTAATACTGAGTGAAGTCAGATACAGAAAGACAACTATCATATGCTATCACTTCTATGTGGAATCCAAAAAAAAAGTACAAAAGAATTTATTTACAAAACGTAAGTAGAGTCATGGATGTAGAAAAAATCATGGTCAGCAGAAGGGTTAAATTGGGAGACTGGGATTGATACATACACACCACCCTATATAAGATAAATAACTAATAAGAATGTCCTATATAGCACAGGGAACTCTGTTCAATGCCATGTAATGGCCTATATGGGAAAAGAACCTAAAAGAGAGTGGACAAACATGTATGTATAACTAATGCACTTGTGGTACACCTGAAACCTACACAGCACTATAAATCAACCATGGTGTTGGTTTAGCTGCTGAGTCATGTCTGACTCTTTGAGACCCTATAGACTGTAGCCCACCAGGCTCTTCTTGTCCACAGAATTTTCCAGGCAAGAATACTAGAGCAGGTTGTCCTTTTCTACTCATATAAATATATAAGTAACAAGTACCTACTGTATATCATAGGGAACTACACCCAATATCTTGTAACAATCTACAATGGGAGATAATGTTTTATAAAACAATATACTTATATATGTATAACTGAATCACTTTGCTGTATACCTGATACCAATACAATACTGTAAATCAACTATATTTCCATTAAAAATTTTTTAAAAGGTAGAGAGACAGTAAAAATATCAATGATCACCACAACTTAGGGGAGGCAGAATAAACAGAGAACTATAGGGGGTTTTTAGCAGAATGAAACTATTCTGTATGAATAGTTTTTTGCATTTGGCAAAACCAACAGAACATGTACAATGTCAAGAATGAACCCTAACGTAAACTAAGAATTCTAGTTAATAACAATAATATATCAATATTGGTTCATCATTCTGTAGCCAATGTACTAGACTAATGCAAGACCTTAATACAGAGGAAAACGTGTGGAGAGAGGAAGGATGAGGGAGATGTATATGTAAATTTTATAACTTCTAGTCCGTTTTTCTATAAGCTTATGACTATTCTAAAAATAAAGTCCATTACTTTAAAAAATAAATACAAATTAAAAAAGGAAAGAGCATGGGAAATTGGAGTCACTTCAAGGAAAGCCCAGCTCACAGAAGGGCAGAGAGGACAGGGAGCAGCCGGCAGGTGGCTGGTTAAGGAGCCTGAGGCTGGAACAAACAGGTGCCGCTCCCCACTTACCTCTCCGGGCCCCACTGACCTCTCCGGGCATGGCTACAGCAACAAAGACATCCACACCAGGAGCAGGGAGCCGGGTACAGAGTCAGGCAGCAGCACAAGCCCCAGGGAAAACAATGGGATTGTGTTCCCAGGAGAGCAGCTGCCGGTGCAGTCCACCCAGCAGTACAGACTTCCAGTCGTTGGGGATAAGGTGTCATAAAGAGACAAGCATTCAAGGGAGAACCAAGAGGGACTCTTAATTACAAGATGAACTCAACCAAACACTGCCTTATATTTGAGGAAAATCAGCACAATGACGGAGGGACCACCACATATAAACAGCACCTAAGGCTTGACTAAACAGTGTTACTAAAGCAAACAGAACAAGACTTTGAGAACAACTTAAAATGTACCAAAAACTCTTTGAAATAATTAAGACAATGAATCTAAAAATTTAGCCAAAGGGTACGAATAAGAGAATTCACAAAATAGGAAACACAAACAGCCATAAACGTGTTAAAAGCTCCTAATTCTTACTGCTGCTGCTGCTGCTGCTAAGTCCTTCAGTCGTGTCTGACTCTGTGCGACCCCATAGACGGCAGCCCACCAGGCTTCCCCGTCCCTGGGATTCTCCAGGCAAGAACACTGGAGTGGGTTGCCATTTCCTTCCCCAATGTATGAAAGTGAAAGTGAAGTCGCTCATTTGTATCCGACTGTGACCCCATGGACTGTGGCCTACCAGGCTCCTCCACCCATGGGATTTTCCAGGCAAGAGTACTGGAGTGGGTTGCCACTGTCTTCTCCTTACTAGTGGTCAGCAAAACTGAAACACAAACAATCACTATGTCTGTTCCCAGTCTGCCCTGCATCAGATTAGTAAAATTTGAGAGAATAATAACTATCATTGTGGGAGGAGAAATAAATACTCATAACCTATGTGTTTATTTAACTTATATGTTAAGCTTATTTAACTTATATGCAGAGTACATCATGAGAAATGCTGGGCTGTATGAAGCACAAGCTGAAAAAGATTGCTGGGAGAAATATCAATAACCTCAGATATGCAGATGACACGACCCTTATGGCAGAAAGTGAAGAGGAACTCAAAAGCCTCTTGATGAAAGTGAAAGTGGAGAGTGAAAAAGTTGGCTTAAAGCTCAACATTCAGAAAACTAAGATCATGGCATGTGGTCCCATCACTTCATGGGAAATAGATGGGGAAACAGTGGAAACAGTGTCAGACTTTATTTTGGGGGGCTCCAAAATCACTGCTGATGGTGACTGCAGCAGTGAAATTAAAAGACGTTTACTCCTTGGAAGGAAAGTTATGTCCAACCTAGATAGCATATTCAAAAGCAGAGACATTACTTTGCCAACAAAGGTTCATCTAGTCAAGGCTATGGTTTTTCCTGTGGTCATGTATGGATGTGAGAGTTGGACTGTGAAGAAGTCTGAGCGCCGAAGAATTGATGCTTTTGAACGGTGGTGCTGGAGAAGACTCTTGAGAGTCCCTTGGACTGCAAGGAGAGCCAACCAGTCCATTCTGAAGGAGATCAGCCCTGGGATTTTTTTGGGAGGAATGATGCTAAAGCTGAAACTCCAGTACTCTGGCCACCTCATGCAAAGAGTTGACTCATTGGAAAAGACTCTGATGCTGGGAGGGATTGGAGGCAGGAGGAGAAGGGGACGACCGAGGATGAGATGGCTGGATGGCATCACTGACTCAGTGGACGTGAGTCTCAGTGAACTCTGGGAGATGGTGATGGACAGGGAGGCCTGGGGTGCTGCGATTCATGGGGTCGAGAAGAGTTGGACATGACTGAGCGACTGAACTGAAATGAACTGAACCTATTTATACAACTATAATTTAGATCAGCTTATTTAATATTAAATCCTGGTGGCTCAGACAGTAAAGAGTCTGCCTGCAATGTGGGAGACCCAGGTTAGATCCCTGGGTTGGGAAGATCCCATGGAGAAGGGAATGTCTTACCCATTCCAGTATTCTTGCCTGGAAAATTCCATAGGGAGAGGCTACAGTCCATGGGCTTGCACAGAGTCAGACTCGACTGAGTGACTAACACTTTCAGACATATATTCTTTAATCCAGCAATTCTACTTCTTAGACTCTACCAGCGAGAAATATTATTATATGCACAGAAAGATGCATAAATATAAATATTCATGAAGCACTGTTTAAATAAGGAAAAGTTAAAGTGACATAAATTCCTATCAGTAACAAATCCTTAACAAAGTCACACAAGGAAGTTAAGAAACACTGCAGTCTATGGAACACTAGCTCCAATACAATGGTGTGAGCTGCTGAATGACAATAGCTTTTTTTACCTTATTGCCTTACCTCCAGAACAAAGCCTGTCATCTAGAAGGACTGGAAATTTACAAACAAATTAAATCTGCATGCACATGCCTGCTGAGCCTAGGGAGGCTGACATGGGCTGCATCAACAACTCTCTAGCTCTCCAGGTTCCCACTGGATTCAGCCAACAAGGACCCCCCTCCAAGATCAGAGGGGCTACATAACAAAAAGCCATAGACTGAGTGACTTAAACAACAGAATTTTCTCTCTGCACAGTTCTGGAAGCTGTCAAGTCCATGATCAAGGTCCAGCAGGGTTTGGTTTTGGTGAGTGCTGCTCCTGGCTTGCAGATGGCCACCTTCTCACTACGTGCCAGCAGGGCCTTTTCTCAGTGCCTGGGTGTGGAGCGAGAATGAGCACGCTCTTTCGTCTTCTATTACGAGGGCACTAATCCCTCCATGAGGACCCCACCCTATGACTTCATCTAACCCTAATTACCTCCCAAAGGCACCATGTCCAAATACGCTATGGTTGGGGGCAGGGCTTCAACATCTGGTTCCCCCTGCTGAATCTTGGCATTGGAGGAGGAAATGGCAACCCACTCCAGTGTTCTTGCCTGGAGAATCCCAGGGATGGGGGAGCCTGGTGGGCTGCCGTCTATGGGATTGCACAGAGTTGGACACGACTGAAGCGACTTAGCAGCAGCAGCTGAATCTTGATCCTGCCAAGCAGCTCATTCCACAGGTCTCTCTCTTCCCACCCCCACCCCCGTTTTTTCCTTCCCTCCATCCCCATACCCCATCTCACTCACCCCCTATATCTCCTCTACCCCAGTCTAGAGGTGAAAACAATGCCCTCATTATTACTAACCTCAGAGTACGGCACTGCCTCCTATGATCTCCCTACACCCTGGCCATGAAGTTCAGGTTATCACCAAACTGTCTTGAAATTACTTAACTTTATTTGAGCTATTTATTTTCTGTCAGGATCCAGAATGAAATGATAGACTGACATAGATAAGTAGGAAGTAAGTTTCAGACCAATGCAGATAATGACACAATTAATATAAATATATATGCAAGAAAAACTATATATTTCTGTATGTATATATGTGTATGAAAAAGATTTTAAAAGACATGCACTGAATTTATTAATAGCAATTAAGTCTGAGGAGAAAACAGACTGGGAAGGTGAACAGGGAAGAGGGAACAAGGGGAAATTTCAATTTAGCTATATTGTTAGAATTTTTAACAGTGAGTATGCACTCATTACATGCTTAATTAAAATATCTTAAAAACATATATGAAGAACATAAAATATTCATACTTAAATTTTTATAAGACAAGCATAAAAGATATTTCTTTCAAATATATACATCAAAATATCAGTAACAGTTATCATTGGACACTAATATTACATGTGATCCTTGTTTTTTGTTTTCTTCTGGCTTCAAAGTTTCCTGAACTGAAAATTATATGACTTCTGAAATTATGAACTGTTTTAGGTCATAAATTGTACAAATTAAATTGAGACGGCTGGATTAGAGGGCCTCAAAAGTTGCTCTTAGTTCTAAACTCTAAACTCTGCTATCTCACAAATAAACACAAAGTTATCAAAATAGCACAAAGTTTACCAGGAAATCAGAGGTTTCACCAAGTGATGGAAAGTTTGAGGAGAATGAATAACAATGCATGAATATTCACAACAGGAAAACAAAGAGCAGGGCCACTGAAGAATACAGAAGACCCTCAGACTAGTGTCTGAGTGGGGCTGGGAGGAGTGTGCATAGTCAGGTGAGGACCTGATGGATAAAGACCGAGGCCTCCTCTCTGCTGGTAAGGATTCCAGTACCAGGGCCTGGTGGACATCACATGGAAAAGGCACACGTGTGAGCAGTCAGGAGAGAAAGAATTTAGATGTCCTAGGCCCATGTCTGGCTTGTGCATTGCTTAAAAGCAAGTTGGTTTATCTTGCTAAGACGTGTCACAGCCAATGGACAATAGCAGCAACAGGCAAAAGGAGAACATTCCTCCAACTAATGGAAAGTCTCTAAGACCATAATAAAAAATGTTTTTAATTTTATGGAAAGAGGGGTTGGGGAATGACAGCTGTGTTCTGGAGATGCCATGGCACTCTAAAAGGTGATGCTGGCCTTCCTATGCAAAAGGGAGTATGCAGAGCAGGTGGCAGCAGTCCACTGAAGCCTGACATAGATCCTTGGCTGTAAGAATGGGGAAAATGGGCCAGTGGTAAATTTAACCAAGAAGACTGACAAGCTTGCGTGAAGATAGCAGAAGCAGAATCATCATAATGTATAAGGGTACAGGTTTCCCTCAAATGACACAGAAGCTTATGTTCCCTCACTTCTGTTCAGGTTTAAATTCCTGCCTGACTGTTATTAATTGTGTGATCTCGGGACAAGTCCCTTAACCTGCCATTCTTCAGGTCACATACAGTGTCTGGTATATAGTAGATTCCCAATAAATATTAGCAACCTTCCCCCACTTCTCATTTTTCTTTTTCCCTCTTCTATTTACAGATTTATGCAAATACCAGATAAATTTTTAGTGCTGCTTCCAATGCACTGAAATAAACTGGTATAGGAAGTAATCTGTTTACAAAGCAGATTCATGGATCTGAATGCTAAAGAGGAATTCCCTTCCCAAGTATAAAAATAACTGAAGTCTCTCATTTATTTAACTAAAGTCTCAGGTAACCTACTAATAGGCATATATGGAGGCTTACTTAAATACAGTATGAATCTAACAATGCACACCTATCCTAAAAACATACAGAAGACCAGTGGGTGATTTCTTTGGGAAAAGGAAGAGGAAAGTCAGTAATGGAAAAGGAAGGGGAAAGTCAGTAAGAGGAAAGTCAGTAATGGAATGAATGGAAATAGAATGGAAACATTAGGAATTATAACACAACAGTCTGCCACTCCATGGCATTCCAATTCTAACTGCATAGGGCAAGTGCTCAGGTTGGCTTCCCCATGAGGGGACCCCAAGATGCAGAGTCATGTAAAACTGATTGATAGGAAGTATTCTGAAATAAACAATCTGGACATGGGGAAAGGAGACAGGACAGGGAAGGGAGCCGTGCAAGGCTGAGATTTCAAGCCAAGTCCCAGAGAATGTAGCTTCAGCTCAATCCCACTGGGACTTGAGGGCAAGCCACTGTCCCCTCAAGGGCAAGGGAGATTGAGATGTATTACCTCATCACATCCATCACTGGTTATGGGTTGGATCTGGGGACTAAATGCCCAGACACTCCCTGCTCTCCTTGCACAGAAGCGAAGCTAGCTCCAGCATCCTGGAGGGTATTCCTTCCAAAAAGGAAGCATAAAGGAAACAGAACAGAGGGAAATGGAGCTACTCTGAGGAGACCCAGGCAGAGCACTGACTGGATCCGCAGGTGTCTGTACGTTTATTGATCTCCACCCTTACACTCATCCTGGGGTTCATCCCCCAGGACCTTTCCAGCTAATTCATTTTAAGAGAAATAGAGTATATACCCTGGCATTTCTCAACAGCATAGACTTTGTTTCCATACATAGACAAAAATTAATTAATATACTGATATAATTATATGCAGCTGTAAAATGGAAGCTAATCTTCACTCTGGGTGTTAAAAGAAATTCTACATTATTCTCTGTTACTTCCAGATTTGCAAATCTTCACAAAGGAACCGATTCAGGTGTTGTTTTGCAATGGTTCTTACTGTATTCAGTAACATGACCCCTTGAGAAGTAGATTTATTAGACTGGTAGGATGTTAGACCTCTTTTTAAAGTATGTATTGAACAGCATAATACTCAAACAGAAAGATCTCCACCAAACGGTGGTCTCTGTGGCTGCCCAATTATACATCTGCATCTTACCCTCTATCTTGACTCCTGTCTGCACTAGCACACTTGGAAATTGTTACATGCACTAGCAAAGAAACAATAATCAAATTGGCTCTACTCAAAATCTTCTGCTGCTAATTATAGCACAGAATTAATAGCTGCTTGAAACAACATATAACTCACGAAGTTCAGGCTACTTCCCTGCATGATTCATCTTTAATTATCCAAGAAATCTGCCACTTTGGTGTCTTTCATCTACTATAGTACAGAAGGTCCCCACAAGGGTGCTTCCCTATAGCCCACAGCATTATCTGCCTCCACATTTACCTATGTTCTCCTCCAGTAAAACAAAGAGAATTAGCTATTTAAATGAAACAATCTGCTTTGTTGCAACTTGGGAAATTCTCAGCTATAAACTGTGACTGGGCAGGTCTGTCATCCCTTGTTGATTTACCCTTTGTTGCAAGGCAAGAGCTGTTTCTCTCTGCCCTTTGAATCCAGAGGAAGCTGAGACTTTTTCATACGGGTTTCCTGCTAGGTTTCAGATGTATATTGCTCTGAAAGTCCCTAGCTTTATCATTCCCTTTCTATCCCCAGAGTGTCCTAAACGCCACATTTTTTTTTCACAACTCAGTACCCCCATTTCTCTTCTGGAGTCATCGACCCAACCCCTGTCCTGTATCCTTTCTCAGAATAACAACATTAGAGCACTATAGATGTTGACAATTTAATTACAATTTCATGACTCTGGACCTAATCCAACTGGGAATTCTTAGCTGATCTAAAATCAGAATAAAAGACATCCTTTAGACCAAAGAAAGAAAAGAAAGTGGGAAAAAAACAGGCTAAAAAAATGCAAAGAGATAAATATTAGAGAGAATATATAACAAGTGGGCCACTGAAAACCAGGAGAAAATTCTGGAAACTAGTAATATTAAAGATTACTTGCTCAGCTTGGGGCTCTTTAATGACCTACAGAAGGGTGGGAGTTTGGGAGGAAGGTTGAAGATGGAAGAGATATATGTATACAGAGAGCTGATTCACCTTGTTGTACAGCAGAAACTAATACAACAATGTAAACCAATTATACTCAAATAAAATAAATAAATATCAATACAATAAAAAAAAAAAAGTCACTTGCTTGAAGCTATGGGTAGAGGCCTGGCAAAGTTCTCCAGCAAGCAGAGCAATGACATGGATCATAGAAGCCAACCGTGGCCCTAAACTCCACCAGCATCTTCCCACAGTTCTCCTTACCTAGATGGCTACCTGGCTCTGCCTTTATCTTTTCCATCTAAAAATATGCATAAGGATTTCTGGGACATAATGCCTTTGTCACTCTGTTGTGAGAACTTTAAGCATGGAAAATGCTTTGAACTTGTTGTAGAAAATGTATAGACATAACACCGCAGATGTATGTGGAGTTCCAGATCAATGTAGTAAAGTGAGTATGGCAATACAGTCATACAAATTTTCTGGTTTCCCCATGCATACAGAAGTTATCTTGGTTTGTGTGTGCAGGTTCAGTTGCTAAGTCGTGTCCTACTCTTTGCAACCCTATGGACTGTATCCCGCCAGGTTCCTCTGTCCATGGGATTTTCCAGGCAAGAATACTGGAGCTACACTCAGTTCAGTTCAGTTGCTCAGTCATGTCCGACTCTTTGCAACCCTGTGGACTGCAGCACACCAGGCTTCCCTGTCCTTCACCAACTCCCAGAGTTGCTCAAATTCATGCCCATTGAGTTGGTGATGCCATCAAATCATCCCATCCTCTGTTGGCCCCTTTTCCTCCTGTCTTCAATATTTCCCAACATCAGGGTCTTTTCCATTAAGTCAGTTCTTCACATCAGCTGGCCAAGGTATTGGAGCTTCAGCTTCAGCAATGAATATTCAGGACTGATCTCCTTTAGGATGGACTGGTTGGATTTCCTTGCAGTCCAAGGCACTCTCAAGAGTCTTCTCCAACACCACAATTCAAAAGCATCAATTCTTGGTGGTCGGTCTTCTTCATGGTCCAACTATCACATCCATACATGACTATGGAGAAACATAGTTTTGACTGTAAGGACCTTTTTCAGCAAAGTAACGTTCCTGCTTTTTAATATGCTATCTAGGTTTGTCATAACTTTCCTTCCAAGGAGTAAGCGTCTTTTAATTCCATGGCTGCAGTCACCATCGCACTGATTTTGGAGCCCAAGAAAATAAAGTCTGTCACTGTTTCATTGTTTCCCCATCTATTTGCCATGAAGTGATGGGACCAGATGCCATGATCTTAGTTTCTGAATGTTGAGTTTTAAGCCAGCTTTTTCACTCTCCTCTTTCACTTTCGTCAAGAGGCTCTTTAGTTCCTCTTTGCTTTCTACTTCTAGTACAGCCTCTACTTCTAGTTCTCTTGCTATTTCCATCAGATCTGCAGTTACTTCATCCACTGAAGTCTTGAACCCCTCAAAGTTATCCATGAGGGTTAGAATCAACTTATTTCAAAAAGCCGTAAGGGTGGTGTCATCTGCATATGTGAGGTTATTCATATTTCTCCTGAAATCTTGATTCCAGCTTGTACTTCATCCAGTCTGGTATTTCTCATGGTATACTCTACATATAAGTTGAATAAGCAGGGTGACAATATACAGCCTTGACGTACTCCTTTCCCAGTTTGGAACCAGTCTGTTGTTTTATGTCTGGTTCTAACTGTTGCTTTTTGACCTGCATACAGGTTTCCCAGAAGGCAGGTAAAGTGGTCTGGTATTCTCATCTCTTTAAGAATTTTCCACAGTTTGCTATGATCCACACAGTCAGAGGCTTTAATGTAGTCAATGAAGCAGAAGTAGATGTTTTTCTGGAATTGTCTTGCTTTTTTGATGATCCAACAGATGTTGGCAATTTGCTCTCTGGTTCCTCTGCCTTTTCTAAATCCAGCTTGAAATACGGAAGTTCTCGGTTAGTGTACTATTGAAGTCTAGCTTGTAGAATTTTCAGCATTACTTTGCTAACGTGTGAAATGAGTGCAGTTGTATCATAGTTTGAACATTCTTTGGCATTGCCTTTCTTTGGGATTGGAATGAAAACTGATCTTTTCCAGTCCTTGGCCACTGCTGAGTTTTCCAAATTTGTTGGCGTACTGAGTTACACTATAGTTCATTAAATGTGCAATAGATTTATGTCTAAAAACAATGTACACAGCTTAATTTTGAAAATATTTTATTGCTAAAAAATGCTAACCACAGTTCAAGCCTTCAGTGAGTTGAAATCTTTATGCTGACGGAGGTTCTTGCCTTGAAGCTGATGGTTGGTGACTGATCAGGGTGGTGGTTGCTGAAGGCTGAGGTGGCTGTGGCAATTTCTTAGAATAAAACAACAATGAGGTCTGCTGCATCAATTGGCTCTTCCTTTCACAAATGATTTCTCTACAGAAGGCAATGCTGTTTGATAGCACTTTACCCAAGTAAAACTTCTTCCAAAATGGGCATCAATCTTCTCAAACCCTGCTGCTGCTTTCCTCACTAAGTTTATGTCATATTCTAAATCCTCTGTTGTCACTCAACAACCTTCCTGGCATCTTCACCAGGAGTAGATTCCATCTCAAGAAACCAATTATTTGCTTACCTGTAAGAAGGAACTCCTCATCCATGAAAGATCTATCATGTGATTGCAGCAATTTAGTCATTTTCAGCCTCTACTTCTAGTTCTCTTGCTAGTTCCATCCCATCTGCCATTATTTTATCCCCTGAAGTTGAACCCCTCAAAGTTATCCATGAGGGTTAGATAAACCTGTTTCAAAAAAGTCTATTAATGTTGATATTTGGCCTCTTCTCATGAATTAAAAATGACCCTAATGGAATCTAGAATGGTGAATCCTTTCCAGAAGGTTTTCAATTTACTGTGCCCATATCCACTAGAGGAATCACTATCTATGACAGCTATAGCTTTACAAAATGTACTTCTTAAAGAATAAGACTTGAAAGTCCAAATGACTCCTTGCTCTGTGGGCTGGAGAATGAATGAAAGCTGTGTCACCAGGCACGGACACCACATTAACCTCACTGTATATATCCATTACAGTTCTTGGGTGACGAAGTGCATCATCAATGAGCAGTAATATCTCTGGAATCTGTTTTCTGAGCAGTAGATCTCAAGAGTGGGTTTAAAATGGTCCATAAACCAAGTTGTCACAGATGTACTGCTATTCTGGCTTTGTTGTTCCATTTCTATGGTACAACTAGAAAAGATTTAGTGTAATTCTTAAGGGCCCTAAGACTTCCAAAGTGGTCAGTGAGTACAGGCACTGGCTTCAACCTCAAGTCACCAGCTGCAAAGGAGTCAGACTGTCCTTTGAAGCACTGAAGTCAGGCATTGGTTTCTTCTCGCTAGCTATGAAAGTCTTAGGGCATTCTTCTTCTAAGAGAAGGCTGTTTCTTCTACAGTGAAAATCTCTTATTTGGTGAAGCTGTTCTCACTATCTCAGGTAGATCTTCTGAAACTGGAGCTTCTTCATCAGCACTTCTGCTTCACCCTGAACTTTTATGTTATGGAGGTGGCTTTTCCTTAAACCTCATGAACCAACCTCTGCTAGCTTCACACTTATCTTCTGCAGCTTCCTCATTTCTTTCAGCCTTCACTGAACTGAAGAGAGGCGGGGGCCTTGCTTTGGATTAGGCTTTGGCTTGAGGGGATGTTGTGGTTCACTGGATCTTCTATCCAGGCCACTAAAACTTTCATCATAAAGGCAACAAAGCTGTTTTGCTTTCTTATCATTCATGTGTTCACTGGAATAGCATTTCCATTCCCTTCAAGAGTCCTGCCTTTGCATTCACAGCCTTGCTAACTGTTTGGTGCAAGAGGCCTAGCTCCCTAACTGGCTTTCAACATGCTGTGATCCATAAGCTTAATCATTTTTAGTTCTTGATTTAAAATGGAGAGACGTGCAACTCTTTCACTTAGAGGCCACTGTAGGGTCACTAACTGGTCAAACTCCAGCAGTGCTGTGACCTGGGGAACAGGGAGGCCCAAGGAGAGAGGTAGGAAATGGCTGGTTGGTGAAATAGTCAGAACACACACAATGTTTATTAAGTTTACCATCTTATATGGACATGGTTTCTGGTGCCCCATAACAATTACAATAATAACATCAAAGATCACTGATCATGCTGCTGCTACTACTAAGTCACTTCAGTCATGTCCAACTCTGTGCGACCCCATAGAGGGCAGCCCACCAGGCTCCCCCATCTCTGGGATTCTCCAGGCAAGAACACTGGAGTGGGTTGCCATTTCCTTCTCCAATGCATGAAAGTGAAAAAACTAAAGTGAAGTCACTCAGTCGTGTCCGACTCTTAGCGACCCCATGGACTGCAGCCCACCAGACTCCTCCATCCATGGGATTTTCCAGGCAAGAGTACTTGAGTGGGGTGCCATTGCCTTCTCCACCACTGATCATAGATCACCCTAAAAATATAACAATAATGAGAAAGCTTGAAATACTTCAGGATGGGGAACACATGTATACCTGTGGTGGATTCATTTTGATATTTGGCAAAACTAACACAATATTGTAAAGTTTAAAAATAAAATAAAATTTAAAAAAAAGAAATACTTCAAGAATTAACAAAATGTGACAGAGACATGAAGTGAGCAAATGTTGTTAGAAAAAAAAAAAAAAAAACAATAAATTTGTTCAATGTAGGATTGCTACAAAATTTCAATTTGTAAAACACACAGTACATGTGAAGTACAATTAAAAAAAAATAAGGTGCAATAAAACAAGGTATGTCTATAATTTCAAAGCTGTATCACTGCATTGACTGCAAGCAAGCAACTCATACAACATATGCTTTTAAAAATAAGTGTTTATATTGAACCATGTATCTACTGTACCCTTTGTTGAAAAGATCTCCTTTTCCATTGCTGTCATACAATTGTATTTTATTATAGTTCCTCTGTCCAAGGAACTCTCCTGGATTTGATCCCTGGGCTGGGAAGATCCCCTGGGGGAGGAAATGGCAACCTACTCCAGTATTCTTGCCTGAAGAATCCTTTGGCAGACCACAGTCCATAGGCCACAAAGAGTCGGACATGACTGAAGTGACTTACACACACTCATTATAATATATATGATGGTAACTAAATTAATTTTTAAAGGGTCAAATTGATACTGAAAGAACAAATAAAAGCTCAAGGTTTAGTTTACTCATGTGTGTGTGTGCGTGTGTGTGTTCACACTCAGGCATCCCTGACCCTTTGTGACCCCATGGACCCCAGCTCAACAATCTACATAGACTCCTCTGTCCACAGGATTTTCCAGGCAAGAATACTGGAGCAGGCTACCATTTCCTCCTATAGGGGATCTTCCCAACCAAGGAATCAAACTCACACTGGCAGCAGATTCTTTACCACGGTGCCACCTGGCAGCATTTATTAACTCATTCAAGCCCATTCAACAAATATCTACTGATGCTTAACCATATTCCAAGGCACCAACGGGGCTATCTTCAAGTGCTGTTTCTTCAGCTCTCCTAAGTGGCAGGCTCCATTCTAAGCTTTTGGAATATCTGTGAACAGAGTTCCCAGGCACCTTGGCTCTGATATCCAGTAGGAGACAATAAATATGACAAATCAATAAATTGAGAAGTTAGTACATGGTTTTTTCATTAAAATCTACTTTCTTAGTTTTCTATGTACTATGTTTAACTTTTCTCCCTGTGGCCATCATATCTGCCAAGTGCCTACAATTACTATTTTTCAGATGTTCAAACAGTTCAGATAATTTGATTTTAAAAGTGATTGCTCCATCAGCAGAGAACTGGACATTCACTGATGCGTTATCAAATGCATTTGATATGGGCATTTATTATCCAAACACAAAACTTCTGATCTCCTCTCTGGCTACATGTGTCCTGAGAATCAGTCCACCCTGAGAGGAGAAACTGCGTACCCCATTCTCAGTATACAGTCGTTTCTTTAATCCTATTGAATTCAGTAATGAGCTTCACCCCGGCCCTTCACTGTGTATCACTTGGGCTAGAAAGCCAGCTCTGAGGCAATACTCTGTGATGATGGGTGTGTCATCCTTTAGGATGCAGACACACTGAATCAGAGACTTCTGTTCGTCACTAAAAAGCCCACATGGACCCAGGACTGAAGCACAGAAGCAGAAATAGCCCCCATTGATCATCATTCCCAGTGTCTCACAGGGGCATTTTGTGCTTCCTGTTCCCACAGCTCTGGGCCCTGCAGGGTTCAAGTCTTGGTCCAAAGATGGGGGGACTCTCTTGTCAGGGGACACAACAAAGAGCTCACTGAATTACAAGCTAAGACTGTAACTTGGGTACTTTGAACTCCCGTGTCCAGGGGCCACAGACAAAAAGAATGGTCATCATAATGGCAGGGTAATTGACCCTAATTAGCAGGTGGAGGTGTAGACAAGGAGGAATATATTTGGCATTCAAGTGATCCACTCAAACTCCAGTACTCCTTTCTCCAGTTTCTACTGTAAATGGACATGTGTAACAACCATAACTGGAGAAGGGTAGAATTATCAGGGGCTCAAACCCCCCAGGAATGAGAGCTTGGGTCACACCACCAGGTAAGGCACTAAAACCAGCAGAAATGCTAACTGAAAGCAAGGAAATTAAGAACGGATAGTATAGGAGAAAAGCCATGAGCACGAGATGCCAACCCAGGCTCTAGATCATCCCTAACTTCCCTCTTCTAAGTTCTGCTCACAAACACAGAGAGGCCACTGGAACCCTGAGTGGGAAGCTTTGCTCTTAAGAAACCAAAAACTTATGGCCAACCATAAAAGGAAATATATCATTTTCACTTCACAGACTTAGAATGAGAAGCCCAGATGGTGCTACAAACTCAAAAAAGTTTAGCTCTCATGGATCATCAACACAGAATCAATCTAAAAACATAAGAATTGATAATCAAGGAGAAAGCGTGGGGATTCAGGTTCATGAGATCCCATTCCAATCAGCCTATCAGTTTTGTAGCAGAATGCAAATGATTAAAATAAATACATTTAAAAATTAGAAAATCAAAATAAGGCATGTCTTCTGTTAGCTTTACATAAGGTTAAGCCTAAAACATCTCATAATTGCTTATATCAGAAAATTAATGTACTCTGTAAATTCTAAGGAGAAAATGTGCAAAGCAGTACTTTACAGACATTTTTAGCTCAAATTTCTCTGTTTGAATTCATAAAGCTCCCTTCTGGTTTCCAATCTGTCACAAGAAAAAGTACCTAATTGACTGCAATTTCAGAATTGGTGGAAAACAGAAACAATCTGAAGGCCAATAATAGAGTTGAAATGCCTTTCTTCTTTACCCAAACCTAGGTTTTTATCCAAAGATACAGGCTTTGAGAAATGCATTATTTATTTAGCCCTGAGAAGAACGAAGCCAGGCTCTGTTCAGGAGTTTTCCTGCTTTCTGTTATCAAATGACATTCTTCCCTATGACCACACTTCCCACGTAATAGCTTTGCTACTTCTATTTTAAATGTTTAGACCTTTTTCTTAGAGGGCAAAAGAGGAGTCTGTAGAGCATTCTGAGCCTTTCAATATGGAAACTGTCCAAATAAGGTGTCAATTCAGCACAGCTATTTGGGAAAAAGAGATCTTGAACAAACATTGATATTTCTGCAGTTCAGTCTCCTTTGGAAGACCAGAAAGTTCCTGCATTAACAGGCGTGAAAGAGTAAAGGCTGCACAACTCCAGCATACTCCAGGGGCCCCACGATTATCTACATTTTGTCTGGTCATAAAAACGAAACAGCAGCTGAGCTAAAAAGAGAACAAAGATGGATGTGAGGCAAAGTTTAGAATCTCAAAATGCTAACAAGCACAGTCTTTGATGTTGACAAATATTTTTCCAGAAAAAGAAATACCTAAAAACAGCTGAATTTCTATACTCTAATCTCTAACGCAAAAAAAAAAAGGAGTATGGAAACACAGAATATCTTAAATATCAGTATATATGGGTAGAGTTCATTGAAAAATATATGAGAAAAGTTTTTTTTTTTTTTTTTAAGGGATTTGTTTTTTTTTTTAATTAATTTTATTTTATTTTTAAACTTTACATAATTGTATTAGTTTTTCCAAATATCAAAATGAATCCACCACAGGTATACATGTGTTCCCCATCCTGAACCCTCCTCCTACCATCCCTCTGGGTCGTCCCAGTGCACTAGCCCCAAGCATCCAGTATCGTGCATTGAAAAAAAGAGAGAAAAGTTTTTTAATAGCCCAAACCTAGAATCATAAGATTCACAGCTAAAGGGGCTAGAAAAATATTTTACAGATAGGAGTGAAGTTGCTCACTCATGTCCAACTCTTTGTGACACCATCGTGGACTGTAGCCTGCCAGGCTCCTCTGTCCACAGAATTTTCCAAGCAAGGATACTGGAGTGGGTTGCCATTACCTTCTCCAGGGGATCTTCCTGACCCAGGGATTGAACCCAGGTCTCCTGCACTGCAGGCAGACTCTTTACCATATGGGCCAGATATTTTACAAATAAGGAGGTAGTTAATAGGTATTTAACTTAGACATTTCTTATGATGCTCACAAGAGTGTTGTTCACAAATAAATTTCTTTCAATAGTAGGTGCTAGCTTAAAATTCCCTGGAGACCAAAGGATTTTCAACCAAATATAAACCTTGGCCACCATCCACAAGACTTGCTGGCCATCCTGTGAAATCCAAATCTGGGTTAAATGCACTCACCAATTCCTTCACAAGAAATGCCAGTACAAGCAGTTGAGGTGTCTGCTATTGGCATTTCAAATTAGTGGAGAAAATAGCTGCCTATTAAATAAATGGTACTAGAACAATTGGCTAAATTTTGGGAGAAAAGTTAAACCTCTTCTTCATAACAGTTATAAAAAACAAAATACAGATCAATAAAAGAGCCATCTTAAATTAAGAATTCTAAATAAATATAGACCATTCTGTTGATACTTAGTACTATATTTTAGTTGATATTTGCATGATGAGAAGGCAACATCCATGAAAATATCTGAGGAAAGGATATCACTACAGAAGGAACCACTAGTGCAAAGGCACTGATAAGGGCTTAGGATGCTCAATGTCAAGGAAATCCAATGTGTTAATAGTGAAGGGATCGAGGAAGAAACTAGAAGATGAGATCCCAGAGACAGAAAAGAACAAGTACGTGAGAGGCCTTCTAGGCCATGTCAAGGAAACTGACTTTCCTTCTAAGCATAATGCAAGCTTTAGAGTGCTCCTGGGAAGGGTGACCTAATCGGACTTATACTTTGGCAAGACAAGAAGACTAAAGGAGGGATGAAAAGTAGAGTTAGGGACTGTAGAAGTATTACAAAGAGAGACTGTGGGGACTTTCACTAATAGAGAACAAAATTAAGGAAGCAATCCAGGATGAATCCTAGGCTGCAGCCTAATATAGATGGTGTCCCACTTACTCGTGGTAGGGTTGGCGGGAAGGAAACTTTGGAGAAGAAGAGTTAGCAGTTCTACTCTGGGCATGTTGCATCCCAGTTGCATATTAGACATCCCTGTAATAGTGCCCAGTAACCAGTTCAGTATCGGAGTGAGGATCCCAGGGAAGCGATTAGGGCTAGAAACAAAGTAGAGGATTCATCAACATATGGATATTATCTGAAATACGGCTCACAGAAAACTAAGATCATGGCATCTGGTCCCATCACTTCATGGCAAATAGATGGGGAAACAGTGGAAACAGTGACATACTTTATTTGGGAGGAGGGGCTCCAAAATAACTGCAGATGGTGCCTGCACCCATGAAATTAAAAGATATTTACTCCTTGGAAGACAAGTTATTACCACCTCAATTCAGTTCAGTTGCTCAATCATGTCAAGCTGTTTGCAACCCCATGAATCACAGCACGCCAGGTCTCCCTGTCCATCACCAACTACTGGAGTTTACTCAAACTCATGTCCATCAAGTTGGTGATGTCATCCAGCCATCTCATCCTCTGTCATCCCCTTCTCCTCCTGCCCCCAATCCCTCCCAGCATCAGAGTCTTTTCCACTGAGTCAACTCTTCACATGAGGTGGCCAAAGTATTGGAGTTTCAGCTTCAGCATCAATCTTTCCAATGAACACCCAAGACTGATTTCCTTTTAAATGGACTGGTTGGATCTCCTTGCAGTCCAAGGGACTCTCAAGAGTCTTCTCCAACACCACTGTTCAAAAGCATCAATTCTTCGGCACTCAGCTTTCTTCACAGTCCAACTCTCACATCCATACATGACCACTGGAAACACCATAGCCTTGACTAGACAGATCTTTGTTGGCAAAGTAATGTCTCTGCTTTTCAATATGCTGTCTAGATTGGTCATAACCTTCCTTACCAGGATTGTAAGTGTCTTTTAATTTCATGGCTGCAGTCACCATCTGCAGTGCCCAAAAAAATAAAGTCAGACACTGTTTCCACTGTTTCCCCATCTAGTTCCCATGAAGTGATGGGACCAGGTGCCATGATCTTAGTTTTCTGAATGTTGAGCTTTAAGCCAACTTTTTCACTCTCCTCTTTCACTTTCATCAAGAGGCTTTTTAGCTCCTCTTCACTTTTTTTTTTTTTTTTTTCCCTCTTCACTTTCTGCCATAAGGGTGGTGTCATCTACATATCTGAGGTTAATGATATTTCTCCTGGCAATCTTGATTCCAGCTTGTGTTTCTTCCAGCCCAGCGTTTCTCATGATGTACTCTGCATATAAGTTAAATAAGCAGGGTGACAATATACAGCCTTGACATACTCCTTTTCTTATTTGGAACCAGTCTGTTGTTCCATGTCCAGTTCTAACTGTTGCTTCCTGACCTGCATATAGGTTTCTCAAGAGGCAGGTCAGGTGGTCCGGTATTCCCATCTCTTTCAGAATTTTCCACAGTTTATTGTGATCCACACAGTCCAGGCTTTGGCATAGTCAATTAAGCAGAAATAGATGTTTTTTTGGAACTCTTGCTTTTTCAATGATCCAGCGGATGTTGGCAATTTGATCTCTGGTTCCTCTGCCTTTTCTAAAACCAGCTTCAACATCTGGAAGTTCACAGTTCACATATTGCTGAAGCCTGGCTTGGAGAATTTTGAGCATTACTTTACTAGCGTGTGAGATGAGTGCAATTGTGTGGTCAGTTCAGTTCAGTTCAGTAGCTCAGTCATTTCCAACTCTTTGCGACCCCATGAATTGCAGCACGTCAGGCCTCCCTATCCATCACCAACTCCCGGAGTTCACCCAAACTCACATCCATTGAGTCGGTGATGCCATCCAGCCATCTCATCCTCTGTTGTTCCATTTTCCTCCTGCCCCCAATCCCTCCCAACATCAGAGTCTTTTCCAATAAGTCAACTCTTTGCATGAGTTGACCAAAGTATTGAAGTTTCAGCTTTAGCATCAGTCCTTCCAAAGAACACCCAGGACTGATCCCCTTTAGAATGGACTGGTTGGATCTCCTTGTGGTAGTTTGAGGATTCTTTGGCATTGCCTTTCTTTGGGATTGGAATGAAAACGGACCTTTTCCAGTCCTGTGGCCACTGCTGAGTTTTCCAAATTTGCTGGCATATTGAGTGCAGCACTTTCGCAGCAGCATCTTTCAGGATTTGAAATAGCTCAACTGGAATTCCATCACCTCCATTAGCTTTGTTCATAGTGATGCTTTCTAAGGCCCACTTGACTTCACATTCCAGGATGTCTGGCTCTAGGTGAGTGAGCACACCTTCGTGATTATCTGGGTCATGAAGATCTTTTTTCGTACAGTTCTTCTGTGTATTCTTGACACCTCTTTTTAATATCTTCTGCTTCAGTTAGGTCCATATCATTTCTGTCCTTTATTGAGCCCATCTTTGCATGAAATGTTCCCTTGGTATCTCTAATTTTCTTGAAGAGATCTCTAGTCTTTCCCATTCTATTGTTTCCCTCTATTTCTTTGCATTGATCCCTAAGGAAGTGCCAGGGTCCAGCCCCGGCTGATCCAGGGTATTCGAAGTGGGGATGGCGTTGGCGACTTTTATTTAAATATTTTATCAAAGATATAAAGAGTAATAGGATGAGGATAGCTCAGTAGGAAAATTCAGTGGAGAAAAGAGGCTGAGTAGCTTGGTTTACGCGGGAGACCAATAAAACTTCAAGACAAGAAGCTTGCACCACTTACGTAGGCCACAGGCGTCCTTCCATGCTCCTGAAGGAGAGGAGACACTGAGGCCTCCCCGGTCGGATCTTAGAAGCCCAGGCATAATTAGTAAGCATGGTGGGTTCCGCACTCCAGATGGAGACTCAGCCAGAGTGGGAGAGAGAGCAACATGGGGAGACCAGTATTTCGAGAAACTGATCCCAATTCTTTATTTTCCATGGTCTACTTTTATACACTGAGATGTTATGCAAAAGTCACGCGGGGTCAGCAGTCCTGACTTTTATCAAAGTCAGGTGCTTCATACAAATGTATACAGAGGTCTTAGGGGTGTTACATCATCTTCTGGCCAGGGGGGCCTGCTGACAATTTATGACCCTCTCCTTGTGACAGTGGTCAGTCAACCAGGACACTTATTTCTCCAGGGGTGATTATTCTTAAAACAGACGCCACCCAAATAAAGTTACATTCCTATAGGGTGAGTGTATAGTGGGTTTTAGTTAAGGAAGGAATTTACTTAGCCTAAGGTCTAACATGATTAATATCAAAGGTTAATACTTATTTCTTCTATATATTCATTAATGTGTGTAAGGGCAGGGGATGTGGAGACTTAGCAACAAACACTGGCTCAACAAATGAAAAACCCTTCACCCATACAATTTCTAATCAGCCCACTATACTTATACTTATAGTTTTCTAACTTTTCTAAGGAACCTGTTTTTAGAAGGTTTAAAGCATCTCATGCCTCTCACGGTTGGGAGGCTGTGAGTAATCACATGTGGCCGGACGAGCCTGTCAGGCAGGCCAGAGAACCTTCAGAGGAGTTTGTAGGTTAAAACACTCTTGTCACGCCCAGGAGTTTTTATTAACTGGAGCTCTAAGTTAACTCCTTCTCTGAAAGAGGTGGTGGGGGACAGCCCCCCATAAAGTCAGAGGTGTAGGTGAGAGCACAAAGTAGTAAAGTAGGCAAGCACTGGTTATGGGGGTAGATACTTGAGGATTTCCAGGGGGACTCCTGAGGCTCGATCCCGCCTTTGCATATGTCGAGCCTCCTTCCTCATGACCTTTGCCACGGGCGGAGTACCTCACTCTGGCCCCCAAAAAGGAAGGCTATCTTATCTCTCCTTGCTATTCTTTGGAACTCTGCATTCAGATGCTTATATCTTTCCTTTCTCCTTTGCTTTTCACTTCTCTTCTTTTCATAGCTATTTGTAAGGCCTCCTCAGACAACCATTTTGCTTTTTTGCATTTCTTTTCCATAAGGATGGTCTTGATCCCTGTCTCCTGTACAATACCACGAACATCCATCCATAGTTCATCAGGCACTCTATCAGATCTAGTCCCTTAAATCTATCTCTCACTTCCACTGTATAATCATAAAGGATTTGATTTAGGTCATACCTGAATAGTCTAGTGGTTTTCCCCACTTCCTTCAAGTCTGAATTTGGCAATAAGGAATTCATGATCTGAGCCACAGTCAGCTCCTGGTCTTGTTTTTGCTGACTGTATAGAACTTCTCCATCTTTGGCTGCAAAGAATATAATCAATCTGATTTCGGTGTTGACCATCTGATGATGTCCATGTGTAGAGCCTTCTCTTGTGTTGTTGAAAGAGGGTGTTTGCTATGACCAGTGTGTTCTCTTGGCAAAACTCTATTAGCCTTTTCCCTGCTTCATTCTATTTACCAAGGCCAAATTTGCCTGTTACTCCAGATGTTTCTTGACTTTCTACTTTTGCATTCCAGTCCCCTATAGTGAAAAGGACATCTTTTTTGGGTGTTAGTTCTAAAAGGTCTTGTAGGTCTTCATAGAACCATTCAACTTCAGCTTCTTCAGTGTTACTGGTTGGGGCATAGGCTTGGATTACTGTGATATTGAATGGTTTGCCTTGGAAATGAACAGAGATCATTCTGTTGTTTTTGAGATTGCATCCAAGGACTGCATTTCAGACTCTTTTGTTGACCATGATGGCTACTCCATTTCTTACAGCATATAAAAAAGGAGAGATGTTATTTTGCCAACAAAGGTCTGTCTAGTCAGAGCTATGGTTTTTCCAATAGTCATGCATGGATGTGAGAATTGGTCTCTAAAGAAAGCTGAGCATTGAAGAATTGACGCTTTTGAACTGTGGTGTTGGAGAAGACACTTGCAAGGAGCTCCAATCAGTCCATCCTAAAGGAAATCAGTCCTGACTATTCATTGGGAGGACTAATGCTGAAGCTAAAACTCCAATACTTTGGCCACCTACTGGGAAGAACTGACTCATTTGAAAGATCCTTATATTGGGAAAGATTGAAGGTGATGGAGAAGGGGCCGACAGAGGATGAGATGTTTGAATAGCATCAACATCTCAATGGACGAGTTTGAGTAAACTCCAGGAGTTGGTGATCGACAGGGAGGCCGGGTGTGCTGTAGTCCATGGGGTTGCAAAGAGTCAGACATGACTGAGTGACTGAACTGAACTGAAGTTATGGAACCAGGTCAGATCAGGTTAAAAGAGAATACAGATAAAAGAACAGGACCAAAGACTGAGCCCTGGAGGATGCTTACTTTCAGGGATCTTGTAGAGGAGAGAAGAGGAGAGGGGCCAGCAACAGAGATAGGGGCCCCCAAAGTGGGGGGAATCAGGCTTACCATGTGCCTGAAGTTTAAAGAAGAAACTTTTTCAAGGAGGGAATCATCAACCATATCAACTGCTCTTAAGAAGTCAATTGGGACAAAGAGAGAGAACTGACAATTGACTGACATGGTGTCAATCCCTGGAGACTTCGAGTCATGTTATAAGGTCTGCTTCACTGGAGTGGTTTGGATAAATGCCCCATTTCAATGAGTTAAGAAGGAGAATGAGACCAAGACAGCAAATATAGGAAACTCTTTATAATAATTTGTTAGGAAGCACAGATGTAAATGGGCCAGTAGCTGGATGGGGACAACAGCCCACAGTATATTTGGTAATACATGATGATAAGGCATTTCATATGCTGCTGCAAATAAGTTTTAATAATCTGATAATTAACATTTGTTCAGCATTTATATTATATCAGGGACTGTTTCACATACTTTCTTGTGTTGCACTTTTTGGTTGTTAACTTTTTACTGTAAGATAATTGTTTTACAATCTTGTGCTGGTCTCTGCCATAGCCATATATCAACATGAATCAGCCACAGGTATACATATGCCACTTCCCCCTTGAGCCTCCCTCCCATCTTCCACTGCATCCTCTCTAGGCTATCACGGAGCCCTGGGTTGAGCTCCCTGTGTCACACAGCAAATTTCCACTGGCTATCTATTTCACATATGGTAACATACATGTTTTCATGCTACTCTCTCAATTTGTTTCACCCTCTCCCTCCCTCAAAGGAAATGGCAACCCACTCCAGTGTTCTTGCCTGGAGAATCCCAGGGACAGGGGATCCTGGTGGGCTGCTGTCTGTATGTCACACAGAGTCGGACACGACTGCAGTGACTGAACAGCAGCAGCAGCAGACCCTCCCACTTTGGGTCCACAGGTCTGCTCTCTACATCTGTATCTCCACACTCTGAGAAAACCATAACTAAAAGGGAAGCAACGTACCCCAGTGTTCACTGCAGCGCTTGCTAAAATAGCTAGGACATGGAAGCAGCCTAGATGTCTGTCAGCAGATGAATGGATACAGAAGTTGTGGTACATATATACAATGGAATGTTCGGTTCAATTCAGTAGCTCAGTCATGTCCGACTCTTTGCGACCCCATGAATCTCAGCATGCCAGGCCTCCTTGCCCATCACCAACTCCCGGAGTTCACCCAGACTCACGTCCATCGAGTCAGGGATGCCATCCAGCCATCTCATCCTCTGCCGTCCCCTTCTCCTCCTGCCCCCAATCCCTCCCAGCATCAGAGTCTTTTCCAATGAGTCAACTCTTTGCATGAGGTGGCCAAAGTACTGGAGTTTCAGCTTTAGCATCAGTCCTTCCAAAGAAATCCCAGGGCTGATCTCCTTCAGAATGGACTGGTTGGATCTCCTTGCAGTCCAAGGGACTCTCAAGAGTCTTCTCCAACACCACAGTTCAAAAGCATCAATTCTTCGGTGCTCAGCTTTCTTCACAGTCCAACTCTCACATCCATACATGACCACAGGAAAAACCATAGCCTTGACTAGACGGACCTTTGTTGGCAAAGTAATGTCTCTGCTTTTCAATATGCTATCTAGGTTGGTCATAACTTTCCTTGCAAGGAGTAAGTGTCTTTTAATTTCATGGCTGCAGTCACCATCTGCAACGGAATGTTGCTCAGTGTTAAAAAAGAATGCATTTAAGTCAGTCCTAAGGAGGTGGATGAACTGAGAGTCTATTGTAGAGAATGAAGTAAGTCAGAAAGAGACAGGCAAATATTGAACACACATGCACTAAATCTAGCAAGATGGTACTGGTGAACCTATTTGCAGGGAGGCAATGGAGAGGAACTGCTCTTTTAATTATCAAAATATCAAAGTTTTAGAAATAAAGTTACTAAAGGACAAAGACACAGTTAGTCACTTGCAAAGCTATGATTTGAAAATTGGCAATACTGCTACTGAAGTAGATGCACAAAAGAAAGCAAATAATTATTAAAAAAAAAAAAAAAAAGTAGTCCCTGAGAAGGAGAGAGAGAGCTCCAGAGGGATGGGTCTCAGAAACAAAAGCAGATGGTATGCAGACTATACAAGTAGTTAAAATTTGTGGTAAGAACTGACATTTCTCCTCTGATTGCATCTTTTATTCATATTATTGAAAGCTAATAACTTTAAAATATTATTAAGATATCCCCTGTCCATATACAGAGACAGATAAGTTACCAGGTAAGTGGTTTGTGGAAATTGCTCAGAACGGAGCCTGGGACATAGTAGGGGTCATGAAGAGATTCTGTTAAGATTTCATTAAGCTCAACGCTGCTCCTGAACACTCTTGAGAAGAAGGTAGAGTGGGGACTTACAAGGGAAAGTGGTCAATTCTACTGTGGGAGAAGCAAAAGCAGAAAAGTCTTTAAGACAAAGATGCTTGAGCTCATACTTGAGATAACTTATGAAAACTAAGTAGGTGTATTTAAGGCAAATGCATGGAGTGGAGAACAGCCAAGAGCTTTGCAGAGACAGGGAAAGCCTGTGCACCAGGGGCTCCAGAAAGAGCACACCAGCTGTTAAACCACATGAGCCACAGATAACTCTTCATGGCTGAAACATAGGTTTCAAAGAAAGTCAATGCAAGAAAGAATGTTGGCGAGTCAGGAGGGCCCAGGGACAAAGGCGCTTGTATACCACACAAAGAGCCTCCGAAGCAGGTCTGCAATTCAGAAAGATGACTTTTGCTATAAAATGGGGGAGGATGCAAAATTCAAGCCAGGAAGACAAATTATTAACAGCACAGGAAGAAGAGGATCTGAAGTGATGAGGTAATCGTAATAGAAGATAAAAGTGGAGGCCAATTAAACAGAAAATTACAGAGTACACAGTATTTAACAGAAGAGAATGATGGACACTAAAGTAAAGCACAAAAAAAGAAAAAACTAAAAGCATCTCAGAAATGAGTAAACACAAACTCCCTCAAAAAGGGCCTCTGCCAAAAACATAAAACAAAAGTATATGGAGTATAAGTGAGAAGCAGAGGGCAGGCAGAGAGGAGGAGGGGAAGGTGAAGAGGCAACAGTATCAACAGGAGGAGGAGGAAGGGAGAGGAAGCAGGTGGAGGAAAGGAAGAAGGAGGAAGGGAGGTGGGAAGAGGAAGAGAAGAGGATGAAAGAGAAGACAAGAAGAAAAGAGTCTGGTCAACTGCAACCAACATTAGAGAAATGTAGTAAGGAGGGAGCACCTACTTCTTACAGAAGCAAACCACTTGGAAGGACCTTAGCTGGCCCTGTGGATTATCTAAAGGTACTCCAAGGAACAGTTGTATAGGTGCTAAAGAAGGAAAAAGCCACAGCCTTTATGAAATACGAAACGCAACTGTTGCAGATAGAACTCATAGGCAAGCAGGGAACTCTGTTGAACCGCCCAGAGGAAAGCCCAGATGGGAACTGCCAATGGGTGAGACAAGTCCCAGGGCCCTGGAGCTCCGTCGCCTCTCCAGAGGACTCCAAGCCAGTTCGCAGATAATGAACCACATCCGCAAGGCCAGGCTGTGTGTACTAGTTACTTTCACTGTATGGAGGAAAGCAAAGAAAGGAGCCAGAGGAACAGTCATGCTCCGGGGACCTTACTGGTTGGCCAGGGGTCGCAGCCTTCCAAGCAACTTGGATCAGAAGGACAAGGATGGACAGTGGCATTGGTAGAACTGAAGAGGGAGAACGTGTCTGAAAGAGATGTGGATTCAGACTCTACAGGAGGTGACGACTGCATGGGTCTGTTGGATGTGGAAGGGAGAGAAACCAAAGTTGATACACTTATTTCTACTAAAATGAGAGCAGATCTGAAGGTGGGGGACTACGAAGTTAAGCTGGGAACACTGAGTCTGAGAGGTGGATGAGGGATCAGTCATATTCATGGATCAGCAGGTCAGGAGGAAGATCTGGGCTGGGAAAGTGGTTTCAAGCCATCAGGATGTAAGTGTTGTTAAACCATGTAGAGGGCATGCAGACCCAGCCACAGAGCCCAGCAAAGGGCACCAGGAGACATTGGTCCAAGAAGCAGAATGAGCACTGGCCAGGGCTGAACACCAAGGGAATTAAGTCACCAGTAATGTCAGGGTCAAAGCTGGTTTAGTATTCTAGCTTTAATTTAGTCAATGAGCGAAAATTATTCTAATACACTGTTGTTCACGTAACACAGCTGTTACAAAGCAGGCATAATGAGCATGCCTAACAAGAACACAGACACATCTTGCTGCAACAATGGCATGACCTTCATGGGAGAGCAGCTTTTAGAGACAAATCCTCTCCCTGAACTCTCCCTTCTCTAGCAATTTTCTCTCCTGAACAATTTTGAATCTTTAAGAGGAGCAGCTTCTAATTAACCTAGTAATACGTCCTAATCACTGTGTGTACTCTAGTCAAGACTTTGAAAAATCTCTAGATAGCACAGTCATGAGACTGTAAAATTTGGGGGTTAAATACATGATTTTTATTAAAAAATTGACACCTTCCTTCTCTAAACTTAAAGTATAAAAATAAAAAAGATCCTTCTCATATGTTCTCCTCCAACACCCAGTGTCATTGCTTCTGAAGGAAGTAGCAGAAGAAAGATTAAGGATCCATGGGAAAAGCTAATTAAAGAGGTAACCACTGACCAACTGCTCTTGCAAAATCAACCCTGTACCTTTAACTACAAAGAGATGCACCATATTTCTTTCTACTTTTAATAACCTGAAAAGCCTCATTCAGCTGCTGAAGACCCTAACGCATGTGCTCTCATCCTAAACTTAAGGTAAATTTATAAGAAAATGGACTTTTTTTACTCCAGTTGACACGATATTCAGACCGTTTATATTTGTTTCCACAGTTTCAAATGAAGCTCAAAATACTCTTCTCTACCTTATAAACAGTTTTCAAGATGATAATTTCTGACACAGATTTTGTGACTTCTGAGAAACACTGTGCTCCCTAGAACATAGTGCTCCAGCTCTTCCCCAGACCCCCTTCCCGATCATCCCTGAGGGATCTGACCCACTGCGCCTGTGAGGCAGCACACTCGAGTCCACCCCCAGGGCTCCTTGTGTGCACACGGTGAGAAGGGCCCCGGGCTTCATTTGCCTCGCTGTTCCTTCCCTTCTTTCATGCACACGTGGGGCACAGCACAGAGATCAAAGGACTTCTGAAAGCCTTCGGGTTGAGGAATCTCTTTTTCTATGAGGAAAGAGCTCTCTGACATCATCCAAGTCACTGGGCCTTCAATTACTACTTTTCTTCAGCATCCATCTCCACCCCAGGCACACATGCAGAGCCAAGAGCTTGCCGAGGAAACCAGACACAAAGGCAAGCCAAACAAAAATACTGCAAATATCTTTGGTTCCTCTTGGTGATTTTATTCTTAAATAATAAGTCTCACGTTAAATCAAAACCAGAGACTGCTTTTAAAAGGCAGCAAGAAATTACAGTCGGACACGACTGAGCAACTTCACTTTCCCTTTTCACTTTCATGCATTGGAGAAGGAAATGGCAACCCACTGCAGTGTTCTTGCCTGGAGAATCCCAGGGATGCGGAAGCCTGGTGGGCTGCCGTCTATGGGGTCGCACAGAGTCGGACACGACTGAAGCAACGCAGCAGCAGCAGCACAGAGTAAATACCATTTTGCAACTTAGCAGCATAAACAATATAATACATACAAATAAGTCAAAAAAATTCTGCGATATAAATCCTATTACTGGCAGAAGAGACAGGTACAACCTTAAAAGCATCCTTGAGAACACAGCATAGCCGGATCTGACAGCCTGCATACAACATCTACATGCTGTGAAACTGTACATTCAGCTTCTCAGGAATTATGGATAAACTCTAAATTTAAAGACCATTTCTCTGCTGATTTGAGCCCCAAAGGGGGAGGGGACACTTTGAATTGAACTGACAAGGTACCCACCCTTGAATGAACGTTATTCACCCTTTCTTTTTCTCTTAGGAAGAAGAGTGTCAGGCAGTACAGCAAGTGTAGTGTGGCCATCAAGATGACTGTGAGATGCTGGAGGAATAGAAGAGGAAAATCTCTTCATTTTTCTAAACAGCCTTTCCTGTGTGTCTAGCGGGGGAGTTCTGAAAACCAGAGTGGGCCAGTGGAGTCAGTCTGCATAGAAGCCAGTTTCTAGCCTCTAGATCTGCACACTCTGATTCTGGCATTTCAACTCCCTCTAAGGCAGCATGTCCACCTCCAGTCAGAAGCCGTCCTTTAACTCCCATGAGTCTCTTCTCCCTAGCCCCACCTTGCCTCTCACATCCCAATAAAACACACAGAGGACACACTAGATGCTTAGAAGTACATACGCCAGCTGACCCGGCCACTCCACAAGACAGACATGACTACAGTGGGACCAACTTGGGGGACTCCAGTTCCCTGGTTTTAATGGAATCCAAGCCTTGAAAAGACCCTGATGTTGGGAAAGATTGAGGGCATGAGAAGAAGGGGACGACAGAGGATGAGATGGTTGGATGGCATCACTGACTCCATGACAAGAGTTTAGGTAAACGCCGGGGGCTGGTGATGGACAGGGAGGCCTGGTATGCTGCAGTTCATGGGGTCGCAAAGAGTCGGACACAACTGAGTGACTGAACTGAACTGGACTATAGCCTTGAAAAAGAGTAGAGGAGAATGTGGTGGGATCCACTCACACTAAAAATGAGATTTGTACCTGTGATTACACATTCATATTTGTGCCCACAAGTATAAATACATACAGATATATATAAACAAATAGAAGTAAGCACAATTATCACTCATCACTCCCTTTACCTAGAGGACTAGGTGATGTAGCCAGCCTGGAGTACCATTCAGGACGTGTTTTACTTTTTGGTGATGTCTTTTTCCCATCTACATGACTCTTGATGCTCATCTTAGTCAGACTTCATCTCTATAGAAATGCTGAGGGAGAAATAACATTTTATAATATACTGTTATTTGCACATTATTAAAATCATGAAATTGCAGCCCCCTCCCCATTTGTAATTTATAACTAACCCAAGAAGCGTCCCGAACATTAAAGGACCAAGGGCTAAAAGCATTTCAAAACGCCCAGCCACTGGTGTCACTTATTATCTGTTAGCAGGCTTTGCTAATTCAACCAAGATGAATTTTACAGATGGTTATTAGAGACTTGAAGAATTCCACTAAACAGTAAGCTATTGTGCTCTGCTTATTTAAGTCGAATCTTCTAAATGTTAGGTTTTTTACTAACAGAAAATGATCTCACTGATCCATCAACAGTTGATTATCCAAAGTGCTAAAGGCAGCTAGTCAGAACAAGGCTCATTTTACTTTGGCCTTCATCCCATCAGAGCTTGGAAAAATGACTGAGATTTTAAAGCACAAACTTCCCAGGCAGTAAGCATTAAAAGAGAGTAGACTGAAGATCTGTCTTCCCAGTTCTACTTATTCTCAATAAGTAGAGCTGGAGAAACTTCTCTCTGGAATGTTTCCTAGAGCAGCCTCTAGGATCTAAATAAAGCCTGATGATCTGCGGTGGAGCTGATATAATAATAATAAAGTACACAATGAATGTAACGAACTTAGAATCATCTCAAAGCCAAGCCCTCACCCCAAGTCTTAAATCATCCCAAAGCCAGGCCCCTAGCCCCAGTCGGTGAAAAAATTGTCTTCCATGAAACCAGTCCCTGGTGCCAAAAAGTTTGGGGACCGCTGTCCTAGAGCACTGTCTAATTACAGGGAAACACTAGAGTCACTTCCACTGCTGGCCTAGAGCACTGTCTGCTTACGGGGAAACACTAGAGTCGTCTTCTACTGCTGGCCTAGAGCACTGTCTGCTTATAGGAATATACCAGTGTCTCCTTCCACCGCTTCTAGAGCACTGTCCATTTACAGGGAAATACTAGTGTCTCCTTCCACAGCTGGGCCTTATGCTGAGTGCCATGCTCAATGCAGGGTGTTACTGTAAGCCTCCTGCCAGGTATTCTCAGAGAGGGATTATACCACTTAACACACACCAGAGCCTCAACTGTACATACCACCCTCACACACACCCCCACACACACCCAGCCACAGACAACCTAAAGGCATAGAAACTATCCAAAGAGCTCACTTTTCATCACACTTTGGGCTGCCAGCTTATTTAGCTTTTGCTCCATAAAATTTCAAAAACCATTCAGTTTGGCTACCTCTCCACAAAATGGGAAGAAAACTGCTTAACCTAAGACTTTTAATCCCCATATCCCTTCTCTATAAAAGAGTGAGAACTCAGTCCTTTTTGGTTTTACCATATTGCTAAATTACCCATTATAAAAGCTGGTTCTTCTTTTAGAAAAGGATGGCTAAAGAATCGATTTTTAAAGGAAATAAAATCAAGCAATTGGGGAGAATTTCCCTAGTAAGTTTTGGGTGTTTTCGAGGAAAATTCACAGCAAGCGGGCAGAAGAGCTTGAATTGCTGAAAATGCAGGATTAATCCCTGTCCCTCCACTCCCCTACTCCTCCTTTCCCCCTCCAGAAAGCATGGGGTTTCCCTCTGGCTGCCAAGCAGGAACTCTGTTACCTCTGACATTATCAAACTCTGATTTTCATACAGCTTAGATTTTAAGAACAACTGTGTCCCTTGAAACATATTAGCCACCAAGAGGTGAATGTGATTGGTTCAACCTTAATGAGGAGGAGGGTGTCTGTGTTTGGAGGGTGGGGGCGGTTCTTTAACCTCCTGCATAAAGAACCACAGCTTTCCTGAATCAGAAATAAAGTAAAAAAGGAAATCTGTGGATACTCTGGTTACCTGGCAACCCAAACCCATGGGCGGCCTTGCCTGCATGCTAAAGCCCTGCAGCATGAAAGATGCAGTCAGAAGGGATTCCCTTTATGTGCAGCTTCTGGTCCATTCATTCAGCCTCAATTATTTGGTTTCCAAGTCAGTAACCCAGATTTCTTCAGGCTATAATACTTGTCTCTGCCAGAAAGGAAGCTTCCACTAGGGAATTCACCAGAACACCTTTTAAAATGAATGAATGTTTGCAAACCCCTCTGGGAAAATGGTATCGAAAGGGAAAATCAGGAGGGGATGGGGGTAATACTGCATAGCTGCCCCGCAGTTCCTTCCCATGGCTCGAGGGAACCTGCAGCGTCATGCCTATTTCATCCCAACCTCACTGCCTGAGGCTCCACTCGGGAAACTGGTTATCACACTGCGATGTATCTATAAATAATCAGCCCGAACAGCCACCTGCCTAGAATAACAGTAAAACAGAAAGAGCTGCAGCCTTCCACACCTTTGCTTCAGCTTCAGAGGTTCCAGTTCCACCCCTACTCCAGGCTAAGCCTCTGTTCATCATTTTTTGTTCCATCTATTACCTAAACTAGAAATAATATTCTAGTGTTGTTTCTGTTGCTGCTGCTTTGAGTTTGTGAGTTAAATAAACGATCTGGAGACTACTTGAGAACCACGTGCTGAATTCTAAACTAGAAAACAATATTAATAAACATTTCACTCTTGACAGAAGAAAAAGGCTGTGTTATCTCCCTAGGTTTTTAGACTAAATATCAATGGTTCTTACAGTGATTTTGTTCATCCCCACCCAACCAATCAAAACAAATTTATCCACTCAATGTCTTTTAAAAATCTAGTTTTCCCAGAGCCTGGTCCATTGTTCTTCATTTACATGTCTCCGTTCAGTTCAGTCGCTCAAGTCGTGTCCGACTCTTTGCGACCCCATGAATCGCAGCACGCCAGGCCTCCCTGTCCATCACCAACTCCCAGAGTTCACTCAGACTCACGTCCATCGAGTCAGTGATGCCATCCAGCCATCTCATCCTCTGTCGTCCCCTTCTCCTCCTGCCCGCAATCCATGTCTACCAGTGACTTAAAAATTTCAGTGAAAATCAAGTCTTAATGTTTTTTCTATTTATCAGCATTTTTGTCAAAAATTTCTATGAAGGATGGGGAATTTATAGGTCTTACAATACAGAAAGAAAAGTTAATCCCCTGTAAATTTTATTCATTTAACAAAAGAAGATTGAGGAGCTAACATATATGACACTCTGCTAAAGTGTGTGTGTGTGTCTGAGGCAGGAAGACAAACAGAACACAGTCTATTCTTAGAGAACTTAAGTTCTAAAAGGAAAGACATTATATGTGTGTATACATTTTACTGTTACACAAGAAAAGTGCTGAAGACAAAAGAAACAAGCAAATGTACTCTGACAACCATGTGAGATAGTTACTAGTATTTTCCTCTGGGGTGATAGAAAAAGCCAAGAAGGCTTTAGGGAAACAACAGCTTTGGATGACGCGGACGGATGGGTAGAATTTCAGTAGGGATGGAAAGGGCAATCAAGCTGGAGTAAATGGAGTGACCATAGGCACAGCAGACAAGAAAGTTCAGGCAACGCCCAGAAACTGGTCAAGGGTCCAGTACAGACAATGCACAGGATACAGAGCTGTCCATTTCAAATAGGGAATATCAATTAACATACAATGATGCCTTCCACAACTCATTCCCTCATTAATTCAGCAAACCCACTCGACTTGGCAGGGGCTTAAAAATATTTTTTTAAAAACCTTAAACCTAAAATTCTGCTATAAATTTTGATAAGGCCCTTCCCCAGAGTTGTTGATCAGAAATCATGTCTGCCTTGAGATAGTTGATGTTGCTCGAACATTGTGTGTTTAATATACCATTTATGAAGAAGTTTCATCATTCCAAGGAGGCAACAGAACAGTTTGTTGTTGAAGGAAACTGGTTCAAAGCAAAAAACTTTCACACCATTACAACCATCCTGACTACATGCAGTCACGCAAAAGTTATTTCTTGGGTTTCAGAAGAATGTCTTCAATAAGTCCAGGTGGGAGAAGGCGAGGGTGGGATGATTTGATTTGAGATGATTTGAGAGAATAGCAATGAAACATGTATATTACCATATGTGAAATAGATGGCCAGTCCAGGTTCGAGGCATGAAACAGCCGGTGCACTGGGACAAACCTGAGGGATGGGATGGGGAGGGAGGTGGGAGGGGGCTTCAGGATGGGGGACACATGTACACCCATGGCTGATTCACGTCAATGTACGGCAAAAACCATTACATTGTAAAGTAATTAGCCTCCAATTAAAATAAATTAATTAGAAAAAAAAAAGTCCAGGTAAACAGTAGCAACTGCAGCAGCAGTGAAACTGAGAAAATAGCTTTGAGAAGTGGCAAACATTTGAAAATTGGTAGGAAGCTTCATCACGATGCATCCTTACCTCTAATATTGAGATCATGTGATGTGGCCTGTATTATGAAAGTTAATCCAAGCTAAGGTACAGCTATAAAAGTCACTTCCATCCAAGCACCTTGACAGCAGTCTTGTCATTGGAGGTATTAGCCTTGATTTAGAGAGTTCTCACATTTATATTTTGGCTATACTATCTGAGCCACCAAATAAAGCAAGGACATTAGGTCAGCACAAGTCATTACAACATTATAATGGCTAAAACTGAGTTACCTAATATTTTTCTAAACCATCTTTGCAGGTCAAAGGTTATTAGTTAAAGACAGACAGATAAAAACCAACAGTTATTAACTGCTTGTTCTGTGCCACATTAATTATCACATCCAAGAGACAGAGGAATGCCAAAGGGAATATAATTAAATGTAATGCTTTCATTTAAGCTGTGATAAACATAAGTCTCTGGCTGAGACTAGCCCAACATCTCTTGACCTCTTTCCCCCAGCATTTTCCAGGACATTTAGGGGTTATCTAAATAACCCCTAAACATCTAGGATTGAGATACTAGAGCAGACTGAGGCTGAGGCAGAGTTGCAGAGATCCGAAACTGCTCCTCAAGAAGGAGGCTCAGGAAGGAGGGTCAGCAAAAATGATTACCACAATTAAACAGACGGGATTCAAAGCAAACCGATCCATGTGACATCGTGGATTCTTCCAGGGTGAGGAGAATAAAGGACACAGCACCAGGATTCTCATGACTTCCTCTCTGCAAGAAGAAAGAGAGAGCTGAACCATGTACATATTACATAGCATTCAGCTTCAAAGGGCTCTACTCACTAGGGCACATTCTTCACATTCACATACATGGACACAAAGTTTTCATTCACATTATAAATGAGCTTGATTTTCCTTGAAAAATCCATGTCAGTGGAATTCCATGGGTTAGCACTACAAGAATAATGAGGGAGATCTCCTTATTTGTAGATACTGAAAAATAAGTCTGAGGATTTTTAATTATTATTAACTAATTTCTCTCTTTTATTGTTACACACAAAAGATTTTTTTTGTCTTCAAATCAACACCAATATTTCAACTCCATTTTGATGACCTACATCAAAAGTCATAAAAACTATATATAATATCCCTGAAACCAAAGTATGTAATGCTACGATCATAACAAGGTATTTCCTGATTATTTGAACCTTGTAAGTATTTAGCCTAATTAGAGAATCAGTTCAGTTGCTCAGTCATATCCGACTCTGCAACCCCATGGACTGCAGCACGCCAGGCTTCCTGCTCCATCACCAACTCCCAGACCTTGCTCAAACTCACATCCATCAAGTCAGCGATGCCATTAGAGAACAGGCTTGAGCAAATGAGATCACACACGTGAAGACACTCTGTACCCGCAGAACACAATATGAACCTAAGGGGCTTGCTCCCTTCCTATTCCCTGTGCTCTTCAGATACTACTGACTCACAGTAAACAGGGATAAAATCTGAGGCCGTGTCTCCTGTAAGTAATGTAATGTCTCAATTGCTGTCACAGTCACTACTGCTTTATGATAAGCCTTACAGTTGCATTCAAACTGGGTATCAAGTTTACTACCATAATTAGACTGAATTACACAAAATGCTCATATTCAATCATTTTTAACCTACAAGAATGGCCATTCCATGTTTCAACCAAATATAAACCATTAGCTTTTACTTTTTACATCCCTAATTACACATATCACAAATAATTTGCTAGGATTCTGATAAGATTTACATTTAAAGAAGATGAGTAGGAACTATACTGTGCCAAAGAATGAGAGTACTCCAGAAGAATTCAGAAGAAGGAGATAGGAAAGGGGCAGCTTTTCTGACTGAGATTGACGGGAACGTACATACCAGGAGGGGACCAGTGAAATAAAAGAAATACCAGATAAAACACGTCTTACACTGTGATCTGGAGACGTGCTGCTAGCTGCCTGTAAAATGATATTAAAAGCCTCTCTCTTCTCTCAGAATATCACCTAATGCCCACAGCTGAGGATAATAGGTACTAAGAGCCCCCACATTCTAAAGCGAACTGCCGGCATGCTTCTACAGATCTAAAAGCCATGCAGCCATCACCCACTACTCCCACCAGCCTGTATAAGTAACAGATTGGAAATTCTAGAATCCCTACGGGTTACTGAGCTGTTGGTCTAGCAGTGGTTCTCCAACCAAGTAGAGGCTGAAAATGTGAGGAGGCATTTTGGGGAATGTTACTGGCATTTAATGGACAGGATCCAAGAATGTTAAAGATCAATGCAATATAAGGAGAGCCCTGCACAGCAAAGAATTTTCCTGTCCAAATTTGCAATAGTGCTCATATTAAGCAATACTAGCATCAGGAATTCCTTGGCAGGCCAGTGGTTAGGACTCCACATTTCCACTAAGAGGGGTCCAGCTTCAATCAGAGAACCAAGATCCTGCAAGATGAATAGCGAGGCCTAAAAAAAAAAAAAAAAAAAAGGCATAAGTATAAAAAGATGAAAGCTTCCCATTTGTTATGGATGGAACTTGGGGGTATTATGCTAAGTGAAATAAGCCAGATGGAAAAGACAAATACTGTATGATTTCACTCATTTGTGGAATATAAAAAATAATTAACAAAATAAACACACAGATACAGAAAACAGAGTAGTGGTTACCTGATAAGAAGGTGGGTAGATGGAGGAAGACAGAGTAAAGGGGGTCAGCTCGATGGTACTGGATGAAAACTAAACTTTTGGTCATGAGCACACTGTGGTATATAAGAGTCCAAAATACAATGTTGTTTAACTGAAATTTGTATAATAATATAAACCAATGTCACCCCAATAAAAATCCACACACACACACAAATACATAGCCAAACAAAGGGCTTTAAAACATGAAAAAAGAAATCCTGGCATAAGGTGAAAGTCCCATGGCTGCTCCACTCTGCTCTGAGGACAAGGCTATTCTCTTGCCCCAGAGCTGAGTGGTATGGGATTTGAGAAATTAGCAGTGGCTGCAAAGAACACCGGACATCCATTCCCCAGCCAGACACCACGTATTTGTGGACTTCTTGATCTGCCTCTGCGACCTTTTCAGCAAAGAATACAAGGAATTAGCTGTGGGAAGATGATGGCCGAAGAAAGGGGTGGCGATGTAGTGGTCTGCCCCCCACCTTAAGTGTACCTCCTCTGAGTCAAACGGACACCGTGGGAGCCAGGCAGACTTGAGCTGTGTGGCCAAAGGGCAGCCTACTGAGCAATAAAAGCATTGTCATTTGATAACAGCCATACAGAAGACATGGCCAGCCAAGGATGAAACAGCATTCTCAAACAGGAAACACGTGCCCCTTCCTCCATTCTTCCTCCCAAACCTACAAGAAAGAGGAGCCCCAGGAAAGGGAAGGAAAGGGAGCTCAGAACGAAACAAGGAGCAAGCCAGGCTCCCACCAGTGCAGTCCCCTCACCAACACAGGTCTTGGGGGACTCAAGCCAAACCTGGCAGAGGAGAGTTCTCTACTAGGGATGAGGCTGAGGTTTTAGTCTGATTAAATTAAGCTGGCCTGGAATTTTATGCCCAAAAGTGTCCAGGAAGCAGTGAAATCTGCCCAAGACACTGTTGAGATGGAAAAGACTTGGCAGCACATGTTTGATGGTAAAAAGGAAAAAAGGAGATAAGAAACCAAGCTATTTCACATTTGCATCTCACCAAATCCTGGTTAATAACAAACGTTCTTGGCTGACACTTTTTCTACATGAAAGTAGAATGGAAAGATTTCTAAAGTAACTAAAAACTACCAAAAATTTCATAATAACAGCTGTCTGTATTGGTCAGAGTCAAAAGCTACAAGCAACAAATGAATTTTAGCTCTCTTAGGCAAAGAGTGAATTTGCTGGAGAATATCACAGGCTTACAGTGTTCATTCATTCAATAAATACTTATCAAGTACTACTATGTGTCAGATATTATTCTGGGCACTGGGATACAACAGTGAACAAGAGCCAAATTTTCTTCCTTCATGAAACTCAACCTCTAACAGGAGAGGCAGACAAAAAAAGATGGTAGATGATGCTAAAATAAAAACTAAAGCTAGGATGGGGAGAGGGAGTTCTGGGATAGGCGGGCTGCTCCTTTAAATAAGAACAGTTTCAGGAAGATGTCACCTGTTTAAGTTAACATGTGAGCAAAGTCCTGGCAGAGGTGAAGACATGGAGCAATCCTGGCAGTAGATATGGGCCTTCACCCCTGGATGCTCCAACCACTGCAGATGGCACCGATGGGCTGTGACCACCAACAAATTCTAACCATCCCTTCATTGGTCTCCCCCACTGGTTCTCACCCCTCACTCTTAGCAGAACATCTATATGGCTGAAGGAAACCAGGATATGTCACCCCAAAATGTACCTCTTTGATATAAAAAATAATTTCAAGCTGAAGGCAATTGGGCAACAGCAAATGCAGGAAACACTCCCCATATCCTCCCCCATTTTCTGCCGAAAAGCAGGATATAAATTCTGCTTTAACTTACCAGCCCAGAGATCCCACCAGAGGAACCTGTGTGCAAACCTTACTCATTAGTTCCCTCCCAGATATTTACCTTCCCAGTCTGCAGTCCTTGGAAGCCTAAAATCACTTTCCTCTGTCTTGTCACTTCTCCACAAATGTACTGTTCTTCGCTGAAGACTCTATGTAAGCCAGACTTCTAAGCCATCATCTGAGTTACTCTTTATAATGGACACGCACTGCACGTTAGTCAATTGTCTCTTGTAAATGTGTTTGTTTTTAAAGAGCCCCAGCTGAAAAGCTTTCTGCATGTGAGCATGCATTTCAATAGCGTCTGACTCTTTGCGACCCCCTAGACTGTAGCCCTGGAGAAGGCAATGGCACCCCACTCTGGTACTCTTGCCTGGAGAATCCCAGGGACAGTGGAGCCTGGTGGGCTGCCATCAATGGGGTCGCACAGAGTCGGACACGACTGAGCGACTTCACTTTCACTTTTCACTTTCATGCATTGGAGAAGGAAATGGCACCCCACTCCAGTGTTCTTGCCTGGAGAATCCCAGGGACAGTGGAGCCTGGTGGGCTGCCGTCAATGGGGTTGCCCAGAGTTGGACATGACTGAGGCGACTTAGCAGCAGCAGCAGCAGCAGCAGCACACTGTAGCCCACCAGGCTCCTCTGTCCATGGAATTTTCCAGGCAAGAATACTGGAGTGGGTTGCCATTCTCTGTTCCAGGGGATCTTTCCCTCCCAGGGATCGAACCCGAGGCTCCTGAGTCACCTGCACTAGCAGGCAAATTCTTTACCAGGGTGGCTTCCCAAGTGGTAAAGAATCTACCCGCCAATGCAGGAAATACGGGTTTGATCCTTAATCCAGGAACATCCCCTGGAGGAGGAAATGGCAACCCACTCCAGTATGCTTGCCTGGGAAATCCCACGGACATAGAAGCCTGGCAGGCCACAGTCGGTGGTATCACAAAAGAGTTGGACAGCACTGAATGACTACACAACAGGAATGAAGCTGAAAATGTAAGGTGGTTGGAGGTAGAGTCCTGCCCTGCCCTGGGGCCAAGCCAGGTTATGTGAACCCTGCCCTGGTTCCAGGGCTGGGCAGAGGGAGGACAAGCAGAAGCTACATTCACTGGGGTTCCTTCTGCTTTGGAAGGATGGATGACTACCACACTGTTGCTCTTGAGAACCTACTCTGTCTTTAAAGAGGTTAAATGGCTTACTCTGGCGCTATGAGGTGGAGTAGGATTTCAGACTCGGTTCTCAGCTAACCCCAAATCCCGTGGCCCTAATCACAATGAGAACTGCCTCCCCATGTGAGCAATTCCTTGTTTCTTGCCAGCAGGTAAGGGGAGGGAATGACTGCTCCCAAGATCACTGTCAGCCATGGACTCCCTAAGAAAGTATTTTGTATCAAGTCTCAGGGTCCTCACTCTCGTTTCAGGTCTTCCTTACAGCTTGCCTCTCCTCATGTTCTCCCTGCAAGCAGCCAGCTCCTAATCAAACTAGCTAATGGTCTGACCCTCCAGGTCAGGCAGTCAGTAAGTTCCGTCGCTCAGTCAAGTCTGACTCTTCACCACCCCATGAATCTCAGCACACCAGGCCTCCCTGTCCATCACCATCTCCCAGAGTTTGCTCAAACTCACGTCCGTCAAGTTAGTGATGCCATCCAACCATCTTATCCTCTGTCATCCCCTTCTCCTCCCACCTTCAATCTTTCCCAGCATCAGGGTCTTTTCCAAGGAGTCAGTTCTTCGCATCAGGTGGCCAAAGTGTTGGACTTTCAGCTTCAGCATCAGTCCTTCCAATGAATATTCAGGACTGATTTCCTTAGGGTGGACTGGTTCCTTTAGGGTGACCCTCCAGGTCACTGCTTCTCAAAATGTGGTTCTCAGAACAGCTGCACATCATCTAAGACGCCATTAGAAATGCCGAATCTCACACCCCACAGCCAGATCTACTTAATCAGAAACTGGGGGTGGGGAAGCAATCCGTTTTAACAAGGCCTCCAAGTGATTCTGATAGAAGCTTCAGTTGGAGAACCACTGCTATAGGTCCGATGTTGCAGACACGGTACCTTCTCAATGTGGGTCCCCATTTGGAGCAGCTGTTGACCTATTTGTCAATAAACTCCTCTCTCACAGACACTGACTGGCTTCACAAAGCACCCCCAGCATGTGCACAGGAAATCTCGACCTTAAAAAGGCTGTAAGAATTTGTTCTTACCTATAAAGTCTACATCAAGCCTACAAAACCTTCAGAAATTAAAGTCAACATTCTTCTAAAGAGAATGTGCAGATACGTACAGTCCTGCATTCTGACGATTGTTGGTGGGATAGATGCCATGATACCTTGAATTATGAGGCCATTGGGAAAAACTGTGTGTTTATATATGGCATCCATGATATTAAGAGTGCTTGATAAATATTTTAAAAATACTTTTTGATTTATTAGAATAGTTGAATCCTGACTATCTTGTTGGATAACTATGTATCGTAGGCTTTCCATGGGTACAGAGTTCACTCACAGTGAAATCCACAGAAAGGCGAGATGATTAAAAACAGTGAAATTGTTATGGCTTTTATAAACGCAGGTTCATACCCCTGGGCAAAGCTTCCTACAGCTCTTTTTCACCAAAGCAAAATGAGACTCCTCTGTTTCCATGGATTTATGATTCTCATGAGCTTTGGGAAAAACATTCCAGTATTCATCCCCAGTGAAATTTTACTTCATAATACCTCACAAAATGACTTTTTTCTGACTTCTAAGTAACTTGCACATGTCTTTTGATAGCTTAATTTATTTATTAATAACATTTAATTGTTCTTATACTGAAACTATATATATTCATTGTAAAAATGACAGATTAATTTTGTTAAATCACTACTTTGTGTTTTTCTTTTCTTTCTAAAATTCAGTTTTATAATTAGTAGAACTTATCAGGTGATGAACCCATTTTTTTAGAGCTTAATGCAAGAAAGCAGTGTTGGTTTCTCTTTCTCTGATGCCAAATAGCAGCCCTATCCTTATGTTTTTCTGAAGATGCTGGTTAACAATATTGAATAAAATGCACACTGTATTTCAGTGAAAGTATAAGGTCAAGTTAAGTAAAATATAGTTATTTAAAATGCATTTAATATCTTCCTGCAGTCCTGAGTCACGTTTTTGCCCAAACTTTTCTTAAGCCAGTGAGAACAAAACAATCTGCCCCTCCTGTACTCTTCCAAGGACTGAAGGCTGTTTTATAGATGAGACTATTGAGAAACTCTAAGAGTGAGGAAAGACAGGGTACAGAAGATATAGTGTCTATCCATGGTGATCCAGTGTAGCTACAAGGCAGCTCTACCATGCTGCTCACCACTATTACTGCAGTCTGTCTTGATAGAAAGAGAGCATCATTTGTTAGCAATAAAATAGATGAGCAGTTCAAATTAGATAAGAATAGGGGTACGCTTGGAGAAGGCAATGGTACCCCACTCCAGTATTCTTGCCTGGAAAATCCCATGGACAGAGGAGCCTGGTGGGCTGCAGTCCATGGGGTCCCTAAGAGTCGGACACGACTGAGCGACTTCACTTTCACTTTTCACTTTCATGCCTTGGAGAAGGAAATGGCAACCCACTCCAGTGTTCTTGCCTGGTGAATCCCAGGGACGGGGGAGCCTGGTGGGCTGCCGTCTATGCGATCACACAGAGTCGGACACGACTGAAGTGACTTAGCAGCAGCAGCAGCAGGGGTAAGCTATAGAGTTTTTCGGTAATTTTTTTATATTTGTGATAAGAAAACGTATGTGATGTGTTAGGTCCCATCATCTAAATATATCTAAACACGCTTTGCCAGACACAACATGTTATCATTGATTCCAAGGTAGTACTTCATTAGATCACAAATGTAACAAAGAACCTTCAGAAAAATAAACATAATGAAGCCTAAAACTCAAGGAGGAGAATGTATTTTCAAATCTTTATTTGTTTAGCCAACACGGAGTTTCTGCAGCAAAGAGCCTAAAGCTGAACCACCTCTGTCAGATAAGGGGGCTAGCAACTCTCAGCAGAGGCGGTCAAGGGGCCTCAGAGTGCACAGACAGCAGCCTGGGCTCGAGGGCTTCATCACTATGAACCCACACCAGGAGCACAGTTAGTGGCCATTCCACAGCTCTTGCTGGAGAATACAGGCAAGGAAAAGGGCATTAGTCTACTATAGAGCTACATGGTAAACAGGAGTCAGAATTATTGCAGAAAATAAAGAAGTGTTCCATTTCTGCCACCTGATGTAGCAGGCAGACCTTAATAATCCCCACTTCTCGATGCTAATGCCTTTGTAAAATCCCTTCCTTTTGAGTGTAAGATGCATGACTTGTTCTAACCAATAAAATATAGCAAACGTGATGGGCTGTCACTCCCACAATCATGTTACATGACTCTGTCTTAGCGAGAGTCCTGGGCTGGCCTTAAAGAAGCAACCAGCCATGTTAGAAACCAGCTATGGAGGGGACTTCCCTGGCAGTCCAGGGGTTAAGACTCTGCTCGAGGGGCACAGGCTGCATCCCTAGTCAAGGAATTACGATCCTGCCTGCCATGCAGCCTGGCGCAAGAGGGGAGAAAGTGCCGACCAGAAGCCAGACGTGGAGAAAGTCGCGTGGCCGGGAACTGCACAGCCTCTGGGATCCAAGAGGGCTTCCAGCCAAGAGCCAGGGAAGCAGGGGTCCCCAGCCACTCAGTCACGGGAGTGAGTTCAGGTCTGGAGCCAGTCTTTCCAGTCAGGCCTTCACCTGAGAGTGTGAGCCAGCTGGCATTCTGACTGCAGCCTTGTGAGTGCCTGGGCAGGGGGCCCAGCCAGCCGTACACAGCCTCTTCACCCCACAGCAACTGTGAGGTCATACACGTGTGTTATTTTAAGCCGCTGAGTTTGTGGTAAGGTGTCATGCAGTGTAGAAAACGGATACACTGAGTCAACATGGAATCTTTCCACCTTGAATCAACTGAGTTTAGCTGACCTTCTTCCCTCATTTCTTTGTAATGATTCCAACCCTCACTACAGAGGGCCTGACACCTCTGTGAGGTTTTCTTAACTTCAGAGAGGTCTCAGGTTTTAAGTGAACCATCACACATACTTAATTCTTTCACAGAACTAAAGATCACATCTATTGGAGATAATGAAAGGAATTGTCTAAGTATAGCTTTGGTATATATTAAGCTAATCTTAAAGAATGGAGAACTATGGAAAGCAAAAATAGAACTTCTGGATTCATTTACTTTATCATTCTATAAAGTAAAAACACAAGAATTCATTTAAGTAGCAACAAAAATGTGACTCAGTTAACTTTTCTTCCAGTACATGAACCACAAAATATCTCTGAGCAAGGAAGAGTTCATTCTTAAGGGATTTTTATCTGGATAATTTTTTAAACTTTTTGTATAAAAACATATATGGGAAACATGGCTTTACCAGGCTTGAGATACCACCAACAATTTTTCACTAGTTCAATAAATATTTACAAAGAACTCTGTGTCCAGTCATTCTTCCAAACATTTTTTTTTTTAATTTACAAGTCAGTAAATAAAGAACTTTTCCCATATGACACAGCTCAGTGAGAGAGTAGACAATAATAAAAATAACAAACAACTAAATAATTTAGTGCCTTAAAAAGCGAAATGCATGGTGGAAAAATAGAATAAGAAGGGGTAGGTGAGAGCTGGAGAGGTGAGCATGATGCGTGGAGGCCTCGGTGAATACATGAGATCCGAGCAGACTTCCTGCAAGTGATGGATTCAATCAATCAGGTATCTGAGGGAAGCATATGCCACATGGAGATACAGTAAATGCAAAGGCTTGGAGATGGGAGCATGTCAGCCTTTCCTTAAGGAAGATAGAGCAGCCACTTAAAAGTTAGCCCAGAAGTGCTCAAACTTTCTCAAAGGTCATGGTACCCCAAGGTTGTCAGTAATTTTTTTCATGGAACCCCATGCCAAAATAAATACCTAATAGTTCCTTTCATTGAGTAGTTAGATCCAAAACACCAAGTAAGTATTCACGTCCTAACAATTTTAGTAGCCATTTGAAAAAATAACACACATAAACTGAAGGGGAAAAAAATAGTTTCACTTACTTGTAAACTACAGTCACTTACAAACGAGGCGTCTATGAGCCTTTTGGACACTGCACGACTCCCCAGTTGTCAGAATCAGATCAGACACTGCCACCCTCACTATTACACGTTGATTTTTACATTTTTGTTCTTCAGTCGCCCAGTCATGTCCGACTCTTTGCAACCCCATGGACTGCAGCACGCCAGGCACTCCTGTCCCTCACCATCTCCCGAAGTTTGTCTGAGTTCATGTCCATTGCTTCGGTGGTGTTAAAATAGTGCTTGCTTTTTATCCCCTTAACCTCAATAAAGCCAGCTTTGCAGAAACACGTCATTTAAAGGAATATGAGCGCAATCCAATACCGTAACTCTGAAGTAGTTTGCTTGGTTTCTGACAGGTGATGCTGTTTCTCTCAAAAATCATAGAGTCACAGGGCATCTCTGTGAGTTTGCTGCAGTTCCCTGGGGTGTCCCAGCACACAGGTTAAGATCTGTGGTGTTAACATACACCTGAACTTCTTCCCTTCTCTTAGATCAAGCTACTTCTAGCCTCTTCAGTAGCTTCTCTGGCTTTTCTTTCAAGAATTCCTCCTCCCTCATTTCCATTCTGAGTATCTGCTATAAGGAATCTTTTTGCGGGTTCTTTACCACTAGAGCCACCTGGGATGCCCTATTGCCTCTGTGCTTGGTCGCTCAGTCATGTCTGACTCTTTGCAACCCTGTGGACTGTAGCCCACCAGTCCCTGGGGATTCTCCAGGCAAGAATACTGGAGCAGGTTGCCACGCCCTTATCAGGGGATCTCCCCAACCCAGAGATTGAACCCAGGACTCCCACATTGCAGATGGATCCTTTACCATCTGAGCCACCAGGGAAGCCCCGTGATTGCCTCAATAAGGGATAAATGTATAAATAACGAGGCAATCATTCCGAGGCCTTTATTCTGGTGAAGAACTCATTTCCTTTGTCCTCTTAAGTTCTTTAAAGGATTTATCTCCTTCTGAATGTTTTTAACACCAAACTGATCATAACACAATGAACGAATCAAAATGCATCTCCTCCCAGCACCTGTAGACAATGGGAAGCTGCGGGGAATAGTCCCTCTGCCCACAAAAATAATTCTGCTTATTATGAAAGCCAGTAATCTCTTCTGCTAAGCATTTGCTGTTAGACATTACCTTAAGGCTTAACTGTTCAGTTATCTTAAAAATCATACTAATAGTCTGAATCATTGTAAACTGTTTTTTAAAGGGCAAAGGAACATTTCGGTCCATTATGGGAATTTCCAAGAACTATAAGAAAACCAATACTTTCATTCTGATGAAAATTAAAGTCAGTAGCTTTCAGAGAAGGAAAGACTAGTAAACATACTCTCATCGTGAGAATCAATCACACACCTCCGTCTCTCCAGACCTCCAGTCATCTTCCGACTGCTCACATGAGACAGAGTCAGTGGTAGGAGGGCCATTATAGCCCATTACCAATACCACACACCGTGAGATAGAGCTGCCAGCAGCCTGGCACTCTGTCCCTCAAAGTGAGAATTAAATCAAATTGCATTTGCTTTATGCAGAGGTAAAATCAGACAGTAGGTCCCTGGTCACCCCTTCTCCTCCAAAATAAAAAGGTCAGGATTTCTTATCAAGGAAAACGGGAAGAAAGTGGCTTAAAATAGACCTCTGCGTATCTGCATCCTTGGCTAATTACAAAATGAGAGATTCCCATCGCTGCCAGCACTGCCGGTGAGCCAGTCTTCTGCAGTGACGGAGCGCCATCTAGTGCTGACATCCTTGAGACACTGAAAAGCACCGAATAAAGGGCTCCCACATGGAGAAGGCAATGGCTCCCCACTCCAGTACTCTTGCCTGGAAAATCCCATGGACGGAGGAGCCTGGTAGGCTCCAGTCCATGGGGTCGCTAAAAGTCGGGCACGACTGAGCGACTTCACTTTCACGTTTCACTTTCATGCATTGGAGAAGGAAATGGCAACCCACTCCAGTATTCTTGCCTGGAGAATCCCAGGGACAGAGGAGCCTCGTGGGCTGCCGTCTATGGGGTCGCAGAGTCGGACACGACTGAAGCGACTTAGCAGCAGCAGCAAGCAATACTAAAACAAAACAAAATCAACAGAGTGCCTACTATGTATCTTGTGCTGGCTTTTCCTTCACAATCATGCAAAAGCTTTCAGAGACTTAAACTGCCCCCAAGTTTTGTGGGAAAGGCTTAAATTGTGGTAGCAGGGGAAAAGATGCTCTGTTGGAAGTTTTGCGGGTGATTCTCTCAACATGAACTGTGAGCGTGGAGGTGGCCATCAGGCAGCTCAGCTTGAGCAGAACCCTGATTACATTTGCTGCACCTCTTCCCAGAAAAAAACATGTGGCTACTTAGCATTTATATTGCACTTTTCATCTCTAAACCACTTTACAGAACCTCTCTGGTGAATTCCCCCAATGCCCTGGCAAAACAGTTATTACTCTATACTGTTAGCTTCTTTATGAAAGCTTCTGATGGCCTTTTCCACTGCATGGCAGTGAACTGCGTTTACCAAAGGGAATTTCTCCAAAGACTCATGTCCAGAATCAAAGAGCAATTATCATCTGAAACCTTAATGTTTCTCCTTTTCTTTTCTAGGGGAAAAAAGGCTCATCATTAATTTCCATAGTGAACATACTGACCCTTTCCCATTCAAAGACAGGACTGTCAGAATAAAGGAAAGACTGCATCGTCAATGTGAGACTTCTCCCTAATCTTCCATTACTGCTATCACAGCGGAGGACCCTGCCCTAAATCAACAGCATTGTCGTGTCCTTAAAATAAAGAAAATCCAGGAGACAAATGAGATGGGCGGGCTGATAAAACAGGACCTTATAAACTAGGATTCTGTGATACATTAAGGACCTGACCTTTTTTATTTAAAATCTAAGCATATGTCATTCTTAATCATATTTCGTGGAGCAGCTATTCCTTATTACATTTCAATCAGTGGTGTAATTTAAGAGAGAATAGGTTAAGAAGCTGTAGTCACATTTTCTGTATATAACTGAAAGCTGAGCATCTTAACTGGACTTTTCACTTTTTAAAAAGAAAAAAAAATTTAGCAATCACATTTTCTAGATCACATAGATATTTAGTACCTGACTCCCATACAGTATGTGATAAAATATGAGTGTTCCAAGAGAAAGAGCACGCGGTGAGACGCATCTCAAGGAGGACAGCAGAGCAAGCAGGAGAGTTAAGAGGTAGAATCCTCAGCAAAAATCTCATGTCACTGGTGGGAGAGGCCTAGACACACCAGAAACCTCAGGGAGAGGCCTGGCTCCCTCACAACTTTCATGTTTCTGCTTTTATATTTATTTGCCTTTATCCTAGAGATTACCAACCCGACAGATATATATATATATGACAGGCATTTCACAATGCATATTTTATGATGTTAAAAGTTTCATATTAGAAATAATCATCCAATATTTTCAGCATTTTAAAAAGTGATTATTCCATTCCATGGTACGTGGGAAGCAGTAAGTTAGAATTAATGTATCACATGTCATTTCCAAAATCCTTTCTGCAGACCTGAGAGGATGCTTTTGGTGATGTCTCAATGCCAACTTTTTACAAACAATCTCTACTTATAGCCACTTTACATAAGGGGATTGATTCATCACTCTCCTGCCACCTAATGCATTTTAGTATATTTTAGAATTTAGGAAGAAAAGATAGTGTGAACTGAAATAAAAGCTCTAATGAGCATATTTATTAGGCCAGACTTTTCCTAACAGGAAAACACATCATTTGAAGTAAAAAGAGGTTTTCCTTTGGTTTGCTGGGAGGAGTGAGGACGTTCTTGTTCCAGCAGCGTGTGTCCATCTCTGAAGAGACTGGAGGTTCAGGAGAATGGAAGGGAAAGAAGGTGAAGCTATAGCTTCAGTCTATAGCTCAGAGAGAGACATTAGGGCCAACAAAAGCTTAAAGTCACCTCTCCCTCGCAAATGAGGTGAAAGTCCTCAGCTGGGGAGAGTGGATACTCACTTATTCACACTGCAATCCGATGTGACCTAAGAGCTTAGTGTTTTCTTTCTGTTAAGACTGACCTGATCTTCTTCATCAAACTCCCACCAAGCTCAGGAGCATAGATAGTTTAGATGTGCCATTAGTAATATTTCACTGTCTTTGATCTTAAACAGTCAGTTTAAATGATTACATTTAAATAGTCTATGCAAAGCTAGCCTCATAGCAACAGCTAGTTTTCCTCATCTCTTTTGGATGGCATAGACCTTATAATCAAAATTTCAGTCTTTTAGCCTTTGCTCCCTTACTTCCGACTTCCCTGAGATGGCCACTGTATAGATAAAAGACACTTACCCGCCCTCCTGGTAGTGGCAAAGAGGGACTATCAGACCACAACAGCATCTTCTGAGTCCAGTGGCCCTTGCTGCTGAGTGGCTGGATTGCCTGACCCCACGGGTGCAGCTGTACCCATCACAGACCAGTTCACACTGGTCTGGTCTGGTCTGGCCCTATCATATCAATAACAGGATGTCAAAGTCATCTTACAGGGGCACTGAGTCTAAACTGAGTCATGTCACTGGAGCACATGCAGAAGGCGATATTTTGACCTGAGATACATCCAGGCACCCAAGTTTCTCCCCACCGGGGAATCAAAGGCCTGGGACACAACCAGACCTTGAAAGCCAGATCTTTCTTCAGGAGGAGGAAGGGGTCCGTTTTCAGGAAGATCCACAGGTAGAGCCCTTTTTCAGACTTTATCATAAATTGTCTTGCTTAAAATCCTCCTAATCAAAATCTGACCTGCCAGTGCTTCCTCAAACCAACCCATCCTTCCCTAATTCATGAAGTTTGACCAAACACATAATTAGGGAGATGGATTTACCCCTCCCTCCTGTCTCCTTGTTGGTGGACCTTGTGATAAAACTTTCTCTTCTCAGAAGCCAGGGCCACGGTATCGGCTTCTACATGTATCAGGCAGCAAGCCCTTGCTCCATGATACAGTTGGTCAAGTCTGGCTGCTTGGAGGTGATGTGAGAGCATCCATCTCTACATCTACTGTCCCAACTGCTTGTCCCCAGTCTAGATGGCCCCACAGATGGTAACCTCAGTGTTCTTACTCCAGGCCTCCATCAGGTCTTATCACAGAGGGCACCTCCACATCCCCTCCCTGGGGCAGAAAGGGATTCCTGTATCCTTTGCTCATGACTCCAAGTCCATGAAACCAGAAGGGCTACCACAGGCCTGTTCATTTCCACCATTGCTGCTGGGTACCATCTGCACTTTCCATGTTTGTAGTGGCCAGCTGCAAGGCTGCTTTTAAATCCTGCAGCTTCTCATAGCATAAACTGAGACCATTTACTACTAGAACTAGTATCTTAGGCTCCCTCATACCTATCTGGCTAATTCTGTAATCCTTGATGCCTGACCTCATTGGCTTCCCTTCTTTCTAAGCCTTAGAGAAGGGGCAGAGGGACCACAGACTTTTCTTTTTCTCTGCCAATGCTTCTAGTCCTTTTTCATAATAATCATAAAAGTTCATCTTTGTTCTGTACACTGGAGGAGACTTGGGGACATCTATATGTGGCCTGCTTAAAAAATTATATTACATTGTAATTATAATTTTGATAAATAGACAGGAAACAAGAAAGTTGTTAAATATGAATTTGTATAAAACACATAAATATTTTTCAATCTTTTAAAAGAAACTTAGGTGTGACTCTTTATGCATAAATTCTGTATCAGTTTTTATCCCTCAAATAAGTATACAAGTAATTTCTGACCTAGTTTTTAATGATGAGCTCTTCAAATTCAGAAAGTTGACCCTGATAAGAAGGTTTTTTTCCCACAAAGATGTGATACATTTAGAACCATTTTTTTTGTACATCAAATATTTTGCAACTATTCAAAATCTGGGGATTGAATAAAACTTCAAAAATTTATAATAGTTGAAAAAGTGACATTTAAAGAATCTATGAGCTCTTTCTTTTCTTTCATAGACAAATGAGTTATTGAAATCGTAAGTGATTATGTAAAAGCACCTCAAATGCAAGTATACACACTCATTAACGGTAAAGTTAATTTGAACAGGACACACGCGCTGTTAAAGCAGCCTCTCCACCCACAGCTTGGGCCCCATGAAAGAGTGCATCTGCTGCAGCTGAGCAAAAATATATCATCTGTGGGAAAACAGCCATAATGGGTCTAGTGGGAGTCTGTGCCAGGCCTCTCTGCCTCTGAACTTTGACCACAGGCCCTCAGGTCACACCCCACACTCCAAGCACCTGGAAGATGAGCTTCCCCACAGCCCTATGCAATCCCCTGCTTTCTTGCCTGGAGAATCCCAGGGACAGGGGAGCCTGGTGGGCTGCTGTCTTTGGGGTCACACAGAGTCGGACACGACTGAAGTGACTTAGCAGCAGCAGCAGCAGCAGCGTTGGAAGCCACATGGCCACAATGGGTAGCAACATACCTGCCCAGCAGCTGGCTGGTGGAGTCCAAACTGCAGAGCATCTCCTAAGCCAAGCATAGGCAGAGTGCCTGATTCCATTGCTCAAGCCACGTACAAAACTGTTCACGTGAGAAACTGCCAGCCAGGTGCCACAGCCACTAGCCAAGGGGCATGGCTACCTCAGGTCATGCCAAGCTTTCCTGAAAACTAAGAGACAGGAGATAAGCTCTCACCCACTGGACTGGGAAGCCCTGCTCTGCCTTATTCCTGATTCAAGCCTCCAGGCATAGACAACAAAAGACACAGGGGAATCTTTAAACACTGTAGCAGAAGTCCGTCCTCCGAAGCCCTGGGCTCTGTTCTCAGCCTGATAAAGGAATTCAGAAAGCAATCCTTCTTTTAAGAAAAAACTTGGTTCCCAAGCTTATTGTCTTGCAGCTAAACCCTATTTTGAATATCATAAGCTAAATAACAATACTTGGTTTTCATTTGCATTTCAACTTAAAGAATTCTAATGTCTGTGCTCTAAAGGAAGTTGTATGCTTTGGCTGATGATGGAGAAACTCAAGTACATAGAATTTAAAAAGAGATAACGTGTTACCATTTTTCAATACATTGATCCTGACACATGGACATTCCACGCCCCTTAGAAGTAGCCTCAACCTAACTCTCCAACTTCACCTCTCCCTACTCCTCTCCAGGCAGAAACATCACCAATCCAGACAACACAGCATTCCTTCAACAGATACCATGTAGTCCCCTTTGCTCATGCTATTCACTCTACTTCGAAAGCCTTCCCTCCCTGCCTCCAGCATTTTTACAAAATCTATTCTTTTCCTTCAAGATCCATCTTTTGCTGAGTCTCTCACCACGTGTGCCCCATGATAAACTTGATGCCTCTTTCTCCTCTGAAGCCCTACAGCGTTCTGCAATCTCGTCTGCACCTCTGCTACTTTACCTCGTGCCAGAGTGAGTTGCACAGGTTTATGCCCTTCACGCCAGCTTATGAGCTCCTTGAGAACAGTGATGATCCCCTGCCACCTCTGTGTGTGCTCAGCACTCAAAGACGCAAGTTTGAAATGCCTAGGGTAGCAGTGCTGATTAGAAGTAGGTTAGCTACATATCGGAAAGAAAAATATTACAGTAGCTCAAACACAACGGGTGTATTCTCTCACATAAGAGCATTCAGGTATAGGGCTGTTGGTCTGCGGTCAGGTAGTCCAGGGCTGGGGGCTTTGCACCCTGAAGTTGTCTGGGATCCAGCTCCTCTTAGTTTCCTGCTCTTCCACCCTCAGAATCTGACTCACCTTCTCAAGGACACCTTGCGGCTGTTCCTGGTGCCATGCATGAGTTACAGGCAGCCAGAGGAGAAAACGCAAGAAAAAGCTCAAAGGGCACTCTGGTATCTCCAAAAGATAAAATTTCTGTAAAAATAAGGACAGCAGGCCTCCCCCAACCCAACACAGGAAATACCTGACAAAAAGCCAAGTCACAATTTGTGCCCAGTTTTTCAGGGGGTGAAGGGACACAAGGGGGACTGTCAGAGGCAACTCAGGGGCACAAAGGATTCAAATAATTCTTTGATCCTTCTAAGTCAGGATAGGAAACACAGAGAAGATGATTTACAGCAGAATTTTCCACACACAAAGGAGGCTCCATCTGGCGTCTGAACAGTCAGAAAGGAGGCAGGAGAGTCAGAGACCAGTGAGTGTCCCTGATACTACCTCTGCCCTCTCTGAGCTGAAAGAAACCACCATAATTTGAGGGGTGTGAGAGCAGATAAAATCTGAACCTTGCTTCCTAAACTAAGTCCTAGAAATTACCTATGGCTGCAGGGGTGGAGCAGAAATAATGACCAGACAGAGGGAAATTCAGACAGCCCCACTGAGCTCTCACAGCCCAGTGTGGCATGGGAGACCATCAGAGATTCTCCTTTTACTGGACTCTAGGGTGGCTCAGTGTTGCAGAGAAAGCTCAAGGACCTGAAGAAGCTTGGAGGTCAGTCAGATTGAGGGAACAGAGAACAGAATGAAAAGAAATGAGAACAGTTTAAGGGACCTCTGGAACAACAGCAAGCACACCAGCGTTCACAGCATAGGGGTCCCAGAAGAGAAGACACAGGAAAAGGGTTGAAAATGTATTTGATAAATTATGCCTAAAAACCTGAAGAAGGAAACAGATATCTAGGTACAAGAAGCACAGGGGGTCTCAAACAAGATGAACTCAAAAAGACCCACATCAAGATATATTATAATTAAAATGGCAAACTTAAAGATAAAAAGATTTCTAAAAGGAGCAAGATTTTACAGAAAGAGTCATATACAAGGGAACCTCCATAAAGCTATCGATTGATTTTTCTAGAAAAATTTTGCAAGCCAGAAGGGAGTGGCATGAAATATTTACAGTGGCTGAAAGGGAAAAGCCTGAAACCTAAGACACTCTACCCAGCAAGATTATCATTTAGAATTAAAGGAGAGATAAAGAATTGACAGAGGATGAGATGGTTGGATGGCATCACTGACTCAATGGACATGGGTTTGGGTGGACTCCGGAAGTTGGTGATAGACACGGAGGCCTTGGTGTGCTGCGGTTCACGGGGTGGACACTACTGAGCGACTAAACTGAACTGAAAGAATTGCTCAGGTGAGCAAAATCTAAAAGAGTTCCTCAAAACTAAACTAACCCTAAAAGAAATGTGAAAACGTCTTCTCTAAGTGGAAAAGAAAAGGCTGTAACAAGAAGTAAAAACTTATCAGTTCAGTTCGGTCGTTCAGTCATGTCCAACTCTTTGCAACCCCATAAATTGCAGCATGCCAGGCCTCCCTGTCCATCACCAGAAAACTAAGATCATGGCATGTGGTCCCATCACTTCATGTGAAATAAATGGGGAAACAGTGGAAACAGTGTCAGACTTTATTTTGGGGGGCTCCAAAATCACTGAAGATGGTGATTGCACCCATGAAATTAAAAGACGCTTACTCCTTGGAAGGAAAGTTATGATCAACCCAGATAGCATATTGAAAAGCAGAGACATTACTTTGCCAACAAAGGTCCTTCTAGTTAAGGCTATGGTTTTTCCAGTGGTCATGTATGGATATGAGAGTTGGACTGTGAAGAAAGCTGAGCACCAAAGAATTGATGCTTTTGAACTGTGGTGTTGGAGAAGACTCTTGAGAGTCCCTTGGACTGCAAGGATGTCCAACCATTGTCCATTCTAAAGGAGATCAGTCCTGGGTGTTCATTGGAAGGAATGATGCTAAAGCTGAAATTCCAGTACTTTGGCCACCTCAGGTGAAGAGTTGACTCATTGGAAAAGACTCTGATGCTGGGAGGGATTGGGGACAGGAGGAGAAGGGGACAACAGAGGATGAGGTGGCTGGATGGCATCACTGACTCAATGGACGTGAGTTTGAGTGAACTCTGGGAACTTATAGGAAAGGAAAAATCCCACTAGTAAAGGCAAATATATAGTAAAGACTGTGGATCAACCACTTAAATCAGCAAGTATGAAAATTAAAAGACAAAAAATTATAAAATTAACTGTAATGACAATAACAGTACAAGGATAAACATTTGCAAACATGGATAGACCAAGAGGATATTATACTTGGCAAAATATTAACAAATCAAAGACAAATATTCCGTGTTTCTCTTATACAAGCAATCTAAAAAATAAAGCAAATAGGATGAAATAAAAAAATGAAAATAATAAAACAGGAATAGACTCACAGACATAGAGAACAAATTGCTGCTGCTGCTGCTAAGTCGCTTCAGTCATGTCCAACTCTGTGCGACCTCATAGACGGCAGCCCACCAGGCTTCCCCGTTCCAGGCAAGTGTTCCAGGCAAGAACACTGGAGTGGGTTGCCATTTCTTTCTCCAATGCATGAAAGTGAAAAGTGAAAGTGAAGTCACTCAGTCGTGTACGACTCTAGCGACCCCATGGACTGCAGCCTACCAGGCTCCTCCGTCCATGGGATTTTCTAGGCAAAAGTACTGGAGTGGGGTGTCATTGCCTTCTCCGAGAGAACAAACTAGTGGTTACCAATGGGGATAGGGTAGAAGGAAGGGACAACATAAGGACAGGAAATTAAGAGACACAAACAACTATATATGAAATAAACAAGCAACAAGGATATAGTGTTCAGTACAGGAAAACGTAGTCATTATTCTGTAATAATTTTAAATGGAACATAGTCTATTAAAGTATTAAATCACTATGTTGTACATCAAAAACATACATTATTATAAGTCAACTGTACTTCAATCAATCAATAAAAATGATTTGCAAAAATATTTTAAAATGCTATTCTTCTCACTATTGCTTGCTTTGGAAATTTTAGATATTTCTCATAAATGTGTGTTGTTTATATTTACACACAATAGGTTTTTATTGTTGTTTCAAAAAATTGCAACATGGTAAATATCAATTGATATAACCAACATAAAACAGAATCTCTTTGGAAATTTCAGTAACATTTAAAGTCATGTAGAGAGTATCTGAGACCAAAGAGCTTGAGAATCAGTGCTCTGAAAAGCTGAACCTGAAAGACTCCAGATCTGGGGACATCTTGAATAACAGAAGGCAAAGATAAGGCATTAAACAAGGAAAGAATTTAGAGTCTACATCAGTTCAGTTCAGTCGCTCAGTCGTGTTTGACTCTTTGCAACCCCATGAATCACAGCATACCAGGCCTCCCTGTCCATCACCATCTCCTGGACCATCTCCTGGAGTTCACTCAAACTCACGTCCATCGAGTCGGTGATGCTACATACTGATCTATAAAATCTTTCTTTCCTTTACTCCCATTGAGCATGTAAGAATCTAGGAGCAAGGATTATACCACCTCACCCCCAACAAGAGATGGGAGAATTTTATTCTGGAGAAACTAATCAACTGAGGGAAAAGTCTAATAAGTGACTGCATACTCCCAGGATCATACTACAGTGAAGACGTCAAAGACAGGCTCTGGCCATGGGCGCCATCAAACCAGCTTGTTACTGCTTCATTTAAAGATGAATGGACAGCCCAGGGTCACCAACCATTTGCAGAACGCTCCTAATGTGAAAGATAAGACCAAAACAAGCAAGCAAGAAGAGAGAAAGGCCATGAAGCAAAAGAAAGTAACAGAAGAAAATTATCATTGCCATCCTAAGTAACTGATATTACCTCAAGAAACAAGGGAGGGATACTTGAAGGAACAGAGGATTGGAAATTAAAAACAAGATAGTCAAAATTTAAAAGATCAGTGGAGGTTTGGAAAATATAGTTGAGGAAATATCCTAGAAAACAGAGCAAAAACATAAAAAAAAAAAAAATGGGGCATATGTTATCCTATGGTTGATTCACAGAAACCAACACAATATTGTAAAGCAATTATCCCTCAATTAAAAAAATGTTTTTTAATGGGAACTAGGAAAGAAAGGTAATTAAAGTACTGGTAAAATCAAGTCCAGTTCATTAAATAGCATCAACTTTTTATTTTAAAGTTTTTTTTTTCTTTCTTCTTTTCATCTTACCCCTCTAACTTCAATATCATGCTTGTTCAGTAATAATTAACTAGTACCAGATGCCTTAAGAATGTAGCCTGTGGAGAACAAGATACCGGAGGAGTAGGTGGACGTGGAGTCCATCTCTCTCCATGGAAACATCAGGAATACACCTTCAGACACAGAAGTGCATGCAGCACACCAGCTGAGAGCAGATAGGAGGACCTGACCACAGGAAAAGAACACACAGAACCACGCAAAACTCAGTAGGACGAAGGAACTCGGGGGAAAAACAGAAGTGTTAGTAGGACTGGACCTGCCCTGGGCGGGTGGGGGAACTGAAGCAGGGGTCCGATCCCCACAGCGGGGCAACTGTCTGAGTCAGATGAGAAGGCTGAGAGTGAAACAGCTGATCTGTGGCAGCCTAAATGGAATGAGAATCAGACAGTCTTTGTGGCAACTGTCAAGCGAGTGTATGCTCCTTGGTTCTTTGTCTTGTCACAACAATGATTTGGAGCGACAGACATTAAAGCCCTCTGCACGTCACAGCTCTCAGGTCTTGAACAAACCGTGTCATAGCTCTTAGACAAATCAGTGTTACAGCTCTATTTTATTTAGAAAGCAGCAGGAGAATCCATCCTAAGAAGAAGAGGAGAGAGTGGAGGAGCACGCCAGTGCCCGCGCGGGGTGGGGGTGGGGGTGGGGGGAGGGGGGAGAGAGAGAGAGAGAGAGAACGAACGCAGGAGAGAGAGAGCACGCGCTTGGCTCCTCCTCCCGCTGGGCCTGCCCTATGCAAATTGGGCTCAGCCAGGAATGCTGTTCTACCTGAAGTCCTCACTCCAGTCCTCGGACCTTCCTTTGACCTTCCTCTGTTCTATTTTCATGGGCTTTTCTCTTCCTTGTCTTTTAGCCACTGCCATTTTGGACTCCTTTTCCCTATTCTATCTACATAACATTCCCCCCTCAAGAGATGGGAGGCCAATTCTTTGGGAATAGGGGCATCAAGGTCTTTCTGGCTACTTCCTGCTGAACTGGGACAGCAAGAGGTATTGTGCCTCCCCCTCTTGCTAGTCTCAGGCCTCAGAGTCCTCATAGCGGTGTCCATCTAAGGGTGAGTTGTATTTTCCATGGTCGGCTGTAGTTTTGTATCTTTGTTGAACTGGGACCACATGTTGTAGCTTGCTGACCTGAACAGAGACAAACAGGTTAGACAATTAATAATGCATGGAACAATCATAAGCAGCATAAATATGGCGTGACAAGGACTAGTAAGGGGCATTAGCCAATTCCAAATTCACATCGCCAGGATGGCTCAAGTCCCTCCTTGTTCAGGGATCAGAAGATTTATCTCCTGCCTGTTTTTGGAGTATAATCCCTGCCAAGCTATGCTGGCTCTTTAGAGCTATCCTGAGAAATCTTAACCCCAGAAACCAGATTTTGGGGGTGTTCATTTGAATGGCACTCATTGGTAGTCCTGAATAGGTATCTGAGATCTCCTAGGGGCTCACAGGTGTATTGAGTGTTCTCTTCTGTTTTCTTCCATGGCTTGACTCATGAGTAGTGAATCCAGGAATCATGTCCTGGTACCTTGACTGCTGTGGGGATAGAAAGTATTATAGGATAGGGGCCCTTCCATGTGGGCTGGAGTTGAGCCTTTGGGGACCCATCTTTCCAGACTTTAATTAGGACTTGAGCCCCTGGATGGTGATTCCTTAGAATCTTTTGGATCCTGGTTCATACCCTACAAGCATATATCCTGTTGGAATTGTCCAAAGGCCATGGTATAATACTGGAGGGTCTGAACCTCTGTATCTAGGAAGAGGTCATTGACATAAACAAAAGGTCTCCCATATAGTATCTCATAAGGACTAAGACCAACCTGTTCTTTAGGACCAATAGGGGTGCAGAGGAGGGCTATTGGTAAAGCCTCCTTCCATCCCAGGGAGGTCTCCTGGGTTATCTTTTTTACCGCTGATTTTAAGAATTGGTTGGCCCTTGCTACTTTTCCTGAAGACTGAGGCCTCCACACACAATGGAGGTAATAAGTAATGCCCAATGCTTTCGAGACTCCTTGGGTGACCTTAGAACTAAATGATGTCCCATTGTCACTTTGTAATGACCTGGGCAGACCAAATCTTGGAATGATTTCATGGAGCAGTTTTTTTTACCACCTCCTCAGCCTTCTCAGTCCAGGTGGGAAAGCCTTCAGTCCATCCTGTGAATGTATTTATCATGACTAATAGGTATTTATACCCTTGAGAAAATGGCATCTGGGTGAAGTCCATCTGCCATTCCTCTCCTGGATAGGTCCCATGTCATTGGATGGGCTGGGCCACCTGGGGTCTTTGAGCTCCTTGGAGGTTGTTTAATTGGCAAGTGGGACAAGAGGAGACCACCTGTCTTATAGATGTTTGGAAACCTGTTCCTCTGAAGGAACTTTCTAGTAATTTTTGGAGGGCCTTTTCCCCTAAATGAGTGGTGGCATGTAAGGAGTTAACCAACTTCCATTGGAGGTTCCCAGGCAGAGAAAAGAGTCCCTCCTTTTGGAACCACTGCATATGATCTTCTTGAAAGCCCTCACTCTTAGCTTTAAGAGTCTCACTTTCAGTATATGAAGGAATTTCTGGCAAATTAGTCTGTGGAACTAAGGTGGCAACCCCTATTAGGTCATGGTTCCATAATGCTGCTTTCTTAGCTGCCAGATCAGCTGCTTGGTCCCTTCATGCCACTTCCGTGCTCCCTTTTTGGTGTCCTTTACAGTGGGAGACTGAAACTTCAGTGGGCAGATGGACTGCCTCCAAGAGTCTAAGAATTTGATCACCATATTTGATTGGGGACCCTCGGGTGACCAAGTGGCCCCTTTCTTTCCAAATAGCTGCATGTGCATGTAGCACCAGAAAGGCAGACTTGGAGTCAGTATAAATGGCTATTCTTTTTCCTTTTCCCAGCTCTAAAGCTCGAGTCATGAACCTCATTCCATAGTTCATCAGGCACTCTATCTATCAGATCTAGGCCCTTAAATCTATTTCTCACTTCCACTATATAATCATAAGGGATTGGATTTAGGTCATACCTGAATGGTCTAGTGATTTCCCCTACTTTCTTATATTTCAGTCTGAATTTGGCAATAAGGAGTTCATGATCTGAGCCACATTCAGCTCCTGGTCTTGTTTTTGCTGACTGTATAGAGCTTCTCCATCTTTGGCTGCAAAGAATATAATCAATCTGATTTCGGTGTTGACCATCTGGTGATGTCCATGTGTAGAGTCTTCTCTTGTGTTGTTGGAAGAGAGTGTTTGTTATTACCAGTGCATTTTCTTGGCAAAACTCTATTAGTCTTTGCCCTGCTTCATTCCATATTCCAAGGCCAAATTTGCCTGTTACTCCAGGTGTTTCTTGACTTCCTACTTTTGCATTCCAGTCCCCTATAATGAGAAGGATATCTTTTTTGGGTGTTAGTTCTAAAAGGTCTTGTAGGTCTTCATAGAACCGTTCAACTTCAGCTTCTTCAGCGTTACTGGTTGGGGCATAGACTTGGATTACTGTGACATTGAATGGTTTGCCTTGGAAATGAACAGAGATCATTCTGTCGTTTTTGAGATTGCATCCAAGTACTGCATTTCAGACTCTTTTGTTGACCATGATGGCTACTCCATTCCTTCTGAGGGATTCCTGCCTGCAGTAGTAGATATAATGGTCATCTGAGTTAAATTCACCCATTCCAGTCCATTTGAGTTTGCTGATTCCTAGAATGTCGACATTCACTCTTGCCATCTCCTGTTTGACCACTTCCAATTTGCCTTGATTCATGGACCTGACATTCCAGGTTCCTATGCAATATTGCTCTTTACAGCATCGGACCTTGCTTCTATCACCAGTCACATCCACAGCTGGGTATTGTTTTTGCTTTGGCTCCATCCCTTCATTCTTTCTGGAGTTATTTCTCCACTGATCTCCAGTAGCACATTGGGCACCTACTGACCTGGGGAGTTCCTCTTTCAGTATCCTATCATTTTGCCTTTTCATACTGTTCATGGGGTTCTCAAGGCAAGAATACTGAAGCAGTTTGCCATTCCCTTCTCCAGTGGACCACATTCTGTCAGATCTCTCCACCATGACCCGCCCATCTTGGGTTGCCCCACAGGCATGGCTTAGTTTCACTGAGTTAGACAAGGCTGTGCTCCTGGTGTGATTAGCTTGACTAGTTTTCTGTGAGTATGGTTTCAGTGTGTCTGCCTTCTGATGCCCTCTTGCAACACCTTCCGTCTTACTTGGGTTTGTCTTACCTTGGGCGTGGGGTATCTCTTCATGGCTGCTCCAGCAAAGTGCAGCCGCTGCTCCTTACCTTGGACGAGGGGTATCTCCTCACCGCTGCCCTTCCTGACCTTCAATGTGGGATAGCTCCTCTAGGCCCTCCTGCGCCCGCGCAGCCACCGCTCCTTGGACATGGGGTTGGTCCTCCCGGCCACCGCCCCTGGCCTCGGGTGTGGGGTAGCTCCTCCTGGCCACCACCCCTGACCTCGGACTCAGGGTAGCTCTTCTCGGCCACTCCCCCTGACCTCAGGTGCAGGGTAGCTCCTCTCGGCCATTTCTGTGCCGTCGCAGCCTGGCATTCTCGGCCACTGCCCCTCACCTCAGACGTGGGGTAACTCCTCTTGGCTGCCGCCCTTCAGGCATGGGGTCCTCCCAGCTTCTGCCCCTGACCTCGGACATGGGATCGCTCCTCTCGGCCGCGCTTAGTGTGCCGGTCGCAGCCGCCTGCGCTTAGTGTGCCAGTCACAGCCACAGGAGACAGGGATCAAGACCATCCCCATGGAAAAGAAATGCAAAAAAGCAAATGGCTGTCTGGGGAAGCCTTACAAATAGCTGTGAAAAGAAGAGAAGTGAAAAGCAAAGGAAAAAAGGAAAGATATAAGCATCTGAATGCAGAGTTCCAAAGAATAGCAAGAAGAGATAAGAAAGCCTTCCTCAGTGATCAAGGCAAAGAAATAGAGGAAAACAACAGAATGGGAAAGACTAGAGATCCCCTTCATAGCCTGCCAGAAAATTTGCTAAATATCTGACCAATGCTCACAGTTTTCATTGGCCTGATTCTTGGCACAGAGAAGAGTAGGACAGAAGAACCCCCGCCAGCTTGGGTAATAGCTACTGGGGCCCAGCAGATAGTGCCTTGGGACATATCGAAGAGTAGTCTCTCCAGAGTCCCTCAATTGCGCCACTGCCACCCGTCTGTTCACAGGGGGTTCAAGGAAACAAGAAACGAAAGACTGTAAAGGAATTAAGATTTTGTTAGGCATGTCTCTCCAGCCATAGGAGCAAAGATCCCCTACCTTAACTGGAGGTCTTCTGGAATCTGAGGCTGAGCCATGTGAGCTTTCTGCTGAGTTTGTTTTTCACTATCCCGGTTCCCAGCACGATGGGCCTTCCCCAGAGCTGGGTTTTCTTCGCGTTCTGCTTCTACCACAGGAGCTTCACTGAGTTGGGCTCCTGCTGTGCTTGGCCTCTTCTGCGCAGAGGTTGTTTCAGCCAGGTTAAATCCGAGTCACAGCACCATAGATGTCCGGCGAGTGTATGCTTCTCAGTTCTTATATCGTCACAACAATGATTTGGAGCGACAGACAGCTCTCGGGTCTTGAACAAACCATGTCATAGCTCTTAGACAAATCAGTGTTACAGCTCTATTTTATTTAGAAGACAGCAGGAGAATCCAACCTCGAAGAAGAGAAGAGAGTGGAGGAGTGTGCCAGCACGCACACAGGGGAGGGGGGTAGAGAGAGAGAGTGTACACACACAGGAGAGAGAGAGAAAGAGCATACACACGTGGGAGACAGAGAGCGAGAGAGCACTGGACTCCTCCTTTTATATGTTTTCTTCCTGCTAGGCCTGCCCTATGCAAATTGGGCTTAGCCAGGAGTGCTGTTCTACCTGAAGTCCTCACTCCGGTCCTCGCAACTTCCTCTGACCTTCCTCTGTTCTATTTTCATGGGCTTTTCCCTTCCTTGTCTTGTAGTCACCGCCATTTTGGACTCCTTTTCCCTATTCTAATGCTCAAAATTCTCCAAGCCAGGCTTCAGCAATACGTGAACCATGAACTTCAAGATGTTCAAGCTGGTTTTAGAAAAGGCAGAGGAACCAGAGATCAAATTGCCAACATCCACTGGATGATGGAAAAAGCAAGAGAATTCCAGAAAAACATCTATTTCTGCTCTATTGACTATGCCAAAGCCTTTGTGCAGATCACAATAAACTGTGGAAAATTCTGAAAGAGATAGGAATACCAGACCACCTGACCTGCCTCTTGAGAAACCTACATGAAAGTCAGGAAGCAACAGTTAGTACTGGACATGGAACAACAGACTGGTTCCAAATAGGAAAAGGAGTATGTCAAGGCTGTATATTGTCACCCTGGTTATTTAACTTATATGAAGAGTACATCATGAGAAACGCTGGGTTAGAAGAAGCACAAGCTGGAATCAAGATTGCCAGGAGAAATATCAATAACCTCAGATATGCAGATGACACCACCCTTATTGCAGAAAGTGAAGAGGAACTAAAAAGCCTCTTGATGAAGGTGAAAGAGGAGAGTGAAAAAATTGGCTTAAAGCTCAACATTCAAAAAAAACAAAAAAAGCTCAACATTCAGAAAACGAAGATCATGGCATCCGGTCCCATCACTTCATGGGAAATACATGGGGAAACAGTGTAAACAGTGTCAGACTTTATTTGGGGGGGCTCCAAAATCACTGCAGATGGTGATTGTACCCATGAAATTAAAAGACGCTTACTCCTTGGAAGGAAACTTATGACCAACCTAGATAGCATATTCAAAAGCAGAGACATTGCTTTGCTAACAAAGGTCTGTCTAGTCAAGGCTATGGTTTTTCCAGTAGTCATGTATGGATGTGAGAGTTGGACTGTGAAGAAAGCTGAGTGCCGAAGAATTGATGCTTTTGAACTTGATGTTGGAGAAGACTCTTGAGAGTCCCATGGACTGCAAGAAGATCCAACCAGTCCATTCTAAAGGAGATCAGTCCTGGGATTTCTTTGGAAGGAATGATGCTAAAGCTGAAACTCCAGTACTTTGGCCACCTCACGCGAAGAGTTGACTCATTGGAAAAGACTCTGATGCTGGGAGGGATTGGGGGCAGGAGGAGAAGGGGACGGCAGAGGATGAGATGGCTAGATGGCATCACCGACTCAATGGACATGAGTTTGAGTGAACTCCGGGAGTTGGTGATGGACAGGGAGGCCTGGCATGCTGCAATTCATGGGGTCGCAAAGAGTAGGACACCACTGAGCAACTGAACTGAACTGAACTGAACACAACCATACATATGCCAGGTAGGAATGCAGGTTTCCTGGAAAGGGCAGCGGCTGGGACCTGGAGTTTAGGGATTGTGAAGCAATCCCAGTGCAAGGGCTGCTGTTGACTGTGAAGAGACGGACCGAGGGGATGTGAGGGAGGAGATCATGGTGGGAAATGCCTGTGGAGGAAAGCCAGGAGGCCACGGAAGCAAGGCGATACTGCTGATACTTCTCTGTCCACATGCCAGCATCGGCAGCTGAACAACAGAGGCTGGCCCATCAAACGCCTGACTACAGAACTACAGAGCAGGACCCCACTCATTGTGCTCCTTTCAGTGACTGATGCACTGAACTACAGAGCAGGACCCCACCCAGGGTGGCCCTCTAAGTGCCTGAAGCCCGAACAACAGAGATGGACCCCAGGCAAGAGATCCCTCTAAGTGCCTGAATGGCGGGAGCTACGGAGAAAGACTGGCCAAAGAGGCCTCCTGATCACCAGCTACAAGAGGCTGGAAAAAAGCCTCTGATCGGGCCATAACTCCTGCCGCGGAGGCAGTCCGTGTCCCTGCACACTTGGCGCCGCCAGGGTCCCCCCAAGACAAGCAGCTGCACCACCTTCATGCTCAAGCCTCACTGGGGCAGAGCTGCCACAGGCAAAAAAAAAAAAAAAGTCTTGTGTTTATACGTGCAGGGTCGCTTTAGTTCTGTCCAACTCTTTGCGACCTTGTAGACTGTGGCTTGCCAGGCTCCTCTGTCAGAGAGGGGTTCTCCAGGCAGGAATACTGTAGCATATTGGCCAATACTGGTTGCCATACCCTTCTAGAGCGCTATATTTCCTGCTGCCCTAGCTGCCAACCCCCCTGAGTACCTGGTACTGCCAGAACCCCTGCAACCCAGGCAGCTGCACCACCTCCACCCCTGGCCCTCACAGGGGAAACCCGAGTCCTCCAGGGCAGCCTCAGGACCTAAACCCCATGCAGAGGTAGAAATAACACCACAGGTGAAACCCAGGGGCAGTGTGGCTAGGAAGAAGACCCAAAACCTTCCCACCAGCTGTACAAGCTGCAGATTACATCCACACAATCAACTAGGCAGACTCTGTGTCTATGGAATATATAAAAGGCCACTGAGAGCTCCCACAGAAGAAAACGTGCTAGCTCTGATAGCTGTGGACACTGGAGGCAAGAACACACAGGAGTAGGACCAGATGAGAATCTGAGCTGCCCCACAGCAGGTCCATGATCAGCACAGGAGGGCATCCTAGGGAGGCAAGGTGGACTGGGATTCCCAGGGCAGGAAAGGACTCACAGCAGAGACTCAAGATAAACCTTTATTATTTTCAGTTTTTGACTTGTTCTGTAGATTATTTTGGATTTTTTTAACCTTTTTTGCCCCCTCTGTTGTAGGTGTCAATTTTATTGGCACTAAGAAATCCAATTAAGCTTTTAAGCTTTTTTTTTCCCCCTCAGTCATATTTTTTATTTTTGTCATAAACCTCTGCCTCTATGTTGGGTTTTTGCAGTTCTGTGGAGTTTAACTCTTTTTTTCTCTTTTCTCTTTTTTTAATTTTTAATTTTTTTAACCTATTATACTTTTTCTACATCTATTCCTTCATCTGCTTTTCCTATTATTCTTTTCCTCTTGCAGTTAATCTTTAACATATATAAATCTTTACCTCTATTTAACTTTGCATATGTATTGTTTTCTTTCTCTCCTTTCCTCTCAATGTATTTGTTAGTTTTATTTTCATTGCTTTATTTCCCAGTTGGCACTTTGCTTTAGCTTTTCCAGTTTGTGCTTTAGTTAGTTTTGTTCTGGTAGATATAATTTTTGGTTTCCTTTTTTCGCTGGGGCAATCTGTTGTATTTAATTTTTGCTGGACTGTTTTGATTTTGCTTATGGATATATATGTATATGTGTTTATTCAGTCACACTTTCTTTGTTATAAACCTCTGTCTCTACATTAGGCTTTTGCAGTTCTGTGGAACTTTTTGCTTTCTTCTTCCATTTTTTTCTCTTTCCTCTCTTTCATAATTTTAATTTTTTAAACCTATTATATTTTTCTACATGTATTCCTTCATTTGCCTTTCCTACTGTTCTTTTCCCCTTGAAGTTAATCTTTAATGTATATAAATCTTCTTTATCTGCCTCTATTTAACTTTTAATATCTGTTCTTTCTTTCTTTCCTTTCCTCTCAACATATTTGTTAGTTTTGTTTTCATTGCTTTATTCCCTACTTGGCACTTTGCTTTAGTTTTGTTTTCTGGTTTGTGCTTAAGTTAGTTTTGTTCTTAACTGGTAAATATAATTTTTTATTTGCTTTGTTTGCTGGATCAATCTACTGTACTTTATTTTTGTTGGACTTTTTCACTTCGCTCATAGGTGTATATGTATATGTGTATATTCCATTATTTTAATTATTATCTGCCTGATTTTGTAACTGCCATTTGTATGGGATTCATCTTTGATTTCTCATTTTTGGATATTTGTTTTACTCTCCCTTAATGCCATAAAAAACCACTTCTGGAATCTTTGTTCCTGACCAAAGACAAAACCCTGAGCCTTTGGAGTGGGAGCACTGACTCCAAGACCTAGACTACCAGAGAACTCACCCTGCTGCTGCTGCTGCTGCTAAGTCGCATCAGTCATGTCCGACTCTGTGCGACCCCATAGATGGCAGCTAACCAGGTTCCCCCGTCCCTGGGATTCTCCAGGCAAGAACACTGGAGTGGGTTGCCATTTCCTTCTCCAATGCATGAAAGTGAAAAGGCAATGGCACCCCACTCCAGTACTCTTGCCTGGAACTCACCCT